>NC_058524.1:610417415-611061646 GCF_904849725.1 Hordeum vulgare subsp. vulgare | reverse complement strand
TGCCAAATCCAACAGACCGGAGGAAAGAGCAGCAAACGCTAGGCTCGCACTTGACTGCCTCCCTTCAAACGACGCGTCAGGAGGAATGAACTGAGCCGAAGAGGCTCCAGGAGGTCGCCATTCGACCAGAAGAAGCAGGGCGAAGGCGAAGACCAGCAAGCGACCGGCGTGCGCCCTAGCTCTGCCAGGAACACACCTGCTGCAAATATTATCCCATTTCTTGCGAAGAATGATTTGCTTGCAGAATCTCCCATTATTACGAAAATGTCATTGTTGCAGAGTTTTCTAAGCAAGTTCCTTCAAACAAACCTTATCATGTCATACTCGGTGATTTCAAGGATAAATTGTATTCTACGTGGACAACTAGAGTTTCATGCATCCCGAGGAGTCAGATGTTACTATGTCGAGTTGTTGACCTCTTATTATATGATATGGCTTCTTTGTGGATGTTGTTGCCATTATTTGTCTATTTGTCATCCCATGTTTCAGTTTCTCGAGCCTCTGGAGCCATGCTACAAATCTTTGTGTGCTTTCAGTGACAAATCTATAGATGATGGAAGCCTTCTTGATTTCATGCGACAAGTATCACTATGCTTTCAAAGGTAGATCCCATAACCAAAAGAAACACTGTTGAGCGATGTTAAAAGTACCGGTCCTTTTGTTCTCATAATGACATGTTACATATGTGTTTTGTGGCAAAAATTGATGTCACAGAGTAAGGGGATGTTGCATAAAAAGAAACACAACACTTCTTTGGTCCTTGTTCTTACTTTGATGGATTTGAGGAACTTGTTTCATGTGATGTCTAGTGTGATTGATGAATTTTGTGATATGTTAGCAAGGAGTTTGTTTCAGTATGGCACTTTTATACTTTGATATGAACCTGCTCCTTAACTAAATTATGTGTGATCTTATACACTTGTTATATGGTCTGAACCGCATGACTTATTAATTGTATGTCAGCTAAGGCATGAAAATGGAGTTTCGGTAGGGTAATTTGATTATAGCATGCTCCTTGACCAGCCTAGGAGACATGCCTCAAATGAGTTGTTCATCAATTTGTTTGTTGTCCAGGTTTTAACACATTTTGCATGGTTATGAGACGCATTCGATACAATCAAACAAATATGGAAACAAATAAATCAACCTAATATACATTGTTGGAAATATGCCCTAGAGGCAATATTAATTAGTTATTATTATATTTCTTTGTTCATGATAATCGTTTATTATCCATGCTATAATTGTATTGATTGGAAACACAATACTTGTGTGGATACATAGACAAAACACTGTCGCTAGTAAGCCTCTAGTTGACTAGCTCGTTGATCAAAGATGGTCAAGGTTTCCTGGCCATAGGCAAGTGTTGTTACTTGATAACGGGATCACATCATTAGGAGAATCATGTGATAGACTAGACCCAAACTAATAGACGTAGCATGTTGATCGTGTCATTTTGTTGCTACTGTTTTCTGCGTGTCAAGTATTTGTTCCTATGACCATGAGATCATATAACTCACTGACACCGGAGGAATGCTTTGTGTGTATCAAACGTCGCAACGTAACTGGGTGACTATAAAGATGCTCTACAGGTATCTCCGAAGGTGTTCGTTGAGTTAGTATAGATCAAGACTGGGATTTGTCACTCCGTATGACGGAGAGGTATCTCGGGGCCCACTCGGTAATACAACATCACACACAAGCCTTGCAAGCAATGTGACTTAGTGTAAGTTGCGGGATCTTGTATTACGGAACGAGTAAAGAGACTTGCCGGTAAACGAGATTGAAATAGGTATGCGGATACTGATGATCGAATCTCGGGCAAGTAACATACCGAAGGACAAAGGGAATGACATACGAGATTATATGAATCCTTGGCACTGATGTTCAAACGATAAGATCTTCGTAGAATATGTAGGATCCAATATGGGCATCAAGGTCCCGCTATTGGATATTGACCGAGGAGTCACTCGGGTCATGTCTACATAGTTCTCGAACCCGCAGGGTCTGCACACTTAAGGTTCGACGTTGTTTTATGCGTATTTGAGTTATATGGTTGGTTACCGAATGTTGTTCGGAGTCCCGGATGAGATCACGGATGTCACGGGGTTTTCCGGAATGGTCCGGAAACGACGATTGATATATAGGATGACTTCATTTGGTTACCGGAAGGTTTTCGGGCATTACCGATAATGTACCAGGAATGACGAATGGGTTTCGGATCTTCACCGGGAGGGGGGACCACCCTCCCAGGAGGGCCCAAGGACCTTGGGGTGGCGCACCAAGTAGGTGGGGTCAGCCCAAGGCTGTCTTGCGCAAGAGAGAAAGAAAAACCAAAAGAAAAAAAGGGAAAGGTGGGAAAGAAGAGAAGGACTCCACCTTCCAATCCTAGTTGGACTAGGATTGGAGGAGGACTCCTCCTCCCCTTGGTGGCGCAGCCCTTGGGGCTCCTTGAGCCTCAAGGCAAGCCTCCCCTCCCCTCCTCCTATATATATGGAGCTATTTGGGCTGATTTGATACAACTTTTGCCACGGCAGCCCGACCACATACCTCCACGGTTTTACCTCTAGATCGCGTTTCTGCGGAGCTCGGGCGGAGCCCTCGTGAGATTAGATCACCACCAACCTCCGGAGCGCCGTCACGCTGCCGGAGAATTCATCTACCTCTTCGTCTCTCTTGCTGGATCAAGAAGGCCGAGATCATCGTCGAGCTGTACGTGTGCTGAACGCTGAGGTGCCGTCCGTTCGGCACTAGATCGGAGCGGATCGTGGGACGGATCGCGGGACGGTTCGTGGGACGGTTCGCGGGAAGGGTCGAGGGACGTGAGGACGTTCCACTACATCAACCGCGTTTCTTAATGCTTCTGCTGTGCGATCTACAAGGGTACGTAGATCGGAAATCCCCTCTCGTAGATGGACATCACCATGATAGGACTTTGTGCGCGTAGGAAAATTTTTGTTTCCCATGCAACGTTCCCCAACATACATAGCCAACATAGCACCAACACAAGCCAGCCTAATGTACACATCCAACATAGCAACACAAAGGAACACTCTGAGAAGGCCCACAATGGCACGCCGCAACCACTAGTACTGAGAAAAGCACCCGTCCAACTCAGCTCAGTTGTTTTCCTTTACCTGTTGTATCGTAGCGCTGCTCCTGCGGCAGGTCGTACGGCTTGTGGAGCTTGAACCGGTCCTCGGTGACCTCGACGGCGGTGAAGCCGGCCGTCGGGTCGGCGCCGGCGGCCGGGCTGCACGAGCGGCACAGCGTCGAGAGCGCGACCAAGGCACTGATCCATGGCGGTAAGCGCTTGGCCATGGCTATAATAAGGGAATTAATGTAGTGCCCCAGATGTAAACCTGGCTATATTTGGAACCTATTGCATGTCGGTCCACCTTGTCAGTGTTTTGATGATAGCAATTATGCCATGACCTCATGTGGTGTCCCTTATTTTTTTTTTCCTTCCTTCCCATGCATGCCCTTGTCTTGTGGTTGCCATATGATCTTAGCAATTCATGTGGTGGTGGTGATCTTGTGGTTGCACCTTGTGATGCCTTGTGATGATGCGCATGTGATGTATAGTTTAAATGGGGTGTGCATGTGTTAGTATAAGCTTGGGTTTCAAAACCATCTCCACCCCTCCTCTCTATTTCTCCTATGTCAAGATTCTCTTCTCCCTTCACTCTCTTAAAAAAGCCCATGTATTAGTGTATTTTGTGGAGGATGCCAAGATGTGTTTTTTTCTGTTTTGTATCTTATTTTAAAGGGTGCAAATAAATCCTAAACAGTAAATAAATTGCTGTTTTGCATTTATTCAAATTGCCCCAAATATTTCTTTTCTATTTATTTCAAATAGGTCATAATTCCTTATGACCAGGGGCATTTTTGTTTTGTTTTTAACCCCAACAGAATTGCCACTTGTTTTAAAACCTTTTCTGTGTTTATTTAAAAGAATAACCCCCCCCCTGAGGGCCCCCTCCTCTATCTGTCGCTAGTGGCACCGCTCCCGCATGGCCTAGCCCAATACTCCCCAGCTCACGTGCGCGGCGCGTCGTCCTCCTCCCTTTCCAGCGAGGCAGGCGGCCCCACCTGTCATCCTCTCTTTCCCTCCCCTCTGCTCCACCGAGAGGAGCGGCAGCACATGGCCGACGACACGCCCTCGCGATCCTCCTCTCCAGCTATTTAATCCCTTGGCATCCGTGCACTCGCGCTAGGGTTCCTCCCCGCGCCGCACCGTCCAGATCTCGATCCCCCTCTCTCTCTCTTGACGCAGCAAGGTAAGGAGGGCACGGGATCGCCATGGCCGACGGGTAGAAGCTCGTCGTCGCCGTCGATCTTCTTCCTCAACCTCCTCTACGACGGCACCAGCAGCTCGAGGACACCTCCAGGAGCCCGTTCCCAGCGCTACATCGGTCACCCCCGCGCTGCATCCACTGCTTCCCGGCGGCGCTTCCCCTCCGACGAGAAGCTTCGCCGACGGCCTTCTTCCACTACTTCCTCTACGAGCCGCTCCCTCCTCGACTCGTACGCGAGGTAGTGCTCCTCCTCCCTCCTCCCTGTCCCAGATCGGGTGCAGTAGCAGTAGGTTCGAAGCGCGCTTGCTCTCTGTCGCCGGAGCCGCCGCTCGCCATCGTCACGCCGTTGTAGAGTTCCTTGGGCGTAGTTAGTTAGTGAAATGAGCTCGTGCGCATGTGGGCTTCCTCCCCTCCACGAGCCGTTGCTCGATTTGTACCATGTCGTCGGCAAGGGTCATCCCCTGTTCCGGTCTGCCGCCGGTAGTAGATCAGCAGAGGGACCTCCTTCAGTTCGTTTGTTGCGTGTGTTAGTTCAGACTTCGTAGCGTAGCCCAATGGTATGTGTTTTGTTGTGCAAGTAGTGAGGTGCGGGGTTCGATCCCCCCCTCGACACCTTTTTGTATTTGATTTTATCGGCACAATGTCCTGCAGAGAGGCTTACCTTGCCTGAACCCTCTGTTATGTCGATAAGTTGACAGTAGCAGAGTGGTAAGGGTAGGTTTGTTGAACCAGTGGGTTCTGGGTTCGAATCCCAGGGAGCCCTCCTTTGTTTTTCTCTTTTTGCTGCAATTTTACTTCCTTCTTTGTTGTCGCTGTTCTTGTGACAAAAGCATAGGTGGCAATGGCATTCTTTTAATTTTTCCTTTGCTGTTATATTTGTGTTAGTTGTTGTGGTGTGTGGATGTGCTTGTGAGAAGTGTATGTGATGTGTGAGCATACACATGATGTTGGCCACAAGGGAGTGTGTGAGTAAGTGGTGATGCACTTGTGTGTGTGTATATTCACTTAGTAGAGTAGTGATGCATGTGCTTATGGTCATGTTTTTTCCACCTTAGTTGAGATTGGCATTTTATCACCTTCCTTGTATTGTGTAGTAGTGGTAGACGATGAGGTGTTTGTTGGGTGCTTCTGAGAGATGTGCATGTGTGTGTGTGTGTGTTGCACACACATGAGGTGTAGCTAGTGTAGGCATGCTTGTGTGTGTGAGAAGCTTTCCACCTTTGCAAGCAAGCCTTGCACCTCCACATGTCCATATGTGAGAGGGCATGGGATGTTGTTTGTGTGGGAAGCTTAGTAGTAGGGGTTGTGAAGTTGATGTGCATGACACAAACATGGGGTTCAAACCCCCATTTCACTTTGTCATTGTGCACATGAGCTCAACCTTTGTTGATGTTGATATAGTGGAACTACATGAAATGATGCCCTATTCACTAGGCATGATTTGAAGTAGTTTCCTCTTTCTTAATTGTGGTCACTTGTTCCAAGTAGGTGCCCACATTTTATATATGATTTTGGGGTAGAATCTCCCAAGGAATCCAGTGGTGAAGTTAGTTTTTCCATTAGGATACTTTATGGAGTTGACATATTCAGATTTGTTGCAAGTTTGCTCTTTGTTTCCATGGAATAGGTGGAGCCCAAGGGCATGAGTTTTTGTGTGGTAACAGTAGAGGTTTTGCTCTACACCATAGTGGTGTCATTTATCACTTGGTGTTATTTGTGTGCAAGCTATGCCTAGACAAAGTGGGCATGTGGCTGAAAAAGTCCAGCTTAGTGAAATCTGGAATTTCACCAAGTCTGAGAATCTGGAAACATTTTCTTCTCCTATAGATGAGGTTGTGCTTGTCATTGTGTTGTGAACTAGCGTTAGTTCAGTGCTAGGATTTTGGACCTGATATGTTTTTGAAGCTCCCTGTAAAATTTCATCTCATTTGGAGTGCTGTAGATTATGTTTTGGTTGCTGTCAAAAAGCTTCAGAACAAAGACAGGAAGCCAGGTGCAGGAATTTTCACTAAGTCCCTGAGATCTGATGGTTTTGGGAAAGTTTGTGGCCCTGTATCTTCTTGTGTTTAATTCCTTTTGGTGTGATTCTTGCTGGTGATTGTAGTGTTCTTGGTTGTCTACAGCCACATATATTATTTGTCATATTTGGAGGGCTGTAGCTATGTTGCATGTAGCTCACAAAGAGCTAAGATGCAGATTATGGCAGATTGAGTAGTATAGTCATTTTGATGATTGTGTGTGCTTAGTTGATGTTGTGGTGTTCTCCCTTGCTCCAATTCATTCATGTTGGGTGGTTATATGTCTTGGCAACCTGCGAATACCAGATTTGTGCCAATTATGGGTGTGGTGTTGATTCTTACACGTAGGGCTTCATATCTTGTTTCGATGATTCCCGTTGATCCGTAGCTCCGGTTGTAATGTTCTTTATATGGTTTTGCATCGTTTTCACGAGACGCATCTGTTCATGCCATTCTCATGCATGTAAAAATAGCTTAGTGTACAGTTTTTTCCAGAAACTTGTAGTAGTTTCTTTGCTTGTGCTAGTGATAGAAATAGTAATGCATGCTCATTTTCATCTCATGCATCATGTGCTTGTTGCATCTTGTGGTGCTGCTGTTCATTGGTTGTTATTCTTATGTTGGGTAGCACCGGGATCGGAGAACGAATACGTGGAGTCAGGAGAGTACGTGCAGGACGAACCAGAACCATTCCAAGCTGAGGATATCACAGGCAAGATGATATGACCTTGATTCCATCTCTAGACTTGTTATGCTAGTTTGCGTTTCCATGTCATATTGCTCGCTGCCTACCACTGAATTAAATTGCCTCTTGATATGCCATGAACCCAAACACTGATCCCTTCCTAGCAAAACTTGAATGGCTAAGTAGGCTTTGCTCAGCTACTAATGTTAGCGTTGCTAGATGCAGGTGCTTTGACTCATGTGATAACATGAGCTTGATATCATTATCTTAAATTCTGTTATTTAATTAATGCACTTATATACTTGGTAAATGACGGGAGGCCTAGCCTTTTGCCGGGTGCTTTGTTCCGTTATTGACGCCTTAGTTACCGGCTACCGGTGTTTGATTCCATAATGATCGCTCCTAACACGTTCGGGGTTGTTATGGGGACCCCCTTGATAAATCGCATAGTGCTAAGGCTTGTCCGGCAGGACCCAACATTGGTTTTAATCTGCTAATCACATAATAATCTGCATAGGGAATAGTTACCCGAGGAATTTAATCAACAACCCGGGCCAGTGCTCCTCATGAGTGTTGGTCCCACCTGAGTGATGTCCGGGGCCCCACTGGTCACCCAGAGGTTTAGCCATCCCGACGTCTAGCTCATCCGTCGTGTCCTGAGACTGAGATACGCGGCTCTTATCAGGGTCGTCGACACGACGGGAGGTCCTGCTAGCCTTGTCTTACCTTAGCGATATATCTTGCGTATAGGAATCCCAGTGAAGCTTTGGTTTCCCTCAGAGTAGAGGTTTTCCTCTAAGGAATCCGACGAGATCACGAGATTCGTGATAGAGGATGCCATTGTGGCCTGTGTACGTTTGTGGTGGACTAGTTGGAGCACCCCTGCAGGGTTTAATCTTTCGGAAAGCCGTGCCCGCGGTTATGTGGCAACTTGGAATATTTTGTTAACATCCGGTATTAAAGAACTTAAACATAAGCTAATAAAATTGCCAACTGTGTGCGTAACCGTGACTGTCCCCCTCGAAGATCTCTCTTCGATCGGGAACACGGTGGGGTTATGAATGTCGTAGGTAGGTGTTCAGGATCACTTAGTGATCAAGTAATCACGACCGCTAGTGTAGACCACCTTCATATTTGCTTTAGGTAAGTTAGCCACCAAAATCAAGCTTAGGATGCTGCAGCCTTATACACTTCACCCTTACCCTACCTAATAACATGACTAGTTCTGGCACCAAGGTCTTAGATTGCTGAGTCCCCGTGGCTCACGGATTCCTCCAAAACTCCCAACAGGTACAGGTACCCAGAGACAGATGATCCCGACGGCACCCAGCTGGCGTGGCAGTACGACGAGGAGACAGACCGCCTCTACGTGAACTATCCAGAGGATTGAGGCATGGTCGTGATCGTGGGCCTGCACGCAGGGTAGCATAGCATTTCCATGTTTTGTAGTCCGTAGCGGAACTACCTTGATTGTATCTGTGATGTACTCTGAGTTATTAATGAGAAGACAATTGAATCCCGAATTGTCTACTTTTATTATTTTGTGCTATGTTACTTGCTTGCGAAACGCTTAGATGCGCTTCTTTCCTATTCGGGGACTCGACCCCCAGATCGGAAAGGACCGCATATTGGTCATTACAATTAATGCTCCGATGGCATTGGCAACACGTTCTTCTGACTGACATTTCGGCTTATTACAATAAAAAAAAAGGTCTTACCGTATACAAATAAGCATAAATAAAACACCGATACTTAAAAACAAACTTTATTTCTTTAAGCATCTTCTCTAATTACCTTGCATTGTACTCCCTCCGTTTCAAAATAAATAACTTAAAATAACTCAACTTTGTATAAAATTAGTACAAAATTAAGTTACTTTTGAATTACTTCTTTACCTATTAATAAAGCAGTTACTGCTTCTGCCGTACGTTATAATTTTTACACCTAAAGTTGCCCTAAATTACCCACCATGCCATCCACAAGTTAAGAAAACGATTCAGATTTTCGCCCTTGTCAAAATCACCGTGAGATATCGTTTTTATAAGTTTGGACAAGAAATTGGTACAAACGCATGCGTAGCATAGTGGCTAAAGCCGCCCAGGGCAGACCCGGGTTTGATTCTTGGATCCTGCGTCTTTTTTCCAGTATCTCCTTTTTCTTTTTATTACAACTAGCATGCACATCCTCCTTTCCTTTCCACTACGTTTTCATGGCCGGTTCATGTTTTTATCTTTAATTTTTATGTCCTTTTTCTCATTAATTTTTTATTTTTCCTATCTTTAAATTATTTCGTAATTTCTCAAAAATCCAAATTTTAAAAGTTGTGAGTTCTAAAAAATGTTCATCAAATCATACAATGTTTGTTATTCGGAAAATTCGGACTTTGTAAAAAACAATGAATTTTAAAAATGTTTACGATTTTTAATAATGTTCGTTATTTCAAAAATGAATTGTGGATCAGACAAATGTTCATTATTCAAAAAATATTCAAAAATTTGGAAGAATTTAGGAAAATTAAAAATAAATAAATAAAAAAGTAAATAGAAAAACTAAGAGAAAATGTGAAACCGAAAAGAAAACATAAAAACGTAAGATAAGAAAAAATAAAAACCAGGCAAAAAGAGATTCATTTTGCGAAAGCGATGGACACTAAACTGTTGATATGAGGTTTATGTACGAGTGATTTAATATTGATTTTCATATTGTTTGAAATTGTGCTAATAATGATTATTATTTTCATACTGTCATGTGGTCTATTTTAGTAGTTCTCTATAAGATTGATTTAAATAGCTTTAGAATTTAAGCGGTTAAGTCTTTTAGGTTTAGGTTTTACTTAGTTCTTGAGAAGTGTTTATATGCCTAGGGGTTGGGAGTAGTTTGTGATCGACGAGATTAGTTGTTAAAGTTTTAAAAATTCCATTGTGCTACACAATAACAAGTGTGGCGTGCAGTGGCTGGCTCATAGTCTTAAGATTTACCACGTCAAATGCATTATAATTACATGGACACACCGGACATCATTAAAGAGCGTGGAAAAAATAAAGAAGTGTCAACATGATGAGCCACTGTGTTACAATTAAAAAAATAGAGGACGCTCATACATCGAGGTATTGAGTCATACTTATTTAATTAGGGCGTAATATTTTGACTTCCGTTGCAATGCACAAACATATTTGCTAGTATTTTAAAATGGAGGAAGGGAGTACAAGTCGTAATGCGACGTGAACTGGGCCGTGACTCAATCCGGCACCGACCCAAACCGAGACATACCGACTTAACCCTCCCAGTTATTTATTTTTTTATACCAAATCCCACAGCCTCGAACCGCACCTTCAATTCCATGGACATATATCAGGTGACATGCACCTTTGCATGTCATCGTATGACTTGCGGTTTAAATTTAAATTTAAACATTGCAAAAAAATATGAAAAAAATCATGCATGTTCACAACACATATTAAGATAATCCCTAAAAAATTCAGATCAAAATTCGAAACATACATCAAGAAACAAAAAAGAGAAATCTGTCATAAATAGTCATGAATGGTTTTGTGTAGACTATTCATATATGAATTTTTTTTTTTGTTTTTCGGTGTATGTTTGGAATTTTGATCCGAATTTTTTAGGGATTATCTTAATATGTGTTGTGGACATGCATGATTTTTTTTAAGATTTTTCCATAATGTTTAAATTTGAATTTAGGCCACAAGTCACACGGTGACATGCAAACATGATCTTTGTCCCAATTCCACCGCCGCGAAAACCAAAACCCGCCACACTCATCGACCTCCAAAACCCTAGAGCCATGGCGACGGAGACAACCCCCGCCGCCGCGCCGCGCCTCCTCCTGGGCCCGCCCCTGGTCCGCGCGGCGCGCCCGTCGCCTGCCGCGGACGACACCTCGGAGTCGCACCCGTTCCTCGACCTCCTCGACGCGGCCTTCAACGCGCCGTCCGCGGCCGAGGGCAAGGCGGCGCTGACCCCGCGGGCGGCGCTCACGGACAACTGCAACGCCACGCACGCCAACTCGGGCGACCCCTGCGTTGAATTGTTTGAATTTTAATAATTGTTTGAATTCAAAAAAGTAAATCATGTGACATGACATCAAACCCTAGGTTGTTTAGGATCGATAGCTTACTATTGTCAGGAGAACAACAAGTGCAGACTTGGCAACTAGGGGCGATAGAACCAGGAAGTTAAACGTGCTCGGGCTGAAGCAGTGAAAGGATAGATGACTGGCCGAGAAGTTAGACGATTTGAAATGAGTAATCTATGCTAGAGCAGTGAGGATGGGTGATTAGAGATTAAATTGTCAAATAAATCAAAGATTTAAAAATTGAAATAAAACATAAAAACAAATCAAAGAATATTCAAAAATAAAATTTGAAAAATAAATAAAAAAGGTACCTTTTTGGGTCAAACAAACAAAATAAACAGACGGATCCTTTAGTCCTAGTCCGTGTTAAGACCCGTGACTAAAGGGCCTGCCCTTGAGGGCGCTCCGAGGCGCCCACGTGGAGCACCTTTGGTCCCGGCTTGGAACAGGGCCGGGACTAAAGGCGCCTCTTTGGTCCCGGTTGGTGAACCGGGACTAAAGCCCCTTACGGGCCGGGACTATAGGCCCTGTCCCCTCCAGTGAGAGGATAAATCTTGAGAAATCTTTGGTGTTTCTTAGTGAGGGATGCTCACATGTAGTAAGAGATGAGAGCACATATTTTGAGTATCCAAAATGAGGCACTTACTAAGAAATACTCCCTCCGTCCCAAAATAATTGTCTTAACTTTGTACTAACTTTAGTATAAAGTTGTACTAAACTTAAGACATTTATTTTGGAACGGAGGGAGTATTTGCGAATGCCCATTGTTGTCGTTAACTTAACTCAAAGTATGAAGCTTTCAAATATTTAAAGGATCTTGTCTCGAATAAAATTTGTGGATGGATCGACAAAACCTTACCTATTGGGGTCAAGGAGGTCCTTAGAGCTTTTTTAGCAGACCCCGCAAACTGGTCAAACCCGTAAAAAACGAGGTGTTTACAGTTTCGGTCAGAAAAACGACGCGGAGCAGACCCCGTAAACCTTGATCGGTTCATAAATTATTGAAGGGGCATGGTAAATCTATCCATGGAAAACTTGTCAAACCTCGTCGAAGCAAACACGCCGTCGTGGAACTAGCCGAAATCTACCTGGAACTCCCCGGAATCTGCCCCGCATGTCGGAAGAAGTAGCCGCACACCGAAATTATTCGCCGCCGGTCCGAATTGCGGCCAGCTCGACCTCCACTACCGAGATGAGACCGTCCACGGGTAGGATGGAGCAGGCCATCGGTGGCCAGAATCAGGGCGGGGCGTGTCACGCCCAAGATGCGACCCTATCCTCAATTTGGCACGAAGGCCTCGTCAGGGATAGAAGCACATCTCGTCGTGTCGCAAGAATGGATATCGTTACAAGTACATGTACTGAAAAGAAGAGATATATATACATAGTTGACTTACACTCGCCACAAGCTACATCAGAGTCTCATCAGTACATTACATAATCATCAAGAGTAAGAGCAGGGTCCGACTACGGACGAAAACAAACGAGAAAAATAAGAACGACGTCCATCCTTGCTATCCCAGGCTGCCGGCCTGGAACCCATCCTAGATCGATGAAGAAGAAGAAGAAGAAGAGGCAACTCCAAATGAACAATCAACGCGCTCGCGTCAAGTGACCTTTACCTGTACCTGCAACTGGTGTTGTAGTAATCTGTGAGTCACAGGGGACTCAGCAATCTCATTTCCAAAGGTATCAAGACTAGCAAAGCTTAGTGGGTGAGGCATGGTTAAGTGGTGACGTGGCAGCAATGGCTAAGCACATATTTGGTGGCTAAACTTACGAGTACAAGAAATAAGAGGGGGGAAGATCTACGCATAACGGACGTTACTACTGATAGTCAAATGAATGATCCTGAACACCTACCTATGTCAGACATAACCCCACCGTGTCCTCGATCGGAGAAGGAACTCACGAAAGAGACATTCACGGTTACGCACACAGTTGGCATATTTTAATTAAATTACTCCAAGTTATCTAGAACCAGTGTTAAACAAAGTTTCCACGTTGCCACATAACCGCGGGCATGGCTTTCCGAAAGATTTAACCCTGCAGGGATGCTCCAACTAGTCCATCACAAATTACCACAAGCCGCATAGAAATCCTCAATCACGAAGCTCGCGACCTCGTTGGATTCCCTAGTGGAAAACCTCAACTCTAAGATTACTCAAAGCATCACCGGAATTCCGATGCACAAGATATCTCGTCAAAGGTAAAACTAATCCAGGAAGGCCGCCCGACGTGTCGACGATCCCGATAGGAGTCGCGTACCTCGTTCTCAGGACACGACGGATGAGCGATGGTTACCACGCCAAACGCCGAGTTGCCCCGGGTAGCGCTAATAAGCTGCTCTATTTTGGACCAACACTCATGAGGAGCACTGGCCCGGGGGTTGATTAAATTATCCTCGAGGCCCGGGAAGTCCCTATGCAATTTTATTAGGTGATTAGGCAAATGTAGTACCAATGTTGGGTCTTGCCAGACCAGCTTTAATCTAAAACGAATTATCAAGGGGGTCCCATAACAACCCCGATCGTGTTAGGAGCGCTCAATTATGGAACATAACACCGGTAGCCGGAAACTAAGGGGGCAAAGGTGGAACAAAACACCAGGCTAGAAAAGGTCGAGCCTTCCACTTTTTACCAAGTATATAGGTGCATTAAATTAAATAGCATTTAAATATAGTGATATAACAAGGAACCCATGTTATCACATGGAAGCAACTGCACGAGCAACTAGCAACGCTAACAACAGGGTTAAGCAAGCAGTAACATAACCAATCAGTGGTTTGCTAGGTTGAACAGGTTGAAGGTTAACATGACATTGTTGAGAGACTGGTATTTAACATGTGGTAGGCAACGAGACATAATCGACAGAAACGGTAAACTAGCATGGCAATGATAGTAATGGTATTTGGAGAAATGATCATCTTGCCTGAGAACCCGCTTGGAAGAAGAATGACTCCGTGAAGCAGACGAACCGATGTAGTCGAACGGGTCCTCACAATCCGGCACGCTGCGGAACTCTATCGAGACGAAGCAAACCGGAAACGGAAATCAACACACGGAATTCACCACACGATGCACAACACATATGATGCATGAGCAGCTGAATATATGCAAGTCACGGCATGACAATTCACAACAACCAAATACTACACATTAAGTGAAGTTCAATATGCAACGAGTTGCATATTGACGAAACTCCACGTTAATTATTTAGTTGTATCCCGAGTAGATACACGGTAATATTAAATGTGATTAAACATGGCAAGAGGTGAAGCGCAAATAATCTACCTATCTAGGCATTTTAAATGAGGTCGGAAATGACATATAGCACCTCCGAGATGACCTCACATGTTAATTTACAATTCCGTCCAGATCTGAACTAATGCATTTAATTAGTTGTTAAACAGCAAAACAAATAGGTTCACGTGATTCTACGCGTCATTTCAGGCAAACTACACATAGAGAACATCTTCAACGGAGCTACGGATCAAAAGTTACAAGCACCTCAAGATATGATGGCATGAATGCAAAATGTATGCAACGGCGGCTACGAGCACTTCAAAACACCCAACCAGCAAGGGAAAATGAAACTACACGAGATTCTAAGCAAGTTTCATGTAGGACACGTTCAAATCGGAGCTACGGTTCAAAAACTGCGAGCAAAACAAGAAATGACTACAATCTGCCAAAATCAGCTACATAGCATATTCTACGCCCCACAACTACGAGCTACACAACTCCGATAAACTCAAGCAAGGCATGGCACGAAAGAGGGCAAGAAGCATTACTACAAACAACTAACAACAACTAGCATGGCAGCAAGGAGCACTAGAAAAAGAAGACACAAAATGGCTTCTCACACATTATTTCAGACTTATTGAAAATTACACCTCATGAATGTGCATTTTTCGATCTGAAGCTATATTGGCAGCAGCAAAACCTATATCTACAGGACTCCTAATGACATGAAAATTTACAGCATGCTAGGGAAACATAAGGGGTACAACTAACTCCATTTGACCAACCTCAAAAGAGCTACAGATCAAAAGAAACAAGCAAGATAAGACATCAACAAAATATTACAGATTCCAGACTTAGAAATATTTTAGCTCCTCCAAAACAGCACTATTTCTAGCAACTTGAGAGCAAGCAAACAACACCTAAACATGCATTTCTATTGCAACCAAAAATACCAGGGGCTAAACAAAACATCCACGATCAACTCTCTAGTTGACAACACCGTCAAACGACGCACGGAAGAAATCCTACGAATTAAACAAAAGGGCAACATAGCAAAATATCTCGCGAACTAACTTCCTCAAAAACTAAAACTAATTCATGGATTTTTCTAACCCGAAAACATATAAAATATGTGGGGTTGCACAACAATATAAAGCCACACGAAAATGCGAGAAATAATCCTAGACACGGAAAATAATCTAGCGACAAATCCCTATACGCAAAAGTATCAATGGCCGCTCTAAAATACGTGAAATAATGGTCCCTAAAACATGGGCATTTATCTAAGGCATTCGAGCAACCCGATCTTGCACGAAAAATAAATATATACGGGTCGAAACCTTAAAAAATCGGATTCTACGCGAAAAGTTACACGAGGTACATATGCTACTCGTCGCAATCTGACAAACGGTTTAAAAGATACACGCGTTTTATATACGTCTATTCCTGTGGAATTTATACTATTCCGAAAAAATCACCTAAGTAACTAATGGGCCTAACAGCATGCGCAACATATCTAAAATGTGCGGGGGCGAGGAATAGCCTCACCTGGGCAGGCCGTGGCCCGGATGCGAGGAGGAGGCCGAGGCCTGGGGCTTGGGGACCCTGGGCCGGCTGCGGTTGGGTCCAGCCAAGCCGGGGGGCGAGCTGGGCCGAGGCCCACGCGACCAGGCTGCAGTCACGCAGGCGGTTGCCTCGTCCTCCCGTGCCCGAGGCACGAGGCCCTGGCGGTGCTGCACCTCGCTGCAGGCGGACGGGGAGGACGTCCCAGCCGGCAGCCAGGCGAGGCCTCCACGGCGGCGGGGAAGGCCGGATCTGGCGCAGTTCGAGGGGGCGGCAGCAGCACATGGCGGCGCGGAGGCCGGAGGGCCGATGTGGCGGCGAGAACTGGCGCTGCGAGGGTCGGCTCGAACTGGCGGAGAAGGCGCGAGGGCGGCCGGATCCAGGGCAGCACGGGGCGGCGAGCTCCCGCGAGGAGGACCGGCAGCGGTGCGCGCAGCGACGCATGTCGTCGGCGGGGCTGCTGCACGCGGCGGCGCTCGGGGCTGAGGCAGAGCGCACGGGAGCAGGGAGGCGACGGCGAGCTGAGGAAGAACGGGGCGGCACGGCAGATCCGGGCCTTCGGGGCCTGCTTCGGCCCGGGGCAGGCCCGATCTGGGCTGCTGCGGCGGGGAGGAGAGAGTGGCAGCGGGAGAGACTAGGGTTTGGTGGGGGCTGCGCGAAAAACGAGGAGGAGAGAGTGGTAGGCTGCCTTAAAAATAGGAGGGGTATATATAGACAAACGGGGGGGCTAGGTTAGCCGGAATTTCGTTCCGGATCCAACCGTGCGGTCGGATTCGGACGATTCCGAACGCGGGAACGGGTACGCGGCCGTGTAGAGGGGATAACCGAAGACGAGAGGGAGAACGGGCGGCGCGGCAACGAGTTTTCAAACACCGACAAACGTCCGACGGTAGACCGAATACGGTGCCGCTACGGTCGACCGTTCGGGTACCAGACGAACTCCGATCACGACGAAACTTGACAGGCGGCCTACCTATATTAAAATAAGACCGCACGTCAAATCTCAACCCAATCAGAGAAAGTTTTACGCGCACTTTAAAAACAGGGTTACGAAGGTGCCGCGGGCGCGTGCGAGTGCGGTCGGGCTCAGAACGGACAACGACGAGAACCGACAACTAACAACGGATGCAAGTTTTCGAAAACTGGCGGCAACAGGATGCCGATGCAATGCAGATGATGCGAATGATGCGACAAAATAAAATAGACACACGACGAAAACGGGAAGGAAAGGGAATCTTTTGGAATGTCGACATCGGGTTGTCACAGGGCGGCACCGGAGAAGAGTGGGGCAGGCTGAGGGAGCTCGTGCAGCTACGACGGCGGGCGGTGTCGAGCTCAATCGGGGACGGGCATTGCCGAGCTCAATCGGGGGCGGGCGGTGCAGGTCTCCTCCACTGCATGCATGGCCGGGAACGGGGGACGACAAGACGAGGCGGGGACGAGGCGGGCGGCGCCGGAGCGCGAGGGCGAGGCACGCTCAGATGAGAGGAAAAAAGAAAAATAATGACCTATAGTGGAATACAGTTCCATTTACGGAGTTTATTCTCTGTCGAGAGAAATTCCACACCATAAAAATGGTTTACAGTGTCCTTTATACACGTTTTTAAATGTCGGTTTTTATGAGGTGTGTTAATGATGCTCTTATTAAGTCGGTTTCATAGGCAGTCCTTGTTTTTCTCTATGCCGTGTCTCCAAGGCACCTCACGATTTGGGACACCACATTAATGCTATGATAAAAAAAATTGGTTGGGGACACCGAAGAGGCGAGAGTCTCGTGGGAGGTTAGACTTGTGCCAATTCATCGTCTTTTATCATGTTATCATAGAAACATTAATAATTTAAGATACAACCATGTCAATGCATTATTTTTTATGAGTTGTATCTATATTTTATAATTTAGGGTAATGCATGCATATGATTAGGCTAGAATCATTTTTTATCTATGACCACGTCAGTTGTATGTTAGCTAAGATACAACCCCACTCGCTTTTTTCATTAACTAGTACACCACGTCAAAAAAATGCCTACGAAACCGCCCTAAAAAACTAGCATTGAGACATGCCTTATGACTAGAACGAAACACCTGAGGTCTGGGCTTTAGGGATATTGAACATTTGAATCTGGCTTTTAGCATGGCGGCTTATCTAGGACCCAATCTCTTTGAGTCCTCGCATGGCGAATTAAGTTAGTTACTCCCTTCGTTCTTAATTAATTGTCGCAACTTTGTCACTTTCGGATGACTCGGGTTAGTACGTCGGATTGGGTGAAGGCGAAAGCTAGCCATCTTAAAAATATAATTGATCGGTAACGACGGAAGTGAAAATTTCGGTTCATTAAAGACTACAAAGTTTGGGAACATTCTCCAAACTAAACCCTCAATATTTTCCTCCTACATTAATCGGAGTTGAGGTTTCACGATCATGGTCAACATGATATTCTGAGAAAATGAACTTATAAATGAAGTATTTTTTTCAGAAGATGTCTCTTATGTCAAATAGTAATATAACATATCTCTCCACGTACCTTTGTTTTGTAAAAATCGTATGGTCGGATTGCCTTGTTTATCATAAATCTATGCCTTATCAAGGCTTTATAAAGTCGGACAAACACTGCTCGACTACTGGCCGAAGAGGTTGAAGCCGATGGTCGGTAAACATAGTCTTGTACAATGCGGATCCAAGCATTAATGACGTAAAGTACTTGAATACATAGAATCATTAGACATAAATTGTGTCAAATATAACAAAGTTAGTGTCAAACAAATATCAATCATTAGTTTCATCACCCATCCCAAATTAGGGCTCCATAATTTTCAGATTTTTGGCCGACACACACCTTGAGGGCTACTGGCTATACATCTCGGTAGTACATAAATGCGGCAATCGGAAATAAATTCCGCAAAAAAGAGTCCGAGACTGAGGTGGTGCACCACCTCGAAAGCAGTCCGGCATAAATCTCGGATGCGAATGGTTGGCTTCATAAAAGACTATTCCGGCAATTAAGCTCGGATGAACCCCTTCAAATTTTCAGAGACCAAGGTAATTTATGACACCTCGAATGCCGGCCAATGTTCGACCTCGACTGCAATTCGGCGTTAGAGCTCGAATGCAAGTGGACACCGCCACACGGAAAACACTTCAAACCCGAGGTGTGATCTAAAAATAACAAAGACATTGATAAAGCCCGAGAAATTAAAAGGGGCTCCTTGGACGCTCGACGTGTGTACTTATCGAACGCTACCTGACGTGCGAACTCATCGGATTCTTGACGTGCGAACTCTTTGGATACACCTCAGCGATCCTCAAGATCTGAGAGGAGAAGATTGGTTGAACCAGCTTTGAAGACCGACGACCGAAGATGAAGAACTATTCGGAAGAACAGAGGAGCGTCACCAACCTGAAGACCAGGGGCTGCTGACGGTGTCCAAAACTAGGGGGTACTCACGAATTCGTCTCCCGACCAGATGGGTCAGGCCAAGGACCCCATGATGATTCATTGATAGGCCACTTTGGGCAGCCCATGATGCATACAAATAAGATTTTACAAGACTTGCTCGCAAGACAAGGACTCCTTTAAACCCTAAACCCATATTATTTTGCACAACCACTATTACATGCAACACAAGAAACACTTGGACATACTAAGCAGACTATTCACATCGACTAAAGCATGATAGTCTACCTCACGGCTTATATAACAATTAAAAAGGTAATTATGAGGATGGTTTCCTTGAGCGAGGTTTGCGCGCACCTAGACGGGAAACAAAGAACGTCGTCCAATCCATCGCCAAGGGTACAACCTTCCGGCGGTTAATATTCTTAAAGCTCGTCAACTTCACCATCACCCCCGTCTCAAGCTCCGCAGCATACACGTTCCAGTCGTCGTCCTTGACGAGCAACACGCCACCCTCCTCTCCCACAATCGTCAAGTCCATCACACTAGTAGTTTCCCAGCTGGGTGGTTTTAACAAGTCCACAAACGCAGCGCATAGCCATACTGCAGGACGACCACCATCCTCATCTTGCCGCCGTGTCCATATCTCTAGCCTCAAACCCTGCCTGTGCAGGTAAAGTAACGATAGCTTCTCGCCGGCATGGACAATAAGCTGTGGCTCATCATAATATTCAGTCCTCTTGTGTTTGGCCGGGATCGCAATCTTTGTCAGGGAGACGCTGCATGTCTTAGCGTCCACCTCAATGGTGTGCAGGCTCCAGTCATGGCCTCTGCAATGACAAATGAGCCAGTGTGCCGTGCCTCGGCACACAACGGCACGGGGGTCCCTGAGGGGCAACCAATTACCCGTCAACCTACCCTTGTTATCACTGGATGCAAATAAACTACTCGGACCGCTCCACCTTGCCTCGCCGGACGTGAATTTGTGGAGGTTGCATGGCCGGTGATCCCTGTCGGTACCAATGATGAGCACTTTAAAGAAGGCCGGGTAACCGTGCTTGGCGTTCTTCTTGGTTAGGATGGCATAGCCGCCGCTCTTCTTGAAATCCCAGTTACACTTGAGCGGGGGCAGCTCGTCGCACGATCCAACGAGCAAATTACACACGGCCAGGCGGACGATGGAGTTGGATGAGAGGTCGACGAGGCGCACGAGGAGGAGGCCGTGGCGAGCGACGAGCGGCACCGCGTTCTCCAGCCGGGCCCTCGTCGCTCTAGAGAAAAACGTCTCGAGAAACCAGTGATCGGAACTGAACACCGATCGAGGAGTGGGTATGAAGGAGGTGAGAAGGGTTGAGCCCCGTCCGAAGCTGATCTTTTCCCAGATGAAAAACCCCGAGAGCGACGACGACATGTGATCCGGCCAGCGTCGGTGACGGAGGAAGGAGGGGCTGAGCATGATGCGGCGCCACTGCTTGCACGCCATGGCGCAACGGAAGAGGTCGGCCACGTCCTTCACGCGCATGAATATCTCGCGGACGACGTCGTCCGGCAGCGAGGCCGCCGCCGCCTCCGTCGTTTCTCCCATATCGTATGTGTACCGTGGTGCTCTGATCGGGTTATGCAAGTACGTACATCATCTCGAGGTGTTGAAATTTAAAGAGACCAAGTCCTAGTCCGAGTCTTCATCGAGTCGAACTCACGTCCGATTCGAAGTAGAACCAAACCGATTTATGCAGCCGCGTCGTATCAACTATATATATATGGAGGTGCATTTGCAACTGGGGGTGAGCACGCTCTTGACAGCCACCACCAAATGGTGCTACGCGCTCTGCCGTATCAACTATGGAGATGATCAGCTTCTTGTGGACCTAATCTCATGCAAGCTATGTGTCTGGGTTTATTTTTCACATCGTCTTTTTGGTCAAAGTTTGACCACATATTTGACTAGCAAAATGTTAATGCATGCCATAAATAATTATATTGTTGAATTCAAATTTAAATGTAGTTTTCAGTCTCTTCTGCTCAGCAGCTCGTCTCGAAGATCTGGGCACCAGGGAAGGTAAATTTTTTTCCTATGGCTGCTGCATCACGGCCGGTTGTGGTGCAACGACCGTCTGCAGCGGCGAGGGTGGGAAAACAACTATATTTGCCAGCTCTGCAACAGAAATCTGGAGTCCTCTTTTCATTTTCTGTGGGACTGCGAGGTCTCGAGGGAAATCTGGACGACAGTGGCCTCATGGGCCGGCTGCGCTGCGCTCTTCCCTGCTTCCTGAAACACGTGCAAGTCCACTAGCGAAGCAATAACAGCCATCATCAACACCGCGGCACCGAGAGAGAAAAAGGGCATCAAAACAATGGTCGCCCTGATCGGATGGCACATTTGGCAGGAGAAAAACAACCGCACCTTCAGAAAGAAGTTGCCGAGCAAACGGGATATCATCGCAGCTTATCGGAGAGACATGAAGCAACGGAGACTTGTCGGAAGAAATGGCATTGAGGCCCCATTCGGGGAGATAATGTGAGAGATTTCCATCCATGCTGCCTTAGTAGGGAGGGTGTCAGTGCCTGCGTGCACTGTTGACCTTCCTAAAGACTACGATCTTTTTTGATCAACTTTTTTTTATGTAACGTCGCTTCCGCTAAGCCAATGAATGCCAACGAGTCTGGATCTTTTAAAAAAAAGTCTCTTCTGCTTCAATTTAACCCCCTAGACACATCAACGGTTGAGGTCTATCCACACTTCTTGTGAAAAAAGGATGGGATGGTTATTTTAGAAAATACGTCGGCCAAACCACCTGTGAAAGCCGCGATGCGCCGGCCCATCAATGATGTATGCATGTATGACTGTCAAGTGAAATAGAAACGAAAAAAGAATATTGTCGGGCAAGGATTCAAACATGAGACCTCGACTGACAGGAGCGAACTGATGGTCACTAGCACTAACAAGCACAAGTTGTTATTTAGGCAGCACAAAGTTTTAAAAGAAGATAATAACAGCGTCGGTTCCTGAAAATAAAAAGCAAAACATTTTTCTGAAAAAAATGAATATTTCTTAAGAAGCGAATATTTTTCAAAAGTTATGAAAAAAATTGAACTCGAACATTTTTTTGAAACTCTCAAACTTCTTTTTGAATTTTAGACATTTTTTAATCACAACATTTTTTGAAACAGAAAGAAGTTTTCAGGAATAGTGGGCCCTGTACACATCTTAACAAAATTGTTTGGGAATAAAAAAATACTCAGAGCATAAATTTGAAAAAATGTTTATTCAGAGCATAAATTTTTCAGAGTCCGTTTACTTACCATATCACATACCTCTTCCTTTTAAGGGTTGCAAAGTGTTATGGAAGTTCTCCTTTTAAGTGTATATCTCTAGTAATAATCCGCTAAAAAAACTCCGCCCAGACAATAAAATCTCACAACCAAGTCCCTGACAATTTGTGACCAGCACCCTAAAGTTTTTGTTTTCTTACAAACAAGGACAATTTTTGACAAGACTCATGAATTTTCGTCGGAAATTTCGGCAGCATAACACATTGGGAACGAAGAACCACAACATGCCTGCACAAGGACGGTACAACCGCTCCACGACAATGCCTTCTGTTTTGTTTGCTTTGCATGGAAGGAAGGAAAAAACACCGCCCTTGCCGGCTTCTTCATTCTTTTTAATGAGGGGCTAGTATCTCTCTCCACAGTAGTATCTATTTATCCTTTCTTTTCTTTTATTTCCTTCTTTTTTGAGGTGCTAGTATCTATCTATCTATCTTGGAAGGAAGCTGTGCTATATCCCATATATACCGGTACTATACTTTGGCCCTACCCTTCTCCTCTTATTCTTGCAGCGCAACGTGCTACTAGTTAGTTTTAGTCTAGCAGCCTTACATACGATGATGCTAAAGCCCAATAAGAAATCTAGCGCTATCTATCTACAACATAAACCCTGTTTGCACCAAAACTCCATGCGTCCTCTCTCCTGGTGTTTAAAGGGATCAGCAATACTGCAGCTGCATGCTTTTACTTGTTGTATGCTTGTCTTAACAAACTCACTCTTTTCTCGATGTACTGATGCAATTTACCTTGACTAAGATACTACTCGTACTCTCCTAGTGGCATGAATTAGCCTAATCCTATGATACGAACTAAAGAGCGTCTTCTTTCATATTCCTATTCATATGATTTACGATACACGACATCTCATTTTTTATGACTTTTCTATTCATATGGTTTTCGTACCCATTTAACAAAGGAGGCCTAATTAAGAAGATGGTTCATCCACACCAAAGCGTAATACTCCCTCTGTCACATAATCAAAAATGCTAGACCTACACTAGTGGAAAACGGGCCTTTGGCCCGGACCTTTAGTCCCAGCCTGCCTCTGGGCCGGGACTAAAGGCCCGGCCACGTCGTCCCAAATCGCATTGCCTCCCACAAGGCTTTGGTCTCGGCCCGTAAGGAGCCTTTAGTCCCGGTTTGTGTCCCAAACCGGGACTAAAGGGCTACGCGGTGTGCAGCCCGCATGTGCGTCACCTTTAGTCCCGGTTTGTGTCTCAAACCGGGACTAAAGTCCTCTGCCTATATATAGCACAGCCCCCCTCTCCCCTCTTCCTTGCATTTTTCTTGGATGGAAGAGTGTGGGTGTGTGCTAGCTCTTCATTTTTTTTCATGCACTAGAGGTGTTTGTTGAAATGTGTGTTAGAGCGATGCCGCTTCAGTTCACCGAACACAACTACGATATGAGATGCCTGAGCCACGCTTAAACCTCTTCCTCTTTATTTCTACCTATTCTAAAAGGTTAGCAACTATATTTCCTCGTTTAGACCGTGCGGTACTAATTTTTAGGATCGTGATTGTATTTGATATACTGTCGTATAACGCAGATGAGCCATCCATGGATGTACGGTGATCGACGCACAGCCGCTTACAGAGAAGGCGTGCATTCTTTTCGAGATGCAGCCGATGCGAACAAGCATGGTGGTGGCTTTATGTTTTGTCCATGTGTTGAATGTCGGAATGAGAAGGATTACACTTCCTCAAGAGTCATTCAGAGCCACCTGCTTCGGTCCGGTTTTATGTTGGGCTATAATGTTTGGACCAAGCACGGAGAAAGAGGGGTTATGATGGAAGACGACGATGAAGAAGAGGAGAACGATGATGACAACTACCAATCTATGTTCCCTGAGTATGCTGATACCGCAATGGAAGACAATGAAGAAGAAGATCAGGATGAAGAACGGGAACCAGATGAGCCCGCTGATGATCTTGGTCGGGTCATTTCTGATGCACGGCGAGGTTGCGACACAGAAAAGGAGAGGTTGCAGTTCGAGCAGATGTTACAGGACCACAACAAATTGTTGTATCCAACTTGTGAAGATGGCCAGAAGAAGCTGGGTAGCACAGTGGAATTGCTGAAGTGGAAGGCAGAGACCGGTGTGACTGACTCGTCATTCGAAAAGTTGCTGGTACTGATGAAGAAGATGCTTCCAAGAAAGAACGAATTGCCCGCCAGCACGTACGAAGCAAAGAAGCTTGTCTGCCCTCTAGGATTAGACGTGCAGAAGATACATGCATGCCCTAATGACTGCATCCTCTACCGCGGTGAGAAGTACGAGAATATGGATAACGACAAGCACCTTGAAGAAGGTCGAGTAGCCGGGCGGCACCGGAGGGTGCTGCTCGGCATCTGAGGAACAATCTTCGCCGGTCAGGATGGCGTAGCCGCTCCTGTCGAAACCCTAACCGCACTTAAGGGGAGGGAGCCTGTCACATGCCCCGAAAAACACATTGCACATGACCAACCACACAGTCGAGGCCGGATAGACATGGACATCAGGCATGTTCAGGCGCAGGAAGAGGACGAGGCCATGGCGAGCGACGAGCGGCAGCATGTGGGGCAGCAACCCTCTCTTGCGGGCTCTCGCGGGGAGAAAGGTCCGAAGGCCGCAACGGTGGGTACCGAAGAGCGAGTGCTTCGTCGGGACAAAGGTCGTTAGGAAACCAAGGGACTCCGTGAGGTCCGACTTTTCCTAGATGAGGAGCCCAAAGAGGAACGCTGGCGTCGAGTCCGGCCAGCATAGGCCGTGGAGGAAGGAGGCCTCGAGTACGACACGACGCATCTGCTTGCACGACGCGGTGCAATGGAATAGGTCGTCGATGTTGTCCATGTGCCCAAGGATCTCGCGGACGACGTCGTCCGAGAGCGTGGCCGCCACCCCCCCCCCCCCCCCCCGTGCTACCGTCGTGCGACGTGGCCACATGGGATTAGACGAGACGAGTCTCGGGTGCGCTGTGCAAGGAACCAAACCACCAACGTGGAGGCCGTGGCTTTTTATAACCTGGATGGAGGCTCGGGGTCCCCCAGTTGGACTCTAGACCGTCTCGGCCCGAGTGAGCACGTGCCTAACCAGGCCGAGCCTGCTAACCTGCTCGGCCTGGCCCTTCCGACAGCCTTGAAATCGAAATTAGTCGCACGCACAATCGGGACCTCCTATTCGCCGCGCGTTGCAGCAACGAGTCGAGCGCCGCACGCGGGGGTGGCGCCCCCCGAATGGGCTAGCCCATCTTCCGCTCACCCCAACTGGGCCGTCCCAGCTTATTTTTTGGTTTAAAAAATAATATAATAATTGTTTTTCTATATTTTTCAAATTCCAAAACATTTTTTCGAGAACCAGAACATTTTTTCAAATTGCCGATTTTTTTCAAATTCCGGAACATTTTTTCAAATTTCGAAACATTTTTTTGAAAAATCCGAAACATTTGGATAAAAAGTCCAGAACATTTATTCAAATGCCCGATTTTTTTTAAATTCCCGAACATTTTTTCAAATTCCGGAACATTTTTTTGAAAATCTGGAACATTCTTTGAAATTATGAAACATATTTTGAAATTCCGAAACATTTATACAAATTCAGGAACATTATTGTTTCAAATTCCAGAACATTTTTCGAAAATTCAGTTTTTTTTTGAAAATTAAGAACATTTTTTAAAATCCAAATCAATTTTTTAAAAAGAAAGAACATTTTTTGAAAATTTAGAACATTTTTTAAAACAGAAACATGAAAAAAAAAAACAGAAAGGAAAAAAGAAAAATGAAAAAAAACGGTTCAGGAAACCTTCTAAAAGTTTCCTAAAACCAGAAAAAACCTTCTGGAACCTCTACCCAAAACCGGAATGCTCCAGTAGTTATATGGGCCTGCCCGTTGCGTCGCTCCTCGGTCGCTCGCCTGTGCGAAGCGCCGACTGCTTGACGCAACGAGCGGCAAATAGGATATTATTCCCGCACAATCCCCCTCCGCCTTCGTCTTCCTCTCCGACCCGCTCGCCCACGGATCCGGCCCGCCCCGTCCCTAAACCCTAGCTCCCCGGCGCCTCCCTCCCTCCCCGTCCGGCGAGCGAGCGATGGAGGACGAGGAGATGGAGAGGAAGGTGCAGCAGTACCTGCACCGCAAGGGCTTCCGCCTCACCGAGCTCGCGCTGCAGGAGGAGCGCAACCGCCTCTCCACCACCTCCCTCTCCGACGTCTCGCTCTCCAGGTACTTCCCCCGCCGCCGCCGCCGCGAATCCCCCTAAGTCCCCACCCCGCCGCCCCTTCCGGCGGCTGCAGCAGCCTCGCTCCCCAAGTTCCGCGTGGCAGCCACTGGTTTTCCCGCTGTTTGTGCGAGGAATGGTGCCAAATTGGTGATTCCGAGTGGCCAAGCCGTGGCGGTTTGACTCACCTGACCCGGGCCGGGCTGTTTCTGCTAGGGTTTAAGTTGCTCCGAGTTCAGAATCAGCTTACCCGCTCGGTCGTGAGAAATTGGTACTTTGGCTCGTGCAGTACCAAACCTTCAACATGATTTGGTCCTTGAGCAGAGTTTGTTATGGGGGCTAATCTAGAGAGCATTATGTCAAATACGCTCGGAAACTGCTCTAATTCCATGTTAATCTGTCAAATCTACCGTGTCCCTCTTTGTTGACAGGCCGGATAACGACCCAGCAAGATACTATGATGGCTACAATAAGCTAAGAACATGGGCATACAATTCTCTCGACCAATACAAGGTGTGCTACATTACGTGTGGCTTGTGATTCACGTTTACAGCTCTAGTACATTTGGATGCACTTTGCTTCACAGCATTCACATATATTTTGAGGCATGTAGCTGCTATATCCACACCGTTCAGTAATCTAGCATGCTACTCATGAGTTATCTTCATGTTTCTCTTATTGAAAATGAGCATGCCTGCTGGGTGCACCATGCCTCCAGGATCATGGCTGAATGCTTGCCTGCTAGCTTCAGATGCAGCATTTACGAAATGGTCTTTCTGTCTTATGGCATGTGTTCACACTGCAGAGCTCCGTCTAGAAAGCAAAAAACCATTCACATAAGCAGAATCATGTACTTGTCACATGATTGTAGTCGCTGGAAATCGGATATTTGGTTGCAGTGGATGGACTACTTGCTATAATTTGATGTACCTATTACATGGAACGGCCTTTTTTATTTCCTTGTATTCAGCTATATATGTTTCGTGCCTCTGAGTTATTTTTTTTTATATTGTAGCATGAATTACTCCGTGTCCTTTATCCAGCGTTTATCCATTGCTTCATGGATCTTGTGTCAGAGGGGCATACACTAGAAGGTAATTATTTTTGTGGGCAAGAAGATATTGGTAGTTGGTGTACATTTCTGGGATAATATTTGTTTGCATTTTATGCATCCACTTAGTTTATTTGGGGCATTTCTGTCATTGATATCACCACACATGAATCCTGCAGCTCGGCAATTTTTCCTTAAATTTCGGGAAGATCATGAACTGATGCATTCAAGGGATCTCCAAAAGCTGGAAGGCACTCTTTCTCCTTTGCATTTGGAGGTTCATCATTTAGCTCTCTTACAGCCATTCAACTGTGAATGGAGATTTCCTTTCGTTTATTTGATTTTATCTTCCCAGGATTCAAAAAAATATGCACTTATTGTTTTGCGTGCTATACTTTTCAGGAAATGGATCTGGCCCGATCTTTAAGGCAAAATAAATTCAGAATTAAATTATGTGAGGTAGTACGGCGCCAAGTTCTTATATATTTGCATTCCATCCCTTTGTTGCAACTACGATTGTATGGTTGAGTCACCTTTTGTGAGTTAAATCAATGCACTTTCTAGGTCCGTTCTTACCTTTTCTTCCTGAATCCTAATGTTCAATTAGTTGCAAATAGGAGTAGACGATACATCATCATGATAACATAATTAATGCATATATTGAACGCGAGTTTCAAATATGAGACACTGACCGCATATAGATAAGTTTCTCACAGTTGCTGGCAAAGCACATTCTAAGTGGTGATTTTTAGTTCAATTGTCAAACTCATTGCATGATGCATCATGATCTCACCTTTTTTCTTTGCTGCAATGTTGTTTTTCCTAGAAAAATATTTCAACTGTTCTGTTTAAAGTTTCCGCGTTTCATTGCAGTATTCGTATGAATTACTTCTCCAGTATCTCCAGAAAACACAAGCTCTTGTGATGCTTGGAATAATCAATGAAAGGATAATTTTTGAAGGTACAGTTCCCAGACTGTTGAGATTATATCACACATTTTACTTACCCTCACTTCTGAAATCTTTTCCACCACTTTTCTCTATGCTATATTGGCAGTATCTGCTGGGCAGCCTTCATTGATCTCTGATGATGCTGATGTTGTTGCTCTGGTTGGAACTAGTAAGGACTTGGCAAAACAGATAAATCAGAAGGAAGTGCATTGGGGGGTATGTTACTTAGCACATTAGTGATCAATGTGTTTGTTTCCTATTACTATTCTATCAAAACGGTTAACAATGCCGATCAAACAGGGAAATAAACTCTAGTAGCACTGTTTTTGCCACTTCCCAAACAAGCCTCTTCTATGAGAGCAATTTTTCTGTTTATTCTTCGTTATCCTGAGTTATGTGTTATTATTAACACTAAAATTATGGCATGCAGTTGCTTGAAGATTCAGTTGAGGAGCGTATGGAGAAAGCACTCTCAGATTCTGATAGAGCTGAAGCAGAAAGCAAGGATGCAGATGCAGAAGATAATAACAAGGTAAGAAACTCTCTCATGGTATGGGACCCTTGTTATATTATGTTTGTTATGCTCTCTGCCATGGAAACCTGGACATTCCTTTTTTGTCAGCACTCAGAATCATGTTTTTGTTCCTCTCTTCTTCTGTTGTGTTTCATTATTTCTTATTGTTTTTCCTACAGAAAAAATCCTCAGAAGGTGGAAAGCAGGGTGGTTCTCTTAACAAAAAGCTCAAAAAGGATAAGCTTGTAGGTCCAACAGGGAAAAATACCAAATCCGAAACAAGCATGGTTTCTGCGGCACCTCGTGTGAAACCGGAGCTAACCCTTCCAGCAACGTAATTTTTTTTCCTCTTTGTAAACTTCTCTATGAGAAGCTCAGTTTGATCTACAGTTCTAAATAATTTATCAACTGTAGCCTTTGAAAAATATAAATACCATTTCTATAACTGAATGTGAGTGTCATGCGGCCTTCTTGGAACCTAAAATTAAGGCTGAAGTGTTCTGTGGGGGGTCTCTTGGAAAAATTATCTTACAAGTTTCAGGACGACGAAATTCTTTTCCCTTTCCGCAGAACATACTCTTTTCTATCTGTCAAGTGTCAACCTTGTGTTTACGAACCCAAACAATTACACCTTTGTTTCAGGCCTGTTGAAGTTGAACAATCAATTCTCGAGGACCTGCGAAACCGTGCACAATTGAATAACTTGGCATTGCCTTCTGTTAGCTTCTACACATTCCTTAATACACATAATGGGTAAGCTTAGCTGTAACTTAGTATCAACTGTTCCAGTGTGCATACTTTGGTTTGAACATTATCCTGTGGAACACAGATTAAACTGCTCATCAATCTCAAACGATGGATCATTGGTTGTTGGTGGGTTCTCAGACTCATCAGTAAAGGTTAGTCCCTTTTGGTGATAGTTTAATTGTTTCTCATGTGATCACTACATTAACTGGTAAAACTTCCCTGTTCACTAGGTTTGGGATATGGCAAAGATTGGTCAACCAGCCAAAACACGTTAGTCGTTCTACACTACATATTGCTGATGTTTTTATTCCACTGTGATATGGTGAAAAGCTTCTGTAGCTGTGCATCTGATTTTTGTTATGGTAGCCTTTTGTTCTAAGGATGCTACTAGTTTATTTCGTTCAGTTTAAGTTATGAGCTAGAAGTTTAAGGTGGTGTCGCGGGACTGAAAATGTCTTCTGGACCCTACCTGCTGGACATGAATATTTTAACGACATTGCACTATTTGACTGGAACCTGTATTCTTCTAACATAGTAGTGCTTTCATTTATATCTTGATGGGATTTGCTGATTGGGAAAATTTGGACTCAGCTAGTTCACAAGGAGAGAATGGATCTTCACAGGGTGAACACTTGTCATCAACATCTGAGGGGAAAAAACCTTATACATTATTCCAAGGTCATTCTGGACCAGTTTATTCCGCTGCCTTTAGTCCATTTGGAGATTTTCTCCTGTCATCATCTTCAGATTCAACAAGTAAAGCATCACTTACACTATGCTTATTTTGTACCATTCATTTACTTGTTCGCTTATTTAATCGAACTGACAGTTTGTCTATTTTTTTATATGCTTGTTACAGTTCGGCTGTGGAGTACCAAGCTGAATGCCAATCTTGTTTGTTACAAAGGACACAATTACCCAGTTTGGGATGTCCAAGTATGTGAACAAGCCCTTTCTCTGTATCATTTCGTGAAAACAACATTTGGGTTATTTCTTCATGGGAAGTGTTGACTGCCTAGTTCAGGCCAAAACATTTGATTAGTTAGTTGATTTTTCAGTAGTATTTATTAGAATGATGCTCAGATCTGTTGTTACAATCAATGTCAATGCCCTACAATCAATTGGTTGTTCAGTAATTCTTAATAAACTCTTCTGAAGTTCTAGACCTCATTACCTATATGGATATGATGTACAGTACAAGGGATTATTCTGGAGGTGAGGATGGGTGTCTCCGTTGTTACAAACATTGTCCATACCCTACTATTGTTTTAATCTTGATCTTGGTGCAAGGAGTGCAAAACTGCAAATACTTGTGATAAATATTCCTAGTTCGCTTTTCATTTTGAACACTTCTGATGATGGAATTTGGAATAGGTCCATTGGGCTTGATGTTCTTTTCAACAGCTTATGATTGGTACATAAATTTTTGTTGCGGTAGCTTTCTAATTCTGTTCTATTGAACCTCATGACATAATTGTGTGTCGTAGTATTTTCTGACATTTGTTTTATGTTTTTGTGGCAGTTTAGTCCAGTTGGCCATTATTTTGCCAGTGCCTCGCATGACAGGACTGCTCGAATTTGGTCAATGGACAAAATCCAACCTTTGCGGATAATGGCTGGGCATCTTGCTGATGTTGATGTAAGTGTGCTTCTAGCTCATAGTTTGTAGTGATTTGTGAATTGACAGTCTGCTATGGGAATGCTTACTGATGTCTGCATGTTCTGATTGTTCTCTTCTGCAAATTATTTATCTGACAGTGTGTGCAATGGCATGTAAACTGTAACTACATTGCCACCGGCTCCAGTGACAAAACTGTAAGGCTATGGGACGTTCAAACTGGTGAATGTATACGAATGTTTATTGGTCATAGGAGTATGGTCTTATCACTGGCAATGTCTCCTGATGGGCGATACATGGCTTCTGGGGATGAAGATGGGACCATCATGATGTGGGATCTCTCTACTGGTCGCTGCGTTTCACCACTGGCAGGACACAACTCTTGTGTGTGGTCACTTGCTTTCAGGTAATCATCATTATACATTGTTTTACTTAGTATCCCACGTGTCCTTGTTGCTGATGGTAGTCAAACAGTAGTTGATATACCAAATATGTGTAAAGATTATTAGTTTGTGGCAGGGCTTGGCAAACTGGCCTTTCTTGTCTGCTGCCTTTAATCAGTTTTCTGAGCAGTGGCTTCAGTTCACACTGGGTTAGATTTATCCATAAATGATTAATGCGTTTACTAACCATTTTGGCCACCTTTAGTATTTAACTGGAATGTTGCATGATTCTGTCTTCAAATGACCACACCATGGAACTTGAATACCCGTGTGTGGTTGTTTTTTCTTGAATATACATCGATGGTCCAGCTTATGTACTTGGCCCAATGCAATTGTTGGTTGATCACAGTAGATTTTCTTCTGGATCTATTGTTTGAAAAAATCTGTATTTTTTTCCATTTTTAACCACTGTTTTCAGTAGAAATTATGCAAAAAAATGTCTTCCATCAACGGATTAGATTGAGTATCATGGATGATTCTTCTTTTTTGAAGTGTGCATTCTTTCTCTTCCAGTGACAAGTCATGCTGTGTTGCTACTACTCCCTCTGTTCCTAAATATAAGTCTTTTTAGAGATTTCAATATGGACTACATACGGAGCAAAATGAGTGAATCTACACTCTAAAACATGTCTATATACATCCGTATGTAGTCCATATTGAAATCTCTAGAAAGATTATATGTAGAAAGGAGGGAGTACTCCGTATGGTTTTTAGTTTTTGGAGAAGCATGATTCTTAATTTCATGCTAATATGTTATGCCAAAGAATCATCTCAGTTAAACAATCCATCCTCTATTTTATAGCTGCGAGGGAGCATTGCTTGCATCAGGATCAGCTGATTGCACTGTTAAACTCTGGGATGTCGCGTCCAGCACAAAGGCTCTGAAGATGGATGACACGTAAGTTGGTTGGCTTGCTTGTAAAAGGACGCTTTGGTTTGCCTTACTCTAGTTTTTAAATATCCTTTATTTTTGTGAAACAGCAAAGCTGGTTCGACGAACCGACTGAGGCTGCTGAAAGCTCTCCCTACAAAATCGACTCCTGTTTATAACTTGCGGGTGAGAATGTCTTTCCATCCACAGTTCTCATCAGTTAACATAGGGTAGTTACCGTGTGGCGTGAAAACCAACTAACTGATCTTTTCCAATTGCAGTTTTCCCGGAGGAATCTTTTGTTTGCTTCTGGCGCTCTCTCGCTATAGGCTCCTAAGCTTGCTGTATGCTCTGTAGAATACAATTTACATTCTTTCAGTGTTGACCTTAAGTAGCAAAGTAGATGTTTACTTGGCTGAGTCCTGTTGTAGAGCTTCTTACATTGTCCTTACTGATCTCAGTGAACCCTATGATTGAGTAGGTTGTTAAACTGTAGCCTGTGAACATTGCTCATTGAGACTTGTGTATTACTGTTGTAACATTAGCTAATTTTAAATTATATACGTGGAAGGTAGTAGTCACAAATAGGAAACAAGAACACTTGGTTGATGCAAGAAGACAATGGCCCAAGAGCTAGAGTTTAGGAGCTTCTTGAGGGTTGTTTTCACAGCATCTTCTTGTGGTGTCTGAAGGAGCTGAGCTGTGATTTGATATAGTTATGGGACTTGTGAGGGAAAAAAGCATGACCTGTCGGTCTTCATTTGAGCGATCAAGGCCATATCTATCTCTTAGCTATTGCTGATGTTGAAATGTGAGTTGTGACTGCCCTCATTGGTCCAAGCTTGGTGTCATTTTGTATCCTGCTATCTGTCGACATCTGGACCAGAGCGTTCCTATCACAAGTAAATGTTGATTTCTTCATGATGTTGCCAACAATCAAAGTGAAGAACTGTTGTGCACCCTGCATTTTGTTGGCATGCCGCGCCGAAGGTCTCTCTCTGCCAGGCTGCGCCGCAATATATCCTGTCCCGCTGAAACAGCGATGCAGGTAGGTGGGAGATGACATGAAAATTTGACTTTGCTGCTGTGTTGGATGTCAAAGCTGAAATAACGCAGTGACAATGGCAGATGCGACCCGAGCGTGTGGATGCGAGGGGCGCTGCGCAAGTGTTCTTAAACCCCCGGGGCCTGAGCTTGCTAGCTGAGCATCCAACTTTCAGCTTACTCACACACCAACATCGAGGGAAACCCAAGGTAGAAGAGGTCGTCCATCAAAGGTTCACAACTACCATCTCTCATCCTGATTTTTGTTTATTTTATTTTATTTTACGAGTTGTTCTCTCGTCCTTATATACTAGTTGTATGAATAATCATCTTTTCATGGGATGTAATCCTTGAAAAAAAAAGGAAGCACCTAGCGGCTAAGTTTCTATGTATCAGTGGGTTTTCGCAGCCTAGTACTTCCTTTGTAAATTAGTATAAAAGCGTATTATTAAAGTAGTGATCTAAACGCTTTTATATTAGTTTACAGAGTACTATATATTCATCTTCTTCCCCTCCTAGTTATTTCTAGCCCCTTTTACCCTTTCCAAGCCGCCTCTTCTATCGTGCCACAATTGTTTCAACCATCATTGTAAGCCCCAATCTTCTCATGCGCCTGTGTGCACTCGTCAACCCTCTTTCTATGCTCCGTGTGGCATCGGCAACGACGCGGCTAGGTTTGCAAAAAATCTCTTTTTGTTCGTGTCTTGTTGGGCATGTATTGTTTTCCTGTTTCTTTTTTCACATATTTTCAAAATTAGAACTATTTTTCCATGAAGTTTCAAATTAGTTCCATATGTAGTTAGGCTATCTCCGACGGCAACCCCTGAACTGTCCTCATGTTCAGCACTATACTGTTCGATTGTGTTGTGCCATCCAAAATAGGATTGTAATGGTCTGCATGGTGGTCCGGACATACTTTCTTCCGCACACCAGAGACAAATATGCGGGGCTTTGCGGTGTCCGGACAGCACCTAGGCCAGCGTCTGACCATCCTGACTCAACAAAACTCCTCATCCCTTGCCCGCACGCGTTTCCACCCGAGGCCAGCTACCCGCAGTCATGTCGATGTGGAGCGCCCGCTATACATTGAAGCCGGCCCTGAACGGGCGCGATGTCTCACTGGCTCCGCCATTAAAGCGGCGCGCCGATCGTGGGCGTTGCCCACTGCACGTCCGGTAGAACTTGCCTCCTTGCCGCATTCAAGCGCCTTCCTAAACCCGCGTGGAAGCCGACAAACCTACTCGGGCCACATGTCCGTTCACGAGCGGGCGACATTAAACACAACGCCTGGCAAGCTCCTCCTTGCCGCCTGCTATTTAAAGGATGCCTAGCCGGCGGGCAAGAATCACACCACTACGCCTCTCCCCATCTCCTCATCCCACCCTTTCGATGGCATCCGGTGTTGCCGGTTGTAGACTAGTGTAATATATTCGTATAGTAGGAATGGAGCACCGCATGACCGGATTTGCACATAGTTTTGCCTATTTTGGTTAAAATATGCCTAAAATGTAATGAATTTCGTTCAATTTATATGTAATCCATTGTATTTGCATGAAATTCACCCGATTTGTTCGAAAAGTTGTTGAAATGTATGTGGATAGCGTTGGATGGCGGCCTCCTCCATCCGTGTCCATGCATAGGCCCCCCTTCCCGCAGACTAGCACTTAAGTACCATGCTAGCACTTTGCATTGAAGTACTACCAGTTAGGGGGTATTTGGCTGGGTTTAACTTTGGCTTATAAGCCAAAGAAAATCACCTATGTTAGAGCAAGTACAATAGGATGACCTAGGCGGGCTGTAAGACTTAAAATAATATATTTGTGATGAGTTGGAAGAGAGAGAAGAGAAGCGGGCTAAAAACTAACAGCCGGCTGTAACACGTGCTCCTAGGCACTTTGTGAGAAAGGATGATGGACCTTGTATCAGTAAAGTAGTACTTATTTACATCTACCCATTGTACTTGCGGGCTATAAACTTGGCTATAGATTACGTGTCAACATCATATAGCCAGCAGTTGGCTGTACTGTTAACCATGCTCTTATGGGCTTTTGGCTTATACCATCATGTGCAAAAGCCAAAAACATTGCTACATACACGTAGGACATTTCCCATCTGAATCTCTCTCACATCACACCGTTCATGCGCAAGGCTAAGCTACAACAGGCAGTTGAATTAGCCGTTCTACCATTATCGTACCACAACACGTCGTATGTGAGTACTTTCGACAACCAAAAGCATGAAGTGGGTGTTTTGAGTTGGTCTTTTGTCCTTATTTTACTAGTAGTAGTATCGAGTAATCATCTGCTTTTTATCCTCAAAAAAAGGGTGCACTCAGCCACCAGTTGCCTGAAAAAGTTTATATGGATAAGTCATCTTCGTCCTTTAAGCCCCACATTTCTATTGCGCTGGCAGGCGCCCTTGCAGCCGTCAATCCTCATCGTATCTTCTGCCGGCGACGATATGCTTAGCAAATCCACAAAAAAGTAATCTATTTTGCCTTTTGTCTTCTTGTTAGGCTTGTTATCATATGTATTTCTGTTAGTTTTTTCTTCACACACTTTTAAAAAATAGAGCTATGATTTATTTCATGAAGTATCAAATATTAGGTTCATATTTAGTTATGTACCAATGTTCAGACTTGCACTTTGGAATGAATCAACGAAGTGCTATGAGTTAAGGGCTATTTGCCTTATAAGTGAAAAAGACACCTATGATGGTGTTAAGCAACAAAGACACCTATGATGGTATAATCCAAAAGTCCACAAATAGGGGTGTTTCTTTGGGCTTATAAGCCAAGTGAAAAAGCCAAAGTTAAGCCCAACCAAACACCCCTTAGTGTGATTATCTTCTTCGGCGAGCATATATATACAAACATGTTTACAAAAATAAAACGCTAATTTATGACCACTTACCATTTTTATCCTTGCAACTCCATTGGTGAAAACATGATCTATCTGTATTGGAACTTATTGACTAAAAGTGACGCAGTATGCACTAATGTAGGTTTGTAATTTTTTGGAGCTTCTTATATTGAAAATACATGTCTGGCCTTTTGCAGGAAACGTAAACACAATGGGTCTCGGCATCCTTGTTCTATCGGTGCTCTTAGGATTGTTTTATGGAGCAAGTGACATTAACTGCTCAACAGTTCATGGTAACACCACAGATCACCGTTCATTGCTTGATTTCAAAGGGGCCATCAGAGCGGACCCAAGAGGAGTGTTGCGCTCTTGGAATGAGAACATCCACTACTGTATGTGGCCGGGCATCAAGTGCAGCACATGGCACCCAGAACGTGTTACGGTGCTAAACCTTGCCAACCTGAGCTTGGCAGGCCAAATCACACCTTATCTTGGAAATCTAACCTTCCTTAGGGAACTTACACTATCCAACAATCTCTTCTCTGGCCACTTGCCCCCTCTCAATCGTCTTATAAGATTAAGGATCATTGATCTACATGACAATTTGTTGCAGGGGAACATTCCCAATGCACTTACAAATTGTTCTGAACTCGTGGGGCTAGACCTCTCCTTTAACATGCTAGTGGGTTCAATTCCCCAGAATATAGGTTCCCTCTTCAATCTTATAGGAATAGACCTTTCCAATAATAGCCTCACAGGAAACATTCCACGAACGTTCGGCAACAACAGTTACTTAGAAGAGCTACGACTTACCCACAATCAACTCAAAGGAAGCATTCCCGAAGATCTTGGGAAATTGCCGAATATGGGGGTGAGCCGGGCGGTGTATCTTGGTCAGAATAGGCTATCTGGTAGAGTTCCAACAACATTGTTTAATCTATCGAATCTTATAATACTAGACTTGAGTAGAAATACGCTAAGGGGCACACTGCCATCCAATATCGGTAATCTATCTGTCGCGCTTCAATGGCTATTTCTGGGTGCAAACAACTTGTCCGGGACAGTGCCACCGAGCATTGGGGCCCTAAAGGACCTAACCGCTTTAGATCTTGGAGGAAACAACTTCGTTGGACCAATACCGTACTCCATTGGCAATCTGGCAAAGTTACAGAAGCTCTACCTTTCCAATAATCATTTTGACGGTTGGTAACGCAGCGACAATGCTTGACTGCCAACAACTTGATTCGACTGGTTGGCCGAGCCAAGGGATGTTGTTTGTTGTGCGAGTGCAATGGCCTGACGAGGGCTCTGCACCTCCGTGTCCATGCATGGCAGCACCAGAGTTTCTCTCAGCGGGTGTGGTTTGATCTGTTTGCATTGCATTTTTCATTTTCTTGTTGTCCTTAGATGCTTACTACTTCCTGTACACCTAAATAATTGTAGTCGGAGAGAACTCCCTAACTACAATTATTTAGATGCAGAGGGAGTATATTTTTCAGCGGGTTTGTCACATGCATGTGTGTGTGTGGTATGTACTGTTTCTGGCTGTGTGCGTCTCGTTTGTATTCGTATCATTTAGAGAATGCAATAAAAGGCCTCCACAACAACAACAACAATCAAGCCTTTCAGTCCCAAACAAGTTGTGATAGGCTAGAGTTGAAACCCATAAGATCTCAAAGCCAAGTCATGGCTCTGGAACGTGGATAGCTAACTTCCACGCACCCCTGTCCATGGCTAAGTCTTTGTCGATATTTCAAACCTTCAGGTCTCTCTTAACGGACTCCTTCCATGTCAAGTTTGGTCTACCACGACCCCTCTTAACATTCTCAGCACGCTTTATCCGTCCGCTATGTACCGGCGCTTCCGGTGGCCTCCGTTGAATATGTCCAAACCATCTGAGATGATGTTGGACCAGCTTCTCTTCAATCGGTGCTACCCCAAGTCTCTCTCGTATATCGTCATTCCGTACCCGATCCTTCCTTGTGTGACCACATATCCATCTCAACATGCGCATCTCTGCTACACCTAACTGTTGGATATGTCGTCTCTTGGTTGGCCAACACTCCGCGCCATACAACATCGCAGGTCGGATAGCCGTCCTATAAAACCTGCCTTTTAGCTTTTGTGGCACTCTCTTGTCATAGAGTACGTCAGAAGCTTAGCACCACTTCATCCACCCAGCCTTGATTCGGTGGCCCACGTCTTCATCGATATCGCCATCCTTCTGCAACATGGACCCCAAATATCGAAACGTGTCTCTCTCCGGTACCACCTGCCCACCAAGGCTAACCTCTCCATCCTCGTGCCTAGTAGCACTAAAACTGCACCTCATGTATTCAGTTTTAGTTCTACTAAGCCTAAAACCTTTCGATTCTAGAGTCCGCCTCCATAACTCTAACTTTCTATTAACCCCCGTTCGGCTATCATCGACTAGCACCACATCATCCGCAAAGAGCATACACCATGGGATATCTCCTTGTGTATCCCTTGTGACCTCATCCATCACCAAATCAAAAAGATAAGGGCTCAAAGCTGACCCTTGGTGTAGCCCTATTCTAATCGGAAAGTCATCGGTGTCGCCATCACTTGTTCGAACACTTGTCACAACATTATCATACATATCCTTGATGAGGGTAATGTACTTTATTGGGACTTTGTGTTTCTCCAAGGCCCACCACATGACATTCCGAGGTATCTTATCATAGGCCTTCTCCAAATCAATGAACACCATATAAAGGTCCTTATTTTGCTCCCTGTATCTCTCCATCAGCTGTCGTACCAAGAAGATGTCTTCCATGGTAGACCTCCCAGGCATGAAACCAAATTGGTTTTTGGTCACGCTTGTCAACCTTCTTAAGCGGTGTTCAATGACTCTCTCCCATAGCTTCATAGTATGGCTCATCAGCTTGATTCCGCGGTAATTAGTACAACTTTGAACATCCCCCTTGTTCTTAAAGATTGGTACTAAAATACTCCGCCTCCATTCTTCAGGCATCTTGTTTGACCGAAAAATAAGGTTGAAAAGCTTAGTTAGCCATACTATCGCTATGTCTCCAAGGCCTCTCCACACCTCGATGGGGATACCATCAGGACCCATCGCCTTGCCTACTTTCATCCTTTTTAATGCCTCCTTAACCTCACTCTCCTGGATACGCCGCACAAAGCACATGCCGGTATCATCAAAGGAGTCGTCTAGATCAATGGTAGAGCTGTCAACCTCTCCATTGTAAAGGTTGTCAAAGTACTCCCGCCATCTACGCTTGATCGCCTCATCCTTCACAAGAAGTTGGTCATCTCCGTCCTTGATGCATTTGACTTCGCCGACATCCCTCGTCTTCCTCTCCCTAATCTTGGCCATCTTATAGATGTCCCTTTCGTCTTCCTTAGTGTTTAAACGTTGGTAGAGGTCCTCATACGCCCGACCTCTCGCTTCACTCACCGCACGCTTTGCAGCCTTCTTCGCTACCTTATACTTCTCCATGTTAGCTGCACTCCTGTCCAGATATAGGCATCTGAAACAGTCCTTCTTCTCCCTAATAACCTTTTGTACCTCATCGTTCCACCACCAGGTGTCCTTAGCTTCCCTTCTACTTCCCTTTGTCACCCCAAACTCCTCTACAGCGACCTTTCGCAAGAAGGTCGCCATACTCGTCCACATCAAGTTTGCATCGCCTCCTTCCTCCCAAGGGCCCTCCTTAATGACCCTCTCCCTGAAAGCCTGGGATGTGTCCCCCTTGAGCATCCACCACTTCGTTCTAGCGACTTTGGCGCGCTTATCCCATTGGACATGAATCCTAAAGCGGAAGTCAGCAACCACAAGCTTATGTTGAGGGACAACACTCTCTCCAGGTATCGCTTTACAATCAATGCAAGCGCGTCTGTCTTCTCTTCTAGAGAGGACAAAATCAATCTGGCTAGAGTGTAGACCACTACTGAACGTCACTAGATGGGATTCTCTCTTCCTAAAGAGGGTGTTAGCTACAACCATGTCGTAGGATAGAGCGAAGCTCAGGACATCTTCTCCTTCTTGGTTCCTGATGCCATAGCCAAAGCCCCCATGCACCCTTTCAAAACCTATGTTAGATGTACCCACATGGCCATTGAGGTCTTCTCCTATGAAGAGCTTCTCACCAATAGGTACCCTCCTAACCAAGTCCTCCAGGCCTTCCCAGAACTCCCTCTTGGTGCTCTCATTGTGGCCTACTTGCGGGACATACACGCTGATAACATTGAGGACTAAGTCCCCAACTACCAGCTTGACAAGGATCATCCGGTCTCCTTGCCTCTTAACGTCCACAACTCCATCCCTAAGGCTCTTGTTGACCAAGATGCCTACTCCATTCTTGTTTGAAGTTGTCCCCGTGTACCACAACTTGAAGCCGGTATCCTCCACCTCCTTCGCCTTTTGTCCCTTCCATTTGGTCTCTTGGACACATAGGACATCAACACGATTCCTCACCGCCGTATCAACTAGCTCCCGTAACTTACCAGTCAGGGACCTTACGTTCCAGCTACCTAAGCGTATCCTCCTAGGCTCGGCTAACTTCCTTACCCTCCGCACTCGTCGAGTCAAATGCGAAGACCCTTGCTTATTTTCACTACATCGGGGCGTCGGTGCAGCGCGCCACTAAGGATGCGGCGACCCGACCCTTGCTCACTTATCACCGTATCCAGATCAAGATACGGTGCGCCACCAAGGGGGTGACGGCCCGACCCTTGCCCATTTGACACCACACCCGGGTTCCGATGTGGCGCGTCGCTAAGAGGGTTACGCCCCAACGAGTTTCCTTTGGGTTTCATCTCCATAAGAGTGGCTGGATTTTTCACGTTGGCTCGCCATGCTTATCACAACCCTTCTCCTTTACCCGGGCTTGGGACCGGCTATGCTGAGACAACATAGGAGGAGTTAATAAAAGGCCTCCATTTGAAAAAAACAAAATGGTGGCCGCTCCTGAAAATAATTGTATTGTGGGGGTGGGGGGTGGGTGGATTGGTTACCGCGAGCCTAGAAGGTAGCGGCAGCTTGCTCAAAAAAAAGAAGGCAGCGGCACCTCGTGTGTACAAGAAAGCAGAGCGAATTCAGTCAGTCACCTCTTCTCGTATGACAAAGGGTATTCGAGCATATTCTCCTTCACTCCTCTCACATATCGTTCCTCGGACCGAGTTCCTTTTCTGTATCCATGATCCATCCCGCGGGAACATTGAATACATCTTTCGTATCGCCAGTTTTGTTCTTGTTTCTGCTTCGCCGCTGCCGGAGGGGGCGCCGGCAAACCCGCGCGCGCCCCGAGGATGGTGGCGGCGGGGCCCCTCGCGTCGGCCCTCGGGCTATGGCGGCGGCGCCTCGCGTGGCGGTTGCGGGATCCGGTGATCTCGCCTATCGGAGGGCGGATCCGGGGCTCCATGGCCGGATCTGGCGAGGCTCTCGGCCCTGGTGGTAGGGAGCGGCAGCTGGGCGAGGTTGAGCTGGTCGGCTGGGCACGAGCAGTGTCCAGGGCGCGCGGTGCAGTGGCCTTGGCTGGTGCGTGGCGGCCATGCTTAGCGGTCGGTGGCGGTGGATATCCAGCGCAACTCCGAGAGAAATCCTTGCTCCGGTCTTCATCGGAGCCGCGACGGCGACGCCCGCGGGTGCCGCTATCTTTCTTGGAAGCGTCGTTGTGGAGGTGTGTTGTTCCTCTTCGTCGGCCGCTGCCCGCACCGCCACCTGCGCCCCAGGTCCTGATCTGTGGGCCTCTATCCTGCGGATTCTTAGCGGTGCCGGCCTGGTTGCCGGGGCCTTACTGGCGGGTGAAGCCGGTGGAGGAGATTCGGATTGGGGGAAACCCCTTGGTTGGCCCAGGCCGGCCGTGCCGACGACGACGCTCAAGGGCGTCGTTATTCTTTTTGGAGACGTCGGTATACATCTGCTCCTCTGCTCCTCTTCCTTGGCTCTCGGGTGAAAACCCTAACTCCGGTGGGCGGCGGCGGCGTCCTTGATGTCGTGACCTTCCTGAAGGCGTCGCCTTGAGGGCTGAATAGTGATGGGCACTGTGTGGGTCCTGAACGGCTGGTGGTGGTGGGCACTGCTTCGGGGGAAACCCTAGGATCTGGTCTTCCAGATCGAACGATGGCGGTACTGCGGTGCCGTTTCTCTGTTGGGAGCATCGTTTGTGGAGCAGCGCTGGTAGACTGTGGCAGAAGGTGGAGCGGCTTCGTCTTGCACGGAGTTTCGGTGGAGCTGTCAAGTCATGCCTGGCCAACAGGTGCTACGCAGAGTCATGTCTGGTTGGTAGGTGCTACGCACGACAGATCTTTCGGAGACTTCACATCTGGATGGATGAACGCAGGGCAGTGACGCCGTTGGGCGTCGTGGTGGCGTCGGCGGATGATTGGACTGGCAAGGATGATGCGGATCTCTTTCCTGAAGATGGGCCAATGGTTCGAGGATGATGGCGGCTGGTAAAACGTGTGCGTGAGGTGTGCGTTTTAGGTGTGCTGCACCGTGTGTTGCTCCCGATACGTTATGTAGATGGATTGGAAACAACACCGGTCTTAGATATGCGGAGTGAGAGCACTCCACATTATCGAGTTTGTATGTGTGAGTGTTGACTTTAGGTGATTTGATGTATACTCTTGTTAAACCTTTGTGGAATAATTAATAAAATGGCTGCATGCATCAACTGATGCAGAGGCCGGGGGTTTAACCTCCTTTTCTAAGAAAAAGAAAAGGGCCATCTCACAAAGCTCCTACCATAGAATAAAGTATGTGGCGCCTCTCCTCTTTGTGACGGCCTCTCTCATGTCATGTCTCGTTCAGAGGGTTCCTGTCAGAAGGATAGAATAAATCTTGACCGGAGGAAGAACGCGCGCGGACACGATTAATGGAGCAGCCATTTGTTCACGAGGTTGCACAGTCAGTAAGCCGTTCTCTCTTCCGGGCCGGGCCCCGATAATCTTGCCCACCTCAAACAGCGACGCAAGTGGTGGCGAACGAGTCAAGGTCTCCGCTGCCAGATGCGGCCCTGGCGTGTGGACGTGAGGACGCTGTACATGTGTTCTTAATCCCCATGATGGGGGCCTGAGCTTGCTTCAGCAATCAGCACCCAACTCACAAACCACCACCACCACCATCCGGCGAAAACCGTAGCAGAGAAGGCTGCCGCCTGCCGTGCCGTGCGCTCCGGCCGAGCAAGCTAGCAGAGGTGCGTACGTATCTACTCTCCTCCCAGTACTGAGTAATCATCTGTACTTTGGCTTTGGACTTGCTGTTGAAAGTGCATATGGTTTACCCTTTGCGGCTTTGCAGGCGACAGACTTAAATTCATGGCAACACGGAGATCCCTGGAACCGAGCACGCTTGTGCTGCCAGCACTACTGTTACTGCTGTTTTATGGAGCTGGTAACGCCTACTGCTCCGTGGTTTCTGGTAACACCACGGATCGACGTTCATTGCTCGATTTCAAAAAGGCCATCACAAAGGATCCGACAGGAGCCTTGCGCTCTTGGAATGACAGCATCAACTACTGTATGTGGTTGGGAGTCAACTGCAGCAGAACACACCCAGGACGTGTTACAGTGCTGAATCTCGAGAATTTGAGCTTGGAAGGCGAAATCACACCCTCTATAGGAAGCCTAACCTTTCTTAAATATCTTGACCTATCCAACAACTCACTGCAGGGGAATATTCCAGACGCACTTGCAAATTGTTCCAGACTCACAATACTAGACCTCTCTTCTAACTCACTGCAGTGGAATATTCCAGGCTCCCTCTCCAATCTAGGAGTAAATATTATGGACTTTTCCAACAATAACCTTACTGGAAACATCCCGCCAACCTTCAGCAACATGACTCAGTTACTAGCAATATCACTTGCACACAATCATCTCAAGGGAAGCATTCCGGAAGAGCTTGGCCTATTGCCAAATATGGTTTGGGTGATACTGCGCGAAAATAGGTTATCAGGTAGAGTTCCAGCAAAATTGTTTAATCTATCATATCTTCTAGTCCTAGATGTGAGACAAAATATGTTAAGTGGCACACTGCCATCCGACATTGGCAATCTTCTCCCTTCTCTGCAAGTGCTTTACTTGGGTACTAACAAGTTTGAAGGACACATTCCAGATTCACTTGCCAATGCTTCGTTGCTGCAACGGCTAGACTTGTCATCTAATTATTTCTGAAGATACCGTTTAAAAACGAGAGAGAGGATAAAATGATGGAACCGTCTTTTCATTGATGAAGATGTGGGTATTTATACCCCTGTTACAGAGGCGGTTTACAAGGAACGGTTGCTAAAACAAGGCAACCGGCAACGCAGGGATTATCCCATTAATTAATACATTTAACTAATTCCTAACACTCCCCCTAATCCATGCTTGTCTTTGTAAATGTGCATCATCTTGATAAATAATAATCCTTGTAAATTTTTCTCTTTAAGAATGTTCCTCATCTTCATCTTGAAAAATCGTTGTATAATCTTTCAAGTCTCCTCCAAAAACCCTGTGGGAAAAATATGAGGAGAATAGTGTAGATATGTTGCTAAAACTCCTTTAAACCCAGTGGAAAAATAATAAGGAGAAAATTGTGCAACATATAATGATTATTGCCTCATGATAACTCATTCGAGAAAACCTTTATAGAGGGATAAAACTCATTTTTGAGTTTAGAGAACAATATATGTCTTGAGTACTTCCTTTAAAAACCCCGATAGGGAAAATAGAAAGTATGATATATGATCATTGATAAGATATTGCTTCATTAAAAACATTATGAGAGAAAATGTCAAAGAAACTCATAATAAAAAGAGTGCAATGAGATGTGCCATGAAAAACTCCTTTAAAACCTAGTAGGAAAAATATAAGGAGAAATATGATATGGCATACATCAATACTTGTATTTAATTGTCTCGTTAAAAACCTTATATGAGAAACCTGTTGGAAAAACTCATAAAGGAAAAGAGTACAATATTCATTACCTGATGATAATTAAAGGGTTATATTTTCAGGAGATTTCTCCCCTTGAACTTTGCAAATCTCGGAATCGTCTCATACCAATTCCATGAATGTATTTCTGGAACGTTGAATTTGGTAAAGACTTTGTGAACAAATCTGCTAGATTGTCACATGATTTAGTTTGTAAAATATCAATTTCTCCATCCTTCTGTAATGCATGAGGATAGAATAACTTAGGAGAAATATGTTTTGTGATATTACTTTTCACATAACCCATTTGCATTTGAGCAATGCAGGCTGCATTATCTTCATATATAATAGTTGGTGATCCTAATGAACCAACACCACATGAAATTTGAATATGGTTAATCATCCTGCGAAGCCATACACATTCTTTAGATGCTTCAAATAATGCAATAATTTCAGAATGATTAGTGGAGGTTGCTACGAGAGTCTGTTTTGTTGACTTCCATGAAAAAGCAGTTCCACCATATAAGAATACGAAACCTGTTTGTGACCTGGCATTGTGAGGATCAGATAGATAGCCAGCATCAGTATATCCTACCATAGTCATATCTTGGTTTTTCTGATAGAATAAGCCAAGATCTTTTGTGCCATGTAAATATCTAAGGATATTCTTTACTCCCGTCCAATGACGTTTTGTTGGAGCAGCGCTATGTCTAGCTAGTAAATTTATTGCAAATGCAATATCAGGCCTAGTGCAATTTGCAAGGTACATTAGCGCACCAATGGCACTGAGATACGGGAACTCAGGTCCTAATATCTCTTCGTCATCATCCCGAGGTCTAAAAGGATCTTTATTCATATCAAGGGATCTGACAACCATGGGTGTTTTTGTTGGATATGATTTATCCATATTAAATTTTTCCAAAACCTTTTGAATATATGCAGGTTGGTATACTAAAATTCCCGAGGGAAGATGCTCAAGCTGTAAGCCTAAGCTGAATTTGGTCTTTCCCAAATCTTTCATCTCAAATTCCGCCATTAGATGATTGCGTGCTTCTTCGATATCAGGTGTACTTCCAATGATATTGAGGTCATCAACGTACACTGAGATGATGCAAAATCCATTTGAGGATTTCTTTATAAATACACAAGGGCAATCATCATTATTTGAGTAGCCTTTTTGAATAAGGAACTCACTCAGTCGGTTATACCACATTCTACCCGACTGTTTTAAGCCATATAGTGACTTTTGTAATTTTACACAATATGCGTTGCGATTTGCTTTTGGATTCAGCATTTTAAGTCCTTCAGGGACTTTCATATATATATCCGATTTGAGTGACCCATATAAGTATGCTGTCACTACATCCATCAACTGCATAGATAAATTCATTTGTATTGCCAAAGATATTAAGTATCGAAACGTTATTCCACTCATTACAGGAGAGTATGTAACATCGTAATCGATGCCGGGTCTCTGCGTGAACCCTTGTGCTACAAGCCTCGCTTTGTATCTCACCACCTCATTGTTTTCATTCCTTTTTCGAACAAAAACCCATTTTGCTCCAACAGGGAAGACATTATGAGGAGTAGGTATTACCGAGGAAAATACCTCTCTGTTGTTGAGCGAGCGCAGTTCTGCCTCAATTGCTTCCTTCCATTTACGCCAATCAGGACGCTTGAGGCACTCCCTGACGGTCTTTGGTTCTGGATCCAGTTGAAGGGTTTCAGCAATTTCAGAGGCGAAATATATGTCGACAATTGTAGTATCTCTATTATATGATTCTCCTGATTCTGTATAGTTTATGGAAATTTCTTTTATACCTTCAGACTCTATGTGATTTCTCACAACAATAGAATCATGGTGTTCCGATGTCCCAGCAATTATGTTTTTATGCGCATTTATGCTAGGTTCAAGATGTTGAGCATCTGGTTGGTGTCCTTCAACTTGAGGTTGAATTGCATTTACTGGTAGAGGATTTGATTTCCTCTGTTTCCGCGGAGGCTTTTGAGAAGCTATATTCCGACTAACCAGATTTCTCCCCCTGTTACTCTCATTTGGGGTTTGAGTGGTTTTAGTTGGTACCTCCACTCGTTCTGGTGCATTAACAGCGGGAATATGTGATTTAGTGACACCTTTATGGTCAGTAAATGCATCTGGCAGATTATTTGCAATGTGTTGCAAATCTATGATCCTCTGAACTTCAGTTTCAGATTCTTTAGTACGTGGATCTAAGGACTGAATGCCTGTTACATTCCAATCTATTTCCTGGCATTCTTTGTGGTTTGATTCTCCCCCTAATGCCGGGAAATGGTCCTCATCAAAAATTGAATCAGTGTAGCGGGCAGTAAACAGGTCCCCTGTAAGAGGTTCAAGATATTTAATAATTGACGGAGAATTATAACCCACATAGATCCCTAGTTTTCTGTGGGGGCCCATGGATGTACGCTGCGGTGGTGATATCGGTACGTATACTGCGCAACCGAATTTTCGCAGATGGGAAATACTTGGCTGAGTGCCACGTACTAGTTGCAGCGGGGAGATTGTATGATATGCAGTTGGTCTGATTTGTATCAGATCTGCGGCGTGTAATGCCGCATGTGCCCAACAAGATGCTGGTAAATTACAATTTTGTAATAGTGGTCGAGCAACTAATTTTACTCTTTTGATGAGAGATTCAGCCAAACCATTTTGAGTATGAATATAAGGCACAAAATGTTCTAAATGAATGCCCATAGCCATGCAATAGTCATTGAATGCACGTGAAGAAAATTCAGCGGCATTATCCATTCGAATTGTTTTTATCCTATTTTCAGGATGATTTGCTCTTAATTTGATAATTTGAGCAATTAGCTTGGCAAAAGCATGATTTCGTGTGGACAATAGACATACATGTGACCATCTAGTAGATGCATCTATGAGCACCATGAAATATCTAAAAGGTCCTGATAGTGGTTGAATTGGACCACATATATCTCCTTGAATGCGTTCAAGAAAGTTAAGTGACTCACTTTTTACCTTAAGATAAGATGGTCTTATAATTAATTTCCCAGTTGCACATGCGGTGCACACAAAATCTGATGATTTTGGGAAATTTTTAGTTGGAAGGCTGTGACCAATAGAATTGTCAATAATTTTTCTCATCATCCCTACGCCAGGATGACCTAGGCGATCATGCCAAGTCTTGAATTTATCAAGGCCTTGAAAAATTATTTTGTATGCAACATGTGATACGGGTTTTATATAACTGTAATATAATCCAGATGAAAGTGAAGGGAATTTCTCAAGAATTTGTTTCTCAGACCCATTACTCTTTGTTAAAAGCAAATGTTCAGAATTATTTTCAGATATTGTTTCCAAATGGAAGTTATTTGATCTGAGGTCTTTGAAACTTAGAAGAGTGCGTGTAGATTCAGGATACAATAGTGCATCCTCAATTACAATTGTACTACCCATAGGTAGAACGAGTGTGGCTCGTCCTGAACCAATAATCGACGCATCGCGACTGGCAATGGTCATAATATTCCCTTTTCTCTTAGTTAGAGTTTGGAAATATTTTATTTCCCTTAATATTGTGTTAGTGGTACAACTGTCCACCAAACATAATTCTTCTTCCATTGGATTATTTTCCCGTAAAATCTATATAGAGTAAAAGAATATTTTAGGATGAAACTTTATTCATATTACTCACATATAAATATATATATACAAAGTATTCATATTACAGTTACAAATATAAATATGACATTATGTTTGAATTACATAATACGATTGGTCCGTAGGACTTTATTCTACTTAGAGTTATACAAATTATAATATCCATTATTACAATAAAATAGCTGATAACATCAAATGAGTGATGTGGAGATTATATAAGATCTCCATATGCATCTTGGGTGTATTCCACCATCATGTTGCCAACATCAAGAAGATCTTCATCCTTCTGCCTTGTTTCCTTAGGAGCGCTTTGAGAAGTGCTAGCTTCAAGGTTTTCTTCTTGTTGTAAGGCGTTGAAGTGAGCTTCGGCTTTTCCATGAACTTGTTTGCCTTTCCCAGTGGATTTGATGTATAAATCCACTAAATGCTTGGGAGTTCGGCATTCACTAGTACGATGGTTAGTACATCCACATCTTTGACAAATCTCGGAGTTGGTGTTTCGGTCATTTTTCTTGAAGCGACCTTTACCTTTAGATTGACCAAAGCTTTTCTGCTTGTTGTTCCTTTTCCACTTTCCATTGAATTTCTTGAAATTCTTTTTGTTGCCCCCATACTTTTTAGTAAATTGAGTGTTAGTATGTGCTTCAGGGAGTGGAATTGAGCCCGTTGGGCGTGTCTGATGATTCTTCATGAGAAGTTCATCATGTTTCTCAGCCTGAAGTAAAGTGTATATGAGCTCAGAATACTTTTTGTATTTTTGTTGACGGTACTGCTGTTGTAGTACCCTCATCGAGGGGTGGAAAGTGCACAAGGTCTTCTCAATAAGGTCTTTTTCAGAAATTGCTTGATTGCAAAACCGAAGTTTTGAGTTAACCTTGTGAACTGCAGAGTTATATGCTGCCACAGATTTGAAGTCTTGGAACCTTATGAGGGACCATTCTCTCTGTGCTTCTGGCAACATGACTGCTCTTTGCTGGTCATATCTCTCCTTGAGAGAGTTCCACAAAACTAGTGGATCTTCTTCCATCAAATATTCCGACTTTAAGTCTGAATGGAAATGGTGCCTTAAGAAACTTAAAGCTGTATATTTGGCTGCCGTGGGGATTTCTCCGGCGCCTTCAACGGGTGTGGTGATAGTGAAACCGAGTTTACGGCTTTCGAGGGCTATCTTTGCATCCATAGCCCATGGTAAATAGTTACTACCATCTAGTTCAAGTTCATGAAATTCACGATGCATGACACCAGCCATTTCCTGCATGGTATTTTCATGCATAATTTAGTTTTACCATGAGAGTAAAATATAAGTTACAACAAATGCTTTAGGAAGCAAAATTTTCAAGTATAGCTGATGCTTTATGTGTAGACCTCATTTTATGTATATGACACTTCGAAAATATTCACCGTTGGGGTGTAGATCTCACAGTAGTGGAGAACATAGTCTGGTTTTGACCAGTAGATGTTCGTAGTCCATTACCTTGTGTCATACTATATTTTTACAAAAACACTTTAAAGGTAGTCATCTTGTCAAAAGACTAGATGTAGACCTCTCAGCAAGAGTGGATAATCTGCAAATTATGCAGTAGATCACACAATTACCTTGTGATTTGTAAAAATTCGAGGTAGTCACATTAATTCGCATATTCGGGAGAGCACTCGAAGATAGTCATTTTGCCAAAATAACGAAGGCAAAATGTAGATCTTTCAGCGATGAGGATAATCTGCAAAAAGCAGTAGATGCCTCATCTACCTTGTGATCCCAAAAATTTGAATTAAAAAAAAATTGTACTTGAAAACTACATATTCTAAAAAAAATGAAAAATGCTGAGGCAATTATATAGAATATGTACACATAGTCTGAGACTTTATTTTAGACGATATACAATCTAAGTATTCATACGTACAGTACAATACCGAGTGAATATGATAAGGAGAGATTCTTAATACAATAAGATATCACACTGAAATAAAAAGGAACAATCTGCAGTGCAATATAGTAATTGCAGCATAGTAGTACTATGATTAAAACACAACGCTAATGGTCACTTTATTTCCTGGCCTGTATGCCTTTTGAAGAGGAAACGTGGCTTGCAGGCCTTTTGGAGAGGAAAACGTGGCTTGGAGTTTGGAGTGGACGTGGCCTGTGTTGGACCATATACCGGTTGGAGAGATGGATAAGGGAGAGAGCAAGGCAGCAAGCCGAGGCCACACATCCACTTCTCTCCTGTTTCCCATCTTCTTCCCGATGCAGACCCAAACACCTCACAACTCCAGCCTCCTCTCCCCATGGCTGCTTCAAGGAAAACGAGGCTGGCCCCGCAGCGCAGCCCGGCTACTCCCGTTGCTGCTTGCCTCCGGTGCGCCGGCGAAGCCCAGGGCGTCCGGCGACCACGCGCCATGAAGAGCCGCCCGGTTCTGCGCCATAGCAGCGGCGAACTGGCGCAGGATCCGGCGAGCTTCCGGCGGTGGCGTCGACGGAAGGGGCGGAGCTGGAGGAGGAGGAGGTGTCGCCGGTGATGGAGGGCGGAGCGACGACGACGAGCCCATGGCCTCCATCCCCTCTTCTTCAACCTTGATCTGGACGTTCAAGATGGGGATGATGGGATAACCGCCTCGTTCCTCTCGATCCGGTGTCGGAGATGGCAGATCCGGGACGGGGCCGGTGTGTGCTGCCGCTGCCGGCGTCGGGGATGGCAGGTCCGGGATGTGGCCGTCCGTGCGCGCAGGGCATGGCCCGAATCCGTGCTGCATGCAGTATGGAGGAAGAGGCGGCGGCGCAAGTTCACAGGGGAACATCACATCTTCTTCGAGGAACGACGCTGATGGCCCTGCAAGAAGCCAATCCATGGGAGGTATGTTGAAAACAGATGGTGAAGTGGCCGGAGCCGAAGGCCCAGCCTGTTGCAGTGGAGCGGTGGCCGGAGTCGAGGATCCAGCCTGGTGCACTGTTGGTGCACGCCCACGAAGTGGCTGGTTGCCTCGACGTGCATACCCACGGCGACGGTTCTGGCGGTCGTTCCCGGCGAAGAAGCGGCGATGAGGGCCATTTCCCGGCATTAGGGGGAGAATCAAACCACAAAGAATGCCAGGAAATAGATTGGAATGTAACAGGCATTCAGTCCTTAGATCCACGTACTAAAGAATCTGAAAAGAGTGCAATGAGATGTGCCATGAGAAACTCCTTTAAAACCTAGTAGGAAAAATATAAGGAGAAATATGATATGGCATGCATCAATACTTGTATTTAATTGTCTCGTTAAAAACCTTATATGAGAAACCTGTTTGGAAAAACTCATAAAGGAAAAGAGTACAATATTCATTACCTGATGATAATTAAAGGGTTATATTTTCAGGAGATTTCTCCCCCTGAACTTTGCAAATCTCGGAATCGTCTCATACCAATTCCATGAATGTATTTCTGGAACGTTGAATTTGGTAAAGACTTTGTGAACAAATCTGCTAGATTGTCACATGATTTAGTTTGCAAAATATCAATTTCTCCATCCTTTTGTAATGCATGAGGATAGAATAACTTAGGAGAAATATGTTTTGTAATATTACTTTTCACATAACCCATTTGCATTTGAGCAATGCAGGCTGCATTATCTTCATATATAATAGTTGGTGATCCTAATGAACCAACACCACATGAAGTTTGAATATGGTTAATCATCCTGCGAAGCCATACACATTCTTTAGATGCTTCAAATAATGCAATAATTTCAGAATGATTAGTGGAGGTTGCTACTAGAGTCTGTTTTGTTGACTTCCATGAAAAAGCAGTTCCACCATATAAGAATACGAAACCTGTTTGTGACCTGGCATTGTGAGGATCAGATAGATAGCCAGCATCAGTATATCCTACCATAGTCATATCTTGGTTTTTCTGATAGAATAAGCCAAGATCTTTTGTGCCATGTAAATATCTAAGGATATTCTTTACTCCCGTCCAATGACGTTTTGTTGGAGCAGCGCTATGTCTAGCTAGTAAATTTACAGCAAATGCAATATCAGGCCTGGTGCAATTTGCAAGGTACATTAGCGCACCAATGGCACTGAGATACGGGAACTCAGGTCCTAATATCTCTTCGTCATCATCCCGAGGTCTAAAAGGATCTTTATTCATATCAAGGGATCTGACAACCATGGGTGTTTTGGTTGGATATGATTTATCCATATTAAATTTTTCCAAAACTTTTTGAATATATGCAGGTTGGTATACTAAAATTCCTGAGGGAAGATGCTCAAGCTGTAAGCCTAAGCAGAATTTGGTCTTTCCCAAATCTTTCATCTCAAATTCCGCCATTAGATGATTGCGTGCTTCTTCGATATCAGGTGTACATCCAAGACAAGCAGTGATTAGGGGGAGTGTTAGAAATAAATTAATTAGATTAATTAAAGGGTTAATCCCCGCTATGACGGTTGCTACTAGTAGCAACTGCCTCTTTGTAACTGCCTTGTACCAGGGGTATATATACTCCCAATCCATCAATGAAAGCAACGGTTCCATCATTTTATCCTCTCTCTCGTTTTTACATTTCACACTAACAAGTCAACCTGGTGAATGTCAATTCGTAAACCGTGAGTGCCGCTTCGGTATAACCCCATTAAGAAACAAATACAAGGCAATACAGACCTTTGACAAATTATACCAAGAACACCATGTGGGATCTTTAGTCTACCTGTTGTTAACAGCCTCTCCGAGCCATCACGACCAACTTGATGATATAATTGTACAGCTTGACTTAGGCCGTGAACGGTAATCTACCAGCTCCCGGAATTTCTGAAGCTGGAAAACGGCAGCTTCCGTTTTTTGAACTACAGCTCCGCCAGCTCCGTTCCCGGAGCTGTGGTGCGGAGCGTCTCCGAACAGGGTTCACCTCAAGGGTTAGAAATCTGGTCTTCTTCACAGTACTTCATTTATTCTGTTTTTTTTTCATATTTTCTTTTTTCGTTTTTGTTTTATTTTTAAATGCTCGCACTTTTACGTGTTTGTTCAAACTTTCAAAAACTATTTGTACCAAATTTTGTTTTAAAAATACAAATATACACATTTTAAATCTGTACATAAATTGAAAAAAAGTGGTTTTCAAAATTGTTCAGAATGTCAAAATAGAAAACATTTTTAAAAAGAGCGAATAAGTTTTGAAAACCAAACAATATCAAATTTGAAAGAAAAATATACAAAAAAATTAGAATTTGATTTTTTAGAATTTCCCCACTATTCGGGTAGAAAAACTTATAAAATAGGAACATTTCTTAGATTCCAAATAAATTTTGAAAGTGCAAACATTATTTGAAACTCTCAGAACATTTCAAATTTGTGAAAAAAATAAAAAAGTTTTAAAACTGCAACATTTTTTGAATTGAGGATATTTTTTCATTATCACGAGTGCTTTTGCCAGCTCAACAGGCGCCCGACAGGATTGAGGTTTATTATTCTTTCGAAACTGGTTTAAAAAAATTTCCCTTTCTATTTTTCTGTTTTTCTTCTCTTTTTTCACTACTTCACTTTTCTCCTTTCTGAACTTTATTATTCTTTGGAAACTGGTTCAAAATTTGAAATCTTATTTGTAATACTAAAATAACATTTTAGTTAAATGTTTTGAATTATGATTTCAAATAGTTTTTCCCTTCAAATATGTATTAAATGCTTTTAATAAAAACATTTACTGCTTTTATTTTTATTCCTTGTTATTTATTAGTTATGTTAAACTTAAAATAACACTTTTAAGTACCTGCTTAAATATGATTTTTATTATTTTCCCTTGAAATCTAGCATGAATGCCTACCATGGGCATGCCCACATGCTTGCAAAAGTTGAGATCATTTGAAAGATTCCCAATGTAGACATGTACAAGGGAGGGCGTTTGGCTAGGGCCGGAGGGCTCCGTCTGAGAGCATGTTATTTCTCTACATTTTTTAAATGACCCAATTTTTAGTATAACATTGTATGACGAATTCAAGGCACCATGCCAAGTTATTTGTGTTTTTAATGAGTTTTGCATTTTCTGGAGTTTTCTTGGTCAAAAATGGCAAATAAATGGATGGGGGTGTCTCAACTTGCATACGGTGTCGAACGTTGAAACCTTTCATGTATGCCTAATATGGATATGCCCACCCGCTTGCTAAAGTTCGAGTCATTTGAAGGATGTCCAACTATAAATCATGTTCAACAGAGGGTGTTCGGGTATGGTAGAAGGCTCTGTCTAAGAGCACTTTGCTTCTTAACATCCTTGAAATGGCCTTGATTTTTTTAAATGGCCTTGTATGACCAATTCAAGGCACAATGACAAGTTGTTTGGATTTTCAACAGGTTTTGCATATTTTTCAGGTTTTCTCGGTCAAAAAAGGTTGATAAATGACCGGACGTGTCGCAACTTACATACGGTAACGAAAATATTTCAAACCCGACATGCATCATATCATGGGCATGTCCACCTGCTTGCAAAAGTTGGAGCCATTTGAAGGATGTGCAAATTATTGGAAATATACCCTATAGGCAATAATATTGTATTTATATATTTCTATTTTCATAAATGAGAGTTTATATTTTCATGCTACAACTGCTATGATCATGGGGAATATGCGATCCGGTAAAAAACTCATATATGGTACATAATAGGTTCCTAGTCATACCTCTAAGATTGGCTCAAGTGTTGTTGGTGATCATGTTTTCTCGATCTTAAAATATCGTTAAGTGTAATGATAGTTCTAAAACAACATTGGGAGTGTAACATTAGAAGAACGATCATATTGACTCGACCTCAACTTATTTATTACACTATAATATAATATCGTGTGGGATCAATTGTTATAACATGAAGTGCTAACATGTGTTTTTAGTTCCTTAGATCATGAGAGTATCGTAGTCACTTCTTAAAGTACAGTGGCACTAGTAGAAAAAGGGTCTTTTGTCCCGGTTCGTAAGGGCCTTCTGTCCCGGTTTCGGAACCAGGACTAAAAGGTCGTTACTAATGCCCTTGGCCTTTAGTCCCGGTTCTTACACGAACCGAGACATATGGGCCTCCACGTGACCGGTGCGGCGAGCCTGGGCAGGGGGGGCTTTAGTCCCGGTTGGTGACACCAACCGGGACCAAAAGGCATCCATGCGTCAGCATTTCAGGTGATGGGTTTTTTTGAAGGGGGGGGGTAGGGGGTTTTGGGGGGTTAATTTAGGTGTTTCATATATTGTGTTAGCTAGTTAATGGATAGAGAGAAGTGTCCTCTCTTATCTCCGTGCTTTGTCGACGCTGCATACTATACGTATAGAGAGGACTAGACACGCTAGCTAGTAAGCAAATGAAGGAAACAGAAGATCGTCATGAACATATGCATACAAAGAGAAGTGATATCGACCACCTCTCCTTCTCTGAGAGATTGGTCGAACAACAAGTTCTCGTATATCTATCCGACGCTACTGGCTACATATATACAATATAATTATCTCTTACAATATAATCTCCTAATTAAAATTCAACTCATTAGGGTTCACATGTTATTCTTCGTCTTTAGCGATCACGTGGTCAAGAAAGAATGCCGCCAATTCCTCTTGAATTCCTCGCATACGATCTGCTGGTGGAGTTCATTCCGCATCCGATATATCTAATTTGAAGAAGGGGGTCAATACATATATATGAATAAATAAAACTGAACACAAATAATGGTAATAAAATAAAATTATGAATATTATTATTTACGCACGTCATATTGTTTGTCAGAGTAGCCCCGCTCACAGGTCATGTGGCGGATGGACTCGCAAATGTAGTATCCACAGTAATCATTCCCTGGTTCCTGCCACAACCACTTTACAAGAAATATAGGTCAATCAAACTGATAGTTAGCAAGCATGCTAAATGGTATTGATGAAACAAGCGCTTGAATCACTAGGAGATGCGTGGAACATGCTACTATAATACTTACTTTCGGGTGTCTAAACTGCAGCTTCTTCGGCAGTTCCGGAGTTTTTGCGGTGAATTTTTTCCAAACCCTGTCAGACAAAGAAAACAATTACTTGATATCAGGAAATGAACAAAGTTGCCGATATGGTGCGATAATGATCGATTTAACTTACTTCTCTAGAATTTCAGTCATGTCCGCATACTCGTTAGGATCTTTTCGTCTCGAGTCTAAGACGGTTACTAGTCCCTGCTCAAGCTTAATCTCTAGGAGAATATAGTGGAAGCTGCGCACACATGCATAACTCATCAATTACATTACTATAACCTTGACTAATAAGGGAAACCGAATATGCACAAGACAGTAACACTCACTGGAATTCGTAAGGGAAGAGTATTATAGCTTTGTTTTGATACAATACAAACGATTATAGCAGGTTGGCATTGGTATCTTTGGCCTGAGATATAATCATAAATGCATCTACGAGATTTGTGTTAATGAACCCAATATCACCGATTTGTCTTTTCTTCAATTCGACGATCTTCAGTCTGCATATAATATAGTGAGGATAATTAAAAATACATGCAATGAAAGAGCTGACCTATATATAGAGACTTAATGACAGAAGTAGTACTATTTACAGGCAGTAGCAAGTGATCATTAATTTATCGAGGGCCTTTAGATTGAAAAACGGGAAGAACTCCTCAAATGGAACCATCAACAGTTCAAGTCCAACGAGGTCATGCTCCTTTCTAACTCCCAGCGTCAAAATATTACTCCCCAGACTCTTTGCATAGAATCTACGCATAGAAAACCTGGCTCGGATGCCACTGTTGGCTAACGTAGCATAAATTCAAAAATTTTCCTACGCATGTTCAGATCTTCCTATGGAGAGACCAGCAACGAGAGAGGGGTAAGAGCATCTTCATACCTTTGAAGATCGCTAAGCGGAAGCGTTGCTAGAACGCGGTTGATGGAGTCGTACTCGCAGCGATTCCGATCTAGTGCCGAACAACGGCACCTCCGCGTTCAACACACGTGCAGCCCGGTGACGTCTCTCGCACCTTGATCCAGCAAGGAGGAGGGAGAGGTTGGGGAAGAAGACCAGCAACACGACGGCGTGGTGTTGGTGGAGAGACGAGGTCTCCCGGCAGGGCTTCGCCAAGCGCCGGCAGAGAGGAGGAGGAAGAAGTGCAGGGCTGCGCCGAGGGAGAGGGACAACTGTGTCCTCCAAAGGCCAAAAGTGCCCACTATATATAGGGGAAGGGGAGAGGGGGTGCCACCCCTAGGGTTCCCACCCTAGGGGGTGCGGCAGCCCTCCCAGATGGGGTTTGTGGCGGCCAGATGGGGAGGAGGGGGTGGCGCACCCCTCTGGTGGGCCTAAGGCCCACCTGAGTTAGGGTTCCCCCCCTCTTTTTCTTTCCCCTGCGCCATGGGCTGAGTGGGGAGGCGCACCAGCCCAACTAGGGGCTGGTTCCCACCCCCACTTAGCCCATCTTACCTCTTGGGGTCGCAGCCCCCCTTCGGTGGTCCCCCGGGACCACCTCCGGTGGTCCCGGTGGTCCCGGTACGTTACCGGTGATGCCCGAAACACTTCCGGTCTCCGAAACCATCTGTCCTATATATCAATCTTTACCTCTGGACCATTCCGGAGCTCCTCGTGACGTCCGGGATCTCATCCGGGACTCCGAACAACTTTCGGTAATCTCGTATAACAATTCCCTATAACCCTAGCATCATCGAACCTTAAGTGTGTAGACCCTACGGGTTCGGGAGACAGGCAGACATGACCGAGACACCTCTCTGGCCAATAACCATCAGCGGGGTCTGGATACCCATGGTGGCTCCCACTAGCTCCATGATGATCTCATCGGATGAACCACGATGTCTAGGATTCAATCAATCCCGTATACGATTCCCTTTGTCTGTCGGTATAGAACTTGCCCGAGATTCGATCGTCGGTATACCTATACCTTGTTCAACCTCGTTACCGGTAAGTCTCTTTACTCATTCCGTAGCATGTCATCGTGTGACTAACTCCTTAGTCACATTGAGCTCATGATGATGTTCTACCGAGTGGGCCCAGAGATACCTCTCCGTCACACGGAGTGACAAATCCCGATCTCGATTCGTGCCAACCCAACAGACACTTTCGGAGGTACCCGTAGTGCACCTTTATAGTCACCCAGTTACGTTGTGACGTTTGATACACCCAAAGCACTCCTACGGTATCCGGGAGTTGCACAATCTCATGGTCGAAGGAAAAGATACTTGACATTAGAAAAGCATTAGCATACGAACAATACGATCTAGTGCTAGGCTTAGGATTGGGTCTTGTCCACCACATCATTCTCCCAATGATGTGATCCCGTTATCAATGACATCCAATGTCCATGATCAGGAAACCATGATCATCTATTGACTAACGAGCTAGCTAACTAGAGGCTTGCTAGGGACACATTGTGATCTATTCATTCACACATGTATTAGTGTTTCCTGTTAATACAATTATAGCATGAACGATAGACGATTATCATGAACAAGGAAATATGATAATAACCATTTTATTATTGCCTCTAGGGCATATTTCCAACAGTCTCCCACTTGCACTAGAGACAATAATCTAGTTACATTGTGATGTATCGAACACCCATAGCATTATGGTGCTGATCATGTTTTGCTCGTGGAAGAGGTTTAGTCAATGGGTCTGCAATATTCAGATCCGTGTGTACTTTACAAATATCTATCACTCCAGTTTGGACATGGTCCTGGATGGAGTTGTAGCGGCGCTTGATGTGCTTCGTCTTCCGGTGAAACCTGGGCTCTTTGGCTATGGCAATGGCTCCAGTGTTATCACAGAAGAGTGTCATAGGACCCGACGCGCTTGGAACCACTCCAAGGTCGGTGATGAGCTCCTTCATCCAAATTCCTTCATGAGCCGCTTCTGAAGCAGCTATGTACTCCGCTTCACATGTAGATGCTGCCACGACTTCTTGCTTGCTGCTGCACCAGCTCACTGCCCCACCATTCAACACATATACGTATCCGGTTTGTGACTTAGAGTCATCCGGATCTGTGTCGAAGCTAGCGTCGACGTAACCCTTTACGACGAGCTCTTCGTCACCTCCATAAACGAGAAACATTTCCTTAGTCCTTTTCAGGTACTTAAGGATATTCTTGACCGCTGTCCAGTGTTCTGCACCGGGATTACTTTGGTACCTCCCTACCAAGCTTATCGCAAGGTTTATATCAGGTCTGGTACACAGCATGGCATACATTAGAGAGCCCACGGCTGAAGCGTAGGGGACAGAACTCATCTTCTCTCTATCTGTTGCCGTGGTCGGCGACTGAGTCTTACTCAATCTCATACCTTGCAAAACTGGCAAGAACCCTTTCTTTTAGTTTTCCATATTGAGCTTCTTCAGTATCTTGTCAAGGTTTGTACTTTGCGAAAGACCTATGAGGCGTCTCGATCTATCTCTATAGATCTTGATGCCTAATATGTATGCAGCTTCTCCAAGGTCCTTCATTGAAAAACTCTTGTTCAAATAGGCCTTTATGCTCTCCAACATATCTATATCATTCCCCATCAACAATATGTCATCCACATATAGTACGAGGAAAGCTACAGAGCTCCCACTCACTTTCTTGTACAGACAGGCTTCTCCGTAAACCTGTATGAACCCAAACGCTTTGATCACCTCATTAAAGCGAATGTTCCAACTCCGAGATGCTTGCACCAGCCCATAGATGGAGCGCTGGAGCTTGCATACTTTGTTAGCACCTTTAGGATCGACAAAACCTTCTGGTTGCATCATATACAACTCTTCCTTAAGATTCCCGTTAAGGAATGCTGTTTTGACGTCCATTTGCCAAATTTCATAATCATAAAAGGCGGCAATTGCTAACATGATTCGGACTGATTTCAGCTTCGCTACGGGAGAGAAAGTCTCTTCGTAGTCAACTCCTTGAATTTGTCGAAAACCCTTTGCGACAAGTCGAGCTTTGTAAACGGTTACATTACCGTTTGCATCAGTCTTCTTCTTGAAGATCCATTTATTTTCTATGGCTCGCCGGTCATCGGGCAAGTCCACCAAAGTCCATACTTTGTTCTCATACATGGATCCTATCTCGGATTTCATGGCCTCAAGCCATTTGTTGGAATCCGGGCCCGCCATCGCTTCTTCATAGTTCGAAGGTTCACCGTTGTCTAACAACATGATTTCCATCACTGGGTTGCCGTACCACTCTGGTGCGGAGCGTACCCTTGTGGACCTTCGTGGTTCAGTAGTAACTTGATCCGAAGCTTCATGATCATCATCATTAACTTCCTCTTCAGTCGGTGTAGGCACCACAGGAACAACTTCTTGCGCTGCGCTACTTTCCTGTTCGAGAGGGGGTGTAATTACCTCATCAAGTTCTACCTTCCTCCCACTTACTTCTTTCGAGAGAAACTCTTTCTCTAGAAAGGATCCGTTCTTGGCAACAAAGGTTTTACCTTCGGATCTAAGATAGAAGGTATACCCAATAGTTTCCTTAGGGTATCCTATGAATACGCATTTCTCCGCTTTGGGTTCGAGCTTTTCTGGTTGAAGTTTCTTCACATAAGCATCGCAGCCCCAAACTTTAAGAAACGACAACTTAGGTTTCTTGCCAAACCACAGTTCATATGGTGTCGTCTCAACGGATTTAGACGGTGCCCTATTTAAAGTGAATGCTGCAGTTTCTAATGCGTATCCCCAAAATGATAGCGGTAAGTCGGTGAGAGACATCATAGATCGTACCATATCTAATAAGGTGCGATTACGACGTTCAGACACTCCATTGCGCTGCGGTGTGCCAGGCGGCGTTAGTTGTGAAACGATTCCACACTTTCTTAGGTGTGTGCCAAACTCGTGACTCAAATATTCTCCTCCACGATCAGATCGTAGACATTTTATTTTTCTGTCACGTTGATTCTCAACCTCACTCTGAAATTCCTTGAACTTTTCAAACGTCTCAGATTTGTGCTTCATCAAGTAGATATACCCATACCTACTCAAATCATCGGTGAGAGTGAGAACATAACGATAACCACCGCGAGCTTCAACGTTCATTGGACCACACACATCAGTATGTATTATTTCCAATAAGTCGGAGGCTCTCTCCATTATTCCTGAGAATGGAGTCTTAGTCATCTTGCCCATGAGGCACGGTTCGCATGTGTCAAATGATTCAAAGTCAAGAGACTCTAGCAGTCCATCAGTATGGAGTTTCTTCATGCGCTTAACGCCGATATGACCAAGGCGGCAGTGCCACAAGTATGTGGGACTATCATTATCAACTTTGCATCTTTTGGTACTCACACTATGAATATGTGTAACATCACGATCGAGATTCATTAAGAATAAACCATTCACCAGCGGAGCATGACCATAAAACATATCACTCATATAAATAGAACAACCATTATTCTCTGACTTAAATGAGTAGCCGTCTCGCATTAAGCAAGACCCTGATACAATGTTCATGCTTAAAGCTGGTACTAAATAACAATTATTGAGGTTCAAAACTAATCCCGACGGTAGATGTAGAGGTAGCGTGCCGACGGCAATCACATCGACTTTTGAACCATTCCCGACGCGCATCGTCACCTCGTCCTTGGCCAGTCTCCGCTTATTCCGCAGTTCCTGCTTTGAGTTGCAAATGTGAGCAACAGCACCGGTATCAAATACCCAGGAGCTACTACGAGCGCTGGTAAGGTACACATCAATAACATGTATATCACATATACCTTTAACGTTGCCGGCCTTCTTGTCCGCTAAGTATTTGGGGCAGTTCCGCTTCCAGTGACCTTTTCCCTTGCAGTAGAAGCACTCAGTCTCAGGCTTGGGTCCGTTCTTTTTCTTCTTCCCGGCATCTGGCTTACCGGGCGCGGCAACAGCTTTGTCGTCTTTCTTGAAGTTCTTCTTACCCCTGCCTTTCTTGAAACTAGTGGTCTTGTTGACCATCAACACTTGATGCTCCTTCTTGATTTCTACTTCTGCAGACTTGAGCATCGAGTACAACTCGGGAATGGTTTTCTCCATCCCTTGCATGTTGTAGTTAAGCACAAAGCCTTTGTAGCTTGGTGGGAGAGACTGGAGGATTCTGTCAATGATAGCATCATCCGGAAGTTCGACTCCAAGTGAAGTCAGACGACCGTGCAACCCAGACATTTTGAGTATGTGCTCTCTGACAGAACTGTTCTCCTCCATCTTACAGCTGAAGAACTTGTCGGAGACTTCATATCTCTCGAAACGGGCATGAGCTTGAAAAACTAGCTTCAGCTCTTGGAACATCTCATATGCCCCGTGTTGCTCAAAACGTCTTTGGAGCCCCGTTTCTAAACTGTATAACATGCCACACCTGACCAGAGAGTAGTCATCACTCCGCGCTTGCCAGACGTTTAGAATGTCCTGGGCTGCTGCGGGAGCGGGAGGGTCACCTAGCGGCGCATTAAGGACATAAGCCTTTTTAGCTGCTTCAAGGATGAGCTTCAGGTTGCGAACCCAGTCCGCATAGTTGCTACCATCATCTTTCAGCTTGTTTTTCTCTAGGAATGCGTTGAAGTTGAGGTTGACGTTGGACATCTACAATATTTATAAAGACAACTTTTAGACTAAGTTCATGACAATTAAGTTCATTTAATCAAATTAAGTATGAACTCCCACTTAAATCGACATCCCTCTAGTCATCTAAGTGTTACATGATCCATGTTGACTAACCCGTGTCCGATCATGACGTGAGACGGACTAGTCACCATGGTGAGCAACTCATGCTGATCGTATTCAACCATACGACTCATGTTCGACCTTTCGGTCTCTTGTATTCGAGGTCATGTCTGTACATGCTAAGCTCGTCGAGTCAACCTAGGTGTTTCGCGTGTGTTAATCTGGCTTACACCCGTTGTATGCGAACGTTAGAATCTATCACACCCGATCATCACGTGGTGCTTCGAGACAACGAACCTTCGCAACGGTGCACACTTAGGGGAATACGTTCTCGAAATTTTAGGAGGGATCATCTTATTATGCTACCGTCGTTCTAAGCAATAAGATGTAAAACATGATAAACATCACAATGCAATCATATAGTGACATGATATGGCCATTATCATCTTTGCTCATTCGATCTCCATCTTCACGCATCGCATGATCATCATCGTCACCGGCGTGACACCATGATCTCCATCATCGTGTCTCCGTGAAGTCGTCACGCCAACTACTACTATCACTACTACTATGGCTAACCGTTAGCAATGAAGTAAAAGTAGCAAGCACATGGCGTTGCATCTCATACAATAAATTAAGACAACTCCTATGGCTCCTGCCGGTTGTCATACTCATCGACATGCAAGTCGTGAAACCTATTACAATAACATGATCATCTCATACATCATACATGCAACATCACAACTTTGGCCATATCACATCACATGTCAAACCCTGCAAAAACAAGTTAGACGTCCTCTAATTGTTGTTGCAAGTTTTACGTGGCTGATTTGGGTTTCTAGCAAGAACGCCTTCTTACCTACGTGACAGCCACAACGATGATATGCCAAAGCTATTTACCCTTCGTAAGGACCCTTTTCATCAAATCCTATCCGACTAGAGTAGGAGAGACAGACACCCGCTAGCCACCTTTATGCACGATGTGCATGTCTGTCGGTGGAACCAGTCTCACGTAAGCGTACGTGTAAGGTCGGTCCGGGCCGCTTCATCCCACAATACCGTCGGAAAAGAATAAGGCTAGTAACGGCAAGCAAATTGACAAACCATCGCCCACAACTTTTGTGTTCTACTCGTGCATAGAATCTACGCATAGAAAACCTGGCTCGGATGCCACTGTTGGGTAACGTAGCATAAATTCAAAATTTTTCCTACGCATGTTCAGATCTTCCTATGGAGAGACCAGCAACGAGAGAGGGGTAAGAGCATCTTCATACCTTTGAAGATCGCTAAGCGGAAGCGTTGCTAGAACGCGGTTGATGGAGTCGTACTCGCAGCGATTCCGATCTAGTGCCGAACAACGGCACCTCCGCGTTCAACACACGTGCAGCCCGGTGACGTCTCCCGCACCTTGATCCAGCAAGGAGGAGGGAGAGGTTGGGGAAGAAGACCAGCAACACGACGGCGTGGTGTTGGTGGAGAGACGAGGTCTCCCGGCAGGGCTTCGCCAAGCGCCGGCAGAGAGGAGGAGGAAGAAGTGCAGGGCTGCGCCGAGGGAGAGGGACAACTGTGTCCTCCAAAGGCCAAAAGTGCCCACTATATATAGGGGAAGGGGAGAGGGGGTGCCACCCCTAGGGTTCCCACCCTAGGGGGTGCGGCAGCCCTCCCAGATGGGGTTTGTGGCGGCCAGATGGGGAGGAGGGGGTGGCGCACCCCTCTGGTGGGCCTAAGGCCCACCTGAGTTAGGGTTCCCCCCCTCTTTTTCTTTCCCCTGCGCCATGGGCTGAGTGGGGAGGCGCACCAGCCCAACTAGGGGCTGGTTCCCACCCCCACTTAGCCCATATTACCTCTTGGGGTCGCAGCCCCCCTTCGGTGGTCCCCCGGGACCACCTCCGGTGGTCCCGGTACGTTACCGGTGATGCCCGAAACACTTCCGATCTCCGAAACCATCCGTCCTATATATCAATCTTTACCTCCGGACCATTACGGAGCTCCTCGTGACGTCCGGGATCTCATCCGGGACTCCGAACAACTTTCGGTAATCTCGTATAACAATTCCCTATAACCCTAGCGTCATCGAACCTTAAGTGTGTAGACCCTACGGGTTCGGGAGACAGGCAGACATGACCGAGACACCTCTCTGGCCAATAACCATCAGCGGGGTCTGGATACCCATGGTGGCTCCCACTAGCTCCACGATGATCTCATCGGATGAACCACGATGTCAAGGATTCAATCAATCCCGTATACGATTCCCTTTGTCTGTCGGTATAGAACTTGCCCGAGATTCGATCGTCGGTATACCTATACCTTGTTCAATCTCGTTACCGGTAAGTCTCTTTACTCGTTCCGTAGCACGTCATCGTGTGACTAACTCCTTAGTCACATTGAGCTCATGATGATGTTCTACCGAGTGGGCCCAGAGATACCTCTCCGTCACACGGAGTGACAAATCCCGATCTCGATTCGTGCCAACCCAACAGACACTTTCGGAGGTACCCGTAGTGCACCTTTATAGTAACCCAGTTACGTTGTGACGTTTGATACACCCAAAGCACTCCTATGGTATCCGGGAGTTGCACAATCTCACGGTCGAAGGAAAAGATACTTGACATTATAAAAGCATTAGCATACGAACAATACGATCTAGTGCTAGGCTTAGGATTGGGTCTTGTCCACCACATCATTCTCCCAATGATGTGATCCCGTTATCAATGACATCCAATGTCCATGATCAGGAAACCATGATCATCTATTGACTAACGAGCTAGCTAACTAGAGGCTTGCTAGGGACACATTGTGATCTATTCATTCACACATGTATTAGTGTTTCCTGTTAATACAATTATAGCATGAACGATAGACGATTATCATGAACAAGGAAATATGATAATAACCATTTTATTATTGCCTCTAGGGCATATTTCCAACAGTATGTTGGGTAACGTAGCATAAATTCAAAATTTTTCCTACGCATGTTCAGATCTTCCTATGGAGAGACCAGCAACGAGAGAGGGGTAAGAGCATCTTCATACCTTTGAAGATCGCTAAGCGGAAGCGTTGCTAGAACGCGGTTGATGGAGTCGTACTCGCAGCGATTCCGATCTAGTGCCGAACAACGACACCTCCGCGTTCAACACACGTGCAGCCCGGTGACGTCTCCCGCACCTTGATCCAGCAAGGAGGAGGGAGAGGTTGGGGAAGAAGACCAGCAACACGACGGCGTGGTGTTGGTGGAGAGACGAGGTCTCCCGGCAGGGCTTCGCCAAGCGCCGACAGAGAGGAGGAGGAAGAAGTGCAGGGCTGCGCCGAGGGAGAGGGACAACTGTGTCCTCCAAAGGCCAAAAGTGCCCACTATATATAGGGGAAGGGGAGAGGGGGTGCCACCCCTAGGGTTCCCACCCTAGGGGGTGCGGCAGCCCTCCCAGATGGGGTTTGTGGCGGCCAGATGGGGAGGAGGGGGTGGCGCACCCCTCTGGTGGGCCTAAGGCCCACCTGAGTTAGGGTTCCCCCCCTCTTTTTCTTTCCCCTGCGCCATAGGCTGAGTGGGGAGGTGCACCAGCCCAACTAGGGGCTGGTTCCCACCCCCACTTAGCCCATCTTACCTCTTGGGGTCGCAGCCCCCCTTCGGTGGTCCCTCGGGACCACCTCCGGTGGTCCCGGTGGTCCCGGTACGTTACCGGTGATGCCCGAAACACTTCCGGTCTCCGAAACCATCCGTCCTATATATCAATCTTTACCTCCGGACCATTCCGGAGCTCCTCGTGACGTCCGGGATCTCATCCAGGACTCCGAACAACTTTCGGTAATCTCGTATAACAATTCCCTATAACCCTAGCGTCATCGAACCTTAAGTGTGTAGACCCTACGGGTTCGGGAGACAGGCAGACATGACCGAGACACCTCTCTGGCCAATAACCATCAGCGGGGTCTGGATACCCATGGTGGCTCCCACTAGCTCCACGATGATCTCATCGGATGAACCACGATGTCAAGGATTCAATCAATCCCGTATACGATTCCCTTTGTCTGTCGGTATAGAACTTGCCCGAGATTCGATCGTCGGTATACCTATACCTTGTTCAATCTCGTTACCGGTAAGTCTCTTTACTCGTTCCGTAGCACGTCATCGTGTGACTAACTCCTTAGTCACATTGAGCTCATGATGATGTTCTACCGAGTGGGCCCAGAGATACCTCTCCGTCACACGGAGTGACAAATCCCGATCTCGATTCGTGCCAACCCAACAGACACTTTTGGAGGTACCCGTAGTGCACCTTTATAGTAACCCAGTTACGTTGTGACGTTTGATACACCCAAAGCACTCCTACGGTATCCGGGAGTTGCACAATCTCACGGTCGAAGGAAAAGATACTTGACATTAGAAAAGCATTAGCATACGAACAATACGATCTAGTGCTAGGCTTAGGATTGGGTCTTGTCCACCACATCATTCTCCCAATGATGTGATCCCGTTATCAATGACATCCAATGTCCATGATCAGGAAACCATGATCATCTATTGACTAACGAGCTAGCTAACTAGAGGCTTGCTAGGGACACATTGTGATCTATTCATTCACACATGTATTAGTGTTTCCTGTTAATACAATTATAGCATGAACGATAGACGATTATCATGAACAAGGAAATATGATAATAACCATTTTATTATTGCCTCTAGGGCATATTTCCAACAGTCTCCCACTTGCACTAGAGACAATAATCTAGTTACATTGTGATGTATCGAACACCCATAGCATTATGGTGCTGATCATGTTTTGCTCGTGGAAGAGGTTTAGTCAACGGGTCTGCAATATTCAGATCCGTGTGTACTTTACAAATATCTATCACTCCAGTTTGGACATGGTCCTGGATGGAGTTGTAGCGGCGCTTCATGTGCTTCGTCTTCCGGTGAAACCTGGGCTCTTTGGCTATGGCAATGGCTCCAGTGTTATCACAGAAGAGTGTCATTGGACCCGACGCGCTTGGAACCACTCCAAGGTCGGTGATGAGCTCCTTCATCCAAATTCCTTCATGAGCCGCTTCTGAAGCAGCTATGTACTCCGCTTCACATGTAGATGCTGCCACGACTTCTTGCTTGCTGCTGCACCAGCTCACTGCCCCACCATTCAACACATATACGTATCCGGTTTGTGACTTAGAGTCATCCGGATCTGTGTCGAAGCTAGCGTCGACGTAACCCTTTACGACGAGCTCTTCGTCACCTCCATAAACGAGAAACATTTCCTTAGTCCTTTTCAGGTACTTAAGGATATTCTTGACCGCTGTCCAGTGTTCTGCACCGGGATTACTTTGGTACCTCCCTACCAAGCTTATCGCAAGGTTTATATCAGGTCTGGTACACAGCATGGCATACATTAGAGAGCCCACGGCTGAAGCGTAGGGGACAGAACTCATCTTCTCTCTATCTGTTGCCGTGGTCGGCGACTGAGTCTTACTCAATCTCATACCTTGCAAAACTGGCAAGAACCCTTTCTTTGAGTTTTCCATATTGAACTTCTTCAGTATCTTGTCAAGGTATGTACTTTGTGAAAGACCTATGAGGCGTCTCGATCTATCTCTATAGATCTTGATGCCTAATATGTATGCAGCTTCTCCAAGGTCCTTCATTGAAAAACTCTTGTTCAAATAGGCGTTTATGCTCTCCAACATCTCTATATCATTCCCCATCAACAATATGTCATCCACATATAGTACGAGGAAAGCTACAGAGCTCCCACTCACTTTCTTGTACAGACAGGCTTCTCCGTAAACCTGTATGAACCCAAACGCTTTGATCACCTCATTAAAGCGAATGTTCCAACTCCGAGATGCTTGCACCAGCCCATAGATGGAGCGCTGGAGCTTGCATACTTTGTTAGCACCTTTAGGATCGACAAAACCTTCTGGTTGCATCATATACAACTCTTCCTTAAGATTCCCGTTAAGGAATGCTGTTTTGACGTCCATTTGCCAAATTTCATAATCATAAAAGGCGGCAATTGCTAACATGATTCGGACTGATTTCAGCTTCGCTACGGGAGAGAAAGTCTCTTCGTAGTCAACTCCTTGAATTTGTCGAAAACCCTTTGCGACAAGTCGAGCTTTGTAAACGGTTACATTACCGTTTGCATCAGTCTTCTTCTTGAAGATCCATTTATTTTCTATGGCTCGCCGGTCATCAGGCAAGTCCACCGAAGTCCATACTTTGTTCTCATACATGGATCCTATCTCGGATTTCATGGCCTCAAGCCATTTGTTGGAATCCGGGCCCGCCATCGCTTCTTCATAGTTCGAAGGTTCACCGTTGTCTAACAACATGATTTCCATCACTGGGTTGCCGTACCACTCTGGTGCGGAGCGTACCCTTGTGGACCTTCGTGATTCAGTAGTAACTTGATCCGAAGCTTCATGATCATCATCATTAACTTCCTCTTCAGTCGGTGTAGGCACCACAGGAACAACTTCTTGCGCTGCGCTACTTTCCTGTTCGAGACGGGGTGTAATTACCTCATCAAGTTCTACCTTCCTCCCACTTACTTCTTTCGAGAGAAACTCTTTCTCTAGAAAGGATCCGTTCTTGGCAACAAAGGTTTTACCTTCGGATCTAAGATAGAAGGTATACCCAATAGTTTCCTTAGGGTATCCTATGAATACGCATTTCTCCGCTTTGGGTTCGAGCTTTTCTGGTTGAAGTTTCTTCACATAAGCATCGCAGCCCCAAACTTTAAGAAACGACAACTTAGGTTTCTTGCCAAACCACAGTTCATATGGTGTCGTCTCAACGGATTTAGACGGTGCCCTATTTAAAGTGAATGCTGCAGTTTCTAATGCGTATCCCCAAAATGATAGCGGTAAGTCGGTGAGAGACATCATAGATCGTACCATATCTAATAAGGTGCGATTACGACGTTCAGACACTCCGTTGCGCTGCGGTGTGCCAGGCGGCGTTAGTTGTGAAACGATTCCACACTTTCTTAGGTGTGTGCCAAACTCGTGACTCAAATATTCTCCTCCACGATCAGATCGTAGACATTTTATTTTTCTGTCACGTTGATTCTCAACCTCACTCTGAAATTCCTTGAACTTTTCAAACGTCTCAGATTTGTGCTTCATCAAGTAGATATACCCATACCTACTCAAATCATCGGTGAGAGTGAGAACATAACGATAACCACCGCGAGCTTCAACGTTCATTGGACCACACACATCAGTATGTATTATTTCCAATAAGTCGGAGGCTCTCTCCATTATTCCTGAGAATGGAGTCTTAGTCATCTTGCCCATGAGGCACGGTTCGCATGTGTCAAATGATTCAAAGTCAAGAGACTCTAGCAGTCCATCAGTATGGAGTTTCTTCATGCGCTTAACGCCGATATGACCAAGGCGGCAGTGCCACAAGTATGTGGGACTATCATTATCAACTTTGCATCTTTTGGTACTCACACTATGAATATGTGTAACATCACGATCGAGATTCATTAAGAATAAACCATTCACCAGCGGAGCATGACCATAAAACATATCACTCATATAAATAGAACAACCATTATTCTCTGACTTAAATGAGTAGCCGTCTCGCATTAAGCAAGACCCTGATACAATGTTCATGCTTAAAGCTGGTACTAAATAACAATTATTGAGGTTCAAAACTAATCTCGACGGTAGATGTAGAGGTAGCGTGCCGACGGCAATCACATCGACTTTTGAACCATTCCCGACGCGCATCGTCACCTCGTCCTTGGCCAGTCTCCGCTTATTCCGCAGTTCCTGCTTTGAGTTGCAAATGTGAGCAACAGCACCGGTATCAAATACCCAGGAGCTACTACGAGCGCTGGTAAGGTACACATCAATAACATGTATATCACATATACCTTTAACGTTGCCGGCCTTCTTGTCCGCTAAGTATTTGGGGCAGTTCCGCTTCCAGTGACCTTTTCCCTTGCAGTAGAAGCACTCAGTCTCAGGCTTGGGTCCGTTCTTTTTCTTCTTCCCGGCATCTGGCTTACCGGGCGCGGCAACAGCTTTGCCGTCTTTCTTGAAGTTCTTCTTACCCCTGCCTTTCTTGAAACTAGTGGTCTTGTTGACCATCAACACTTGATGCTCCTTCTTGATTTCTACTTCTGCGGACTTGAGCATCGAGTACAACTCGGGAATGGTTTTCTCCATCCCTTGCATGTTGTAGTTAAGCACAAAGCCTTTGTAGCTTGGTGGGAGAGACTGGAGGATTCTGTCAATGATAGCATCATCCGGAAGTTCGACTCCAAGTGAAGTCAGACGACCGTGTAACCCAGACATTTTGAGTATGTGCTCACTGACAGAACTGTTCTCCTCCATCTTACAGCTGAAGAACTTGTCGGAGACTTCATATCTCTCGACACGGGAATGAGCTTGAAAAACTAGCTTCAGCTCTTGGAACATCTCATATGCCCCATGTTGCTCAAAACGTCTTTGGAGCCCCGTTTCTAAACTGTATAACATGCCACACCTGACCAGAGAGTAGTCATCACTCCGCGTTTGCCAGACGTTTAGAATGTCCTGGGCTGCTGCGGGAGCGGGAGGGTCACCTAGCGGCGCATTAAGGACATAAGCATTTTTAGCTGCTTCAAGGATGAGCTTCAGGTTGCGAACCCAGTCCGCATAGTTGCTACCATCATCTTTCAGCTTGTTTTTCTCTAGGAATGCGTTGAAGTTGAGGTTGACGTTGGACATCTACAATATTTATAAAGCCAACTTTTAGACTAAGTTCATGACAATTAAGTTCATTTAATCAAATTAAGTATGAACTCCCATTTAAATCGACATCCCTCTAGTCATCTAAGTGATACATGATCCATGTTGACTAACCCGTGTCCGATCATCACGTGAGACGGACTAGTCACCATGGTGAGCAACTTCATGCTGATCGTATTCAACCATACGACTCATGTTCGACCTTTCGGTCTCTTGTATTCGAGGTCATGTCTGTACATGCTAAGCTCGTCGAGTCAACCTAAGTGTTTCGCGTGTGTAAATCTGGCTTACACCCGTTGTATGCGAACGTTAGAATCTATCACACCCGATCATCACGTGGTGCTTCGAGACAACGAACCTTCGCAACGGTGCACACTTAGGGGAATACGTTCTCGAAATTTTAAGAGGGATCATCTTATTATGCTACCGTCGTTCTAAGCAATAAGATGTAAAACATGATAAACATCACAATGCAATCATATAGTGACATGATATGGCCATTATCATCTTTGCTCATTCGATCTCCATCTTCAGGCATCGCATGATCATCATCGTCACCGGCGTGACACCATGATCTCCATCATCATGATCTCCATCATCGTGTCTCCGTGAAGTCGTCACGCCAACTACTACTATCACTACTACTATGGCTAACCGTTAGCAATGAAGTAAAAGTAGCAAGCACATGGCGTTGCATCTCATACAATAAATTAAGACAACTCCTATGGCTCCTGCCGGTTGTCATACTCATCGACATGCAAGTTGTGAAACCTATTACAATAACATGATCATCTCATACATCATACATGCAACATCACAACTTTGGCCATATCACATCACATGTCAAACCCTGCAAAAACAAGTTAGACGTCCTCTAATTGTTGTTGCAAGTTTTACGTGGCTGATTTGGGTTTCTAGCAAGAACGCCTTCTTACCTACGTGACAGCCACAACGATGATATGCCAAAGCTATTTACCCTTCATAAGGACCCTTTTCATCAAATCCAATCCGACTAGAGTAGGAGAGACAGACACCCGCTAGCCACCTTTATGCACGATGTGCATGTCTGTCGGTGGAACCAGTCTCACGTAAGCGTACGTGTAAGGTCGGTCCGGGCCGCTTCATCCCACAATACCGCCGGAAAAGAATAAGACTAGTAACGGCAAGCAAATTGACAAACCATCGCCCACAACTTTTGTGTTCTACTCGTGCATAGAATCTACGCATAGAAAACCTGGCTCTGATACCACTGTTGGGTAACGTAGCATAAATTCAAAATTTTTCCTACGCATGTTCAGATCTTCCTATGTAGAGACCAGCAATGAGAGAGGGGTAAGAGCATCTTCATACCTTTGAAGATCGCTAAGCGGAAGCGTTGCTAGAACGCGGTTGATGGAGTCGTACTCGCAGCGATTCCGATCTAGTGCCGAACAACGGCACCTCCGCGTTCAACACACGTGCAGCCCGGTGACGTCTCCCGCACCTTGATCCAGCAAGGAGGAGGGAGAGGTTGGGGAAGAAGACCAGCAACACGACGGCGTGGTGTTGGTGGAGAGACGAGGTCTCCCGGCAGGGCTTCGCCAAGCGCCGGCAGAGAGGAGGAGGAAGAAGTGCAGGGCTGCGCCGAGGGAGAGGGACAACTGTGTCCTCCAAAGGCCAAAAGTGCCCACTATATATAGGGGAAGGGGAGAGGGGGTGCCACCCCTAGGGTTCCCACCCTAGGGGGTGCGGCAGCCCTCCCAGATGGGGTTTGTGGCGGCCAGATGGGGAGGAGGGGGTGGCGCACCCCTCTGGTGGGCCTAAGGCCCACCTGAGTTAGGGTTCCCCCCCTCTTTTTCTTTCCCCTGCGCCATGGGCTAAGTGGGGAGGCGCACCAGCCCAACTAGGGGCTGGTTCCCACCCCCACTTAGCCCATCTTACCTCTTGGGGTCGCAGCCCCCCTTCGGTGGTCCCCCGGGACCACCTCCGGTGGTCCCGGTGGTCCCGGTACGTTACCGGTGATGCCCGAAACACTTCCGGTCTCCGAAACCATCCGTCCTATATATCAATCTTTACCTCCGGACCATTCCAGAGCTCCTCGTGACGTCCAGGATCTCATCCGGGACTCCGAACAACTTTCGGTAATCTCGTATAACAATTCCCTATAACCCTAGCGTCATCGAACCTTAAGTGTGTAGACCCTACGGGTTCGGGAGACAGGCAGACATGACCGAGACACCTCTCTGGCCAATAACCATCAGCGGGGTCTGGATACCCATGGTGGCTCCCACTAGCTCTACGATGATCTCATCGGATGAACCACGATGTCAAGGATTCAATCAATCCCGTATACGATTCCCTTTGTCTGTCGGTATAGAACTTGCCCGAGATTCGATCGTCGGTATACCTATACCTTGTTCAATCTCGTTACCGGTAAGTCTCTTTACTCGTTCCGTAGCACGTCATCGTGTGACTAACTCCTTAGTCACATTGAGCTCATGATGATGTTCTACCGAGTGGGCCCAGAGATACCTCTCCGTCACACGGAGTGACAAATCCCGATATCGATTCGTGCCAACCCAACAGACACTTTCGGAGGTACCCGTAGTGCACCTTTATAGTCACCCAGTTACGTTGTGACGTTTGATACACCCAAAGCACTCCTACAGTATCCGGGAGTTGCACAATCTCACGGTCGAAGGAAAAGATACTTGACATTAGAAAAGCATTAGCATACGAACAATACGATCTAGTTCTAGGCTTAGGATTGGGTCTTGTCCACCACATCATTCTCCCAATGATGTGATCCCGTTATCAATGACATCCAATGTCCATGATCAGGAAACCATGATCATCTATTGACTAACGAGCTAGCTAACTAGAGGCATGTTGGGTAACGTAGCATAAATTCAAAATTTTTCCTACGCATGTTCAGATCTTCCTATGGAGAGACCAACAACGAGAGAGGGGTAAGAGCATCTTCATACCTTTGAAGATCGCTAAGCGGAAGCGTTGCTACAACGTGGTTGATGGAGTCGTACTCGCAGCGATTCCGATCTAGTGCCGAACAACGGCACCTCCGCGTTCAACACACGTGCAGCCCGGTGACGTCTCCCGCACCTTGATCCAGCAAGGAGGAGGGAGAGGTTGGGGAAGAAGACCAGCAACACGACGGCGTGGTGTTGGTGGAGAGACGAGGTCTCCCGGCAGGGCTTCGCCAAGCGCCGGCAGAGAGGAGGAGGAAGAAGTGCAGGGCTGCGCCGAGGGAGAGGGACAACTGTGTCCTCCAAAGGCCAAAAGTGCCCACTATATATAGGGGAAGGGGAGAGGGGGTGCCACCCCTAGGGTTCCCACCCTAGGGGGTGCGGCAGCCCTCCCAGATGGGGTTTGTGGCGGCCAGATGGGGAGGAGGGGGTGGCGCACCCCTCTGGTGGGCCTAAGGCCCACCTGAGTTAGGGTTCCCCCCCTCTTTTTCTTTCCCCTGCGCCATGGGCTGAGAGGGGAGGCGCACCAGCCCAACTAGGGGCTGGTTCCCACCCCCACTTAGCCCATCTTACCTCTTGGGGTCGCAGCCCCCCTTCGGTGGTCCCCCGGGACCACCTCCGGTGGTCCTCGTACGTTACCGGTGATGCCCGAAACACTTCAGGTCTCCGAAACCATCCGTCCTATATATCAATCTTTACCTCCGGACCATTCCGGAGCTCCTCGTGACGTCCGGGATCTCATCCGGGACTCCGAACAACTTTCGGTAATCTCGTATAACAATTCCCTATAACCCTAGCGTCATCGAACCTTAAGTGTGTAGACCCTACGGGTTCGGGAGACAGGCAGACATGACCGAGACACCTCTCTGGCCAATAACCATCAGCGGGGTCTGGATACCCATGGTGGCTCCCACTAGCTCCATGATGATCTCATCGGATGAACCACGATGTCAAGGATTCAATCAATCCCGTATACGATTCCCTTTGTCTGTCGGTATAGAACTTGCCCGAGATTCGATCGTCGGTATACCTATACCTTGTTCAATCTCGTTACCGGTAAGTCTCTTTACTCGTTCCGTAGCACGTCATCGTGTGACTAACTCCTTAGTCACATTGAGCTCATGATGATTTTCTACCGAGTGGGCCCAGAGATACCTCTCCGTCACACGGAGTGACAAATCCCGATCTCGATTCGTGCCAACCCAACAAACACTTTCGGAGGTACCCGTAGTGCACCTTTATAGTCACCCAGTTACGTTGTGACGTTTGATACACCCAAAGAACTCCTACGGTATCCGGGAGTTGCACAATCTCACGGTCGAAGGAAAAGATACTTGACATTAGAAAAGCATTAGCATACGAACAATACGATCTAGTGCTAGGCTTAGGATTGGGTCTTGTCCACCACATCATTCTCCCAATGATGTGATCCCGTTATCAATGACATCCAATGTCCATGATCAGGAAACCATGATCATCTATTGACTAACGAGCTAGCTAACTAAAGGCTTGCTAGGGACACATTGTGATCTATTCATTCACACATGTATTAGTGTTTCCTGTTAATACAATTATAGCATGAACGATAGACGATTATCATGAACAAGGAAATATGATAATAACCATTTTATTATTGCCTCTAGGGCATATTTCCAACAGTCTCCCACTTGCACTAGAGACAATAATCTAGTTACATTGTGATGTATCGAACACCCATAGCATTATGGTGCTGATCATGTTTTGCTCGTGGAAGAGGTTTAGTCAACGGGTCTGCAATATTCAGATCCGTGTGTACTTTACAAATATCTATCACTCCAGTTTGGACATGGTCCTGGATGGAGTTGTAGCGGCGCTTGATGTGCTTCGTCTTCCGGTGAAACCTGGGCTCTTTGGCTATGGCAATGGCTCCAGTGTTATCACAGAAGAGTGTCATAGGACCCGACGCGCTTGGAACCACTCCAAGGTCGGTGATGAGCTCCTTCATCCAAATTCCTTCATGAGCCGCTTCTGAAGCAGCTATGTACTCCGCTTCACATGTAGATGCTGCCACGACTTCTTGCTTGCTGCTGCACCAGCTCACTGCCCCACCATTCAACACATATACGTATCCGGTTTGTGACTTAGAGTCATCCGGATCTGTGTCGAAGCTAGCGTCGACGTAACCCTTTACGACGAGCTCTTCGTCACCTCCATAAACGAGAAACATTTCCTTAGTCCTTTTCAGGTACTTAAGGATATTCTTGACCGCTGTCCAGTGTTCTGCACCGGGATTACTTTGGTACCTCCCTACCAAGCTTATCGCAAGGTTTATATCAGGTCTGGTACACAGCATGGCATACATTAGAGAGCCCACGGCTGAAGCGTAGGGGACATAACTCATCTTCTCTCTATCTGTTGCCGTGGTCGGCGACTGAGTCTTACTCAATCTCATACCTTGCAAAACTGGCAAGAACCCTTTCTTTGAGTTTTCCATATTGAACTTCTTTAGTATCTTGTCAAGGTATGTACTTTGCGAAAGACCTATGAGGCGTCTCGATCTATCTCTATAGATCTTGATGCCTAATATGTATGCAGCTTCTCCAAGGTCCTTCATTGAAAAAATCTTGTTCAAATAGGCCTTTATGCTCTCCAACATCTCTATATCATTCCCCATCAACAATATGTCATCCACATATAGTACGAGGAAAGCTACAGAGCTCCCACTCACTTTCTTGTACAGACAGGCTTCTCCGTAAACCTGTATGAACCCAAACGCTTTGATCACCTCATTAAAGCGAATGTTCCAACTCCGAGATGCTTGCACCAGCCCATAGATGGAGCGCTGGAGCTTGCATACTTTGTTAGCACCTTTAGGATCGACAAAACCTTCCGGTTGCATCATATACAACTCTTCCTTAAGATTCCCGTTAAGGAATGCTGTTTTGACGTCCATTTGCCAAATTTCATAATCATAAAAGGCGGCAATTGCTAACATGATTCGGACTGATTTCAGCTTCGCTACGGGAGAGAAAGTCTCTTCGTAGTCAACTCCTTGAATTTGTCGAAAACCCTTTGCGACAAGTCGAGCTTTGTAAACGGTTACATTACCGTTTGCATCAGTCTTCTTCTTGAAGATCCATTTATTTTCTATGGCTCGCCGGTCATCGGGCAAGTCCACCGAAGTCCATACTTTGTTCTCATACATGGATCCTATCTCGGATTTCATGGCCTCAAGCCATTTGTTGGAATCCGGGCCCGCCATCGCTTCTTCATAGTTCGAAGGTTCACCGTTGTCTAACAACATGATTTCCATCACTGGGTTGCCGTACCACTCTGGTGCGGAGCGTACCCTTGTGGACCTTCGTGATTCAGTAGTAACTTGATCCGAAGCTTCATGATCATCATCATTAACTTCCTCTTCAGTCGGTGTAGGCACCACAGGAACAACTTCTTGCGCTGCGCTACTTTCCTGTTCGAGACGGGGTGTAATTACCTCATCAAGTTCTACCTTCCTCCCACTTACTTCTTTCGAGAGAAACTCTTTCTCTAGAAAGGATCCGTTCTTGGCAACAAAGGTTTTACCTTCGGATCTAAGATAGAAGGTATACCCAATAGTTTCCTTAGGGTATCCTATGAATACGCATTTCTCCGCTTTGGGTTCGAGCTTTTCTGGTTGAAGTTTCTTCACATAAGCATCGCAGCCCCAAACTTTAAGAAACGACAACTTAGGTTTCTTGCCAAACCACAGTTCATATGGTGTCGTCTCAACGGATTTAGACGGTGCCCTATTTAAAGTGAATGCTGCAGTTTCTAATGCGTATCCCCAAAATGATAGCGGTAAGTCGGTGAGAGACATCATAGATCGTACCATATCTAATAAGGTGCGATTACGACGTTCAGACACTCCGTTGCGCTGCGGTGTGCCAGGCGGCGTTAGTTGTGAAACGATTCCACACTTTCTTAGGTGTGTGCCAAACTCGTGACTCAAATATTCTCCTCCACGATCAGATCGTAGACATTTTATTTTTCTGTCACGTTGATTCTCAACCTCACTCTGAAATTCCTTGAACTTTTCAAACGTCTCAGATTTGTGCTTCATCAAGTAGATATACCCATACCTACTCAAATCATCGGTGAGAGTGAGAACATAACGATAACCACCGCGAGCTTCAACGTTCATTGGACCACACACATCAGTATGTATTATTTCCAATAAGTCGGAGGCTCTCTCCATTATTCCTGAGAATGGAGTCTTAGTCATCTTGCCCATGAGGCACGGTTCGCATGTGTCAAATGATTCAAAGTCAAGAGACTCTAGCAGTCCATCAGTATGGAGTTTCTTCATGCGCTTAACGCCGATATGACCAAGGCGGCAGTGCCACAAGTATGTGGGACTATCATTATCAACTTTGCATCTTTTGGTACTCACACTATGAATATGTGTAACATCACGATCGAGATTCATTAAGAATAAACCATTCACCAGCGGAGCATGACCATAAAACATATCACTCATATAAATAGAACAACCATTATTCTCTGACTTAAATGAGTAGCCGTCTCGCATTAAGCAAGACCCTGATACAATGTTCATGCTTAAAGCTGGTACTAAATAACAATTATTGAGGTTCAAAACTAATCTCGACGGTAGATGTAGAGGTAGCGTGCCGACGGCAATCACATCGACTTTTGAACCATTCCCGACGCGCATCGTCACCTCGTCCTTGGCCAGTCTCCGCTTATTCCGCAGTTCCTGCTTTGAGTTGCAAATGTGAGCAACAGCACCGGTATCAAATACCCAGGAGCTACTACGAGCGCTGGTAAGGTACACATCAATAACATGTATATCACATATACCTTTAACGTTGCCGGCCTTCTTGTCCGCTAAGTATTTGGGGCAGTTCCGCTTCCAGTGACCTTTTCCCTTGCAGTAGAAGCACTCAGTCTCAGGCTTGGGTCCGTTCTTTTTCTTCTTCCCGGCATCTGGCTTACCGGGCGCGGCAACAGCTTTGCCGTCTTTCTTGAAGTTCTTCTTACCCCTGCCTTTCTTAAAACTAGTGGTCTTGTTGACCATCAACACTTGATGCTCCTTCTTGATTTCTACTTCTGCGGACTTGAGCATCGAGTACAACTCGGGAATGGTTTTCTCCGTCCCTTGCATGTTGTAGTTAAGCACAAAGCCTTTGTAGCTTGGTGGGAGAGACTGGAGGATTCTGTCAATGATAGCATCATCCGGAAGTTCGACTCCAAGTGAAGTCAGACGACCGTGTAACCCAGACATTTTGAGTATGTGCTCACTGACAGAACTGTTCTCCTCCATCTTACAGCTGAAGAACTTGTCGGAGACTTCATATCTCTCGACACGGGAATGAGCTTGAAAAACTAGCTTCAGCTCTTGGAACATCTCATATGCCCCGTGTTGCTCAAAACGTCTTTGGAGCCCCGTTTCTAAACTGTATAACATGCCACACCTGACCAGAGAGTAGTCATCACTCCGCGTTTGCCAGACGTTTAGAATGTCCTGGGCTGCTGCGGGAGCGGGAGGGTCACCTAGCGGCGCATTAAGGACATAAGCATTTTTAGCTGCTTCAAGGATGAGCTTCAGGTTGCGAACCCAGTCCGCATAGTTGCTACCATCATCTTTCAGCTTGTTTTTCTCTAGGAATGCGTTGAAGTTGAGGTTGACGTTGGACATCTACAATATTTATAAAGACAACTTTTAGACTAAGTTCATGACAATTAAGTTCATTTAATCAAATTAAGTATGAACTCCCATTTAAATCGACATCCCTCTAGTCATCTAAGTGATACATGATCCATGTTGACTAACCCGTGTCCGATCATCACGTGAGACGGACTAGTCACCATGGTGAGCAACTTCATGCTGATCGTATTCAACCATACGACTCATGTTCGACCTTTCGGTCTCTTGTATTCGAGGTCATGTCTGTACATGCTAAGCTCGTCGAGTCAACCTAAGTGTTTCGCGTGTGTAAATCTGGCTTACACCCGTTGTATGCGAACGTTAGAATCTATCACACCCGATCATCACGTGGTGCTTCGAGACAACGAACCTTCGCAACGGTGCACACTTAGGGGAATACGTTCTCAAAATTTTAAGAGGGATCATCTTATTATGCTACCGTCGTTCTAAGCAATAAGATGTAAAACATGATAAACATCACAATGCAATCATATAGTGACATGATATGGCCATTATCATCTTTGCTCATTCGATCTCCATCTTCAGGCATCGCATGATCATCATCGTCACCGGCGTGACACCATGATCTCCATCATCATGATCTCCATCATCGTGTCTCCGTGAAGTCGTCACGCCAACTACTACTATCACTACTACTATGGCTAACCGTTAGCAATGAAGTAAAAGTAGCAAGCACATGGCGTTGCATCTCATACAATAAATTAAGACAACTCCTATGGCTCCTGCCGGTTGTCATACTCATCGACATGCAAGTCGTGAAACCTATTACAATAACATGATCATCTCATACATCATACATGCAACATCACAACTTTGGCCATATCACATCACATGTCAAACCCTGCAAAAACAAGTTAGACGTCCTCTAATTGTTGTTGCAAGTTTTACGTGGCTGATTTGGGTTTCTAGCAAGAACGCCTTCTTACCTACGTGACAGCCACAACGATGATATGCCAAAGCTATTTACCCTTCATAAGGACCCATTTCATCAAATCCAATCCGACTAGAGTAGGAGAGACAGACACCCGCTAGCCACCTTTATGCACGATGTGCATGTCTGTCGGTGGAACCAGTCTCACGTAAGCGTACGTGTAAGGTCGGTCCGGGCCGCTTCATCCCACAATACCGCCGGAAAAGAATAAGACTAGTAACGGCAAGCAAATTGACAAACCATCGCCCACAACTTTTGTGTTCTACTCGTGCATAGAATCTACGCATAGAAAACCTGGCTCTGATACCACTGTTGGGTAACGTAGCATAAATTCAAAAATTTTCCTACGCATGTTCAGATCTTCCTATGTAGAGACCAGCAATGAGAGAGGGGTAAGAGCATCTTCATACCTTTGAAGATCGCTAAGCGGAAGCGTTGCTAGAACGCGGTTGATGGAGTCGTACTCGCAGCGATTCCGATCTAGTGCCGAACAACGGCACCTCCGCGTTCAACACACGTGCAGCCCGGTGACGTCTCCCGCACCTTGATCCAGCAAGGAGGAGGGAGAGGTTGGGGAAGAAGACCAGCAACACGACGGCATGGTGTTGGTGGAGAGACGAGGTCTCCCGGCAGGGCTTCGCCAAGCGCCGGCAGAGAGGAGGAGGAAGAAGTGCAGGGCTGCGCCGAGGGAGAGGGACAACTGTGTCCTCCAAAGGCCAAAAGTGCCCACTATATATAGGGGAAGGGGAGAGTGGGTGCCACCCCTAGGGTTCCCACCCTAGGGGGTGCGGCAGCCCTCCCAGATGGGGTTTGTGGCGGCCAGATGGGGAGGAGGGGGTGGCGCACCCCTCTGGTGGGCCTAAGGCCCACCTGAGTTAGGGTTCCCCCCCTCTTTTTCTTTCCCCTGCGCCATGGGCTAAGTGGGGAGGCGCACCAGCCCAACTAGGGGCTGGTTCCCACCCCCACTTAGCCCATCTTACCTCTTGGGGTCGCAGCCCCCCTTCGGTGGTCCCCCGGGACCACCTCCGGTGGTCCCGGTGGTCCCGGTACGTTACCGGTGATGCCCGAAACACTTCCGGTCTCCGAAACCATCCGTCCTATATATCAATCTTTACCTCCGGACCATTCCAGAGCTCCTCGTGACGTCCAGGATCTCATCCGGGACTCCGAACAACTTTCGGTAATCTCGTATAACAATTCCCTATAACCCTAGCGTCATCGAACCTTAAGTGTGTAGACCCTACGGGTTCGGGAGACAGGCAGACATGACCGAGACACCTCTCTGGCCAATAACCATCAGCGGGGTCTGGATACCCATGGTGGCTCCCACTAGCTCTACGATGATCTCATCGGATGAACCACGATGTCAAGGATTCAATCAATCCCGTATACGATTCCCTTTGTCTGTCGGTATAGAACTTGCCCGAGATTCGATCGTCGGTATACCTATACCTTGTTCAATCTCGTTACCGGTAAGTCTCTTTACTCGTTCCGTAGCACGTCATCGTGTGACTAACTCCTTAGTCACATTGAGCTCATGATGATGTTCTACCGAGTGGGCCCAGAGATACCTCTCCGTCACACGGAGTGACAAATCCCGATATCGATTCGTGCCAACCCAACAGACACTTTCGGAGGTACCCGTAGTGCACCTTTATAGTCACCCAGTTACGTTGTGACGTTTGATACACCCAAAGCACTCCTACAGTATCCGGGAGTTGCACAATCTCACGGTCGAAGGAAAAGATACTTGACATTAGAAAAGCATTAGCATACGAACAATACGATCTAGTGCTAGGCTTAGGATTGGGTCTTGTCCACCACATCATTCTCCCAATGATGTGATCCCGTTATCAATGACATCCAATGTCCATGATCAGGAAACCATGATCATCTATTGACTAACGAGCTAGCTAACTAGAGGCATGTTGGGTAACGTAGCATAAATTCAAAAAATTTCCTACGCATGTTCAGATCTTCCTATGGAGGGACCAGCAACGAGAGAGGGGTAAGAGCATCTTCATACCTTTGAAGATCGCTAAGCGGAAGCGTTGCTAGAACGTGGTTGATGGAGTCGTACTCGCAGCGATTCCGATCTAGTGCCGAACAACGGCACCTCCGCGTTCAACACACGTGCAGCCCGGTGACGTCTCCCGCACCTTGATCCAGCAAGGAGGAGGGAGAGGTTGGGGAAGAAGACCAGCAACACGACGGCGTGGTGTTGGTGGAGAGACGAGGTCTCCCGGCAGGGCTTCGCCAAGCGCCGGCAGAGAGGAGGAGGAAGAAGTGCAGGGCTGCGCCGAGGGAGAGGGACAACTGTGTCCTCCAAAGGCCAAAAGTGCCCACTATATATAGGGGAAGGGGAGAGGGGGTGCCACCCCTAGGGTTCCCACCCTAGGGGGTGCGGCAGCCCTCCCAGATGGGGTTTGTGGCGGCCAGATGGGGAGGAGGGGGTGGCGCACCCCTTTGGTGGGCCTAAGGCCCACCTGAGTTAGGGTTCCCCCCCTCTTTTTCTTTCCCCTGCGCCATGGGCTGAGTGGGGAGGCGCACCAGCCCAACTAGGGGCTGGTTCCCACCCCCACTTAGCCCATCTTACCTCTTGGGGTCGCAGCCCCCCTTCGGTGGTCCCCCGGGACCACCTCCGGTGGTCCTGGTACGTTACCGGTGATGCCCGAAACACTTCCGGTCTCCGAAACCATCCGTCCTATATATCAATCTTTACCTCCGGACCATTCCGGAGCTCCTCGTGACGTCCGGGATCTCATCCGGGACTCCGAACAACTTTCGGTAATCTCGTATAACAATTCCCTATAACCCTAGCGTCATCGAACCTTAAGTGTGTAGACCCTACGGGTTCGGGAGACAGGCAGACATGACCGAGACACCTCTCTGGCCAATAACCATCAGCGGGGTCTGGATACCCATGGTGGCTCCCACTAGCTCCATGATGATCTCATCGGATGAACCACGATGTCAAGGATTCAATCAATCCCGTATACGATTCCCTTTGTCTGTCGGTATAGAACTTGCCCGAGATTCGATCGTCGGTATACCTATACCTTGTTCAATCTCGTTACCGGTAAGTCTCTTTACTCGTTCCGTAGCACGTCATCGTGTGACTAACTCCTTAGTCACATTGAGCTCATGATGATGTTCTACCGAGTGGGCCCAGAGATACCTCTCCGTCACACGGAGTGACAAATCCCGATCTCGATTCGTGCCAACCCAACAGACACTTTCGGAGGTACCCGTAGTGCACCTTTATAGTCACCCAGTTACGTTGTGACGTTTGATACACCCAAAGAACTCCTACGGTATCCGGAAGTTGCACAATCTCACGGTCGAAGGAAAAGATAATTGACATTAGAAAAGCATTAGCATACGAACAATACGATCTAGTGCTAGGCTTAGGATTGGGTCTTGTCCACCACATCATTCTCCCAATGATGTGATCCCGTTATCAATGACATCCAATGTCCATGATCAGGAAACCATGATCATCTATTGACTAACGAGCTAGCTAACTAAAGGCTTGCTAGGGACACATTGTGATCTATTCATTCACACATGTATTAGTGTTTCCTGTTAATACAATTATAGCATGAACGATAGACGATTATCATGAACAAGGAAATATGATAATAACCATTTTATTATTGCCTCTAGGGCATATTTCCAACAGTCTCCCACTTGCACTAGAGACAATAATCTAGTTACATTGTGATGTATCGAACACCCATAGCATTATGGTGCTGATCATGTTTTGCTCGTGGAAGAGGTTTAGTCAACGGGTCTGCAATATTCAGATCCGTGTGTACTTTACAAATATCTATCACTCCAGTTTGGACATGGTCCTGGATGGAGTTGTAGCGGCGCTTGATGTGCTTCGTCTTCCGGTGAAACCTGGGCTCTTTGGCTATGGCAATGGCTCCAGTGTTATCACAGAAGAGTGTCATAGGACCCGACGCGCTTGGAACCACTCCAAGGTCGGTGATGAGCTCCTTCATCCAAATTCCTTCATGAGCCGCTTCTGAAGCAGCTATGTACTCCGCTTCACATGTAGATGCTGCCACGACTTCTTGCTTGCTGCTGCACCAGCTCACTGCCCCACCATTCAACACATATACGTATCCGGTTTGTGACTTAGAGTCATCCGGATCTGTGTCGAAGCTAGCGTCGACGTAACCCTTTACGACGAGCTCTTCGTCACCTCCATAAACGAGAAACATTTCCTTAGTCCTTTTCAGGTACTTAAGGATATTCTTGACCGCTGTCCAGTGTTCTGCACCGGGATTACTTTGGTACCTCCCTACCAAGCTTATCGCAAGGTTTATATCAGGTCTGGTACACAGCATGGCATACATTAGAGAGCCCACGGCTGAAGCGTAGGGGACAGAACTCATCTTCTCTCTATCTGTTGCCGTGGTCGGCGACTGAGTCTTACTCAATCTCATACCTTGCAAAACTGGCAAGAACCCTTTCTTTGAGTTTTCCATATTGAACTTCTTCAGTATCTTGTCAAGGTATGTACTTTGCGAAAGACCTATGAGGCGTCTCGATCTATCTCTATAGATCTTGATGCCTAATATGTATGCAGCTTCTCCAAGGTCCTTCATTGAAAAAATCTTGTTCAAATAGGCCTTTATGCTCTCCAACATCTCTATATCATTCCCCATCAACAATATGTCATCCACATATAGTACGAGGAAAGCTACAGAGCTCCCACTCACTTTCTTGTACAGACAGGCTTCTCCGTAAACCTGTATGAACCCAAACGCTTTGATCACCTCATTAAAGCGAATGTTCCAACTCCGAGATGCTTGCACCAGCCCATAGATGGAGCGCTGGAGCTTGCATACTTTGTTAGCACCTTTAGGATCGACAAAACCTTCTGGTTGCATCATATACAACTCTTCCTTAAGATTCCCGTTAAGGAATGCTGTTTTGACGTCCATTTGCCAAATTTCATAATCATAAAAGGCGGCAATTGCTAACATGATTCAGACTGATTTCAGCTTCGCTACGGGAGAGAAAGTCTCTTCGTAGTCAACTCCTTGAATTTGTCGAAAACCCTTTGCGACAAGTCGAGCTTTGTAAACGGTTACATTACCGTTTGCATCAGTCTTCTTCTTGAAGATCCATTTATTTTCTATGGCTCGCCGGTCATCGGGCAAGTCCACCGAAGTCCATACTTTGTTCTCATACATGGATCCTATCTCGGATTTCATGGCCTCAAGCCATTTGTTGGAATCCGGGCCCGCCATCGCTTCTTCATAGTTCGAAGGTTCACCGTTGTCTAACAACATGATTTCCATCACTGGGTTGCCGTACCACTCTGGTGCGGAGCGTACCCTTGTGGACCTTCGTGATTCAGTAGTAACTTGATCCGAAGCTTCATGATCATCATCATTAACTTCCTCTTCAGTCGGTGTAGGCACCACAGGAACAACTTCTTGCGCTGCGCTACTTTCCTGTTCGAGACGGGGTGTAATTACCTCATCAAGTTCTACCTTCCTCCCACTTACTTCTTTCGAGAGAAACTCTTTCTCTAGAAAGGATCCGTTCTTGGCAACAAAGGTTTTACCTTCGGATCTAAGATAGAAGGTATACCCAATAGTTTCCTTAGGGTATCCTATGAATACGCATTTCTCCGCTTTGGGTTCGAGCTTTTCTGGTTGAAGTTTCTTCACATAAGCATCGCAGCCCCAAACTTTAAGAAACGACAACTTAGGTTTCTTGCCAAACCACAGTTCATATGGTGTCGTCTCAACGGATTTAGACGGTGCCCTATTTAAAGTGAATGCTGCAGTTTCTAATGCGTATCCCCAAAATGATAGCGGTAAGTCGGTGAGAGACATCATAGATCGTACCATATCTAATAAGGTGCGATTACGACGTTCAGACACTCCGTTGCGCTGCGGTGTGCCAGGCGGCGTTAGTTGTGAAACGATTCCACACTTTCTTAGGTGTGTGCCAAACTCGTGACTCAAATATTCTCCTCCACGATCAGATCGTAGACATTTTATTTTTCTGTCACGTTGATTCTCAACCTCACTCTAAAATTCCTTGAACTTTTCAAACGTCTCAGATTTGTGCTTCATCAAGTAGATATACCCATACCTACTCAAATCATCGGTGAGAGTGAGAACATAACGATAACCACCGCGAGCTTCAACGTTCATTGGACCACACACATCAGTATGTATTATTTCCAATAAGTCGGAGGCTCTCTCCATTATTCCTGAGAATGGAGTCTTAGTCATCTTGCCCATGAGGCACGGTTCGCATGTGTCAAATGATTCAAAGTCAAGAGACTCTAGCAGTCCATCAGTATGGAGTTTCTTCATGCGCTTAACGCCGATATGACCAAGGCGGCAGTGCCACAAGTATGTGGGACTATCATTATCAACTTTGCATCTTTTGGTACTCACACTATGAATATGTGTAACATCACGATCGAGATTCATTAAGAATAAACCATTCACCAGCGGAGCATGACCATAAAACATATCACTCATATAAATAGAACAACCATTATTCTCTGACTTAAATGAGTAGCCGTCTCGCATTAAGCAAGACCCTGATACAATGTTCATGCTTAAAGCTGGTACTAAATAACAATTATTGAGGTTCAAAACTAATCCCGACGGTAGATGTAGAGGTAGCGTGCCGACGGCAATCACATCGACTTTTGAACCATTCCCGACGCGCATCGTCACCTCGTCCTTGGCCAGTCTCCGCTTATTCCGCAGTTCCTGCTTTGAGTTGCAAATGTGAGCAACAGCACCGGTATCAAATACCCAGGAGCTACTACGAGCGCTGGTAAGGTACACATCAATAACATGTATATCACATATACCTTTAACGTTGCCGGCCTTCTTGTCCGCTAAGTATTTGGGGCAGTTCCGCTTCCAGTGACCTTTTCCCTTGCAGTAGAAGCACTCAGTCTCAGGCTTGGGTCCGTTCTTTTTCTTCTTCCCGGCATCTGGCTTACCGGGCGCGGCAACAGCTTTGCCGTCTTTCTTGAAGTTCTTCTTACCCCTGCCTTTCTTGAAACTAGTGGTCTTGTTGACCATCAACACTTGATGCTCCTTCTTGATTTCTACTTCTGCAGACTTGAGCATCGAGTACAACTCGGGAATGGTTTTCTCCATCCCTTGCATGTTGTAGTTAAGCACAAAGCCTTTGTAGCTTGGTGGGAGAGACTGGAGGATTCTGTCAATGATAGCATCATCCGGAAGTTCGACTCCAAGTGAAGTCAGACGATCGTGCAACCCAGACATTTTGAGTATGTGCTCTCTGACAGAACTGTTCTCCTCCATCTTACAGCTGAAGAACTTGTCGGAGACTTCATATCTCTCGACACGGGCATGAGCTTGAAAAACTAGCTTCAGCTCTTGGAACATCTCATATGCCCCGTGTTGCTCAAAACGTCTTTGGATCCCCGTTTCTAAACTGTATAACATGCCACACCTGACCAGAGAGTAGTCATCACTCCGCGCTTGCCAGACGTTTAGAATGTCCTGGGCTGCTGCGGGAGCGGGAGGGTCACCTAGCGGCGCATTAAGGACATAAGCCTTTTTAGCTGCTTCAAGGATGAGCTTCAGGTTGCGAACCCAGTCCGCATAGTTGCTACCATCATCTTTCAGCTTGTTTTTCTCTAGGAATGCGTTGAAGTTGAGGTTGACGTTGGACATCTACAATATTTATAAAGACAAATTTTAGACTAAGTTCATGACAATTAAGTTCATTTAATCAAATTAAGTATGAACTCCCACTTAAATCGACATCCCTCTAGTCATCTAAGTGTTACATGATCCATGTTGACTAACCCGTGTCCGATCATCACGTGAGACGGACTAGTCACCATGGTGAGCAACTCATGCTGATCGTATTCAACCATACGACTCATGTTCGACCTTTCGGTCTCTTGTATTCGAGGTCATGTCTGTACATGCTAAGCTCGTCGAGTCAACCTAGGTGTTTCGCGTGTGTTAATCTGGCTTACACCCGTTGTATGCGAACGTTAGAATCTATCACACCCGATCATCACGTGGTGCTTCGAGACAATGAACCTTCGCAACGGTGCACACTTAGGGGAATACGTTCTCGAAATTTTAGGAGGGATCATCTTATTATGCTACCGTCGTTCTAAGCAATAAGATGTAAAACATGATAAACATCACAATGCAATCATATAGTGACATGATATGGCCATTATCATCTTTGCTCATTCGATCTCCATCTTCAGGCATCGCATGATCATCATCGTCACCGGCGTGACACCATGATCTCCATCATCGTGTCTCCGTGAAGTCGTCACGCCAACTACTACTATCACTACTACTATGGCTAACCGTTAGCAATGAAGTAAAAGTAGCAAGCACATGGCGTTGCATCTCATACAATAAATTAAGACAACTCCTATGGCTCCTGCCGGTTGTCATACTCATCGACATGCAAGTCGTGAAACCTATTACAATAACATGATCATCTCATACATCATACATGCAACATCACAACTTTGGCCATATCACATCACATGTCAAACCCTGCAAAAACAAGTTAGACGTCCTCTAATTGTTGTTGCAAGTTTTACGTGGCTGATTTGGGTTTCTAGCAAGAACGCCTTCTTACCTACGTGACAGCCACAACGATGATATGCCAAAGCTATTTACCCTTCATAAGGACCCTTTTCATCAAATCCAATCCGACTAGAGTAGGAGAGACAGACACCCGCTAGCCACCTTTATGCACGATGTGCATGTCTGTCGGTGGAACCAGTCTCACGTAAGCGTACGTGTAAGGTCGGTCCGGGCCGCTTCATCCCACAATACCGCCGGAAAAGAATAAGACTAGTAACGGCAAGCAAATTGACAAACCATCGCCCACAACTTTTGTGTTCTACTCGTGCATAGAATCTACGCATAGAAAACCTGGCTCGGATGCCACTGTTGGGTAACGTAGCATAAATTCAAAAAATTTCCTACGCATGTTCAGATCTTCCTATGGAGGGACCAGCAACGAGAGAGGGGTAAGAGCATCTTCATACCTTTGAAGATCGCTAAGCGGAAGCGTTGCTAGAACGTGGTTGATGGAGTCGTACTCGCAGCGATTCCGATCTAGTGCCGAACAACGGCACCTCCGCGTTCAACACACGTGCAGCCCGGTGACGTCTCCCGCACCTTGATCCAGCAAGGAGGAGGGAGAGGTTGGGGAAGAAGACCAGCAACACGACGGCGTGGTGTTGGTGGAGAGACGAGGTCTCCCGGCAGGGCTTCGCCAAGCGCCGGCAGAGAGGAGGAGGAAGAAGTGCAGGGCTGCGCCGAGGGAGAGGGACAACTGTGTCCTCCAAAGGCCAAAAGTGCCCACTATATATAGGGGAAGGGGAGAGGGGGTGCCACCCCTAGGGTTCCCACCCTAGGGGGTGCGGCAGCCCTCCCAGATGGGGTTTGTGGCGGCCAGATGGGGAGGAGGGGGTGGCGCACCCCTTTGGTGGGCCTAAGGCCCACCTGAGTTAGGGTTCCCCCCCTCTTTTTCTTTCCCCTGCGCCATGGGCTGAGTGGGGAGGCGCACCAGCCCAACTAGGGGCTGGTTCCCACCCCCACTTAGCCCATCTTACCTCTTGGGGTCGCAGCCCCCCTTCGGTGGTCCCCCGGGACCACCTCCGGTGGTCCCGGTGGTCCCGGTACGTTACCGGTGATGCCCGAAACACTTCCGGTCTCCGAAACCATCCGTCCTATATATCAATCTTTACCTCCGGACCATTCCGGAGCTCCTCGTGACGTCCGGGATCTCATCCGGGACTCCGAACAACTTTCGGGAATCTCGTATAACAATTCCCTATAACCCTAGCGTCATCGAACCTTAAGTGTGTAGACCCTACGGGTTCGGGAGACAGGCAGACATGACCGAGACACCTCTCTGGCCAATAACCATCAGCGGGGTCTGGATACCCATGGTGGCTCCCACTAGCTCCACGATGATCTCATCGGATGAACCACGATGTCAAGGATTCAATCAATCCCGTATACGATTCCCTTTGTCTGTCGGTATAGAACTTGCCCGAGATTCGATCGTCGGTATACCTATACCTTTTTCAATATCGTTACCGGTAAGTCTCTTTACTCGTTCCGTAGCACGTCATCGTGTGACTAACTCCTTAGTCACATTGAGCTCATGATGATGTTCTACCGAGTGGGCCCAGAGATACCTCTCCGTCACACGGAGTGACAAATCCCGATCTCGATTCGTGCCAACCCAACAGACACTTTCGGAGGTACCCGTAGTGCACCTTTATAGTCACCCAGTTACGTTGTGACGTTTGATACACCCAAAGCACTCCTACGGTATCCGGGAGTTGCACAATCTCACGGTCGAAGGAAAAGATACTTGACATTAGAAAAGCATTAGCATACGAACAATACGATCTAGTCCTAGGCTTAGGATTGGGTCTTGTCCACCACATCATTCTCCCAATGATGTGATCCCGTTATCAATGACATCCAATGTCCATGATCAGGAAACCATGATCATCTATTGACTAACGAGCTAGCTAACTAGAGGCTTGCTAGGGACACATTGTGATCTATTCATTCACACATGTATTAGTGTTTCCTGTTAATACAATTATAGCATGAACGATAGACGATTATCATGAACAAGGAAATATGATAATAACCATTTTATTATTGCCTCTAGGGCATATTTCCAACAGTTTTCATGTACCAATCATGGAATCTTCGCATCATCGTTGTTAGAGATCTTTCATCTTTGACGAGAGGCTTCCCGTACACGTATTTGTGTTCGTCCACCTCCAATAAATCAAAATGTGCATCATCGGGTATGTAATCTGTATGATTGGTACCGGGCAACAAGATCCCCGGATGATTAGCGACGATATCGCTAGACACCTTGAGCGGGGGGTACGATTGATTCGCTTGTTCGCCGAGCTGGGTAACTTTTTTCCCAGCTCGTCGTTCTGCTAACATTTGATCACTGACGGTACTTCCCGACCGCTGCGCTTCGATAAATGACTTTGTAATAATGCGCTCATAGTTGCCTTTCGTCGGAGACTTTGGTGGTTTCTTCAGGGCAGCCAGAGTACACTTTGATTTTACCGGATCTATCTTCTCCTCCGGAGGTGGATGTTTTTTTGCTTTCACCTCTTCAAAGAAGTTCTTCACTTCAGCTTCCACGATCTTCGTGATTTCCTCCTGGCTCCTCTCGTACGGTAACTTCTCTGGAGTCTTCAGATAAGGACCGTATCTGTATTGCCTGCCTCTGGCTGTAGTGCTAGACGTCGGAGAAGACGGAGCGGCTGCGACTGTCTTTCCTTTCTTACGAGGCGGAGGAGAAGGACTGCGCGCCGGAGGAGCCGGAGCGGCGGCGGGTCTCTTCAGCCCTTGTTGACGAGGCGGAGAAGGAGGAGGCAGCTCGCTGCTCGAGCGCGCCGGCGCAGGCGGAGAAGGAGGTAGAGTGTCGTCACGCGCCGGAGAAGGAGGCTGAGTGCCCTGATCACTCGCCGGAGGAGGCGGGCCCTGACTCACCGGAGGAGGAGGAGGAGGCGGAGGCGTCCAGTTCGGAAGGTGGATGAGATCCTTCCGCCATAGGCATGGAGTCTTCAGAGAAGAACCCAGCCGAATCTCCCCTTCACCCGTAGGGTGGTCAAGCTCAAGGTCCTCAAATCCTTCCGTTATTTGATCCACCATCACCCTAGCATATCCTTCTGGAATCGGCTGGCCGTGGTAGGTTGAGCCAGGTTCATTAGGTATAACAGAGCCAACAGTCGCCTTGACTTTGAATGTCATCCATTGCGTCATAAGGTAGCAATGTTGAGACTCTGTGATAGCATCCACGGGGTAGCACGTGAAGACAGGCTCCAGCTGCTGAGTCTGCTCGGTGGAAGCCACGCTGCTTCTCCACTGAGATGGCGGGGTAGCTTCAGGGGAAGCTTCGGCAGGTCGTTTGCTGCGATCTGCTTCTCGTTCCTCTAGCCCTTGTAACCTTTCGTGCAACGCCTGCAGTTGGCTATGCTCCGCTTTCTTCCTCCTCTCCTGGGTTTTGTAACCCCGTGCGTACGGAAACCCAGCCTTCCACGGAAGGGAGCCTGGCGTGCCTCGTGTCCGTCCAGGGTGCTCAGGATTCCTGAGGGCCATTGTGAGCTCGTCATTCTCTCTGTGTGGAATGAACGCCCCTTCCTGTGTTGCGGCGATATAGTGTTGAAGCTTCCTGACGGGTATTCGCAGTTGCTCTTCCGTCCAAACGCACTCCCCTGATACAGGGTCTAAGGTTCTGCCAACCCCGAAGAACCAAGTCCGGCAACGGTCTGGCCATGTCGATGTCTCTGGTTCGACCCCTTTAGCAATCAGGTCATTCTCAGCCTTGTCCCACAAAGGTCGGGCTTTGAGGTAACCACCTGATCCCGTGCGATGGTGATGCTTCATCTTCGCAGCATGTTTCTTGTTTGTCTCTAACATCTTCTTACTCTTTTCCGATGTCTTGTGGACCACAAATGCGGGCCATTGATATCTGATCTTCTCAAACCGGCCGGTGAATTCTGGTGTCTCTTCTTTGTCGACAAACGTTTTCAGCTCATTCTTCCACCTCCTGAATAGTTCTGCCATCTTCTTAAGAGCATGAGACTTGATCAATTCCTCTTTAACTGGCTTCTCTGGATCCTCCTCTGGCGGTAGGGTGAAATTTTCCTTAAGCGTTGTCTAAAGATCTTCTTTCTGTTTATCGGAGACATAAGACGTCGGCACCTTAGGGTCTTCCTTCTTTGGCTTTAACCATTGCTGGATACTGATCGGGATCTTGTCCCTAACAAGAACCCCGCACTGAGCACGAAATGCATCCCTTGTCCGGATGGGTTCAATCGGCTTGCTATCGTGCGTGATTACTGTGATCTCAAACCTTTCATCCGAGCGCAACTTTTTTTTCGGCCTCGTTTCTTTACCGAAGTTGAGGTCGATCCAGAGGGCTAGAGAAAAAAGAAGAAAGACGAGAGTTAATTAATATGTGTACATATGAAAACAATGAATGCATCAATTAACTAGTCAGCACGGGCTTAACTAATATATATATACCTGGCCGAACTCGGTTCGGTCAACGGAGCCGTCATGAACGCCCTCTTCTTCACCCGGTCCTTCCAGATCATCATGAACGCCCTCTTCTTTACCCGGTCCTTCCAGATCATCATGAACGCCCTCTTCTTCACCCGGTCCTTCCAGATCATCATGAACATAGCCCTCTTCTTCACCCGGTCCTTCCAGATCATCAGGAACGCCCTCTTCTTCACCCGGTCCTTCCAGATCATCATGAACATAGCCCTCTTCTTCACCCGGTCCTTCGAGACCATCGGTGTCTCTGAGAAACGACGCAATGACATCACTTCCTTGTGCGATTATCTCCCCCAACATCGCTTCTTCCTCTTTGTCTCGGGAGTGATTCATAGTTTCTGCAAATATTTACAACATGTCAATTATTATTCAAACATGGTACAGATGAATATATATTAGTGGCAAACGTAGAACTAGCTAGCTAATCACAATAAGGAATCATGTTAGTGGCCTCGACGCTGCTTCTCTAGGGTTTGGGGTGGCCTAGACAACGCTTCAAGGGTTTGGGGTGGCCTCGACACAACGCTTCAAGGGTTTGGGGTGGCCTCGAGGATAATGCTCTTTTAACTTGGTAAATTTGGGAGGGGGTATATTTCGACAACGACATATCCGATTATATTTTTTTCTTCTTTCTCCTCTATTCCTTTCTTCTTCTCCTCTTCTTTTGCTTATTTTTTCCTCTTCTTATTTATTTCTCCTCTTCTTGCTCTCCTCTTCTTCTCCATTCTTCCTCTTCTTATTTTCCTTTTTCCTCTCATTCATTTTTTCTTCTTCCTTATCTTCCTAGCTAGATATATAATACTTTTCTAAAAATGTAACTTTTGCATATATAAAACTTTTTCTTCTTCTTCCTTTTTCCTTCTTCCTAAATATATATAGATAAAACTAACCTAAAATGTACTAAATCAGAGAACATATATAGATAAAACTAACCTAAAATGTAATCAAATGTACTAAAAATCTAACTTTTATATGCACAGAGAACATATACATATATCAATTTTTATAAAAATGCAAAAAACAAATCATCATATATATGAACAAAAAATCTAATAATAAAAAGAACATATACATACATATACTCACACATATACACATAATGCGGAAAAAATATCATATAATGAAAAAACACAGGAGGGGACAGGGGGCGGCGCCGCCGGCCTGACCAAGGAGGGAGAGGTTGGTCGGGGCAGGGGCAGAGGCACGGCGTCGGCGTCGGTGTAGAGGGCGGCGACGACGGCGTGGTCGGGGCAGGGCGACGGCGGCGTGGTCGGGGCAGAGGGCGGCGACGACGTCGACGGGGCGGGTCGGGGACGCGGCAGAAACACGGCGACGGCGGCAACGGCGGTGTTGTCGGGGGGCAGAGGCACGGCGACGACAGCGACGGCGGCGTGGTCGGGGGGCAGAGGCACGGCGACGGTGGAGTGGTCGGGGAGGTGGCAACGGTGGCGTGGTCGGGGGGCACAGGCGTGGTCGGGATCTCGGGCAGCCTGCCGGCGTCGTCTGAGGGATCGAAGAAACTGACGAAAATTTCAGAAGCGCGGGCTTATATATCAAAGCCATTGGTACCGGTTCGTGGCACCAACCGGTACCAATGCTCACCCTTTAGTCCCGGTTGGTGACACTGTCACCAACCGGGACTAAAGGGTGAGCATTGGTACCGGTTGGTGCCACGAACCGGTACCAATGGCCCATGTGTTGCCCGCGTCGCGACCAAAGTTTAGTCCCACCTCGCTAGTTGAGAGGAGCGCGCAGTGGTTTATAAGCCCATTGCCGCATTCCTCTCGAGCTCCTCTCCACTTCAGGCTTACGGGCCTACTTGCTAATGCTTTGCCTGATGGGCCTTTTGGGCCTACTGCGGGCCTGAATCCTGGCCCATGGATGGGTTTCTAGTCGTATTCACGCCATGGTGGCCCAGTTGGTGGCATTTTTTTTTATTTTTTCCCTATTTTTTTGTTTTATTTTTTGCTTTATTTATTTTATTTATTTTTTGCATTGGTACCAGTTGCCTGCCACAGCCGTGGTGCGGTTGAATGTTTAGTTCCATCTCGCCAAGCGAAGGGCTTTCGAGCTTATTTATAACCTCTGCCGCGGCTGCAACGTGGAGAGGAACGACTTTGTAGGAAAAATTCAAGCTAAATTCAAAGTATTAGTTAGCGTTAACTAATACTTTGAATTTAGGTTGAATTTTCTCTATAAATTCGCATCTATTTTTTATTTTTTTTCCATTATTTTTGTTTTGTTTTTTGCTTTATTTTTGTTTTGTTTATTTTTTAGTTAGCTTATTTTGTTTTGTTTCTCCTTACAACAAAATACTTATTATTTTTATTTTTTTGTTTCTAGTTATAATATTTATTTTATTTTATGATAATTCTTTTTGCCATTAAAGTTTCTAACAAAAAAAGTTATTTATGATTTATTTTTCTTTTAATAATTTTTAAGAGAAAATACTTTGATAATTTTAGTTACATTTACTGATTATTTTTTCTTTTATTTCTTGTTTTTTTATTTTGTTTTGTTTCTACTTAAATTCAAAGTGCTAGTTAGCTTATTTTGTTTTGTTTCTACTTACAACAAAATACTTATTTATTTTGTTTATAATTACTTATTAATTTTATTTTATGATAATTATTTTTGCTATTAAAGTTTCTCTCATATATGGTGGACACTCCCTCACCTGATTTTTCGATCGTCGATGATGGCCGTTATTCCTTCTTTCCCTAATGCATAACAAATATCTAGCACAAGGAGAAGAAGGAAGAGCGACCCCCATAACAACAGCCGGCATTCTTCTTCTCTCATATGCATGAGCTAGAGTGGCAAGAGCATGGCATGCATGCTCACACCTCAACGCCCAAAAACACAGGAGAGGGGTGGGAGGGGGGAGGGTTTATATAGGCAATCCTTTAGTCCCGGTTCATATCTAAAACCGGGACTAATAACATATGCGGCATGCCACGTGTTTGCGCGGCACGCCACGTGGTTTCGCTGGATCTTTAGTCTCGGTTCTTGTCCTGAACCGGGACTAATAACATATGCGGCATGCCACGTGTTTGCGCGTCACGCCACGTGGTTTCGCTGGATCTTTAGTCCCCGAAACTCGTCTGTTACAAAGGGATTTCATTTTTTTTAACTTATTTGAACTCCATACTTTTTCTATGTTCAAAATGCACCATTCAAAGCCACATCATCAATTTACAACCCTTCCTGACTTCATTTGTTATTTTTCATGCATTTAATGATTATTTTGAGCTATAAGACCATGAAATTGAAAATCATTTGAAATGAACTCTGAAAAGGTTCCAAGTTGGCATGGTATCATCATTTCACTCACATAGCATGTGCGAGAAAGTTGAGAGGGTTACGGCAAAAACTGGATGCACTTCGTGTACAAAACGGACAATCTCTTTCGAAGTATCATGGTGTGACGCCCTCGGCTTAATCGTACGCTAACCAAACACGCAAATGCGTACGATCAAACCCAAGGACTCACGGGAGGATATCACAACACAACTCTAGACACAAATGAAAAAAACATCAGCTTCATATTACAAGCCAGGGGCCTCGAGGGCTAGAATACGAAAGCTCGATAAACACACGAGTCAGCGGAAGCAACAAATATCTGAGTACAGACATAAAACATGGGGTGCCTTAGAGAAGGCTAGCACAAAAGATACAACGATCGAACGAGGCGAGGCCTCCTGCCTGGGAACCTCCTAACTACTCCTGATCATCAGCGGCCTCCACGTAGTAGTAGGCACCGTCGGGATAGCAGTCGTCGGCGACGGGGACCTCTATCTCCTGGGCTTCATCATCTGGTCGCAGCAAACGGATCAAGGGGAGAAGGGGGGAGCAAAGCAGCGGTGAGTACTCATCCAAAGTACTCGCAAGTCTTACATCAGAACTATTCTAATTATGCATCAGTATCAAAGAAGGGGGGTTATATGTGGACTGACTGCAGCAATGCGAGAATAGAGAGAGAAGGCCTAGTCCTATCGAAGACTAGCATCTTCAGGGTCTTGCAGCAATAGACGAGAGTAGAACAGGGGTAAAACAATAATAGTCATATTGTTACAGCAATATTAAAGTGAGGTCACGCCTAAAGATCCTCCCTCGACTCCCTGCGAGGAAGCAATCCCGAGGCAAACTAGTTCCAGTTAAGTAACCATTGTAGTTGTAAAAGATCGGGGCACAACTCCAAGTCGTCCTGTAACCGTGGACACGGCTATCCGAATAGTTAATTTTCATCCCTGCAGGGGTGCACCACATGTCCCGTCACGCTCGATAACACTCTGGCCGGACATACTTTTCTGGGTCCTGCCCGGCCTCGGAATATCGACACGTCGCAGCCCCACCTAAGACTAATCAGAGAGGCCAGCCCGCCGGTCTAAATCCTAAGCACAAAGGGTTCGTGGGCCCAGTTCCCCTTCACGCTCATGCACGTGGCGTGGGCGGCCGACGTCAGTCCTAGCATCCCTTAATCACAAGCGCGATGCATCTCGGGACCACTCGGGCGCGCGCCGCTACATTGCTGGCATCTCAAAAGCTTCGGCTGATACCGCGACGCCGAGTACCCATAATTCTTCCCGCGTAGCCGGTTAGTGCGAAAAGGTCTCCGACCAACCCAGATCAAATACCCAAATCCATTAACATTTTAATTAGGCCTGCAACACAGTCTCACGGGAATCCACCCGTCTTACAACTAATCACCAATGATCCCAGTAACATGGTCGAGTAACTGTGTGGTTGTAACATCGGGGGGAATCCGAGGTATCACCCTCATTGGATTCCGAACGATGAACCCGTCAAGGTGGGCTTAGAGGAATCACCCTCGGGGGTCCCACACTTGAGGGGTTGTACGACAGAGGCATCATCGGGAATGGTGAAAGAGGAATCACCCTCGATAACCACGACCGACTAGCTATACTACAGAGATATCATCAGGAGTACTTAGCGAGGTGTCACCCTCGGTACCCAATAGTATCTCTGTAGCGTCGTACAACGAAGGGGGGTGAATGTGCTGTGTCGGGTCTGGCTCGTCGATCAGAGATCGAGATTTGAAAACAAGCGGGGCAACTGCGCTATTGGGTCAGAGGGGATGACTGCTCCACCTATAGTAAGCATATTAAAAGTACAGGACTGAAAGTAGCAGTTCATCAAAAACAGGCTATGCATCAGATATAGGAGCTAACTACAACAGTAGCAAAATACTAATGCAAGCAGTAGGAAGAAAGACATAGGCGATATAGGAATGATCAAAGGGAGTTTGCTTGCCTTGCTGCTCTGCGACAAAGGACTGATCGGTAGGGTCGTAGATGTACCCGGCAGCAGCGTCAGTCTCGGGGTCTACCGGTAAGAAGAGGGGGAAGAAACAATAAATAATAGCACCGATGTAACACAAAGCATGACATGGAAAGATGCAGGCTAGACATGAGCTAACGCAGCAACATCCGTCATAGACGGGTCGGAAGAATATCTGACGATATTTTCCGGGTCTCGGGCTACTACCGGTTATACTGGAAACGATGGAAAAGTTCCATGTTTGCTATGCTAGGGACGCGTGACAGACGAACGGGCCGTGTATCCGGGTTCGTCTCGTTCTGCTGATCAACTTTCATGTTGAAATAATTTTGATCTGACTTACGGATTATTTAAAATTAATTTTCAAAGTTTTATTAATTATTTAGGAGTTAAAAACAGATTTAACAGATTTAGTAAAATCCTATTATGACATCATCGCGATGTCATGCTGACATCAACATTTGACCGGTCAACTGACCTGCGGGTCCCGAACGTCATAGGCACAAGTTTTTATTAAGATTAATTATTTATTAATGAGATTAATTCAACGAGGGACCCACGTGTCATACTCTAATTATGTTAATTAATTATTTTAACTAATATATCTATTTATTTATTTAAGAAAAATATTATTTTTATAATTTATATTAACTCTCGCGTGGGGCCTCCCTGTCATAGACAGCGGGTGCATTGGCCCCACCGGTAAGTGAGCCTAGGCCATTTACTCATCTTTTTTATTAGATACCTAACCGTGCAAATACCGTATTCCTCTAAATATCCATATACGCAAATACATACATCACATCTCATACATACATACATACATACGCATTTAATACATCATTTATTCTTTTTATTTTTTTCTCTCAAAATTCTCATCTCTCTCTCTGCTAACAGAGAGACAAAGAACTCTCTCTCTCTGCTAACTCAACCTAGAGGAAACAAATATTCAAAACCTCCTACCAGAGTCTACCGTCGACGGATCGAGGTCCCATTTGCCGGAACGGAACCGGGACGGCGAGGAGATCGACATGGTGGGAAGAGCCCGAGGAGGGGCTCACCGACGGTGACGAGACGGCCCGGTGAAGCCGGAGTTCGCATGAAGGTGACGGTGGAGACGGCGTGGTTCCGGTGGTGAAGAGGACGATGATGATGGTGGTGACGTGCCGACGAGGGGGAACCGGCCGGATCCGGCGAGGAAGAGGCGTAGGGGAGGCCCGGTGGGGGAGGGGCTCGCCGGCATGGTGAAGGGGCCGAGGGAGGCCGGTCTCCCTGCCCGGTCCCTCCTGGACCGAGCGGGAGGAGGGGGGGCGCGACGGGGAGGGGGGGCCCCCTCGGTGAGGAGAGGCAGGGGGGTCGCCGGCGTGGTGAAGCCGTGGCGCAGGGGCTCGCCGGTGGGATTGAGGAGAGGCCGGAGGTGGTGGCCGTGAGGATGGAGGGAGGGGCCAGCGAGGGGTGGTGGCCGGTGGAGAGGGCTGCTCGCCGGCGGGGGGGGGAGGAGGAAGGCCGCCGGCGGGAAGGATCTGGGAGGGGGGAAGGCGACGGGAGCAGAGGGCTCGGTGGGGGAGGCGAGATGGGGTGGGAGTGGGAGTCGTGGGAGAGAGTCACGGGAGGTGGGGGCGAGGGAGAGGACCGTCGGTGGGGGGGTGGGCCCCCCCCCCACGAGGGGGTGGCTGGCGGCGGCGCTCGGGGGGGAGGGAGTAGCGAGGGAGGGCTGCTCGCCAGGGGGGACTGGGGTTTGAGCCAGGGGGCGCGGGGGTGGGTGGCCGGCTGGGCCTTGAGCCCAGTTGGGCCATGGGGTGGGGTTGCTTTCCTTTTTTTTTTGCTTTGTTTTATTTTGTTTTCTTTTTCCCTTTTTTTATTATTTCTTTCTTTCTAATTTCTTTTCACTAACTGATTTTTCTTTTTAAATACTTTCTTTTAATATACTTTCTTTTACAATTTATTATACATACTTTTAATTCTCTCTTTCATATACATATTCTTTTAATACTTGCAATGAACCGATAAGGTACTTTCCTTTTGTTTTCAATTTTTGGATCCGGACAGACTCGAATCAACGCGGGTGTGAGATGGGAATTCGATGACGTGGCATCATTAGCGATTGACCACTGTAGCTTAATTACAATAATTACTGTAGCAAAAGTCGAGGATGTCACACATGGTTTCATACGGAAACTCGTCTGTTACAAAGGGATTTCATTTTTTTGAACTTATTTGAACTCCATAGTTTTTTTGTGTTCAAAATGCACCATTCAAAGCCACATCATAAATTTACAACCCTTTCTAACTTCATTTGTTATTTTTCATCCATTTACTGATTATTTTGAGCTATAAGACCATGAAGTTGAAACGCATTTGAAATGAACTATGAAAAGTTTCCAAGTTGGCATGGTATCAGCATTTCACCCACATAGCATGTGCGAGAAAGTTGAGAAGGTTACGGCACAAACTGGATGCACTTCGTGTACAAAATGGACAATCTCTTTCGAAGTATCAGGTTTTCATACGGAAACTCGTCTGTTACAAAGGGATTTCATTTTTTGAACTTATTTGAACTCCATAGTTTTTCTGTGTTCAAAATGCACCATTCAAAGCCACATCATCAATTTACAACCCTTTCTGACTTCATTTGTTATTTTTCATGTATTTACTGATTATTTTGAGCTATAAGACCATGAAATTGAAAATCATTTCAAATGAACTCTAAAAAGGTTCCAAGTTGGCATGGTATCATCATTTCACCCACATAGCATGTGCGAGAAAGTTGAGAGGGTTACGGCAAAAACTGGATGCACTTCGTGTACAAAACGGACAATCTCTTTCGAAGTACCAGGGTTTCATACGGAAACTCGTCTGTTACAAAGGGATTTCATTTTTTTGAACTTATTTGAACTCCATAGTTTTTCTGTGTTCAAAATGCACCATTCAAAGCCACATCATCAATTTACAACCCTTTCTGACTTCATTTGTTATTTTTCGTGCATTTACTGATTATTATGAGTTATAAGACCATGAAATTGAAAAACATTTGAAATGAACTCTGAAAAGGTTCCAAGTTGGCATGGTATCATCATTTCATCCACATAGCATGTGCGAGAAAGTTAAGAGGGTTACCGCAAAAACTGGATGCACTTCATGTACAAAACGGACAATCTCTTTAGAAGTATCAGGTTTCGTACGGAAACTCGTTTGTTACAAAGGAATTTCATTTTTTTGAACTTATTTGAACACCATAGTTTTTCTGTGTTCAAAATGCACATTCAAAGCCATACCATCAATTTACAACCCTTTTTGACTCGGGCATTAGTCCCGGTTCGTAATGTACTCCAAAGTGTGTCGGTCACCGTACATCCATTGGCGGTTCATCTCTATTATGAAATTAAGTATATATCAAAAAACCATTGCAGAACAAAATGAATAGAGAAATGACCAAATTAATACAAGTTCATCATCACATTAAAACCAAAGCACAATAGTGATCAAATGTTATTATTGAAAAATAAATACATAAAGTTCTTTCACAAAACAACATACAACTATGTAAAACATTTAAATGCAACAAAAACGCGATCAAAATCGCAAGTAAGGTAACAATTGACCCAACAACATAATGATACCAAGCCTCTTTATCAATGGCATATTTTCTAATATTCCTAATCTTCAAGCGCATTTCATCCATCTTCAAGCGCATTGCATCCATCTTCAACCGCATCGCATCGATCTTCATCTTGCGATCGTCAATGACCTCGGCAACATGCAACTCCATTTCCATATTCTTATCCTCAATTATTTTCAATTTTTCCTTCAAGTATTTGTTTTCTTTTTCAACCAAAGTTAACTTCTCGAGAAGCATTTGTAGGTGGGTTGGAATTTCCGGTTCACATACCTCCTAGATTAAAAATATATGTCACGTTGGTCATCATAATTGTCATAAACAATAAATGAACCAAAAAGTTATGAAAATATAATATATACCACATCTGAATCATAGACAGGACGAGGACCGACAGGGGCGGATACCAAAACCATCGCACTATATAATAACAAGGAATAATCAAAGTAAGAAAATTAGACAAGTATCTATCTGAAGTCAGAATTTTTTTCTTTCAGAAAGAAGATAAGAACAAGAGGCTCACCACGGTGGTGTCGGCGACGAGATCGGTGCGGGCGATCGACGGGGTGAAGACGGGGCGGGGACGGGGCGTGACGGACCGCTAAATCTAGACAAGTCTCGTTGAAAATGGAGCTCGGAGGTCGAGTTTCGAGAGGAGAAAGCTTAACTAGTGTGGCTCGGGCATTTCATCGAACACCTCATGTGCATAGGAGGTGAACTAGAGCACCCAAATGCCCTCCCCTCGCCGGCTCGACAAAAATAGAGCACTGTGGAGTGCTCTGCCGCGGCGGTGGGTATATATGTAGGCAAGTTATTTGTCCCGGTTCGTGGCATGAACCGGGACTAAAGGTTGTGGGCCAGCAGCGAGGACCATTGGTCGCGGTTCGTGGCTCGAACCGGGACAAATGGTTGCACACGAACCGGGACCAATGCCCACGAGGCCCCAACCGGCCCCCTGAGCTCACGAACCGGGTCTAATACCCCCGTTGGTTCCGGTTCTTGAAGAACCGGGACTAATGGGCTGGCCAGGGCCGAACGGTAGCCCTGTTTTCTACTAGTGTGGACTATGAGGTTGCTACATCATCTGTAACACAATGATCATAATGACAACTTGAAGGTTCATCTAAAAGTTTGACGAGGGACTAGATAGCTCAAGAGTGGAATTTGCTCATCCGATGATGAGGAGATAATCTTAGAGCCCTCTCGGCGACGGCATTAATAATCGTTTGGCCAGACACGTGTAATTATGTCACGGGGATGCCGGAACACTTCAACGAGAAACAAAAACAACACCGGTAACGAGGGCAACGGTATAACGAGTATGTGTATAACTCAGGAGGATACAGAAGGGTCTCGGGTTTTGTAAATTGTGTCTTTAATGCGCTTCTTTGCAACTGCTATTCATACCCTCCTCTAGTGTTAAGGAAATTAACATGCAAAAAGAAACCTTATCACTGCTATACGTTGACGGAAATCAAGTTGAACTTGGATAGTGATGTATACCAAGAAAAGGTGGCCTGTTGGAAAAAACACAAGCTACTAATTCTTATTCTGGACTGTATATGCGTCACCTGAGTTGTGGCAGGCTAACAGTAATGACAAATGCATCAGAAACACAAGGAATACGTGGCAGACAAAAAGCAGAAAAACCATTGCACCACGGTTAGTGTGTTTCGATGGCTTAACATGTACTCCCTCCGTTCCTAAATATAAGACCTTTTAGAGATTGTACTATAAACTATATACGGATGTACATAGATATATTTTAGAGTATAGATTCACTCATTTTGCTCCGTATGTAGTCTTCTAGTGAAATACCTAAAAGGTCTTATATTTTGGAACGGAGGGAGTATTGGTCATGATCCTTTAATATCTAATTGTTCCTGTTTTTTATTTATTGATATCTTCTAGTTGGAGAGTCAATTCCCCTATACAAAGAAAAATGTTGTGAATTCAAGGACAACTAACATAGCATGTATATATTCCATGCTAATCGATGTTATTATCATTCGGGTAAATATGATGTCGTAGAAGCTAGTTCCAGTAGTAACGGGCTCCTCCCCATTTTGATTAACGAAACCACTGACATTGAAGCTACAACCAAAGAAGAACATAAAACCAAAAGTAGTTCTTTCAAGATCAACAGAACTGAACAAGTGGTTGTTTTCACATTCTCTGAAACGTGCGTCCCTGAGCTGACATATATATAGTTGGAAACATTATCTAACAACAACATGATCAAAGTTCAGTCCCCCTTTCATTGGTGACACCTGTTAGGTTCAATACATATAAACTAATAGGCTACTAAGCATTGCACAGAATAATAGACTACTTCCCGTTTAAGAATTCTCAAAGAGATAATAAGTGCATTGCATGCAATGTACTTATTTTCATTTGTGATTCCGTGTCAACTCACATGGAAAGATATAATTTCACATTTTCGCCTAAGTCCTGCAAGCACCTAAGCAACCTCATTTTACTCAAATAATCTTGTTTTAAAAAGTGAAAATTTGTAGTAAACCATTGACTTGCCATGTGATTCCTAAGTTATTGCAGCTATCATTATACATAACCAAAGGAAGACATGTAGCAAGCAACGAGAGCAGATGTTTCAGATCAAGCCATATGTCGGTTGAAGAATCTGAGAATTGAAGAGGTCTATCTATAGAGAGCTCACCAGCGACGAACCACTCGAGGTTGGGACGGTTACTTTCGGGCACCAAGACAGAGTATTTCAAGGTGCCTAGCGCGCCGTCGTGCTCCTGTAGTGGGTTTGCAGGCCCAGCCCACACTACTAAGCTCAGCCTCTTTCGTCCTGCTAAGGCACACGACATATCCTATTTGACGCTCTAGCGTCCGTTATTATGCATTTTCCAAACGGGTCTCTAGTGCCCTTCAAGCTGAGCTGACTTGTTTAGATATTGTTTTCCTTTTCTGTTTTATACGCGTGTGTGTAGTGTTGAATCAGGGATCTCTTTGCCCTGAGTTTTCAGTATACATAGATATATGACGAAAAAAGGTTTTCTCTCGCTTTATATTATAAAGCAACTGCACCATACAATCAATCAATAAGAAAGGTTTAAGTTAAAGAAGAAAAGAAAATTAATTAAGTCTGACAGGAGGCACATCACAACAAACCCCAAGAAGAAACTACTAGACTAATCCAGCTCTGGAGGAGGGGGTGGGGGCGGGAGCCATGGAAGCGGTGCGGGAGCAGAGTGAGGGAGTCCGAGATTAAGGGGTCCTCGGATGGTCGGTCCATCTCTTACAGGCTAACCTAATGGGTTGCATTATTGAAGACCGGACAACATAACGACCTAGTGGACAAGGAGGAAAGCTCCGAAGACTGGCGTGTCATCCAAGTTGAGTAGGCTAGATCAGCGCATCTATCCCCAGCTGGAGGTCGGTTGTAAGTCACCCTAGGGGTCCCTGGTGTCTATATAAACCAGAGGGTTTCATCCGCTTAGGCAGGTCGAGTCATCTAGGGTTTAGCTCATACGATCTAGAGGTAGATCAACTCTGTAATCCTCATACACCATCAATATAATCAAGCAGGACGTAGGGTTTTATCTCCTTAAAAGGGCCCGAACCTGGGTAAAAAATGTCTCCTTTGTCCCCTCAACCCATCGATCCAAGGTCCACAGCTCGGGATCCCATATCCGAGATCTGCCGGTTTTGAAACCGACATTGGTGCTTTCATTCAGAGTTCGATGTAGGATCTCCGGCATGATTGATGGCTCTCTTAATCGTAAGCGACCGAATCAGCAACGGGACATCTTCGTCCCCGGGCAGGTTCTCACGTTCGGCAACTTCACGTTGCGCGCCGACTCGACCGGCTGCCTCGGCCAGATCGGAGGCTTCGTCCCCGATCAGGAGATAAGGTTTAGGAACCTCGAGTTCTCCGACGACTCCTGGGGCGATCTTTTCCCCGCTAGGATCTTGGTTTCGTCGGATGAGGTCCAAAATCCCGAAGCCTTGACTTCAGGTCTCTTGCCCGGCAATGAGCTCGGTCCCTTCTGTGTCGGATAACTGGCTTTGAGCCCGATCCGACCTCAGTGCCCGGGCAACAGGAAACGGGTATTGTCGAACACGTAACCCTCACGGAAGCTATGGAGGTCAACTCCGAAAACCATCAAGATATCGATCAGGTCAGCCCCTCGTTAAACAATATGCTTGACCAGATTCAATCGCTGAAAATCACAGACGACCCGAGCCCGACCTATGCTCGGATCGGTCCGGATTCGGACTATGAGGACTTTTACGGTCCTCCCACCACCCATTTGGTAGCCACCGTCGAAGACTTAACCGACATGTTGGATTACGCCTCTCAGGATGTTGAAGACATGAATTATGAGGCCGACGACGTCGCCCCTGTAAATACCGGGCATTGGACTGCCACCTCCACCTATGACGTCTATGTGGTGGACACACCCAATTGCAATGGCGATCATACCCCATACAAAACGGCGATAAGTTTGCCATTTCGCTCAACTGCAAATTTTCCGGCTATAAATTAAGGATGAAGCGCAATATATATATTGATGTAAAACCAGTAGCTTAACATAGGAAATTCACATCCATAAGTAACCTGCAAATCGACTGAGTAAATAGTCGGCATCTGCCGCACCAATTTCTGCCTCTTTACAAAGTGAGCTCTGTATTGATTGACTCCCATACCATCCACTAAGCCGTTGACCACTTTACCTTGACTGAACCTATGCAGCCTCTCTTTAACAAGGCCTCACATTATCTGTGGGTACTGCCATCTATTAGTGGATCAACAAACTTGTATCCAATGCAAGCGTTATTGATATTAATCTGTTATCTGAAACTCTTTGCCAAAGCATATCCAGGGGTATTGGTCAATCACGACAGATGCGTGAACAGAAAGTAGCACTTGCCCTGAGTTGAGTGTTATTTCAGTCTCCAAAATTCAGCATCAGACATAAATGGTAGGCGCTGCAGGTATAAATAAAATGCAGAGAAAACACCGGGGTTGGGATGAGCATATCTAGGGACCTTGTCGTCGATGTAGGCTATATATGGAGGTGAGATGTTTCTTGATTCTTGTCGTCTAGATGCTGGATTCCATTTCACGCAGGAACCACCATACATGCATATATCCGATCCGTTCGAAGAGAGCCAAAGCCGAAGTTCGAGGGGCCTTCTTGCGCCACCAAGAACAAGAATGCGAGGGGGGATGTGGAGGGGCTTCGTGAGGGAAGGCGTTGACGACGGGACAGGGGCAGTGGATGGCCTAGCCGCGGCGGCGGGAATTGGGGCGCCGCCGGGATCTAGTCGGCGGTGGCGGGGGTCTGCCACCAGGCGGGAAAGGTTCGCGGAGGCATAGACAGAGACAACGACATGCAGGGAAGGCAATACCGGCCCAGCCACGCAGGAGCTACATCCTGTTTTTTTTCCTCATCTTTTTTCTATTTTTGCACTTTTCTTTATACTTCAAAATATTCTTCATATGCATATGTATATATTACAATAAACACTTCTCAAAAACACATTTGAATTTTTTTTGAATAAGTACTAAAAATATGTTGAATAAGAATTTGAAAAACGTTGATTAAGTATTTGAAAATGTTAAATAAGTATTAAAAATGTTGAACAATAATTTGAAAAAGTGTTGAATAGGTATTCAAATATATTGAGCAATTATATTATGAATTTTGAACAGGTATTTAAAATGTTGAATGAGAATTTGAAAACTATTGAACAAGTATTTAAATATGTTGAATAAGTATTAAAAATGTTGAACAAATATTTGAAAAATGTTTAAATTGGTACTAAAAAATATTGAACTAGTATATGAAAAATGTTGAATAAGTATTAAAAATGATGAACAAGTATTTGAAAAAGGGATACTAAATTTTGTGCCCTTAGTTGTGTCCCCCTCGACTAGTTTGCCCCTATTTAAAAAACAACCTCGGTTTTGCCCAAATGCGTTTGGTATCCTTATGTTTTTGCCTTTCCGTCCCAATTCCGTCCAGTCAAAGGCATTTGACTATTAGGGAGATATTTTCCTGGACCATTTGAAAAATAAACCGAACAAGTATTTCAAAACCACACAAGTGTTGGTAAATATTAAAATGTTGAAGAAGTATTTTAAAAATGTGAAGGCTGGTTTCTATTTCCTGTAAGGCTGAAGCGGGCTTCCGCGAGGCTCAGTTCGCGGCAAACAATATGCTGTTTACTTTATTTCTAACACAAACGAAATCAAATGGCTGAACTAATTCATGAGATTGTAGGGATTAGATGCAATTTTACTGTTTTTAATATATATATATATATATATATATATATATATATATATATATATATGATTATAATCAAGAAATAATATTACAAGATATGGGTGAGTGGATGTGGATGGGCGGGGGCTGTTGCCCCCCCTTTCCTTCCCTCCGCTGTGTCCTCCTCAGCTGGGTCGCCCCTAATTTTGAAAAACTTTTGGTCTTGCCCAAATGCGTTTGGTATCCATATGTTTTTGCCCTTCTGTCCCAATTTCGTCTAGTCAAAGGCATTTGACTATTAGGGATATATTTTCTTGGACCATTTGAAAAATAAACCGAACATGTATTTCAAAACCAAACAAGTGTTGGTAAATATTAAAATGTTGAAGAAGTATTTTAAAAATGTGAAGGCTGGTTTCTATTTCCTGTAAGGCTGAAGCAGGCTTCCGCGAGGCCCATTTCGCGGCAAACAATATGTTGTTTACTTTATTTCTGACATACAGTGAGAAACGTTTAACAAACGAAATCAAATGGCAGAAAACGACTAATTCGTAAGATTGCAGGGATTAGATGCAATTTTACTGTTTTTAATATATATATACGATTATAATCAAGAAATAATATTACAAGATATGGGTGGCTGGATGTGGATGGGCGGGGGCTGTTGCCCCCCCCCCTTCCTCCCCTCCGTTGTGTCCCCCTCAGCTGGGTCGCCCCTAATTTTGAAAAACTTTTGGTCTTGCCCAAATGCGTTTGGTATCCTTATGTTTTTGCCTTTCTGTCCCAATTTCGTCCAGTCAAAGGCATTTGACTATTAGGGAGATATTTTCCTGGACCATTTGAAAAAAAAACAAGTATTTGAAAACCACACGAGTGTTGGTAAATATTAAAATATTGAAGAAGTATTTTAAAAATGTTAAAATAGCGTTGGAACAATGTTAAACATGTATAAAAAAAGTTGATCACTTGTTACATTTTTTTTGACATGTACAGAAATGTAGAGTTAAAACAAAGACAAACATTAAAAAAAGAAAAACGAAAATGGGGAATAAAAAAGAAAACCAAGGAAAAAATGGAGAAAAAATAATGAAACAAATCGGAGAAGAAAAGAATCTTTATATATATACCTGTACTAAAGTGGCTAGCCCTTCTGTCAGAAAACTCGTCATCGCCATTTTTGCAAAAAAGCCCCTATACTATTTCTAATTCAACCCGCAGTCCTTGCTATTTTTGAGAAAAAAACATTTCCGGACAAAGCCTTCGCGAGGTGGCGGCGGGGCCTCTGGCTTGCTGGAGCTGCTCGATGCGTACGCCGCCGCCACGCTCGGCCTTTCCGGCTATCCGCCGTTGCCGCCACGCTCGGACTCTCCGGCCATCTGCCGCCGCGCTCGTCCTGTTCGTCCATCCGCCGCTGTCGCCGCCTCCGCGCTCACCCTCTCCGGCCAACTGTCGCTGCCGCCGCCATAGCGCGTGTGTCCTCTCAGGCCATCAGCCGCCCTGTTCTCCTTCACCTCCCCATCCGCCCCAATCTTCTCGGACGCCACCTCAAGCCCCCTCGACCTCCAACCTGATACTGTCGAGTCCTTCTAATCTCGTCGGAACATGGACATAACTGGAACGCCGTTCTGCTGGCCATGCTCCACTTGAGGTACGTTGTTGTACAATCTGTAATTTTTTTATTCAATTCGATTAGATTCTTGACTATATCAATCTGGGCCCCATCAATCTGCAGCGAGGAGAGAGTGGTGAGCCAGCTTAGGTGAGACTCAGGACGGTGTCTCGCATGTAACTACGCCACTTCTGCATGTCTATTCTAATCCGAGTGCAGTACTCTCTGCAATGCTCTACTTCGTCATCAAAGTATCTAATGAACGCCCCATGGCTGGTTTACCCTTCTGATGTTCGACATTATGCATGAGCAGTGAACGCATTATATACTCCTCAATATATCCTTTTCTATAAACTAACAGATGGCATTGCCATACTAATTCTGTGCTTTTGTATTAGAAAATCACAAGAGATTTGCTTATGTACTCCTAATTAATCTGGTTTAGTTTCAGCATAATTGTTCTCAGCCATTATCCTGAAATGCAAGACATCAATGTGCACTTCAAAATTTGGGGCAATTTTCGCATGAAATGTAAGCAATTCGAAGTAGATTCCTGTAGGTACATTTTCTTTTGGTTTAGCTGATGGTGTGCTTTGGTATAGGCCTTATCTCTCCTTGGAGATGGTTCTTTTATTGCTTTGTTCTTTTGTGGGACTTGCTTTGGTTTGTTTAATCGGGAATTCAGGATACAATCATTTGATATGTTTCTGTTATTATTAACGAATATAGATCACTAGCATAGTTACATTGTTTGTCTCACAAGCTAGCTGCATAGTAGAAGTTCAGCAAGCCCAGAGGATGATGTGGTAGTTTTACTGGGATAATACGTATCATTGCTCACTGCATGCTGAAAATGTTCTACCATGCAAGATGTTTAATAAAATGCTGAAGATCTTTCGTACTGAATTGGCGAAGTTATAGTTGTGGCGGATTATTTATGGACAGTTCGAGACCAAAGCATGTCACCATTAGCTCAGACCCAGATTTTTCAGGTTGGGATGCCGTGAAGGCCTCCCCACAATTATAGGTACCACCATATAAAAATCTGAGAATTTCTTGGTAAGTGACACTCTGACAATGCAAACTTAAATCATATTTAAATTGTCCAATATTGTGCTTAATCTGAATTAATTACTTGATATATGGTCTTCTTCTTTTCTTCTAACTAATGTGTTCAATTGTTCATCATATTACTGGTAGAAGTAGTTTGACATTGTTTGTTCGGACTGCTCAATTTTTACAACGGGTTGGCTGTCTGACTGCTTGGTCTAGGGACATGTGGTATTTTTTTTTCTTCCGTTGCATATGGATGTTCATCTACTATTAGAGATTTAACTTTATGCTATCACCTTTGTCTCACCCACTCAAGAATTTAAAGCTTAATTGTCTACTCCAAGACTATAAATTGGCATAAATAATGTATGGACAGAACTTCATTCTATTTTATGTTTTTAGTATACATAGTTGACTTATGTATACATCTAAAGAAGTGTTACTTATGTTTAATTATTTTTGTTGGAAATAATGTTTATCATTTATCTTGCTTTTCTAGCCAACCTCCGCGGCCTAGCACGTAATAAGAAGCACAATTGTTCCACTACATAGACCACGTAGATTAGGTTAGGTGAATTGAAACCCTTCACTTCTATTCATTTTTGGGGACCAACACAATACTTTGTTCTGGGTATTTTGTGATAGGTTGAAATTATGTACCTACGTATTGTTAAATAGTGATCTCCGTGAAGACCATGATCGATCCCTGCGTTTCCCCCCAATGGGCCGTCCCGATTCATATTATCCCACACGAGTCGGAGTACGACGTCCGACACCACCTCTGTGGTTCCAGCATAAGTCGGAGTAGGACGTCCAACACCACCTCTTTTTTCTCCACCTCTTCGTCACTAGGGGCCATTGTAGCGGCCATCCGCCAGGCTGACATCGGCAAGGCCCTGCTAAAGCATCGAGTTTCACCGACGCAGCCACCGACGCCAGCAAACCTGCAATGTGTGTCGTTGTCACCTCCTTCGTCTGCCAGCAAGACCCTACCTTTGTGGGATTGTTTATTGCCTGATCCTCCACTACTAGGATAAAGTTTATAGATAAAACCTTAGCAGTAGCGCGGGGTATGGGAGCATCTCTCCTCCTACTTAGTAGTAGCACGAAGTACGTACTAGCGCTACAGGTAGGAATATAGTAGTAGCGCGGTGCAGCAGGCCGACGTTACTGCTAAGTGGTAGCTTTCGTCTAAACCAAGTGTTAACTAGGGTATGATGAACTTCGTTATTTATGTTTATGATATCTTCCTTGAATTTGCTAACTCTGTCTCTTCGTGTTGCTCAACTATATTAATTATGTTGCATATTTCCGGTGAATGCATCATGTGATGATGTCGGTATATAGATCATCGATGGCGAAGAACTGCTATGCTATGTACATAGGAAAGGTTTCAGGAGTGTACGACGAGTGGCAAGAGTGTCAAGCCCAGGTGTATCGGTTCCTGGGAGGCAGCCACAGAGGGTTCGATAGCGGAGCCGAAGTGGAAGATAGTTACTTGAGGTTCACGCTAGCGCGAGAGAGGGATCGGAACCGGCGCCTCAAGAACTACTACGTTATCGCACTCTTACTCATAGTGATATCTTTTCTCTTCTATATCTTAGTTTAGATATAGACAATGAAGCATGTGTATGTGATGAACATGCAATTGCTTGTATTCGAGACATGTCACTTAACTTGTATCGCTATATCGAGATTATGATGAGAGACGACATCATTTGTGTTGGATGATGTGATGATATGATGAGACTATTATGTGTATGATATGATGAGCATATTGTATGTTTATGATATGATTAGACTACTGTATAAAACCTTTCTAAAAAACACTACTATGTAAAACATGTATTACAACACAAATACGCAGCAGAAAAAAATACAGGTAATGTTAGCAGTAGCGCTCAGTAGCACCAGCGCTACTGCTAACATTACCTATAGCGCTGGCCCAACCCACGCTGCTGCTACGTAAGGATAGCAGTAGCGCATGTCCGACTAGCGTTACTACTACAAGTTAGCTAATGCTAGCCTTTTTAATAGCAATACACATGGGCACATATATAGGAGTGCATGGCCATCTTGAGATACAAGGGAAGATAGAACAAATTCTAGTGTATTCCATGCCTCCTAAATAATCATGATACTGAACATAACCGTCAAAGAAATATATTGTGGTGTCGTGCACGGGTAGGATGGATGGGGCACTTGCCCCCCCCCCCCCCCCCCACACACACACACAAATTCAAGTTGGTGGAGCTAGTCAATTATGCTGTTTGTAGAGCTATGAACCGAGATTTACTTACGAGTTACGGAGCATGAACCTATCACGGAGGCACGGAGGTATCAGCCATCTAAGTTATCAATTAGCACATTTCGCGGCACCAGGTCGAGAACTATGTTTTCTGCGTTTCAGTGCATTACCGGGAAGTCGAGGAGGAGGGTGATGATGATAACATCAGTAGGCCACCCTTGCTATGTTCCTAAAATTAAAATGTTCGCCGGTTATTAGGGTCCTTAATCCTAATGGTTGTTAATCTTAATCCAAGAAATATATGTTGATGTTTATAATTACTGTGGGATTTGCTTGCCTATTTTTCTATTTTCTGATTATCCCATCAAATACTTTTAATATATAATAGACCAATTGATTGTAAATTGGTGGTCAATCAACATGAAAAGTCAAAGTTACCTACTCAGGGAGGGTGATTGTGATGACATCATTTTAGAGTGTTTGCCTACTTTTTCGTGAATTAACGGGCAACTCTCTTTTTAATTTTAATAAATCAAGATCCTTTGAGGCGGACTTCGATAACAAAACAATACGATAACCCAATTAAGAGTGTTTTTTTGCCAAAAGGCCTAAGGCCAAATTAAGAGCTTGTTAAGAGTTGTTAATTAGTACCCCATTCGTGAAGAAATATAAAAATCGTTTAGATCACTAAAGTAGCGTTCCTATATTATTTTTACGGCGGGAGGGCGCACTTGTTTTCCAGCATTACAAAAACTGCATTTCTAAATTGTCTTCCATGTTATCAGTTGTGTGTGTTCTTGCCGATCGAGTAAAGGGTCAGCAGCTGTCTCACATGCCCATTTAATAACTAGAGAAGGTGCTATTCGCTCTGTTGGTGGAGGTGGAGTAGAGCGAGCGTCGTTTGCTTGGAAATTTGTCCACACGAGATACGACCAGTTTGCATCACAAAGTAGCACTATAATATTTTGCTGGTGGCGGGTAAGGATACCGTTATTACATGTACGGTGACTCTGAGTGGACGGCGAAACGACACGGCCGGCGCGCCGCACGGCGCCGTGGCAGCACTCATGCACGCCGCTTCGCTTCGGCCGGATCGGCGCTCGTACCACGGCCGGTGCGGCGCGCCGTGCACGCACGTAATATACCCGTACGTACCGTCGTCGCCGATGCAGGCAATTTAAATTGCCCTAGCTCGTGCCTCTCTCGTGCAAGAAGCGAAAGCAAAGTCTCCGTCCGGCACTTCTCCACCGCCTCCTCACCCCTCGCGCGTCTTCCCTTCTGATAGCTCCTCCCCGGGCGACGGCGGCCACCATGGATCTCGCTCAGGGGAGCATCACCGGCAGTTCGTTTGTTTGTTCGTTCTATACTCTGGTAAGTAGTGTGTGCTTCGTTCCGTGCTGCTCCGTGCCTATGGGAGACTGACAGAAGAGAGCGAGCACACGGCGGAGGCCGGCGTCGTGGAGACGCCGGCCCCCACGCGTGCTCCCTCCTCTTTCCGTCGGTTTCCGGCTCATCGGCATCGAGGAGCTGAACGTACCGATCGTGGGAAGAAGGAGAAACATGGTCGACGTGACCAAGCTCATCCTGATTCCATTCCGTCTTGCTTCGTGTTCTTTCTGCTTGACTGATTGTATGCTCTTCTGTGATCGACTGTTTCCCCCCCACTATTTTCTGTTATTTTAACTCATGACTTCATAATTCAAGCACAGTGTGCACATATAAACGGTGACGGCCAATGGTACAACATGCAGATCTGCGGCTAGTTCCGTACATCTTCGGCGATGAATTTTCGGTCCTGAAAAATAAGGCAAACTACTGGTGCTGAATTTCATTTCAGTACCGTTCTTTCACTGCATTGATCGGCCACACTTTGATATCTGTTCACGTTTTGTTTCAGACCATTCGGGCGACGCTGGCAGGCATTATGAACTCGTTTGATGCAAAGAGTTTGTTGTTAAAGAATCTAGCTTCTCTGAAGCATCCAACTTTGGTCCCTCCATGAAAGTGTTCACCGGATTGATCTATGCAGTCCCCGAGGTCAAGTGTCTCTGTCAGGATGCACTCCTGTTACCAACTCAACTGATATTTAAGTATACACCGTACAGTTGCAGTACTAATGATTCTTTTCAGAGACCTTTTTCTTTCTTTTTCACCCTTTCCCTTGTCAATGTTTACTTGTGACACTTTTTATTCCTTAACTATCTCCATTCTTCTACGCATCCCATCGCCCATGTTTATGCAAAATCTTATAGCTGCCATATAGGTAGCAGACTTGGACAAATTCTGTCAAGTCCAAAAACCACCTTCACATGCATGATTGGATGCTTACCAACTAACATGTGGCATTACCTACCATGGGGACATCCTAACGGTTTCCTGTAAGATGCATTGCGCGGCACTTTAGCTGCAAGTTTTGCAAAAGCAGTGGCTTTCACACACACGCTTTGTGTCGTTCGGAGGAAAGAAGGGATCTACCTACCTTGCACTGCAATGCATGCATGTTAATTAGTTCCACCATGATCGTCGGTCAACATCAGGTAACAAACTGCTGTTGCGCAGGGACCGGTGGAGTCCTGCCAACACCAAGCATGGGTCTATTTTATATACCAGCAGTCTACCACCGAACTTTACAAAACGTTAACTTGACACGCGCAACCATATAGCCTGCCAAACTTGCATATTTCAGCTAAAAAAAGTGATGGTTGAAGGGGGAATCTTAGGTAATCTAGTTTGGTCATCTCCATGTGATTGGGAATAGTTTTGGAAAGAAGGTCATTTCTTTGGAGAAATACAATACAGACGCTTAGAACACACATGCGCATCATATCCTTTTGAGCATCTATGAGAGAGGAAATGCATAAAGTGATAATTGACATGCATCCCCCCGAAGTATGTGTTCGCCCGGATTCTCGTGATAGGATCCACATGTATGTTTGGACAATTGGATGGTGACAACTATTACCTTTTTTTTTTTGTTATTTTTGGATGGTTGCCAATGTTTTGACAATTCCCATGGACTCTAGCCAACGCCAATTCAATCTTTTCGTCAATATTGATTATTGAATAAAATTTGGGCGACCAAAAACTTAATCAAATATGGGCTAGCCAAGTTTTGATCGCATGGCTACGACCAAACCAAACACACCCCAGGTAACAAACCATTTCATGTCAAAAACAAGTAGGCAACTTTTTTTTCAAAAAAAGAAAATTGCCGAGCTTCTACGACAAAAAGATATTTTTCTATGCAACTCACAAAAAGAGTACAGTAAAAACGACACTAATTGTATTCATGTTTATAAATTGTAGTTGGAACAAAAAAATGTGATTACAAATCAAGACCGGGTAAGATAAATAACTTGTTAGCTTGACAAAAAATGATAAATAATCTATTAAGGGCTAGTTTTGGTCATGGAAGTCTCATCTCTCTTAACTCTACGAGAGATTGATCTATGGGGCAGAAGATTTACTTGGGATAATGATTTACCTAATCCAACTTTTGAGAAGTTGGATCGGATTCTCACTAGTGTGGATTAGGAGCAGAAATTCCCTCTTGTAACAGCACGAGCATTACCGCGAGCGATTTCTGATCATACCCCTTTGGTTGTTGACTCGGGTGACGCTACACATGCGGGCAACAAGATTCTTTTTCTTTTCAATCAGCTTGGTTTGAGAAAGAAGGATTTGTGGACCTAATAGCTAGAGAATGGGCTAAGGAAACTGGGGGAGCATCGAATGTCGATCGTTGACAAAACAAAATTAGACACCTGAGGCAGTTCCTAAGGGGCTGGGCTAAACATGAGAGCGGGAGATATAGGAAGGAGAAAGAAATACTTCTCAATCTTATTAACGATCTAGACTTAAAAGCCAAATCCACGATGTTAGATGACAATGGGAGGTCATCTAGAGCAGATGCATAACTAAGTCTTAAACAACTTCTTCGAGAAGAGGAGTTGAAATGGGCACTTAGAGCAAAAGTGCATCAGGTGGTTTATGGTGACGACAATATGCAGTATTTCCATCTCACTGCGAATGGAAAACATAGAAAGAAAAAGATTTACCAGCTTGAGCAAGATGAGGGTACGATCATTGGACACGAAAATCTGAAGTTGTACATCTCTGAGTATTATAAGCGTTTATTCGGAGAGCCTCATGACAACTTTGTATCCATGGATGAGGAGATGGTCGGTGATATTCCTCGGCTTGGGAATGACAAGACTGAGATATTAAACGCACCATTTACGGAGAAAGAGATGTTTGAGGTAAATTCACAAATGAAAAACAATAAGTCACCAGGTCCGGATGGATTTCCGGCTGAGTTCTATAAGAAATGTTGGCATATTATTAAATGTGATTTACTTCCAATGTTTCAAGACCTGTTTAATGACCACCTGCCGCTTTTTTACCTTAACTTTGGGACAATCACGTTGTTGCCAAAGAAGGAGGGGGCGGTGCGTATTGAACAGTTTCATCCTATTTGCCTATTCAATGTGGGTTTCCAGATTTTTCCAAAGGTTGTGACGAATAGATTGTCGCAGATTGCGCATGCAGTGGTGCAACCTAGTCAGACGGCGTTCATGCCGGACAGAAACATACTAGAGGGTGTGGTTGTCCTACATGAAACACTGCATGAAATTCACTCGAAGAAGCTAGATGGGGTGATCTTCAAGGTTGATTTTGAGAAAGCGTAAGATAAGGTTAAATGACCTTTCCTACAACAAGCCTTACGTATGAAGGGAATTGATGAGGTATGAAGGAAGCACGTCGAATCATTTGTATAAAAAGGTAGCGTTGAAATTAAAGTCAATGATGATATAGGACATTTCTTCCAAATGCACAAAGGGCTCCGGCAGGGAAATCCAATGTCCCACATCCTATTCAATGTAGTTGCACACATGTTGGCAATACTATTAGGGAGGGCCAAAGAGGAAGGACAGATTGGTGGACTAGTACCACATCTAGTGGATGATGGTGTGTCTATCTTATAATATGCTTATGACACTATATTATTTATGGAACATGATATTGCAAAAGCCAGAAACATGAAACTTATTCTGTGTTTATTCAAACAGTTGTCGGGACTGAAAATTAATTTCCATAAGAGTGAATTGTTCTGCTTTGGGAGAGCGAAAGATGAACAAGCCACATATAAACAACTATTTTGATGTGAACTGGGAAGCCTACCGCTTAGATATTTAGGTATACCAATTCACCACCGTAAGTTACCAAACAAAAATGGAAATGTGTTGAGGACTATTTTGAGAAAAATGAAGCTGCTGGAAAGGTAAGTTATAAGGAAGAAAGCTCATGCTGATTAACTCAGTTCTCACGAGCATGCCGATGTTCCTTCTGTCCTTCTTTGAGGTACAAGAAGGGGTATGGAAAAGACTGGACTTTTATAGATCTCGATTTTTCTGGCAGAGCGACGAAGTTAAGCAGAAATATTGGCTTACTAGATAGGATATTATTTGTAGACCTAAGGACCAGGGAGGTTTGGGAATTAAAAATTTAGAGGTAAAGAACATATGTCTGCTAAGCAAATGGTTGTTCATACTATCTGTGGAGACGAAAGACATGTGGGTACAAATTCTGCGTAATAAGTACCTACAATCTAAAACCTTGGCTCGGGTAACAGTGAGGCCCAATGATTCTCCTTTCTGGAAAGGCTTGATGAAAATGAAAGCGACATTTTGCCACAAAGCTAAATTTATCATTGGAGATGGTAAGTCTACGAGATTCTGGGTGGATACGTGGCTGGGGGATACGGCTCTAGCCATACAATATCCATCGCTGTATAATATTGTTCAACGTAAGGAGGCATACGTTGTCACAATGTTACAGTCTAACCCTCTAAATATTCAATTCTGGAGAGCTATAATAGGGCATAGATTGGAGGCATGGTTGCACTTAGTCACAAGACTCATGGATGTTCAGCTATCAGAGGAGGCCGATAGGCTTCAGTGGAAGCTAATGTCTACTGGCATCTTTACTATCAAGTCGATGTACTTGAGCCTCATTGATGCAACAACAATGCCCAAGTCCAATCATATCAGGAAGGTGAAAGTGCCTTTGCATAGCAAGATCTTCTTGTGGTTTGTCCACAAGAAGGTGATCCTTACCAGAGATAATTTGGGAAAGAGAAATTGGGAGGGAAGTAAAATATGTTCCTTCTATGACAATAATGAGACTTTCAAACACCTTTTCCTCCATTGTCCGTAAGCAAAAATCCTATGGCAAACAGTCCGTATAGCATTTAATATTACACCGCACGATAACATTGGTACATTGTTTGGGATGTGGCTAAATGGGGTTGACTTAATTATTGACAGATATATTCGTATAGGAGTATGTGCATTAATTTAGGCTATATGGAACTGCAGGAATGATGTCACCTTTAACAGATTATCAAATATAAATTTCTTGCGGGTACTCTAGAGGGCATCGACGTTGATCCGTACATGGTCGTTACTCACTCCCGCGTTAACCTGGGAGCCTTTGATTACTGGGTCTATTCGATAAGATGGTAGCTCGGGATATCTACAGCCGGATTGAATGGCGGTCTAGTAATAGGATAGAAGTTTAAAATCAAAGGACATTCAGAGAACAAATAACTATAATTGGGGATTGGACGATGACATGGAAGGCATTTCTTATTTTGCCATTGAGAGCACACCGAATAGACCCACCATGAAGAGCTCCTTAGACGATAAGGTCATTTTCGATACCGATGACACATGCAGTGATAACTTTATATCTTAATTACCATAATCTAAATGACCAAAGCTATCTGATGGGGTTATAGTCCCAGGGTAGGGTCAAAGGCCTGCACTATAGGTCCTACCCATGGACTACCCTTCATAAAGGAAAAGGCCCTTAGTCAGTTCCGACTGAACTAAGGACTCCCCCATCATCCAGTCGGTGACGAGCATTCGGAGCGTATTTAACGTACCGACTGAATTCCACTCTGTACATTGTAACCTCCTAGGAGGGCAACGGTCATACGTTTTCATACACCATTATTAGCATTTAAGGCATACATTACCTGTAACGTAGGCATTTATTCGTCACTACTCCACCCCTGTCCATCGGGCCGTTGTGAAGGGCAGCGCACTCTATATAAGCCGACCTTCCCCACTGGTGCAGGGGTTGGCATTTATTGTAATCCCATATTCCACTCGACACTAAGCTCCCAAGAGCACTGAGACGTAGGTCTTTTACCTCCACCGTAGAGGGGCCTGAACTCATACAACCTCGCCGTAGCTAAGGCTCTGCCCATCCTTTCGTACCCTACACATCTACTGTCAGACTTATACCCACAACAGTTGGCACCCACCGTGCGGCAGGCGTCTAAGCGACTTCCGGCGAGTTTGCAACTTCATCTTTTCATCATGTCGTCCGGCGGAGATTTATGCATGGGTCGTGAGATCCTCTTCGGCGCACTCTCCGTCATTGTCGACGATTCGGCATGGCTTTGGGATGCGCCTCTCGACGTCGAGGCGCTTCCCAGTCGCAGGGCTACGCACTTCCGTGCCGGTTCCCGCGGCATCCTTCTTCTCCAGCAATCGGCCCCGGTGTCGATCTTCGCCCCCGTCACGCGCCACAACAAGTGGTCCCGTCGTCCGCGGCTTCAGCGTTGGGTGCGACACGCCCAGGCGCGACAGAGCGCGTCTTCTCAAGTGGCGGTCCTCGAGTCGGTTGTGGTCGCGCCGCCGTCCCAGTGCTTGGACTCAGTTCCGACTGAGTTACCTTCCGAGTACTTGGGTCGCCCATGAAAGTCCCCACCGGACTGGTCGGAACGAGCACGAGGTCGGCGAATTGTCCGGCGCTCGCCGTTAACACCACCATTCTGCCAGTCGACGCACTCGTTAGAGCAACGTCGAAGTGTTCCGTACACCCATCCTCAACCTGGCTGCCGCTGCCAAGATAGCCGATTCCCTCCAACCGACTGATTCAGAGGCTGGTAGAGGGATCGAGCAGATTCGTGCCCTGTTGCACACGGCGCAACAGCAGAATTCGGCGGTCTCCCAGTCGCACAACAGGATCCACAACAGTTCTGTTCACGCGAACACGCATCGGTCAGTTTACAGCCTCCACTATCATTAGCGACGCAGAGGGGGCAACTGTTCCACGAATCCCAAAGATCGTCGCCGTTCATGCACCCCTCCGCTGGGTGGGCCTTACGGGCCCCGACATAACGATGATCGGCGTTTAGTCGGTGACACGTATGATCCAAGGCCCGACGGGAGAGGGTACATCGCCCAGAGGAAGGTCGACAGGAGTCAAGCCCACCGTGATGGTCATGATAGACCGTCCGAGTGGAAGCAGGACCATCGTCTCTGGCCCCAAGTGCTTCAGTCGGGCCATCCGTTCAGCTGACATCCCTCCCAACTTCCGATTGGCGACGGGGATCAGCAAGTTCACACGAGAATCCAAGCCAGAAACATGGCTGGATGACTACCGAGTGGCGGTCCAGATCGGTGGCGGAGATGACCAGGTCGCCATGAAACATCTCCCCCTGATGCTCGACGGCTCGGCACGAGCGTGGCTGAACCAGTTGGCTCCATCGAGCATCTACAGCTGGGCAGATCTGTCCCGAGTGTTCATCAGGACCTTCGAGGGCACGTGCAAACACCCTGCTGGTCTCGTGGAGCTCCAGCACTGTGTCCAGAAGCAGAATGAACCCCTGCGCGATTTCATTCAGCGCTGGACGACCCTCTACCACACGGTGGAGAACGTCACAGAGCACCAAGTAGTCTGTGCCTTCAAGGCAGGCGTGCGGTACAGAGATCTGTACCTGAAGTTCGGTCGGACATGCGACATCTCCATGAGCAAGATGATGGAGATAGCCGCACGCTATGCAAATGGCGAAGAAGAGGACCGCATTCGTAGCGGCAAGCACAAGGCAGTCGCCGACGGAGATGGGAACAGCAATCGGAAGCAAAAGCAGAAAGCTCCGTCCACTCCGCAGGCAGAGGCAGCTGCCGTTACAAATGCCAAGTTCAAGGGCAAGGGGAAAGCTCAGTATACCCCCAAGAAGAAGCAGTTCGGGAACTCCATCCTGGATCAGCCATGTCCAATCCACACGAAGATGGATGAAGAAGGCAACGCCATATTCCTGAAGCACACCACTCGGCAATGTCGCCTCCTGATCCAAGGGTTCGGCAAAGGGCAGCCGAGTGAAAAGGACAACGAACAGGATGATGAGGACAAGGAGGATCCGTTCCCCCAAGTCCACGCAACATTGATGATTTTTGCTGACGTGGAAAGCAAGAGTCGACTGAAGCTGGTGAACAGGGAGGTGAACATGGCCACCCCAACCAACCCCACGTTCCTCAAATGGTCTCAGACTGCGATCACCTTTGATCAGTCGGATCATCCAGCACACGTGCTCACCCCGGGGAGGCAGGCTCTGGTAGTCGACCCGGTGGTGGAAGGTGTCCGACTGCGCAAAGTCCTCATGGATGGCGGCAGCGGTTTGAACGTCATGTACACCGACACTCTCAAGGGGATGGGCATTCCGATGTCCAAACTTAGCGAGAGCAGCATGCAGTTCCACGGAGTCGTCCCAGGACGAAAGGCCAAGTCACTCGGCCAAATCGCGTTGGACGTCGTTTTCGGCTCCTACAAGAACTTCCGCAAGGGAAAGCTGACATTCGAGGTGGTGGACTTCCAGAGTGCATACCATGCAATTCTGGGCCGTCCGGCGTATGCACGTTTCATGGCCCGTCCATGTTACGTGTATTTGAAGCTGAAGATGCCGGGTCCCAAAGGCGTGATCACGATCACAGGCAATCGGCAGCGGGCCGAGGAGTGTCTGCAGCAGGGGTCGAGGATTGCCGATCAGCAGATGGCTATCCTCGAGCTGGATGAGTACAAGAAGACAACCGACCCCGCTGACTTGATGCGTTCGAAGAAGCCAGCTTCGGAGTCCGCATTCCAGTCGGCGGGCGACACGAAGAAAGTCAGCATCCACCCGACAGATGACACCGCCGCCCCGACGAACATCTCCACCACCCTTGATCCAAAATAGGAAGCCGAGCTCATCCAATTCCTCCGTGAGAACTGGGACATTTTCGCATGGAAGCCCGCTGACATGCCAGGTGTACCCAGGGAGTTGGCTGAGCACCGACTGCATGTGGATCCTGCTGCTCGGCCCGTCCGAGAACGCCTGCATCGGTCCGCCGCGCACAAAAGGAAGGCAATCGGAGAGGAGGTGGCTAAACTTTTGGCAGCCAACTTCATTCGCGAGGTACACCACTCCGAGTGGCTCGCCAATGTTGTCATGGTGCCCAAGAAGGACAAGTCCCTCCGTATGTGCATCGACTTCAAGCATCTCAATAAGGTCTGCCCGGAAGATCATTTCCCGCTCCACCGCATTGATCAAATTGTCGATTCGACTGCGGGTTGCGAGCATTTATCATTCCTTGATGCCTATTCGGGCTATCATCAGATCCGTCTGTATGGTCCGGATGAATTAAAAACTGCCTTCATCACCCCATTCGGGTGTTTCTTCTACATCACTATGCCATTCGGTTTGAAGAATGCAGGAGCAACTTTTATGCGCATGATCCAGAAATGCCTCCTTGACCAGATCGGTCGAAATGTGGAGGCATATATGGACGATATCGTAGTCAAGTCACGCAAAGGTTCCGACCTGCTGACTGACTTGGCAGAAACATTCGCCAACCTTCGTAGGTACGATATCAAGCTCAACCCTGCCAAGTGTTCATTCGGTGTTCCCAGCGGAAAGTTACTCGGTTTCTTCGTTTCCGAACGAGGAATCGATGTCAACCCCGAAAAGATCGGGACCATCGTCCGAATGGAGCGGCCGGTCAGAATACATGATGTTCAAAGGCTCACAGGTTGCCTAGCGGCTTTGAGTAGGTTTATCGCTCGACTCGGCGAGAAGGCGTTACCTCTGTACCGACTCATGAAGAAATCAGATACTTTTGAGTGGACAGATGAAGCCCAGATTGCATTCGACGACCTCAAAGCCCTGCTTTCCATCCAGCCAGTTCTTAATGCCCCGCTCAGTAAAGAACCCCTTCTTCTGTACATCGCGGCTACAAATCAAGTCGTCCGCACTGTTCTCACAGTCGAACGTGAAGAAGAAGGCAAAGCGTACAAGGTTCAGCGGCCAGTATATTATGTCTCCGAAGTCCTGACTCCTTCCAAGCAGAGGTATCCCCATTATCAAAAGCTTATTTATGGGATCTACATGACTGCAAAGAAGGTGGCTCATTATTTCCAAGACCACTCGGTGTCTGTCATTTCTGATGCTCCGTTGTCGGAAATCCTCCACAATCGAGACGCATCAGGCCGAGTGGCGAAGTGGGCTATGGAGATGTTATACTGCGACATCAAGTTCGAAGCCAAGAAGGCTATAAAGTCTCAAGCTCTGGCTGACTTCATAACAAAATGGGTAGAACAACAGCAACCGACTCACATCTACTCGGCTCATTGGACTATATTCTTCGATGGGTCCAAGATGCTGAATGGCTCCGGCGCTGGCGTAGTGATCATATCGCCGAAAGGTGATAAGCTTAAGTATGTGTTGCAGATACATTTCGATTCTTCCAACAATGAGGCAGAGTATGAAGCTCTCCTTTACGGATTGCGCATGGCCATCACACTCGGCGTCCGTCGCCTGATGGTCTATGGCGATTCAGATTTGGTGGTTAATCAAGTGATGAAGGAGTGGGATGTCAGGAACCCCACCATGACTGCATACTGCAACGCGGTAAGGAAGCTCGAGAAGAAGTTTGAAGGTCTGGAACTTCACCATGCTCCGCGACTGAAGAACCAAGCAGTTGATGAGTTGGCAAAACTCGGATCCACTCGGAGACCAGTCCCGAGTGATGTCTGCCTCGAGCATCTACATCTCCCTTCGGTGAAAGAAGACCCTTTTACACAGGAACCGGTACAACCAAAGAGTTCAACAGATCCAACTGAAGTCGAGGTACCCGCTGTGGTTGATTTGATCATGGAGATTCTTGCTATCATCCCCGATTGGATTGTGCCTTTCATTGCATACATCCTGAGGCAAGAATTACCAGAAGACGAAGTCCAAGCAAGGCAGATCGTCCGCAGGTCGAAGTCCTTCACCGTCATTGATGGCCAGTTATACAAGGAAAGTGTTTCAGGAGTCCTTCAGCGATGCATCTCCCCTGAGGAGGGACAGTTAATCCTGGAAGAAATTCACTCGGGAACCTGCGGCCATCATGCCTCCTCAAGAGCAATCGTCGCCAAAGCATTCAGAGTTGGCTTCTTATGGTTGTAGGCGAATGAAATGGCAAAGGATATGGTCGACCGATGTGAAGGCTGTCATTTCTATTCGAACAAGTCCCACAAGCCAACATCTGCGCTGAAGACAATCCCTCTTGTTTGGCCGTTCGCCGTGTGGGGATTGGATATAGTCGGTCCATTCAGAACAGGCCAAGGGGGATTCACACATCTGTTGCTAGCAGTCGACAAGTTCACCAAGTGTATTGAAGCCAAGCCCATCAAGAAGCGCGACGCCCTTACGGCCATCAAGTTTGTCAGAGACATCATCGCCAGATTTGGGGTTCCGCACAGCATAATCACTGACAATGGCACAAACTTTGACTCGGACAGATTCAAAGGTTTTTGCACAGGCCAAGGTATCCGAGTGGATTTTGTATCTGTGGCGCACCCTCAAACCAACGGGCAAGCAGAGCGGGCGAACGGACTTATTCTTCAAGGGTTGAAGCCTCGACTCCTGCGAGAAGTTGAACATGCCGCCCGCGCATGGGTCACCGAGCTGCCTTCAGTGTTGTGGGGCCTCCGCACAACTCCGAATAGATCTACAGGGCGATCCCCATTCTTCCTCGTTTATGGAGCAGAGGCAGTCCTTCCGAGTGACTTGCTTTACAACTCTCCACGTGTCGAACTCTTCTCCGAAGCCGAAGCGGAGCAAGCCACGCAAGACGGAGTGGATCTACTAGAAGAAGAGCGTGAGATGGCACTGACGCGCTCAACAATTTATCAAGAAGATCTGCGGCGATTTCACGCGCGGCACGTCACGAGTCGTACATTCCAAGCAGGCGACCTGGTGCTCCGAGTGGACCAGCAAAGGCCTCACAAGTTGGCTCCCGCCTGGGAAGGACTCTTCATCATCTCTAAGGTGCTGAACAATGGAGCATATCGACTCTACAACCTCGACAGGGAAACGGACGAGCCGCGAGCATGGAACAGAGATCTCCTGAAGCGCTTCTACACGTGACCGCCGACGGAGGCAATGTAAAGAACAAGTATCATTGAAGTAATACAAAGCAGACTGATTTTTTGCACGTCCAAAATTCTTCCGCATTTGCAGACTCCGGTCTAAAAAACTCTCTCCTAATGTGCGCTAACAGCCACACTCGGGGACTTAGCAGCGACCCAGAGTCGCCTAAGTAAAAAACTCTCTCCGAGTGTGCGCTAACAGCCGCACTCGGGTACTTAGCTGCAACCCAGAGTCGCCTAAGTAAAAAACTCTCTCCGAGTGTGCACTAAAAGTCGCACTCGGGGACTTAGCTGCGACCCAGAATCGCCTAAGTACAAACTCGCTCCAAGTGCGCACCAAAAGCCGCACTCGGGGACTTAGCTGCGACCCAGAGTCGCCTAAGTAAAAAACTCTCTCCGAGTGTGCGCTAATAGCCGCACTCGGGGACTTAGCTGCGACCCAGAGTCACCTAAGTAAAAAACTCTCTCCGAGTGTGCGCTAACAGCCGCACTCGGGGACTTAGCTGCGACCAAGAGTCGCCTAAGTAAAAAACTCTCTCCGAGTGTGCTCTAACAGCCGCACTCTGGGACTTAGCTGCGACCCAGAGTCGCCTAAGTAAAAAACTCTCTCCGAGTGTGCACTAAAAGTCGCACTCGGGGACTTAGCTGCGACCCAGAATCGCCTAAGTACAAACTCGCTCTGAATGCGCACCAAAAGCCGCACTCAGGGACTTAGCTGCGACCCAGAGTCGCCTAAGTAAAAAACTCTCTCCGAGTGTGCACTAACAGCCGCACTCGGGGACTTAGCTGCGACCCAGAGTCGCCTAAGTAAAAAACTCTCTCCGAGTGTGCACTAAAAGCCGCACTCGGGGACTTAGCTGCGACCCAGAATCGCCTAAGTACAAACTCGCTCCGAGTGCGCACCAAAAGCCGCACTCGGGGACTTAGCTGCGATCCAGAATCGCCTAAGCACAAACTCGCTCTGAGTGCGCACCAAAAGCCGCACTCGGGGACTTAGCTGCGATCCAGAATCGCCTAAGTACAAACTCGCTCCGAGTGTGCACTAACAGCCGCACTCGGGGACTTAGTTGCGATTCAGAATCGCCTAAGTACAAAACTTGCTCCGAGTGCGCACTAAAAGCCGCACTCGGAGACTTAGCTGCGATCCAGAATCGCCTAAGTAAAAAAGCTTCCTTCGACTATATCCTCGAGATCCACTCGGAGGCTTAGCAGACCCTCATTGAGGCTCATGTGGATGTGAAGACAACTGACAACTACATGAGTATCAACTCACTCCGAGTGCGCACGAGATGCCGCTTTCGGGGACTTAGCTGCGATCCAGAATCGCCTAAGTAAAAAGCTTCCTTCGAGTGTATCCTCGAGATCCACTCGGTGGATTAGCAGACCCTCATTGAGGCTCATGTGGATGTGAAGACAACTCACAATTACATGCTCCGCATGTTTGCCATTGGCTTCACCAAGAAACGCCAAACAAAAACCACGAGCCAAAATCGTGTCAAAAAAAAACTTGGCGAAAGAAGAGCAAAATATTCGATTCGAATTCAAAGATGGATCTACGATAGTCGGCTCGGTGTGGATCAAGCTTATCCACACCGAACCACGAATGTGACGGCCAACAGCAGTGGCCGAAGTTTGATACAGATACCACTCAGCATACCGAGGTAAAGTTTTTCAAGCGTCATCAGGACTGGCACCGGGACTGGCAGGCTCCACAAAGGTCTCAAGGTCGACCCCGTCCGCAATACGAGTGGCTGTCTCCAGGAAGGTCTGCATGAAATCTTCGAATCGAAGCTTCTTGGTGTTGGCGACCTGCAACGCCTTCAGCTTTTCTTCGCGAGCTTCCTTGCAGTGCACTCGGACAAGAGATAGCGCCACGTCCGCACCGCAACGAGCAGCAGACTTCTTCCATGCCTGCACTCGGTTCGGGATGTCCTCCAGCCGAGTCATCAACCCTTCTATTTCCTGCCGGGAATCGTCTTCGGGCCACAGCTCCTTGTCGATCCGGCCGATGACTTCTCTCAGGCGGCCGATGAAAGGCCCCACTCTGCCAAGGCGAATATGTGCTCGGAGCATGTCCCGATTGGCTTCGTCGCCGAGTGGAACGTTCGGAACAACCGACCGTTCAATGTTGGCTACTTCAGCCTCAGCGTCCAGACAAAAATCTGCCAAGAAAAGACAAGCAGAAAGTAAGCACAGAATAAACTCCAAAGACAAGAAGCACTCGGAAAAAAGCTTACCACCGAGCAGTGCAATCATCTTCCTTGCCCAGTCGCTGACGTACTTCTCCTGCGAAATGCACCGACTGTTCATCAACTTCATCTGACCCATCAGTTCAGTTCTTTGCTTGCCCATTTTTTTAATTTCGGCCACCAATGCCTTGTTGGTCTCCCGGGACTCCTCCAAAGACTTCTCTCAGTCAGCAAGAGCCCCTTTCACACCAGCCAAGTCATTCAGAGCCGCCTCTAATTCCGCAGCAAGCTGAACCTTTCAGCCTTCAGAGCATTGTATGCGGATCCCATTTCGCAAGTCTTCTGCCAAATCAGCGCAAAGGGGAGATCAGACACATTCAACAAGGAAAACAAACAAAGCTCAAAGTTCTTCAGACCCCTGCCGATGCAAGCACTCGACAGCGGTCTCGGGGACTACGCCCAGTGGGTTCACTAAGAGTGACCCCACTGGCATGAAGCTCGAACAGGTCGGCCCTATTGAGCTCCATGACAAACAGACAAATCTACGAGAATGCTATTACCCGACCTGAGTAACACTACTCTCGGGGACTACATCCAGTGGATGCACTCCGAGTGCCCCCACTAGTAATATTCGGGCAGACCAGCTCTGATCTGCTCAGATAACGGGAAATACATATAAAGACAACTGCCGGTGCAAGCACTCGACAGAAGTCTCGGGGACTACACCCACTGGGTTCACTCTGAGTGAACCCACTGAAAAATAATCCTACTGTATCCGAGTATATCACTTAAACCCCCAGTGGGTTACAAGAGGAAAGTAAACACTTACTAGCGCACTTACTCGGATATCGTCCCGGAGCTCCAAGCTTCTCTTGTACAAAGACGCGATGGAGTCGTACGCTCCCTTGGCATCACCCACCATCAACTCCACTTGCACTATGGCCTCCTTGGCAGCTCCCACTTGGTCTTTCGGGAGGTGTCGGGCGTCGTACTGGACGGTCGACAGACCTGGCACGACAGAAGACTCCTTGGGCATCCTAAGTCCCGCTCCAGTCGGTTCCGCCGCGAGGGGCACCGCCTCAGTCGACGGCATCGTCTCGGTCGGCGGGGCGTCCATGGTGGGAGCAGCAGCAGATGGAACAACCTCAAGGACAGGCGCCAAAGTTGGTCCTGATCCCCTTTGGTCGTCCTCCTCCAGATGAATCACCTCCGAAGGAAGCCCGACTGAACAACACGAGATTACAGAAAAAGGGCAAGATTAAAGACAGCGCTCGCGAAACAATAATATAAACTCTCGGAGTCGCGGCAACGTACCTTGCTGGGATGTGGCAGCGTTTTCCGTATCCATGGGATCATCGTCCCGGCGCGGCTGAGAGGTGCCGGAGGTAGCAGCTCTGTCGAGTAAAATCCACTCGACGGATAAGCATGAGTTCAACCAGATACTGAAACAAGATGGGAGGACAAGACACTTACGCTGAGGCGACTGGAACAGCGATCCTCATCCGAGGCTTGGGGCCGCTAGGTTTGGCCACCTTGGACGGCAAGTCCGTGGGCTCAGCAGCAGCGTCCCTAGTCCTCTTCACGCTCCGAGCACTCGGAGCCACGGGAGAGGCTGGCGGAGCACTCGGGGCCGCTGGAGGAGCCGGTGGAGCCGCGGGTTCGTGACGACGCTTAGTTCGAGGCTCTGATGGTGGAGGTGGCGAGCTCTGCTCCCCAACCTCCCCCTCCTCCTCTTCAGTCTCCTCCCCCGTCTCCCTGCTGTCGGAGACGTACTCGGCGCTGTCCACGCTGCCCTCCTGGCTGCCCTCCTCTTCCTCAGCTGGATTCCCGTTCGAGACGGGAGAATGCCAGTTGGTCCACTCCTGCACAAAATACAGTCGACAACGCCAGACGTCAGGCGACGGTACAAGAAAAGAAATAAATCTAAGAAGATTGAAAGCACTCGACAAGTTGCACTCACCTCATTCGGAGGAGGGTTGTCGGCGCGGAAGGGCCTCACTCGCCGGGCTCCTTGGGGGTTGTCGCATGCGCCTGTGATGCCGCGGACCCATGCTGTCACCGTCTCCCCGGTCACGCACTCTGGGTGAGTCCGAGTGGAATCCTCAGGCCCCACATAGTGCCACATGGCGTGGTCTCGGGCTTGCAGCGGCTGGATGCGCCTACCCAGAAAAGTCTCCAGCAAGTCCGTGCCGGTGACTCCCTTGCGGAGGACGGCTATCAGCGCGTCGACCACAGGCTGGATCTGGATCTTTCCAACTTTGAGAGCGCAAGCTGCCTGGGAGGGGCCGGACGGTCTAGGGTAAAGGGTGGCAACCCAGTCGCGGCATTCGGACAAGCTATGTCCTCGCAGTAGAACCATGTCGACTGCCAGTTCCTAACTGACTCGGACAACTGGAGAGGGGGTAGCTACTCTTCGTTTTCTTCTGGAAGCCTAAGCCCCCACAGAGCGGGAGGAGATGGGTTTTATCGTCCGACTGGCTAAGCTTTTTGACAGTCTGGGACCGAACGGAGAAGATGTACTTAAAGAGCCCCCAATGGGGGGGGGACATCCAATAAAGCACTCGCACAGAGTGACGAATGCGGCAAGATGAGCTATCGCGTTGGGAAGGAGAAGCCCCTGTACACGTGGCTGAGCAGCAAGACGCGCTCTCCCTCCTGCGGCGCCGGCTCCGTCTCGCCCTCCGCCGACAGCCTCCATGACTTGTTGGCAATCATGCCTTGCTCCACCAGCTCCAGCATGTCGTCCGCCGTCACCGTGGAGGGGAGGAAATCCCCCTGGATCCATCCCGCAGGCAGTGCCCGCTGTCGCCACTGAGCAGGGGCCGCCGCCTTCTTCTTCTTCTTCTTCTGCGACTCGAGCTTGCTTGTCTGCCCCTTCGTCATGGTGAAGGCAGCTGCTCCGCAGAGGAGGAGAGGAAGGAGGAGGCTTGAAACGCGCAGGGAGCTACGGGAGAAGCGAGGCGAATGCGAGTAACAAGGGAAGCACAACGAGAAACCCCCGCCGGAGAGGTTTAAATAAGCTTCCGACTGGGTCACTAACAGGTGGCCCTGAAACCTTATCCCCCGACCGGCTGCTGCGATATTAGTGGAGAAGATAAAGGCACGGTAATCGAGGCGGCAGAAACTACTCGATGACGATGTCGTCATCCCCGCTGAGCGCGCGGCAACCGAAATTTGAGGATCCCAGAAAATCCACTGCTGTCAGTTGACCGGTCACATCAAAAGATTCCGCGGAAGCACTCGGTCCCTGACGGTTCGTTTCACTGGTATATTCACTCGGATCACTGGACGAAAGGATAAAATGGATCGAGGCAAACAACGCCAAAGTCACATCCATACCAGTCGGATCCGTACTCCAGGCATCACTTCGTCGTTCCAACCTCGATCCATTCGGGGACTAATGATGGGGTTATAGTCACAGGGTAGGGTCATAGGCCTGCCCTATAGGTCCTAGCCAAGGACTACCTTTCATAAAGGACAAGGCCCTTAGTCAGTTCCGACTAAACTAAGGACTCCCCCATCATCCAGTCGGTGATGAGCATTCGGAGCGTATTTAACGTACCGACTGAATTCCACTCTGTACATCGTAACCTCCCAGGAGGGCAACGGTTATACGTTTTCATACACCATTATTAGCATTTATGGCATACGTTACCTGTAACATAGGCATTTATTCGCCACTACTCCACCCCTGTCCACCGGGCCGTTGTGAAGGGAAACGCACTCTATATAAGCCGCACTTCCCCACTGGTGCAGGGGTTGGCATTTATTGTAATCCCATATTCCACTCGACACTAAGCTCCCAAGAGCAGTGAGATGTAGGGCTTTTACCTCCACCGTAGAGGGCCTGAACTCATACAACCTCGCCGTAGCTAAGACTCTGTCCATCTTTTCGTACCCTACACATCTACTATCAGACTTATACCCACGACACTATCTATAGAAAGATTGGTTCGCTCTGGGCCTTTGCGCCAACAGGTCATCTAGTTTAGGAACAGAGGGAGTAGACCATAGTGTCTTGTGCACAAAGTTGTAAGGGTTTGCCATAATCTTCAAAATCTTTCGAAAAGGGTATATATGCTTAACAAAATCTTTGACAACATCGATCGTGTCTTCCCATACAAACGAAACGAACAGCGACGTGCACGTTGGCACCCAAACAAAAGATTGGAGCATCGGCACCCACGCACGCACGCACGTTCGTTCGCACCAACGCTACGGGCCCCGCCACGCACCATCGGAAGGACAAAGCCGCGCGCCGGACAAAACGTACCCTGTCCGTCCGTCCCGAGGCCGCACGATCGCCCGCCGCGCCCTCTTCCTCCCGCCCCGACGAACGCGCCGCCGCGCGATCGCCTCCATGCCACCAAGATTCCGCCCCTCTCATTGACCCGCGCTTCCCCGCGCGGCCATGGCGCCGCTGGCCCCGATCGGCGCCCTCCTCTGCCTCGCCTGCGTCGCCGCCCCCGCCCTCGCGGCGGAGTGCGGGCGCAACACGAGCCTGGCGGGCCACGAGGCGGACCTGCGCATGTCGCAGCACCAGCTGCGCGGCCGCGTGGCCGTGCTCGACGGCTGCTCCTTCCGCGTCTCCTCGCTCGACCTCCTCGCCGGCTCCGCCGACGCGCGCTGGTGGCGGGCCGACGGCGCCGACCTCGCCGCGCTCTCCCGCGGCTCCCCCGCCGCGCCCGACCCGCTCAACCGCACCTTCGCCTCCGAGTCCCTCGTCTTCCGCCTCCTCCCGGGCCTCTCCTGGCCGCTCGTCCCCGTCCTCGCCGCCTTCGACCCGCTCACCTCCTCCCTCTTCGGCTTCGTCCGCCTCTCCCCCAACGCCACCGCCGACTCCCCCGACTCCTCCTCCAAATCCGCGGCCGCCGCGGCGTCGTCCTCCTCCACCGACGAGCCCACCATGTTCGCCTCCTGCGCGCAGCTCTCGCCGCGGCTGCGCGTGCGCTGGACGCTCCGCGAGCCGGCCAACGCCATCGACGTCGGGCTCGAGGCCGCCGTCGGGTCCGAGTACTACATGGCGTTCGGCTGGGCGGACCCACGCAGGGCCGCCGCCAACGTCTCCATGATCGGCGCCGACGTCGCCGTCGCCGGGTTCACCGAGGAGGGCCTCCCGTTCGCCGACGACTACTTCGTCACCAAGTACAGCGAGTGCCTGCTCCGCGGCGACGGCACGGCCGAGGGCGTCTGCCCGGACACCTTCTACGACCGCCGCAACGGCGGCTCGTCCGTCAACAACACCAGGCTCGTCTACGGCCACCGCCGCGACGGCGTCTCCTTCGTGCGCTTCTCGCGCCCGCTGGCGTCGCCCGACAAGAGGTACGACGTGGCCGTCAACGCCACGAGGGAAATGACCGTGATCTGGGCCATCGGGCTTCTCCGGCAGCCGGACTCGCTGAGGCCCTACTACCTGCCGCTGAACCACGGCGCGCCGGCGGGCACGGCGTACGGCTTCCTCACGCTCAACGTGTCGGCGGCGACCAACGGGTGCCACGGCCCGCTGGACGCCGAGGACAAGGAGGACCAGGGCAGGATCACGGCGGAGCGGCAGACCCCGCTGGTGGTCACCACGGGGCCGGCGCTGCACTACCCCAACCCGCCCAACCCAGAGAAGGTGCTCTACATCAACAAGAAGGAGGCGCCTCTGCTCAAGGTCGAGCGCGGCGTGCCGGTCACCTTCTCCGTCGAGGCCGGGCACGACGTGCCGCTGTACATCACGTCCGACGCCGTCGGCGGCAACGCCACGGCCCGGAACGCCTCGGAGGTAATCTACGCCGGCGACCCGACGTCGGAGGGCGTGCCGGCCACGCCGACGGAGCTCGTCTGGCTTCCCGACCGCAACACGCCGGACCTCGTGTACTACCAGTCCCTCTACGACCCCAAGATGGGGTGGAAGATTCAGGTGGTCGACGGCGGCCTCAGCGACATGTACAACAACAGCGTGCTGCTGGACGATCAGCAGGTGACATTCTTCTGGACTCTCTCCGGAGACTCCATCAACATCGCCGCCCGCGGCGAGAAGAAGAGCGGGTACATCGCCATCGGCTTCGGCAGCGCAATGGTGAACAGCTACGCCTACGTCGGGTGGGTCGACGGCAACGGCACCGGACATGTCAACTCGTACTGGATCGACGGGAAGGACGGCATGAGCGTGCACGAGACGCACGAGAACCTCACCTACAAGAGGTGCCGGTCGGAGAACGGCGTGATCGTATTCGAGTTCACCCGGCCATTGGCACCTTCCTGCACCGGAAGGGTGGAGTGCAAGAACATCATCGATCCCTCAACACCTCTCAAGGTCATCTGGGCCATGGGCTCCCAGTGGTCATCTGGCCGACTGAGCGTGAAGAACATGCACTCTGTCACCAGCAACCGTCCGGTCCGAATCCTTCTGCTCAGCGGCTTGGCCGAGGCGGTGGAGGATCTGCGGCCGGTGCTCGCCGTTCATGGCTTCATGATGTTTGTGGCATGGGGATTGTTGCTTCCAGGAGGAATCGTGGCGGCGCGGTACCTGAAGCATGTCAAAGGGGATCTCTGGTTCCAGGCTCACACATATCTTCAGTACTCTGGCCTGGCTGTCATGTTCATGGGGGTTCTCTTCGCCGTCGCCGAGCTCCGGGGTTTCTCTTTCAAATCGACACACGCTAAAATCGGCGCGATAGCATTTACATTCACGTGTATGCAGCCGATAAATGCTTATCTCCGACCACACCGAGCGGAGAATGGAGAAATTCTACCAAGAAACAGGATCATCTGGGAATACCTGCATACCTACACGGGGAGGGCTGCTCTGGTGGCCGCTGTCACCGCACTCTTCACCGGGTTGCAGCATCTTGGGCACAGGTACGGCAGCAAGACGATCAAGGGGCTTACATGTGGATTGGTTGTATGGGTTGTGAGTGGTGTGTTGGTGGTGGCTTACCTCGAGTACACGAAGGTTAAGCGAAGAAGAGATGGCGCCGATGGCCTTACGCACAAATTTGTGCTTGGCAACACTGAGGAAGACGATTCAGTTGATCTTCTGCAGTCCGATAGGTTCGACAGTAAACTGGACTCTGGTTCGCCTGGATCGATGGAAGTGCAGCTTGAGCCACTCAAAGGATGAATATACCCTTTTTCTATATATTTGTAGTACATATATCAACATAAAGGATTTTAGTTCAGATTCTTTATAGATAGAACAAAGTGGAGATATACTATACATCTCGAGGTAGAAGGATTTTACTTGGGGTGCTCTATTGATGAAAGGAGTTGCAGGAGCTCCTCTTTGACTGCAGGAGAGGTATTATCATGCTGCCACATGGCTTAGAATAGGTGCTCTGTTTCTCATCTTTTTGAGCATAGGTCTTGTTCTTTTTTCCTAATCTTCTAACTTAGTGACTGGTATGTATATCTGTACACTTTTGGTATATACTTCAAAGAGAAGATTACTTACCTTTGTGTTCTTATATGTCCTACTTTTGACCCTTTTCAATTTTTAGATTCAGTCTTATGCATGTCGAACTCATATATGGATTTGGCAATTTGGCACCAGCAGAAGCTAGTCCAGTGTGGCACCCTGATAAGCCTACTCAAGAAATGTAATTAATTGATAACCAATTACAACAAATAACCATAAATGCATTTAGCTTCAGTTTAAGCGAACTCTCTGTTATTCCTGGTCCTGACGTGCAGATCTGTCACAAGATACTTGTCTACTTGCCTTGCAATGGCAGCTAACATGCTTGAAGTTCAGTTTGTTGACCCTTGAGGGGATTGTCCATTACGACGATGAGCTGGACATCCTCTGCTCCAAGCAAACCAACTAAGGTACCGAAATCTCTCATTTTGCTGTTGTACCCTTACTATATTCCGTTCAGTGACATGGACATCAGAGTCTGCATGTTAGGCCTATTGTTTTACTAGTTAGGTATTCCTAATCTCCCATCCAGATCTGGATCTTTGGTAGGTGGCTTACCACCTTGTTGGGAAAGCAGCAGTAGGTATGTAGCCGGGCAGAGGGACAGAAAATAAGCAGCATTACATCTGTCCCTTTGTCTTTAGAATCTGAGTCTTCTTTTCTCTCTCAGTTGGCATGCCTTCATGGAAATGGGGATTTAATATTATTTAAAAGCAATTTTCTCTTATTCCGGTTCAAGGGTAGCTGGCTAACTAGGTGTGTTCTCTTGTGTGATGCCTTATATAGCAGCAGTGGAACAGTCCACCACACATATGGCTAGCCTGCTTAGCCAGTTGTTTGCATGGATAAGGTATCTATATGCATGCACTTTATTTGAATTGACCGAATGCTGTACATTTGGGCACCGTGTCATGCATGACTGCTTGCTTTGCCTGTCAATCTGTCATGCATCATCACAAGTATTGTAAAAAGAGCCTTAGTGTTTTGCGACTAGGAGCGGTGTATCTATCCCTTTTAGAAGCCTCAACTTATTGGAGAGCCAGTTTTCCATCCAAGCATATCTAAAGTTTGTTACATGTACAACCCAGAAACCCCGACGATCATAGATGTGATTGAGGTTTGGTTTACTCCAATCTCCCACATTAGTTAATTTGGAGACTTGTTGGTGACACACGAGCTTGTTCGTGACAGATGATCCATGTTCAAGGGCTAGCTGGCTAACTAGGTGTGTTCTCTTGTGTGATGCCTTATATAGCAGCAGTGGAACAGTCCACCATACATATGGCTAGCCTGCTTAGCCAGTTGTTTGCATGGATAAGGTATGTATATGCATGCACTTTATTTGAATTGACCGAATGCTGTACATTTGGGCACCGTGTCATGCATGCCTGCTTGCTTTGCCTGTCAATCTGTCATGCATCATCACAAGTATTGTAAAAAGAGCCCCAGTGTTTTGCGACTAGGAGCGGTGTATCTATCCCTTTTAGAAGCCTCAACTTATTGGAGAGCCAGGTTTTCCATCCAAGTATATCTAAAGTTTGTTACATGTACAACCGAGAAACCCCGATGATCATAGATGTGATTGAGGTTTGGTTTACTCCAATCTCCCACATTAGTTAATTTGGAGACTTGTTGGTGACACACGAGCTTGTTCGTGACAGATGATCCATGTTCAAGGGCTAGCTGGCTAACTAGGTGTGTTCTCTTGTGTGATGCCTTATATAGCAGCAGTGGAACAGTCCACCATACATATGGCTAGCCTGCTTAGCCAGTTGTTTGCATGGATAAGGTATGTATATGCATGCACTTTATTTGAATTGACCGAATGATGTACATTTGGGCACCGTGTCATGCATGACTGCTTGCTTTGCCTGTCAATCTGTCATGCATCATCACAAGTATTGTAAAAAGAGCCCCAGTGTTTTGCGACTAGGAGCGGTGTATCTATCCCTTTTAGAAGCCTCAACTTATTGGAGAGCCAGGTTTTCCATCCAAGTATATCTAAAGTTTGTTACATGTACAACCCAGAAACCCCGACGATCATAGATGTGATTGAGGTTTGGTTTACTCCAATCTCCCACATTAGTTAATTTGGAGACTTGTTGGTGACACACGAGCTTGTTCGTGACAGATGATCCATGTTCAAGGGCTAGCTGGCTAACTAGGTGTGTTCTCTTGTGTGATGCCTTATATAGCAGCAGTGGAACAGTCCACCATACATATGGCTAGCCTGCTTAGCCAGTTGTTTGCATGGATAAGGTATGTATATGCATGCACTTTATTTGAATTGACCGAATGCTGTACATTTGGGCACCGTGTCATGCATGACTGCTTGCTTTGCCTGTCAATCTGTCATGCATCATCACAAGTATTGTAAAAAGAGCCCCAGTGTTTTGCGACTAGGAGCGGTGTATCTATCCCTTTTAGAAGCCTCAACTTATTGGAGAGCCAGGTTTTCCATCCAAGTATATCTAAAGTTTGTTACATGTACAACCGAGAAACCCCGATGATCATAGATGAGATTGAGGTTTGGTTTACTCCAATCTCCCACATTAGTTAATTTGGAGACTTGTTGGTGACACACGAGCTTGTTCGTGACAGATGATCCATGTTCAAGGGCTAGCTGGCTAACTAGGTGTGTTCTCTTGTGTGATGCCTTATATAGCAGCAGTGGAACAGTCCACCATACATATGGCTAGCCTGCTTAGCGAGTTGTTTGCATGGATAAGGTATGTATATGCATGCACTTTATTTGAATTGACCGAATGCTGTACATTTGGGCACCGTGTCATGCATGACTGCTTGCTTTGCCTGTCAATCTATCATGCATCATCACAAGTATTGTAAAAAGAGCCCCAGTGTTTTGTGACTAGGAGCGGTGTATCTATCCCTTTTAGAAGCCTCAACTTATTGGAGAGCCATGTTTTCCATCCAAGTATATCTAAAGTTTGTTACATGTACAACCCAGAAACCCCGACGATCATAGATGTGATTGAGGTTTGGTTTACTCCAATCTCCCACATTAGTTAATTTGGAGACTTGTTGGTGACACACGAGCTTGTTCGTGACAGATGATCCATGTTCAAGGGCTAGCTGGCTAACTAGGTGTGTTCTCTTGTGTGATGCCTTATATAGCAGCAGTGGAACAGTCCATCATACATATGGCTAGCCTGCTTAGCCAGTTGTTTGCATGGATAAGGTATGTATATGCATGCACTTTATTTGAATTGACCGAATGCTGTACATTTGGGCACCGTGTCATGCATGACTGCTTGCTTTGCCTGCCAATCTGTCATGCATCATCACAAGTATTGTAAAAAGAGCCCCAGTGTTTTGCGGCTAGGAACGGTGTATCTATCCCTTTTAGAAGCCTCAACTTATTGGAGAGCCAGGTTTTCCATCCAAGTATATCTAAAGTTTGTTACATGTACAACCCAGAAACCCCGACGGCCATAGATGTGATTGAGGTTTGGTTTACTCCAATCTCCCACATTAGTTAATTTGGAGACTTGTTGGTGACACACGAGCTTGTTCGTGACAGATGATCCATGTTCAAGGGCTAGCTGGCTAACTAGGTGTGTTCTCTTGTGTGATGCCTTATATAGCAGCAGTGGAACAGTCCACCATACATATGGCTAGCCTGCTTAGCCAGTTGTTTGCATGGATAAGGTATGTATATGCATGCACTTTATTTGAATTGACCGAATGCTGTACATTTGGGCACCGTGTCATGCATGACTGCTTGCTTTGCCTGTCAATCTGTCATGCATCATCACAAGTATTGTAAAAAGAGCCCCAGTGTTTTGCGACTAGGAGCGGTGTATCTATCCCTTTTAGAAGCCTCAACTTATTGGAGAGCCAGGTTTTCCATCCAAGTATATCTAAAGTTTGTTACATGTACAACCGAGAAACCCCGATGATCATAGATGAGATTGAGGTTTGGTTTACTCCAATCTCCCGCATTAGTTAATTTGGAGACTTGTTGGTGACACACGAGCTTGTTCGTGACAGATGATCCATGTTCAAGGGCTAGCTGGCTAACTAGGTGTGTTCTCTTGTGTGATGCCTTATATAGCAGCAGTGGAACAGTCCACCATACATATGGCTAGCCTGCTTAGCCAGTTGTTTGCATGGATAAGGTATGTATATGCATGCACTTTATTTGAATTGACCGAATGCTGTACATTTGGGCACCGTGTCATGCATGACTGCTTGCTTTGCCTGTCAATCTGTCATGCATCATCACAAGTATTGTAAAAAGAGCCCCAGTGTTTTGCGACTAGGAGCGGTGTATCTATCCCTTTTAGAAGCCTCAACTTATTGGAGAGCCATGTTTTCCATCCAAGTATATCTAAAGTTTGTTACATGTACAACCCAGAAACCCCGACGATCATAGATGTGATTGAGGTTTGGTTTACTCCAATCTCCCACATTAGTTAATTTGGAGACTTGTTGGTGACACACGAGCTTGTTCGTGACAGATGATCCATGTTCAAGGGCTAGCTGGCTAACTAGGTGTGTTCTCTTGTGTGATGCCTTATATAGCAGCAGTGGAACAGTCCATCATACATATGGCTAGCCTGCTTAGCCAGTTGTTTGCATGGATAAGGTATGTATATGCATGCACTTTATTCGAATTGACCGAATGCTGTACATTTGGGCACCGTGTCATGCATGACTGCTTGCTTTGCCTGCCAATCTGTCATGCATCATCACAAGTATTGTAAAAAGAGCCCCAGTGTTTTGCGACTAGGAACGGTGTATCTATCCCTTTTAGAAGCCTCAACTTATTGGAGAGCCAGGTTTTCCATCCAAGTATATCTAAAGTTTGTTACATGTACAACCCAGAAACCCCGACGGCCATAGATGTGATTGAGGTTTGGTTTACTCCAATCTCCCACATTAGTTAATTTGGAGACTTGTTGGTGACACACGAGCTTGTTCGTGACAGATGATCCATGTTCAAGGGCTAGCTGGCTAACTAGGTGTGTTCTCTTGTGTGATGCCTTATATAGCAGCAGTGGAACAGTCCACCATACATATGGCTAGCCTGCTTAGCCAGTTGTTTGCATGGATAAGGTATGTATATGCATGCACTTTATTTGAACTGACCGAATGCTGTACATTTGGGCACCGTGTCATGCATGACTGCTTGCTTTGCCTGTCAATCTGTCATGCATCATCACAAGTATTGTAAAAAGAGCCCTAGTGTTTTGCGACTAGGAGCGGTGTATCTATCCCTTTTAGAAGCCTCAACTTATTGGAGAGCCAGGTTTTCCATCCAAGTATATCTAAAGTTTGTTACATGTACAACCCAGAAACCCCGACGGCCATAGATGGAATTGAGGTTTGGTTTACTCCAATCTCCCACATTAGTGAATTTAGAGACTTGTTGGTGACACACGAGCTTGTTCGTGACAGATGATCCATGTTCAAGGGCTAGCTGGCTAACTAGGTGCGTTCTCTTGTGTGATGCCTTATATAGCAGCAGTCGAACAGTCCACCATACATATGGCTAACCTGCTTAGCCGGTTGTTTGCATGGATAAGGTATGTATATGCATGCACTTTATTTGAATTGACCGAATGCTGTACATTTGGGCACCGTGTCATGCATGACTGCTTGCTTTGCCTGTCAATCTGTCATGCATCATCACAAGTATTGTAAAAAGAGCCCCAGTGTTTTGCGACTAGGAGCTGTGTATCTATCCCTTTTAGAAGCCTCAACTTATTGGAGAGCCAGGTTTTCCATCCAAGTATATCTAAAGTTTGTTACATGTACAACCCAGAAACCCCGACGATCATAGATGTGATTGAGGTTTGGTTTACTCCAATCTCCCACATTAGTTAATTTGGAGACTTGTTGGTGACACACGAGCTTCTTCGTGACAGATGATCCATGTTCAAGGGCTAGCTGGCTAACTAGGTGTGTTCTCTTGTGTGATGCCTTATATAGCAGCAATGGAACAGTCCATCATACATATGGCTAGCCTGCTTAGCCAGTTGTTTGCATGGATAAGGTATGTATATGCATGCACTTTATTTGAATTGACCGAATGCTGTACATTTGGGCACCGTGTCATGCATGACTGCTTGCTTTGCCTGCCAATCTGTCATGCATCATCACAAGTATTGTAAAAAGAGCCCCAGTGTTTTGCGACTAGGAACGGTGTATCTATCCCTTTTAGAAGCCTCAACTTATTGGAGAGCCAGGTTTTCCATCCAAGTATATCTAAAGTTTGTTACATGTACAACCCAGAAACCCCGACGGCCATAGATGTGATTGAGGTTTGGTTTACTCCAATCTCCCACATTAGTTAATTTGGAGACTTGTTGGTGACACACGAGCTTGTTCGTGACAGATGATCCATGTTTAAGGGCTAGCTGGCTAACTAGGTGTGTTCTCTTGTGTGATGCCTTATATAGCAGCAGTGGAACAGTCCACCATACATATGGCTAGCCTGCTTAGCCAGTTGTTTGCATGGATAAGGTATGGATATGCATGCACTTTATTTGAATTGACCGAATGCTGTACATTTGGGCACCGTGTCATGCATGACTGCTTGCTTTGCCTGTCAATCTGTCATGCATCATCACAAGTATTGTAAAAAGAGCCCTAGTGTTTTGCGACTAGGAGCGGTGTATCTATCCCTTTTAGAAGCCTCAACTTATTGGAGAGCCAGGTTTTCCATCCAAGTATATCTAAAGTTTGTTACATGTACAACCCAGAAACCCCGACGGCCATAGATGGAATTGAGGTTTGGTTTACTCCAATCTCCCACATTAGTTAATTTAGAGACTTGTTGGTGACACACGAGCTTGTTCGTGACAGATGATCCATGTTCAAGGGCTAGCTGGCTAAGTAGGTGTGTTCTCTTGTGTGATGCCTTATATAGCAGCAGTGGAACAGTCCACCATACATATGGCTAACCTGCTTAGCCGGTTGTTTGCATGGATAAGGTATGTATATGCATGCACTTTATCTGAATTACCGAATGCCCTACATTTGGGCACCGTGTCATGCATGACTGCTTGCTTTGCCTGTCAATTTGTCATGCATCATCACAAGTATTGTAAAAAGAGCCCCAGTGTTTTGCGACTAGGAGCTGTGTATCTATCCCTTTTAGAAGCCTCAACTTATTGGAGAGCCAGGTTTTCCATCCAAGTATATCTAAAGTTTGTTACATGTACAACCGAAAAACCCCGACGATCATAGATTTGATTGAGGTTTGGTTTACTCCAATCTTCCACATTAGTTAATTTGGAGACTTGTTGGTGACACACGAGCTTCTTCGTGACAGATGATCCATGTTCAAGGGCTAGCTGGCTAACTAGGTGTGTTCTCTTATGTGATGTCTTATATAGCAGCAATGGAACAATACACTATACATATAGCTAGCTTGCTTAGCAAGTTGTTTGCATTGATAAGGTATGTATATGCATGCACTTTATCTGAATTACCGAATGCCCTACATTTGGGCACCGTGTCATGCATAACTGCCTTTGCCCGTCAATCTGTCATGCATCATCGGATCGGTCTCTCATTTTCATAATGTCCTTTTGCATCAATTCCCAAAAACAAACTAAGTATGTGTAGTGTACACGTACATACAACATGCATGAATGTAGATTCCATCACACAAATACAGTAATGTGATGATCAATCTTGCACCCAGCTCGGATGCACGATTGGCCTACATTTTCGTGACTCCATCAAGGTCCTAGCTGCAGACGAAAGACATTGCCTCGCGTGGATTTATTATCACTTCTTCTTCAATACAACTCCAAACACAAGGACGGCTGAGATTAGACGATATCCCTTCGTAACAAAGGGTAGAATGGTCTTTTCCCCGTCCCGACGTACGCGCGTCAGCCCGACGGGCGTCAGCTGACGAACCGGCGACGTACAGGAGCCCCGGAATACGCGTCATACCCGCGTCCACGCGTTGCGACGTGGCGTCTTCACGTCGGCTGACCGGGGTCAATCCGTCGGTTCCCGAGACCGCGCCATTAATCCCGCGTTGCGTCGTTAGTTCGCGTCGGTTCCCGACGCCGCCGACATTAATCCCGCGCTACGTCGCCAGTTCGCGCCGGTTCCGGAAGCCGCCGCCATTAACCACCGTGTTAATGCCCCGTCGCCAGCTCGTCTCGTCGGTTCCCGAAGACGCCATTAATCGCCGCGTTAGCGCCCCGTCGTCCGATGCCGCCTTTAGCCCGTTGGTTCGCCGGCTCCCGAGGCGACGCCATTAATGGCGGCCCCGTCGTCAGAGCCTAGTCGCGTCGGTTTCTGACGCCATCACCGCTGGCCCACTGGTTCGACGGCTCCCGAGGTGACGCGCATTCACTCCAGAGGAGTTACGCCGGCCAGCTGCCCCGTCGCCTCCCCTCCCGTTGCTGCGCTATATATACCCGTCGTCCCGCGGCTCGTCGGCACACCCGTCGCTCCCCTGCTCTCCTTCTCTCCCCTGCTCTCCGTTGTCCCGCCGCTGCTCCCGACGTTATCTTCCTCCCTCCCCCGTTCTCCGTCGTCCCGGCGATGGATCACGCCGGCGGCAGCAGCTCCGGCGGCGGCGGCGCGTCGGAGAGCAACTGGCCCCAGAGCCTCAACAAGCCTCTGATGCAGGAGCTCTACGGCTTCGGCCTCCTCGTCCCGTCGGGGTGCCGCCTTGCAAAATCGTGGAGGATTTGCAAGGACGGCTATCCGACGCTGGACAACCCCGCGACGCCGGTGCAACTCCAGGTCCATCCCAGCGGCCGCTACAACATCTGCGGCCGGCACGACTATTGGGATGGAAATAACAACAACGACGTCATCAGGCGTTATCGGCAGGCGGCGACATCCCGCGTCGCCGTCGGGCAGCGATCCCCCACCCACCTCCGGCGGCCCCGGTGGCGGCCCCGGCTGTCCCGACGGAGTACGAAGTGCCGCCGAAACAGTTCGTCCTCCGCGAGGACGGCGACCCCGACGACTCGCCGGTGCTACTCGTAGCCATGCGGGCGTCTCAGGCGACGGCGGCCGCCGCGGCGGCAAGGGAAGAGGCGGAGATCGCGGCGGCGATCCAGGCGACGGCGGCAGTGGCGGCAAACCCGCCACCCGTCGACGATGACCACGACGTCGACTGGGACGCCCTCGCCAACAGCTCCGACGACGACGACGACGACGGCAGGGACGATGACGGTGCGGTGGACGGGCCCGCGTCGTCTACCTGGACTCTGATTAGATTAGGATTTATTAGAATTTAGTAATATTTCATTAACTTTTATTTTTAGTTTTTTAATTATGTTCGAATGTAATCGGGAACTATGAAATTTTATCTATGTTTATTATGAATCTAAATTCAGCGTTTACATTGTTATTATTATTATTATTTATTTGAAATATTTAAATTGTTTACATTAGTTAAATAAATATTTAAATTTTACAAAAATGAAAAAAAAACTAAAAATAAATAACTTATAATTTTTCTTAAAGGATAGAAACATTCATGAAATTATATTTAGACCTAAAAATTTTCTTAAACGATATAAACATTCATGAAATTATATTAAACATTTTTTCTGAAACGATATAAACTTCATGAAATTATATAAAGACGTAAAAATTTTCTTAAACGATATAAACATTCATGAAATTATGTTAAGACGTACAAATTTTCTTAAACGACATAAACATTCATGAAATTATATTAAATATTTTTTCTTAAACGATATAAACATTCATGAAATTATATTAAGACGTAAAAAATTTCTTAAACGATATAAGCATTCATGAAATTCACCAAACTTTTGCCGTCATCTGAGAATGCACATGCAATGATGCCACGCAAAATTTTAACGAAATCGAAGACCAAACGCACGTTGTGTCATGTCCGGCATCTGTTTTTGCCTGTTTTTGAATGAAAATTCATAAAAAAGCAAGGGTTGGTGGAAAATTCTAAAATTTGACGTGCCTCCTTGTGAAGTTCATCGTGAAGCGTGGAAAAAAATGAAAAAATTTCATGAAGGGGAGTTGCAAGATGGCGTTGTAGCACCCCTTCCGTCCATACGGACACGCATGGGTTGCACATGAAGTGCATGGATGCATTCATGAAATTCACCCAACTTTTGTCAGCATCTGAGAATGCACATGCAATGATGTCATGCAAAATTTCGACGAAATCGGAGACCAAACGCACGTTGCGTCACGTCCGGCATCTGTTTTTGCGGGTTTTTGAATGGAAATTCATAAAAAAGCACGGATTGGTGGAAAATTCTAAATTTTGACGTGCCGCCTTGTGAAGTTCATCGTGAAGCGTGAAATATGAAATTTTTTCATGAAGGGGAGTTGCAAGATGGCGTTGTAGCACCCCTTCCGTCCGTACGGACACCCATGGGTTGCACATGAAGTACATGGATGCATTCATGAAATTCACCCAACTTTTGCCGGCACCTGAGAATGCACATGCAATGATGCCACGGAAAATTTCGACGAAATCGGAGACCAAACGCACGTTGCGTCACGCCCGGCATCTGTTTTTGCCGGTTTTGAATGGAAATTCATAAAAAAGCACGGATTGGTGGAAAATTCTAAAATTTGATGTGCCACCTTGTGAAGTTCATCGTGAAGCGTGGTAAGAAAATGAAAAAAATTCATGAAGGGGAGTTGCAAGATGGCGTTGTTGTTGGAAATATGCCCTAGAGGAAATAATAAAATGGTCATTATCATATTTCCTTGTTCATGATAATCGTCTATTGTTCATGCTATAATTGTATTAACAGGAAACAGTGATACATGTGTGAATAAATAGATCACAATGTGTCCCTAGCAAGCCTCTAGTTGGCTAGCTCGTTAGTCAATAGATGATCATGGTTTCCTGATCATGGGCATTAGATGTCATTGATAACGGGATCACATCATTAGGAGAATGATGTGATGGACAAGACCCAATCCTAAGCATAGCACTAGATCGTATTGTTCGTATGCTAAAGCTTTTCTAATGTCAAGTATCTTTTCCTTCGACCGTGAGATTGTGCAACTCCCGGATACCGTAGGAGTGCTTTGGGTGTATCAAACGTCACAACGTACCTGGGTGACTATAAAGGTGCACTACGGGTACCTCCGAAAGTGTCTGTTGGGTTGGTACGAATCGATATCGGGATTTGTCACTCCGTGTGACGGAGAGGTATCTCTGGGCCCACTCAGTAAAACATCATCATGAGCTCAATGTGACTAAGGAGTTAGTCACACGATGACGTGCTACGAAACGAGTAAAGAGACTTACCGGTAACGAGATTGAACAAGGTATAGGTATACCGATGATCGAATCTCGGGCAAGTTCTATACCGACAGACAAAGGGAATCGTATACGGGATTGATTGAATCCTTGACATCGTGGTTCATCCGATGAGATCATCGTGGAGCAAGTGGGAGCCACCATGGGTATCCAGACCCCGCTGATGGTTATTGGCCAGAGAGGTGTCTCGGTCATGTCTGCCTGTCTCCCGAACCCGTAGGGTCTACACACTTAAGGTTCGATGACGCTAGGGTTATAGGGAATTATTATACGAGGTTAATGAAAGTTGTTCGGAGTCTCGGATGAGATCCCGGACGTCACGAGGAGCTCCGGAATGGTCCGGAGGTAAAGATTGATATATAGGACAGATGGTTTTGGACACCGGAAGTGTTTCGGGCATCACCGGTAATGTACCGGGACCACCGGAGGTGGCCCCGGGGGACCACCGAAGGGGGGCAACGACCCCGGGAGGTAAGGTGGGCCAAGTGGGGGTCGGAACCAGCCCCTAGGTGGGCTGGTGCACCTCCCCACTCAGCCCATTGCGCAAGGGAGAGAAAAGGGGGGGGGGGGGCAAACCCTAAGCCAGGTGGGCCTAAGGCCCACCAGTTGGTGCGCCACCCCCTCCTCCCCTTTCTGGCCGCCGCACCTCCCATCTGGGGGGGCTGCTGCACCCCCTAGGGTGGGAACCCTAGGGGTGGCACCCCCTCTCCCCTCCCCCTATATATAGTGGGCACTTTTGGCCATTGGGCGACAGACTTTTCCCTCTCCCTCGGCGCAGCCCTGCTCTTCTTTTTCCTCCTCTCTGCCGGTGCTTGGCGAAGCCCTGCTGGGAGACCTCGTCTCTCCATTGACACCACGCCGTCATGCTGCTGGAGTTCTTCCCCAACCTCTCCCTCCTCCTTGCTGGATCAAGGTGCGGGAGACGCCACCGGGCTGCACGTGTGTTGAACGCGGAGGTGCCGTAGTTCGGCACTAGATCGGAATCGCTGCGAGTACGACTCCATCAACCGCGTTCTAGCAACGTTTCCGCTTAGCGATCTTCAAAGGTATGAAGATGCTCTTACCCCTCTCTCGTTGCTGGTCTCTCCATAGGAAGATCTGAATATGCGTAGGAAAATTTTGAATTTATGCTACGTTACCCAACAGTGGTATCAGAGCCAGGTTTTCTATGCGTAGATTCTATGCACGAGTAGAACACAAAAGTTGTGGGCGATGATTTGTCAATTTTCTTGCCGCTACTAGTCTTATTCTTTTCCGGCAGTATTGTGGGATGAAGCGGCCCGGACCGACTTTACACGTACGCTTACGTGAGACTGGTTCCACCGACAGACATGCACACCGTGCATAAAGGTGGCTAGCGGGTGTCTGTCTCTCCTACTCTAGTCGGATTGGATTTGATGAAAAGGGTCCTGATGAAGGGTAAATAGTTTTGGCATATCATCGTTGTGGATGTCACGTAAGTAAGAAGGCGTTCTTGCTAGAAACCCAAATCAGCCACGTAAAACTTGCAACAACAATTAGAGGACGTCTAACTTGTTTTTGCAGGGTTTGAAATGTGATGTGATATGGCCAAAGTTGTGATGTTGCATGTATGATGTATGAGATGATCATGTTATTGTAATAGGTTTCACGACTTGCATGTCGATGAGTATGACAACCGGCAGGAGCCATAGGAGTTGTCTTAATTTATTGTATGAGATGCAACGCCATGTGCTTACTACTTTTACTTCATTGCTAACGGTTAGCTATAGTAGTAGTGATAGTAGTAGTTGGCGTGACGACTTCACGGAGACCCGATGATGGAGATCATGATGATGGAGATCATGGTGTCAGCCGGTGACGATGATGATCATGCGATGCCTGAAGATGGAGATCGAAAGACCAAAGATGATAATGGCCATATCATGTCACTATATGATTGCATTGTGATGTTTATCATGTTTTACATCTTATTGCTTAGAACGACGGTAGCATAATAAGATGATCCCTCTTAAAATTTCGAGAACGTATTCCCCTAAGTGTGCACCGTTGCGAAGGTTCGTTGTCTCGAAGCACCACGTGATGATCGGGTGTGATAGATTCTAACGTTCGCATACAACGGGTGTAAGCCAGATTTACACACGCGAAACACCTAGGTTGAATCGACGAGCTTAGCATGTACAAACATGACCTCGAATACAAGAGACCGAAAGGTCGAACATGAGTCGTATGGTTGAATACGATCAGCATGCAGTTGCTCACCATGGTGACTAGTCCGTCTCACGTGATGATCGGACACGGGTTAGTCAACATGGATCATGTATCACTTAGATGACTAGAGGGATGTCGATTTAAGTGGGAGTTCATACTTAATTTGATTAAATGAACTTAATTGTCATGAACTTATTCTAAAAGTTGTCTTTATAAATATTGTAGATGGCCAACGTCAACCTCAATTTCAACGCATTCCTAGAGAAAAACAAGCTGAAAGATGATGGTAGCAACTATGCGGACTGGGTTCGCAACTTGAAGCTCATACTTGAAGCAGCTAAAAAGGCTTATGTCCTTGATGCGCCGCTAGGTGACACTCCCGCTCCCGCAGCAGCCCAGGACATTCTGAACGTCTGGCAAACGCGGAGTGATGACTACTCTCTTGTTAGGTGTGGCATGTTATACAGTTTAGAAACGGGGCTCCAAAGGCGTTTTGAGCAACACGGGGCATATGAGATGTTCCAGGAGCTGAAGCTAGTTTTTCAAGCTCATGCCCGTGTCGAGAGATATGAAGTCTCCGACAAGTTCTTTAGTTGTAAGATGGAGGAGAACAGTTCTGTCAGTGAGCACATACTCAAAATGTCTGGGTTACACGGTCGTCTGACTTCACTTGGAGTCGAACTTCCGGATGATGCTATAATTGACAGAATCCTCCAGTCTCTCCCACCAAGCTACAAAGGCTTTGTGCTTAACTACAACATGCAAGGGATGGAGAAGACCATTACCGAGTTGTACTCGATGCTCAAATCTGCAGAAGTAGAAATCAAGAAAGAGCATCAAGTGTTGATGGTCAACAAGACCACTAGTTTCAAGAAAGGCAAGGGTAAGAAGAACTTCAAGAAAGACGGTAAAGCTGTTGCCGCGCCCGGTAAGCCAGATGCTGGGAAGAAGAAAAAGAATGGACCCAAGCCTGAGACTGAGTGCTTCTATTGCAAGGGAAAAGGTCACTGGAAGCGGAACTGCCCCAAATACTTAGCAGACAAGAAGGCCGGCAACGTTAAAGGTATATGTGATATACATGTTATTGATGTGTACCTTACCAGCGCTCGTAGTAGCTCCTGGGTATTTGATACCGGTGTTGTTGCTCACATTTGCAACTCAAAGCAGGAACTGCGGAATAAGCGGAGACTGGCCAAGGACGAGGTGACGATGCGCGTCGAGAATGGTTCAAAGGTCGATGTGATCGCCGTCGGCACGCTACCTCTACATCTACCATCGGGATTAGTTTTAAACCTTAATAATTGTTATTTAGTACCAGCTTTAAGCATGAACATTGTATCAGGGTCTTGCTTAATGCGAGACGGCTACTCATTTTAAGTCAGAGAATAATGGTTGTTCTATTTATATGAGTGATATGTTTTATGGTCATGCTCCGCTGGTGAATGGTTTATTCTTGATGAATCTCGATCGTGATGTTACACATATTCATAGTGTGAGTACCAAAAGATGTAAAGTTGATAATGACAGTCCCACATACTTGTGGCACTGCCGCCTTGGTCATATCGGCGTTGAGCGCATAAAGAAGCTCCATATTGATGGACTACTAGAGTCTCTTGACTTTGAATCATTTGACACTTGCGAACCGTGCCTCATGGGCAAGATGACTAAGACTCCATTCTCAGGAATAATGGAGAGTGCAACCAACTTATTGGAAATAATACATACTGATGTGTGTGGTCCAATGAACGTTGAAGCTCGCGGCGGTTATCGTTATGTTCTCACTCTCACCGATGATTTGAGTAGGTATGAGTATATCTACTTGATGAAACACAAATCTGAGACGTTTGAAAAGTTCAAGGAATTTCAGAGTGAGGTTGAGAATCAACGTGACAGAAAAATTAAATGTCTACAATATGATCGTGGAGGAGAATATTTGAGTCACGAGTTTGGCACACACCTAAGGAAGTGTGGAATCGTTTCACAACTGACGCCGCCTGGCACACCGCAACGCAACGGAGTGTCTGAACGTCGTAATCGCACTTTATTAGATATGGTACGATCTATGATGTCTCTTACCGACTTACCGCTATCATTTTGGGGATACGAATTAGAAACTGCAGCATTGACTTTAAATAGGGCACCGTCTAAATCCGTTGAGACGACACCGTATGAACTGTGGTTTGGCAAGAAACCTAAGTTGTCGTTTCTTAAAGTTTGGGGCTGCGATGCTTATGTGAAAAAACTTCAACCAGAAAAGCTCGAACCCAAAGCGGAGAAATGCGTATTCATAGGATACCCTAAGGAAACTATTGGGTATACCTTCTATCTTAGATCCGAAGGTAAAACCTTTGTTGCCAAGAACGGATCCTTTCTAGAGAAAGAGTTTATATCAAAAGAAGTAAGTGGGAGGAAGGTAGAACTTGATGAGGTAATTACACCCCCTCTCGAACAGGATAGTAGCGCAACGCGGGAAGTTGTTCGTGTGGCGCCTACACCGACTGAAGAGGAAGTTAATGATGATGATCATGAAGCTTCAGATCAAGTTACCACTGAACCGCGAAGGTCCACAAGGGCACACTCCGCACCAGAGTGGTACGGCAACCCTGTGATGGAAATCATGTTGTTAGACAACGGTGAACCTTCGAACTATGAAGAAGCGATGACGGGCCCGGATTCCAACAAATGGCTTGAGGCTATGAAATCCGAGATAGGGTCCATGTATGAGAACAAAGTATGGACTTTGGTGGACTTGCCCAATGACCGGCGAGCCATAGAAAATAAATGGATCTTCAAGAAGAAGACTGATGCAAACGGTAATGTAACCGTTTACAAAGCTCGACTTGTCGCAAAGGGTTTTCGACAAATTCAAGGAGTTGACTACGAAGAGACTTTCTCTCCCGTAGCGAAGCTGAAATCAGTCCGAATCATGTTAGCAATTGCCGCCTTTTATGATTATGAAATTTGGCAAATGGACGTCAAAACAGCGTTCCTTAACGGGAACCTTAAAGAAGAGTTGTATATGATGCAACCAGAAGGTTTTGTCGACCCTAAGGGTGCTAACAAAGTGTGCAAGCTCCAGCGCTCCATCTATGGGCTGGTGCAAGCATCTCGGAGTTGGAACATTCGCTTTAATGAGGTGATGAAAGCGTTTGGGTTCATACAGGTTTACGGAGAAGCCTGTCTGTACAAGAAAGTGAGTGGGAGCTCTGTAGCTTTCCTCATACTATATGTGGATGACATATTATTTATGGGGAATAATATAGAGATGCTAGAGAGCATAAAAGCCTATTTGAACAAGAGTTTTTCAATGAAGGACCTTGGAGAAGCTGCATACATATTAGGCATCAAGATCTATAGAGATAGATCAAGACGCCTCATAGGTCTTTCGCAAAGTAGATACCTTGACAAGATATTGAAGAAGTTCAATATGGAAAACTCAAAGAAAGGGTTCTTGCCAGTTTTGCAAGGCATGAGATTGAGTAAGACTCAGTCGCCGACCACGGCAGCAGATAGAGAGAAGATGAGTTCTGTCCCCTACGCTTCAGCCTTGGGCTCTTTAATGTATGCCATGCTGTATACCAGACCTGATATAAACCTTGCCATAAGTTTGGTAGGGAGGTACCAAAGTGATCCAGGTATGGAACACTGGACAGCGGTCAAGAATATCCTCAAGTACCTGAAAAGGACTAAGGAAATGTTTCTCGTTTATGGAGGTGACGAAGAGCTCGTCGTAAAGGGTTACGTCGACGCTAGCTTCGACACAGATCCGGATGACTCTAAGTCACAGACCGGATACGTATATGTGTTGAATGGTGGTGCAGTGAGCTGCTGCAGCAGCAAGCAAGAAGTCGTGGCAGCATCTACATGTGAAGCGGAGTACATAGCTGCTTCAGAAGCAGCTCATGAAGGAATTTGGATGAAGGAGCTCATCACCGACCTTGGAGTGGTTCCAAGCGCGTCGGGTCCAATGACACTCTTTTGTGATAACACCGGGGCCATTGCCATAGCCAAGGAGCCCAGGTTTCACCGGAAGACGAAGCACATCAAACACCGCTACAACTCTATCCAGGACCATGTCCAGAGTGGAGTGATAGATGAAAGGGTCGATATGGTTGGCTAGAGGGGGGGTGAATAGACAACGACCACTTTTTAATTAATCTTAGCAAGTTAAGGTAAACACTATGCGGGTTCACAAATAATGTGACAATGAGGTGAACCCTATAGAATCTAACAACGAGAGCTATTAAGACAACTAAGATATAGTCATAAGAAAGAGCAAATACAAAGTAAAGGATAGAGATAACCACAAGTGGAACCGATGGAGACGAGGATGTGTTACCGAAGTTCCTTCCCTTTGACAGGAAGTACGTCTCCGTTGGAGCGGTGTGGAGGCACAATGCTCCCCAAAAAGCCACTAAGGCCACCGTATTCTCCTCACGCCCTCGCACGATGCAAGGTACCGTGATTCCACTATAGGTGTCCTTGAAGGCGGCGACCGAACGTCGGAGGGCGTGCCGGCCACGCCGACGGAGCTCGTCTGGCTTCCCGACCGCAACACGCCGGACCTCGTGTACTACCAGTCCCTCTACGACCCCAAGATGGGGTGGAAGATTCAGGTGGTCGACGGCGGCCTCAGCGACATGTACAACAACAGCGTGCTGCTGGACGATCAGCAGGTGACATTCTTCTGGACTCTCTCCGGAGACTCCATCAACATCGCCGCCCGCGGCGAGAAGAAGAGCGGGTACATCGCCATCGGCTTCGGCAGCGCAATGGTGAACAGCTACGCCTACGTCGGGTGGGTCGACGGCAACGGCACCGGACATGTCAACTCGTACTGGATCGACGGGAAGGACGGCATGAGCGTGCACGAGACGCACGAGAACCTCACCTACAAGAGGTGCCGGTCGGAGAACGGCGTGATCGTATTCGAGTTCACCCGGCCATTGGCACCTTCCTGCACCGGAAGGGTGGAGTGCAAGAACATCATCGATCCCTCAACACCTCTCAAGGTCATCTGGGCCATGGGCTCCCAGTGGTCATCTGGCCGACTGAGCGTGAAGAACATGCACTCTGTCACCAGCAACCGTCCGGTCCGAATCCTTCTGCTCAGCGGCTTGGCCGAGGCGGTGGAGGATCTGCGGCCGGTGCTCGCCGTTCATGGCTTCATGATGTTTGTGGCATGGGGATTGTTGCTTCCAGGAGGAATCGTGGCGGCGCGGTACCTGAAGCATGTCAAAGGGGATCTCTGGTTCCAGGCTCACACATATCTTCAGTACTCTGGCCTGGCTGTCATGTTCATGGGGGTTCTCTTCGCCGTCGCCGAGCTCCGGGGTTTCTCTTTCAAATCGACACACGCTAAAATCGGCGCGATAGCATTTACATTCACGTGTATGCAGCCGATAAATGCTTATCTCCGACCACACCGAGCGGAGAATGGAGAAATTCTACCAAGAAACAGGATCATCTGGGAATACCTGCATACCTACACGGGGAGGGCTGCTCTGGTGGCCGCTGTCACCGCACTCTTCACCGGGTTGCAGCATCTTGGGCACAGGTACGGCAGCAAGACGATCAAGGGGCTTACATGTGGATTGGTTGTATGGGTTGTGAGTGGTGTGTTGGTGGTGGCTTACCTCGAGTACACGAAGGTTAAGCGAAGAAGAGATGGCGCCGATGGCCTTACGCACAAATTTGTGCTTGGCAACACTGAGGAAGACGATTCAGTTGATCTTCTGCAGTCCGATAGGTTCGACAGTAAACTGGACTCTGGTTCGCCTGGATCGATGGAAGTGCAGCTTGAGCCACTCAAAGGATGAATATACCCTTTTTCTATATATTTGTAGTACATATATCAACATAAAGGATTTTAGTTCAGATTCTTTATAGATAGAACAAAGTGGAGATATACTATACATCTCGAGGTAGAAGGATTTTACTTGGGGTGCTCTATTGATGAAAGGAGTTGCAGGAGCTCCTCTTTGACTGCAGGAGAGGTATTATCATGCTGCCACATGGCTTAGAATAGGTGCTCTGTTTCTCATCTTTTTGAGCATAGGTCTTGTTCTTTTTTCCTAATCTTCTAACTTAGTGACTGGTATGTATATCTGTACACTTTTGGTATATACTTCAAAGAGAAGATTACTTACCTTTGTGTTCTTATATGTCCTACTTTTGACCCTTTTCAATTTTTAGATTCAGTCTTATGCATGTCGAACTCATATATGGATTTGGCAATTTGGCACCAGCAGAAGCTAGTCCAGTGTGGCACCCTGATAAGCCTACTCAAGAAATGTAATTAATTGATAACCAATTACAACAAATAACCATAAATGCATTTAGCTTCAGTTTAAGCGAACTCTCTGTTATTCCTGGTCCTGACGTGCAGATCTGTCACAAGATACTTGTCTACTTGCCTTGCAATGGCAGCTAACATGCTTGAAGTTCAGTTTGTTGACCCTTGAGGGGATTGTCCATTACGACGATGAGCTGGACATCCTCTGCTCCAAGCAAACCAACTAAGGTACCGAAATCTCTCATTTTGCTGTTGTACCCTTACTATATTCCGTTCAGTGACATGGACATCAGAGTCTGCATGTTAGGCCTATTGTTTTACTAGTTAGGTATTCCTAATCTCCCATCCAGATCTGGATCTTTGGTAGGTGGCTTACCACCTTGTTGGGAAAGCAGCAGTAGGTATGTAGCCGGGCAGAGGGACAGAAAATAAGCAGCATTACATCTGTCCCTTTGTCTTTAGAATCTGAGTCTTCTTTTCTCTCTCAGTTGGCATGCCTTCATGGAAATGGGGATTTAATATTATTTAAAAGCAATTTTCTCTTATTCCGGTTCAAGGGTAGCTGGCTAACTAGGTGTGTTCTCTTGTGTGATGCCTTATATAGCAGCAGTGGAACAGTCCACCACACATATGGCTAGCCTGCTTAGCCAGTTGTTTGCATGGATAAGGTATCTATATGCATGCACTTTATTTGAATTGACCGAATGCTGTACATTTGGGCACCGTGTCATGCATGACTGCTTGCTTTGCCTGTCAATCTGTCATGCATCATCACAAGTATTGTAAAAAGAGCCTTAGTGTTTTGCGACTAGGAGCGGTGTATCTATCCCTTTTAGAAGCCTCAACTTATTGGAGAGCCGGTTTTCCATCCAAGCATATCTAAAGTTTGTTACATGTACAACCCAGAAACCCCGACGATCATAGATGTGATTGAGGTTTGGTTTACTCCAATCTCCCACATTAGTTAATTTGGAGACTTGTTGGTGACACACGAGCTTGTTCGTGACAGATGATCCATGTTCAAGGGCTAGCTGGCTAACTAGGTGTGTTCTCTTGTGTGATGCCTTATATAGCAGCAGTGGAACAGTCCACCATACATATGGCTAGCCTGCTTAGCCAGTTGTTTGCATGGATAAGGTATGTATATGCATGCACTTTATTTGAATTGACCGAATGCTGTACATTTGGGCACCGTGTCATGCATGCCTGCTTGCTTTGCCTGTCAATCTGTCATGCATCATCACAAGTATTGTAAAAAGAGCCCCAGTGTTTTGCGACTAGGAGCGGTGTATCTATCCCTTTTAGAAGCCTCAACTTATTGGAGAGCCAGGTTTTCCATCCAAGTATATCTAAAGTTTGTTACATGTACAACCGAGAAACCCCGATGATCATAGATGTGATTGAGGTTTGGTTTACTCCAATCTCCCACATTAGTTAATTTGGAGACTTGTTGGTGACACACGAGCTTGTTCGTGACAGATGATCCATGTTCAAGGGCTAGCTGGCTAACTAGGTGTGTTCTCTTGTGTGATGCCTTATATAGCAGCAGTGGAACAGTCCACCATACATATGGCTAGCCTGCTTAGCCAGTTGTTTGCATGGATAAGGTATGTATATGCATGCACTTTATTTGAATTGACCGAATGATGTACATTTGGGCACCGTGTCATGCATGACTGCTTGCTTTGCCTGTCAATCTGTCATGCATCATCACAAGTATTGTAAAAAGAGCCCCAGTGTTTTGCGACTAGGAGCGGTGTATCTATCCCTTTTAGAAGCCTCAACTTATTGGAGAGCCAGGTTTTCCATCCAAGTATATCTAAAGTTTGTTACATGTACAACCCAGAAACCCCGACGATCATAGATGTGATTCAGGTTTGGTTTACTCCAATCTCCCACATTAGTTAATTTGGAGACTTGTTGGTGACACACGAGCTTGTTCGTGACAGATGATCCATGTTCAAGGGCTAGCTGGCTAACTAGGTGTGTTCTCTTGTGTGATGCCTTATATAGCAGCAGTGGAACAGTCCACCATACATATGGCTAGCCTGCTTAGCCAGTTGTTTGCATGGATAAGGTATGTATATGCATGCACTTTATTTGAATTGACCGAATGCTGTACATTTGGGCACCGTGTCATGCATGACTGCTTGCTTTGCCTGTCAATCTGTCATGCATCATCACAAGTATTGTAAAAAGAGCCCCAGTGTTTTGCGACTAGGAGCGGTGTATCTATCCCTTTTAGAAGCCTCAACTTATTGGAGAGCCAGGTTTTCCATCCAAGTATATCTAAAGTTTGTTACATGTACAACCGAGAAACCCCGATGATCATAGATGAGATTGAGGTTTGGTTTACTCCAATCTCCCACATTAGTTAATTTGGAGACTTGTTGGTGACACACGAGCTTGTTCGTGACAGATGATCCATGTTCAAGGGCTAGCTGGCTAACTAGGTGTGTTCTCTTGTGTGATGCCTTATATAGCAGCAGTGGAACAGTCCACCATACATATGGCTAGCCTGCTTAGCCAGTTGTTTGCATGGATAAGGTATGTATATGCATGCACTTTATTTGAATTGACCGAATGCTGTACATTTGGGCACCGTGTCATGCATGACTGCTTGCTTTGCCTGTCAATCTGTCATGCATCATCACAAGTATTGTAAAAAGATCCCCAGTGTTTTGCGACTAGGAGCGGTGTATCTATCCCTTTTAGAAGCCTCAACTTATTGGAGAGCCATGTTTTCCATCCAAGTATATCTAAAGTTTGTTACATGTACAACCCAGAAACCCCGACGATCATAGATGTGATTGAGGTTTGGTTTACTCCAATCTCCCACATTAGTTAATTTGGAGACTTGTTGGTGACACACGAGCTTGTTCGTGACAGATGATCCATGTTCAAGGGCTAGCTGGCTAACTAGGTGTGTTCTCTTGTGTGATGCCTTATATAGCAGCAGTGGAACAGTACATCATACATATGGCTAGCCTGCTTAGCCAGTTGTTTGCATGGATAAGGTATGTATATGCATGCACTTTATTTGAATTGACCGAATGCTGTACATTTGGGCACCGTGTCATGCATGACTGCTTGCTTTGCCTGCCAATCTGTCATGCATCATCACAAGTATTGTAAAAAGAGCCCCAGTGTTTTGCGACTAGGAACGGTGTATCTATCCCTTTTAGAAGCCTCAACTTATTGGAGAGCCAGGTTTTCCATCCAAGTATATCTAAAGTTTGTTACATGTACAACCCAGAAACCCCGACGGCCATAGATGTGATTGAGGTTTGGTTTACTCCAATCTCCCACATTAGTTAATTTGGAGACTTGTTGGTGACACACGAGCTTGTTCGTGACAGATGATCCATGTTCAAGGGCTAGCTGGCTAACTAGGTGTGTTCTCTTGTGTGATGCCTTATATAGCAGCAGTGGAACAGTCCACCATACATATGGCTAGCCTGCTTAGCCAGTTGTTTGCATGGATAAGGTATGTATATGCATGCACTTTATTTGAATTGACCGAATGCTGTACATTTGGGCACCGTGTCATGCATGACTGCTTGCTTTGCCTGTCAATCTGTCATGCATCATCACAAGTATTGTAAAAAGAGCCCCAGTGTTTTGCGACTAGGAGCGGTGTATCTATCCCTTTTAGAAGCCTCAACTTATTGGAGAGCCAGGTTTTCCATCCAAGTATATCTAAAGTTTGTTACATGTACAACCGAGAAACCCCGATGATCATAGATGAGATTGAGGTTTGGTTTACTCCAATCTCCCACATTAGTTAATTTGGAGACTTGTTGGTGACACACGAGCTTGTTCGTGACAGATGATCCATGTTCAAGGGCTAGCTGGCTAACTAGGTGTGTTCTCTTGTGTGATGCCTTATATAGCAGCAGTGGAACAGTCCACCATACATATGGCTAGCCTGCTTAGCCAGTTGTTTGCATGGATAAGGTATGTATATGCATGCACTTTATTTGAATTGACCGAATGCTGTACATTTGGGCACCGTGTCATGCATGACTGCTTGCTTTGCCTGTCAATCTGTCATGCATCATCACAAGTATTGTAAAAAGAGCCCCAGTGTTTTGCGACTAGGAACGGTGTATCTATCCCTTTTAGAAGCCTCAACTTATTGGAGAGCCAGGTTTTCCATCCAAGTATATCTAAAGTTTGTTACATGTACAACCCAGAAACCCCGACGGCCATAGATGTGATTGAGGTTTGGTTTACTCCAATCTCCCACATTAGTTAATTTGGAGACTTGTTGGTGACACACGAGCTTGTTCGTGACAGATGATCCATGTTCAAGGGCTAGCTGGCTAACTAGGTGTGTTCTCTTGTGTGATGCCTTATATAGCAGCAGTGGAACAGTCCATCATACATATGGCTAGCCTGCTTAGCCAGTTGTTTGCATGGATAAGGTATGTATATGCATGCACTTTATTTGAATTGACCGAATGCTGTACATTTGGGCACCGTGTCATGCATGACTGCTTGCTTTGCCTGCCAATCTGTCATGCATCATCACAAGTATTGTAAAAAGAGCCCCAGTGTTTTGCGACTAGGAACGGTGTATCTATCCCTTTTAGAAGCCTCAACTTATTGGAGAGCCAGGTTTTCCATCCAAGTATATCTAAAGTTTGTTACATGTACAACCCAGAAACCCCGACGGCCATAGATGTGATTGAGGTTTGGTTTACTCCAATCTCCCACATTAGTTAATTTGGAGACTTGTTGGTGACACACGAGCTTGTTCGTGACAGATGATCCATGTTCAAGGGCTAGCTGGCTAACTAGGTGTGTTCTCTTGTGTGATGCCTTATATAGCAGCAGTGGAACAGTCCACCATACATATGGCTAGCCTGCTTAGCCAGTTGTTTGCATGGATAAGGTATGTATATGCATGCACTTTATTTGAATTGACCGAATGCTGTACATTTGGGCACCGTGTCATGCATGACTGCTTGCTTTGCCTGTCAATCTGTCATGCATCATCACAAGTATTGTAAAAAGAGCCCCAGTGTTTTGCGACTAGGAGCGGTGTATCTATCCCTTTTAGAAGCCTCAACTTATTGGAGAGCCAGGTTTTCCATCCAAGTATATCTAAAGTTTGTTACATGTACAACCGAGAAACCCCGATGATCATAGATGAGATTGAGGTTTGGTTTACTCCAATCTCCCACATTAGTTAATTTGGAGACTTGTTGGTGACACACGAGCTTGTTCGTGACAGATGATCCATGTTCAAGGGCTAGCTGGCTAACTAGGTGTGTTCTCTTGTGTGATGCCTTATATAGCAGCAGTGGAACAGTCCACCATACATATGGCTAGCCTGCTTAGCCAGTTGTTTGCATGGATAAGGTATGTATATGCATGCACTTTATTTGAATTGACCGAATGTTGTACATTTGGGCACCGTGTCATGCATGACTGCTTGCTTTGCCTGTCAATCTGTCATGCATCATCACAAGTATTGTAAAAAGAGCCCCAGTGTTTTGCGACTAGGAACGGTGTATCTATCCCTTTTAGAAGCCTCAACTTATTGGAGAGCCAGGTTTTCCATCCAAGTATATCTAAAGTTTGTTACATGTACAACCCAGAAACCCCGACGGCCATAGATGTGATTGAGGTTTGGTTTACTCCAATCTCCCACATTAGTTAATTTGGAGACTTGTTGGTGACACGCGAGCTTGTTCGTGACAGATGATCCATGTTCAAGGGCTAGCTGGCTAACTAGGTGTGTTCTCTTGTGTGATGCCTTATATAGCAGCAGTGGAACAGTCCACCATACATATGGCTAGCCTGCTTAGCCAGTTGTTTGCATGGATAAGGTATGTATATGCATGCACTTTATTTGAATTGACCGAATGCTGTACATTTGGGCACCGTGTCTTGCATGACTGCTTGCTTTGCCTGTCAATCTGTCATGCATCATCACAAGTATTGTAAAAAGAGCCCCAGTGTTTTGCGACTAGGAGCGGTGTATCTATCCCTTTTAGAAGCCTCAACTTATTGGAGAGCCAGGTTTTCCATCCAAGTATATCTAAAGTTTGTTACATGTACAACCGAGAAACCCCGACGGCCATAGATGGAATTGAGGTTTGGTTTACTCCAATCTCCCACATTAGTTAATTTAGAGACTTGTTGGTGACACACGAGCTTGTTCGTGACAGATGATCCATGTTCAAGGGCTAGCTGGCTAACTAGGTGTGTTCTCTTGTGTGATGCCTTATATAGCAGCAGTGGAACAGTCCACCATACATATGGCTAACCTGCTTAGCCGGTTGTTTGCATGGATAAGGTATGTATATGCATGCACTTTATTTGAATTGACCGAATGCTGTACATTTGGGCACCGTGTCATGCATGACTGCTTGCTTTGCCTGTCAATCTGTCATGCATCATCACAAGTATTGTAAAAAGAGCCCCAGTGTTTTGCGACTAGGAGCTGTGTATCTATCCCTTTTAGAAGCCTCAACTTATTGGAGAGCCATGTTTTCCATCCAAGTATATCTAAAGTTTGTTACATGTACAACCCAGAAACCCCGACGATCATAGATGTGATTGAGGTTTGGTTTACTCCAATCTCCCACATTAGTTAATTTGGAGACTTGTTGGTGACACACGAGCTTGTTCGTGACAGATGATCCATGTTCAAGGGCTAGCTGGCTAACTAGGTGTGTTCTCTTGTGTGATGCCTTATATAGCAGCAGTGGAACAGTCCAGCATACATATGGCTAGCCTGCTTAGCCAGTTGTTTGCATGGATAAGGTATGTATATGCATGCACTTTATTTGAATTGACCGAATGCTGTACATTTGGGCACCGTGTCATGCATGACTGCTTGCTTTGCCTGCCAATCTGTCATGCATCATCACAAGTATTGTAAAAAGAGCCCCAGTGTTTTGCGACTAGGAACGGTGTATCTATCCCTTTTAGAAGCCTCAACTTATTGGAGAGCCAGGTTTTCCATCCAAGTATATCTAAAGTTTGTTACATGTACAACCCAGAAACCCCGACGGCCATAGATGTGATTGAGGTTTGGTTTACTCCAATCTCCCACATTAGTTAATTTGGAGACTTGTTGGTGACACACGAGCTTGTTCGTGACAGATGATCCATGTTCAAGGGCTAGCTGGCTAACTAGGGGTGTTCTCTTGTGTGATGCCTTATATAGCAGCAGTGGAACAGTCCACCATACATATGGCTAGCCTGCTTAGCCAGTTGTTTGCATGGATAAGGTATGGATATGCATGCACTTTATTTGAATTGACCGAATGCTGTACATTTGGGCACCGTGTCATGCATGACTGCTTGCTTTGCCTGTCAATCTGTCATGCATCATCACAAGTATTGTAAAAAGAGCCCTAGTGTTTTGCGACTAGGAGCGGTGTATCTATCCCTTTTAGAAGCCTCAACTTATTGGAGAGCCAGGTTTTCCATCCAAGTATATCTAAAGTTTGTTACATGTACAACCCAGAAACCCCGACGGCCATAGATGGAATTGAGGTTTGGTTTACTCCAATCTCCCACATTAGTTAATTTAGAGACTTGTTGGTGACACACGAGCTTGTTCGTGACAGATGATCCATGTTCAAGGGCTAGCTGGCTAACTAGGTGTGTTCTCTTGTGTGATGCCTTATATAGCAGCAGTGGAACAGTCCACCATACATATGGCTAACCTGCTTAGCCGGTTGTTTGCATGGATAAGGTATGTATATGCATGCACTTTATTTGAATTGACCGAATGCTGTACATTTGGGCACCGTGTCATGCATGACTGCTTGCTTTGCCTGTCAATCTGTCATGCATCATCACAAGTATTGTAAAAAGAGCCCCAGTGTTTTGCGACTAGGAGCGGTGTATCTATCCCTTTTAGAAGCCTCAACTTATTGGAGAGCCAGGTTTTCCATCCAAGTATATCTAAAGTTTGTTACATGTACAACCCAGAAACCCCGACGATCATAGATGTGATTGAGGTTTGGTTTACTCCAATCTCCCACATTAGTTAATTTGGAGACTTGTTGGTGACACACGAGCTTGTTCGTGACAGATGATCCATGTTCAAGGGCTAGCTGGCTAACTAGGTGTGTTCTCTTGTGTGATGCCTTATATAGCAGCAGTGGAACAGTCCACCATACATATGGCTAGCCTGCTTAGCCAGTTGTTTGCATGGATAAGGTATGTATATGCATGCACTTTATTTGAATTGACCGAATGCTGTACATTTGGGCACCGTGTCATGCATGACTGCTTGCTTTGCCTGTCAATCTGTCATGCATCATCACAAGTATTGTAAAAAGAGCCCCAGTGTTTTGCGACTAGGAGCGGTGTATCTATCCCTTTTAGAAGCCTCAACTTATTGGAGAGCTAGGTTTTCCATCCAAGTATATCTAAAGTTTGTTACATGTACAACCGAGAAACCCCGATGATCATAGATGAGATTGAGGTTTGGTTTACTCCAATCTCCCACATTAGTTAATTTGGAGACTTGTTGGTGACACACGAGCTTGTTCGTGACAGATGATCCATGTTCAAGGGCTAGCTGGCTAACTAGGTGTGTTCTCTTGTGTGATGCCTTATATAGCAGCAGTGGAACAGTCCACCATACATATGGCTAGCCTGCTTAGCCAGTTGTTTGCATGGATAAGGTATGGATATGCATGCACTTTATTTGAATTGACCGAATGCTGTACATTTGGGCACCGTGTCATGCATGACTGCTTGCTTTGCCTGTCAATCTGTCATGCATCATCACAAGTATTGTAAAAAGAGCCCTAGTGTTTTGCGACTAGGAGCGGTGTATCTATCCCTTTTAGAAGCCTCAACTTATTGGAGAGCCAGGTTTTCCATCCAAGTATATCTAAAGTTTGTTACATGTACAACCCAGAAACCCCGACGGCCATAGATGGAATTGAGGTTTGGTTTACTCCAATCTCCCACATTAGTTAATTTAGAGACTTGTTGGTGACACACGAGCTTGTTCGTGACAGATGATCCATGTTCAAGGGCTAGCTGGCTAACTAGGTGTGTTCTCTTGTGTGATGCCTTATATAGCAGCAGTGGAACAGTCCACCATACATATGGCTAACCTGCTTAGCCGGTTGTTTGCATGGATAAGGTATGTATATGCATGCACTTTATCTGAATTACCGAATGCCCTACATTTGGGCACCGTGTCATGCATGACTGCTTGCTTTGCCTGTCAATTTGTCATGCATCATCACAAGTATTGTAAAAAGAGCCCCAGTGTTTTGCGACTAGGAGCTGTGTATCTATCCCTTTTAGAAGCCTCAACTTATTGGAGAGCCAGGTTTTCCATCCAAGTATATCTAAAGTTTGTTACATGTACAACCGAAAAACCCCGACGATCATAGATTTGATTGAGGTTTGGTTTACTCCAATCTCCCACATTAGTTAATTTGGAGACTTGTTGGTGACACACGAGCTTCTTCGTGACAGATGATCCATGTTCAAGGGCTAGCTGGCTAACTAGGTGTGTTCTCTTATGTGATGTCTTATATAGCAGCAATGGAACAATACACTATACATATAGCTAGCTTGCTTAGCAAGTTGTTTGCATTGATAAGGTATGTATATGCATGCACTTTATCTGAATTACCGAATGCCCTACATTTGGGCACCGTGTCATGCATAACTGCCTTTGCCCGTCAATCTGTCATGCATCATCGGATCGGTCTCTCATTTTCATAGTGTCCTTTTGCATCAATTCCCAAAAACAAACTAAGTATGTGTAGTGTACACGTACATACAACATGCATGAATGTAGATTCCATCACACAAATACAGTAATGTGATGATCAATCTTGCACCCAGCTCGGATGCACGATTGGCCTACATTTTCGTGACTCCATCAAGGTCCTAGCTGCAGACGAAAGACATTGCCTCGCTTGGATTTATTATCACTTCTTCTTCAATACAACTCCAAACACAAGGACGGCTGAGATTAGACGATATCCCTTCGTAACAAAGGGTAGAATGGTCTTTTCCCCGTCCCGACGTACGCGCGTCAGCCCGACGGGCGTCAGCTGACGAACCGGCGACGTACAGGAGCCCCGGAATACGCGTCATACCCGCGTCCACGCGTTGCGACGTGGCGTCTTCACGTCGGCTGACCGGGGTCAATCCGTCGGTTCCCGAGACCGCGCCATTAATCCCGCGTTGCGTCGTTAGTTCGCGTCGGTTCCCGACGCCGCCGACATTAATCCCGCGCTACGTCGCCAGTTCGCGCCGGTTCCGGAAGCCGCCGCCATTAACCACCGTGTTAATGCCCCGTCGCCAGCTCGTCTCGTCGGTTCCCGAAGACGCCATTAATCGCCGCGTTAGCGCCCCGTCATCCGATGCCGCCTTTAGCCCGTTGGTTCGCCGGCTCCCGAGGCGACGCCATTAATGGCGGCCCCGTCGTCAGAGCCTAGTCGCGTCGGTTTCTGACGCCATCACCGCTGGCCCACTGGTTCGACGGCTCCCGAGGTGACGCGCATTCACTCCAGAGGAGTTACGCCGGCCAGCTGCCCCGTCGCCTCCCCTCCCGTCGCTGCGCTATATATACCCGTCGTCCCGCGGCTCGTCGGCACACCCGTCGCTCCCCTGCTCTCCTTCTCTCCCCTGCTCTCCGTTGTCCCGCCGCTGCTCCCGACGTTATCTTCCTCCCTCCCCCGTTCTCCGTCGTCCCGGCGATGGATCACGCCGGCGGCAGCAGCTCCGGCGGCGGCGGCGCGTCGGAGAGCAACTGGCCCCAGAGCCTCAACAAGCCTCTGATGCAGGAGCTCTACGGCTTCGGCCTCCTCGTCCCGTCGGGGTGTCGCCTTGCAAAATCGTGGAGGATTTGCAAGGACGGCTATCCGACGCTGGACAACCCCGCGACGCCGGAGCAACTCCGGGTCCATCCCAGCGGCCGCTACAACATCTGCGGCCGGCACGACTATTGGGATGGAAATAACAACAACGACGTCATCAGGCGTTATCGGCAGGCGGCGACATCCCGCGTCGCCGTCGGGCGGCGATCCCCCACCCACCTCCGGCGGCCCCGGTGGCGGCCCCGGCTGTCCCGACGGAGTACGAAGTGCCGCCGAAACAGTTCGTCCTCCGCGAGGACGGCGACCCCGACGACTCGCCGGTGCTACTCGTAGCCATGCGGGCGTCTCAGGCGACGGCGGCCGCCGTGGCGGCAAGGGAAGAGGCGGAGATCGCGGCGGCGATCCAGGCGACGGCGGCAGTGGCGGCAAACCCGCCACCCGTCGACGATGACCACGACGTCGACTGGGACGCCCTCGCCAACAGCTCCGACGACGACGACGACGACGGCAGGGACGATGACGGTGCGGTGGACGGGCCCGCGTCGTCTACCTGGACTCTGATTAGATTAGGATTTATTAGAATTTAGTAATATTTCATTAACTTTTATTTTTAGTTTTTTAATTATGTTCGAATGTAATCGGGAACTATGAAATTTTATCTATGTTTATTATGAATCTAAATTCAGCGTTTACATTGTTATTATTATTATTATTTATTTGAAATATTTAAATTGTTTACATTAGTTAAATAAATATTTAAATTTTACAAAAATGAAAAAAAAACTAAAAATAAATAACTTATAATTTTTCTTAAAGGATAGAAACATTCATGAAATTATATTTAGACCTAAAAATTTTCTTAAACGATATAAACATTCATGAAATTATATTAAACATTTTTTCTGAAACGATATAAACTTCATGAAATTATATAAAGACGTAAAAATTTTCTTAAACGATATAAACATTCATGAAATTATGTTAAGACGTACAAATTTTCTTAAACGACATAAACATTCATGAAATTATATTAAATATTTTTTCTTAAACGATATAAACATTCATGAAATTATATTAAGACGTAAAAAATTTCTTAAACGATATAAGCATTCATGAAATTCACCAAACTTTTGCCGTCATCTGAGAATGCACATGCAATGATGCCACGCAAAATTTTAACGAAATCGAAGACCAAACGCACGTTGTGTCACGTCCGGCATCTGTTTTTGCCTGTTTTTGAATGAAAATTCATAAAAAAGCAAGGGTTGGTGGAAAATTCTAAAATTTGACGTGCCTCCTTGTGAAGTTCATCGTGAAGCGTGGAAAAAAATGAAAAAATTTCATGAAGGGGAGTTGCAAGATGGCGTTGTAGCACCCCTTCCGTCCATACGGACACGCATGGGTTGCACATGAAGTGCATGGATGCATTCATGAAATTCACCCAACTTTTGTCAGCATCTGAGAATGCACATGCAATGATGTCATGCAAAATTTCGACGAAATCGGAGACCAAACGCACGTTGCGTCACGTCCGGCATCTGTTTTTGCGGGTTTTTGAATGGAAATTCATAAAAAAGCACGGATTGGTGGAAAATTCTAAATTTTGACGTGCCGCCTTGTGAAGTTCATCGTGAAGCGTGAAAAATGAAATTTTTTCATGAAGGGGAGTTGCAAGATGGCGTTGTAGCACCCCTTCCGTCCGTACGGACACCCATGGGTTGCACATGAAGTACATGGATGCATTCATGAAATTCACCCAACTTTTGCCGGCACCTGAGAATGCACATGCAATGATGCCACGGAAAATTTCGACGAAATCGGAGACCAAACGCACGTTGCGTCACGCCCGGCATCTGTTTTTGCCGGTTTTGAATGGAAATTCATAAAAAAGCACGGATTGGTGGAAAATTCTAAAATTTGACGTGCCACCTTGTGAAGTTCATCGTGAAGCGTGGTAAGAAAATGAAAAAAATTCATGAAGGGGAGTTGCAAGATGGCGTTGTTGTTGGAAATATGCCCTAGAGGAAATAATAAAATGGTCATTATCATATTTCCTTGTTCATGATAATCGTCTATTGTTCATGCTATAATTGTATTAACAGGAAACAGTGATACATGTGTGAATAAATAGATCACAATGTGTCCCTAGCAAGCCTCTAGTTGGCTAGCTCGTTAGTCAATAGATGATCATGGTTTCCTGATCATGGGCATTAGATGTCATTGATAACGGGATCACATCATTAGGAGAATGATGTGATGGACAAGACCCAATCCTAAGCATAGCACTAGATCGTATTGTTCGTATGCTAAAGCTTTTCTAATGTCAAGTATCTTTTCCTTCGACCGTGAGATTGTGCAACTCCCGGATACCGTAGGAGTGCTTTGGGTGTATCAAACGTCACAACGTACCTGGGTGACTATAAAGGTGCACTACGGGTACCTCCGAAAGTGTCTGTTGGGTTGGTACGAATCGATATCGGGATTTGTCACTCCGTGTGACGGAGAGGTATCTCTGGGCCCACTCAGTAAAACATCATCATGAGCTCAATGTGACTAAGGAGTTAGTCACACGATGACGTGCTACGAAACGAGTAAAGAGACTTACCGGTAACGAGATTGAACAAGGTATAGGTATACCGATGATCGAATCTCGGGCAAGTTCTATACCGACAGACAAAGGGAATCGTATACGGGATTGATTGAATCCTTGACATCGTGGTTCATCCGATGAGATCATCGTGGAGCAAGTGGGAGCCACCATGGGTATCCAGACCCCGCTGATGGTTATTGGCCAGAGAGGTGTCTCGGTCATGTCTGCCTGTCTCCCGAACCCGTAGGGTCTACACACTTAAGGTTCGATGACGCTAGGGTTATAGGGAATTATTATACGAGGTTAATGAAAGTTGTTCGGAGTCTCGGATGAGATCCCGGACGTCACGAGGAGCTCCGGAATGGTCCGGAGGTAAAGATTGATATATAGGACAGATGGTTTTGGACACCGGAAGTGTTTCGGGCATCACCGGTAATGTACCGGGACCACCGGAGGTGGCCCCGGGGGACCACCGAAGGGGGGCAACGACCCCGGGAGGTAAGGTGGGCCAAGTGGGGGTCGGAACCAGCCCCTAGGTGGGCTGGTGCACCTCCCCACTCAGCCCATTGCGCAAGGGAGAGAAAAGGGGGGGGGGCAAACCCTAAGCCAGGTGGGCCTAAGGCCCACCAGTTGGTGCGCCACCCCCTCCTCCCCTTTCTGGCCGCCGCACCTCCCATCTGGGGGGGCTGCTGCACCCCCTAGGGTGGGAACCCTAGGGGTGGCACCCCCTCTCCCCTCCCCCTATATATAGTGGGCACTTTTGGCCATTGGGCGACAGACTTTTCCCTCTCCCTCGGCGCAGCCCTGCTCTTCTTTTTCCTCCTCTCTGCCGGTGCTTGGCGAAGCCCTGCTGGGAGACCTCGTCTCTCCATTGACACCACGCCGTCATGCTGCTGGAGTTCTTCCCCAACCTCTCCCTCCTCCTTGCTGGATCAAGGTGCGGGAGACGCCACCGGGCTGCACGTGTGTTGAACGCGGAGGTGCCGTAGTTCGGCACTAGATCGGAATCGCTGCGAGTACGACTCCATCAACCGCGTTCTAGCAACGTTTCCGCTTAGCGATCTTCAAAGGTATGAAGATGCTCTTACCCCTCTCTCGTTGCTGGTCTCTCCATAGGAAGATCTGAATATGCGTAGGAAAATTTTGAATTTATGCTACGTTACCCAACAGTGGTATCAGAGCCAGGTTTTCTATGCGTAGATTCTATGCACGAGTAGAACACAAAAGTTGTGGGCGATGATTTGTCAATTTTCTTGCCGCTACTAGTCTTATTCTTTTCCGGCAGTATTGTGGGATGAAGCGGCCCGGACCGACTTTACACGTACGCTTACGTGAGACTGGTTCCACCGACAGACATGCACACCGTGCATAAAGGTGGCTAGCGGGTGTCTGTCTCTCCTACTCTAGTCGGATTGGATTTGATGAAAAGGGTCCTGATGAAGGGTAAATAGTTTTGGCATATCATCGTTGTGGATGTCACGTAAGTAAGAAGGCGTTCTTGCTAGAAACCCAAATCAGCCACGTAAAACTTGCAACAACAATTAGAGGACGTCTAACTTGTTTTTGCAGGGTTTGAAATGTGATGTGATATGGCCAAAGTTGTGATGTTGCATGTATGATGTATGAGATGATCATGTTATTGTAATAGGTTTCACGACTTGCATGTCGATGAGTATGACAACCGGCAGGAGCCATAGGAGTTGTCTTAATTTATTGTATGAGATGCAACGCCATGTGCTTACTACTTTTACTTCATTGCTAACGGTTAGCTATAGTAGTAGTGATAGTAGTAGTTGGCGTGACGACTTCACGGAGACCCGATGATGGAGATCATGATGATGGAGATCATGGTGTCAGCCGGTGACGATGATGATCATGCGATGCCTGAAGATGGAGATCGAAAGACCAAAGATGATAATGGCCATATCATGTCACTATATGATTGCATTGTGATGTTTATCATGTTTTACATCTTATTGCTTAGAACGACGGTAGCATAATAAGATGATCCCTCTTAAAATTTCGAGAACGTATTCCCCTAAGTGTGCACCGTTGCGAAGGTTCGTTGTCTCGAAGCACCACGTGATGATCGGGTGTGATAGATTCTAACGTTCGCATACAACGGGTGTAAGCCAGATTTACACACGCGAAACACCTAGGTTGACTCGACGAGCTTAGCATGTACAAACATGACCTCGAATACAAGAGACCGAAAGGTCGAACATGAGTCGTATGGTTGAATACGATCAGCATGCAGTTGCTCACCATGGTGACTAGTCCGTCTCACGTGATGATCGGACACGGGTTAGTCAACATGGATCATGTATCACTTAGATGACTAGAGGGATGTCGATTTAAGTGGGAGTTCATACTTAATTTGATTAAATGAACTTAATTGTCATGAACTTATTCTAAAAGTTGTCTTTATAAATATTGTAGATGGCCAACGTCAACCTCAATTTCAACGCATTCCTAGAGAAAAACAAGCTGAAAGATGATGGTAGCAACTATGCGGACTGGGTTCGCAACTTGAAGCTCATACTTGAAGCAGCTAAAAAGGCTTATGTCCTTGATGCGCCGCTAGGTGACACTCCCGCTCCCGCAGCAGCCCAGGACATTCTGAACGTCTGGCAAACGCGGAGTGATGACTACTCTCTTGTTAGGTGTGGCATGTTATACAGTTTAGAAACGGGGCTCCAAAGGCGTTTTGAGCAACACGGGGCATATGAGATGTTCCAGGAGCTGAAGCTAGTTTTTCAAGCTCATGCCCGTGTCGAGAGATATGAAGTCTCCGACAAGTTCTTTAGTTGTAAGATGGAGGAGAACAGTTCTGTCAGTGAGCACATACTCAAAATGTCTGGGTTACACGGTCGTCTGACTTCACTTGGAGTCGAACTTCCGGATGATGCTATAATTGACAGAATCCTCCAGTCTCTCCCACCAAGCTACAAAGGCTTTGTGCTTAACTACAACATGCAAGGGATGGAGAAGACCATTACCGAGTTGTACTCGATGCTCAAATCTGCAGAAGTAGAAATCAAGAAAGAGCATCAAGTGTTGATGGTCAACAAGACCACTAGTTTCAAGAAAGGCAAGGGTAAGAAGAACTTCAAGAAAGACGGTAAAGCTGTTGCCGCGCCCGGTAAGCCAGATGCTGGGAAGAAGAAAAAGAATGGACCCAAGCCTGAGACTGAGTGCTTCTATTGCAAGGGAAAAGGTCACTGGAAGCGGAACTGCCCCAAATACTTAGCAGACAAGAAGGCCGGCAACGTTAAAGGTATATGTGATATACATGTTATTGATGTGTACCTTACCAGCGCTCGTAGTAGCTCCTGGGTATTTGATACCGGTGTTGTTGCTCACATTTGCAACTCAAAGCAGGAACTGCGGAATAAGCGGAGACTGGCCAAGGACGAGGTGACGATGCGCGTCGAGAATGGTTCAAAGGTCGATGTGATCGCCGTCGGCACGCTACCTCTACATCTACCATCGGGATTAGTTTTAAACCTTAATAATTGTTATTTAGTACCAGCTTTAAGCATGAACATTGTATCAGGGTCTTGCTTAATGCGAGACGGCTACTCATTTAAGTCAGAGAATAATGGTTGTTCTATTTATATGAGTGATATGTTTTATGGTCATGCTCCGCTGGTGAATGGTTTATTCTTGATGAATCTCGATCGTGATGTTACACATATTCATAGTGTGAGTACCAAAAGATGTAAAGTTGATAATGACAGTCCCACATACTTGTGGCACTGCCGCCTTGGTCATATCGGCGTTGAGCGCATAAAGAAGCTCCATATTGATGGACTACTAGAGTCTCTTGACTTTGAATCATTTGACACTTGCGAACCGTGCCTCATGGGCAAGATGACTAAGACTCCATTCTCAGGAATAATGGAGAGTGCAACCAACTTATTGGAAATAATACATACTGATGTGTGTGGTCCAATGAACGTTGAAGCTCGCGGCGGTTATCGTTATGTTCTCACTCTCACCGATGATTTGAGTAGGTATGGGTATATCTACTTGATGAAACACAAATCTGAGACGTTTGAAAAGTTCAAGGAATTTCAGAGTGAGGTTGAGAATCAACGTGACAGAAAAATTAAATGTCTACAATATGATCGTGGAGGAGAATATTTGAGTCACGAGTTTGGCACACACCTAAGGAAGTGTGGAATCGTTTCACAACTGACGCCGCCTGGCACACCGCAACGCAACGGAGTGTCTGAACGTCGTAATCGCACTTTATTAGATATGGTACGATCTATGATGTCTCTTACCGACTTACCGCTATCATTTTGGGGATACGAATTAGAAACTGCAGCATTGACTTTAAATAGGGCACCGTCTAAATCCGTTGAGACGACACCGTATGAACTGTGGTTTGGCAAGAAACCTAAGTTGTCGTTTCTTAAAGTTTGGGGCTGCGATGCTTATGTGAAAAAACTTCAACCAGAAAAGCTCGAACCCAAAGCGGAGAAATGCGTATTCATAGGATACCCTAAGGAAACTATTGGGTATACCTTCTATCTTAGATCCGAAGGTAAAACCTTTGTTGCCAAGAACGGATCCTTTCTAGAGAAAGAGTTTATATCAAAAGAAGTAAGTGGGAGGAAGGTAGAACTTGATGAGGTAATTACACCCCCTCTCGAACAGGATAGTAGCGCAACGCGGGAAGTTGTTCGTGTGGCGCCTACACCGACTGAAGAGGAAGTTAATGATGATGATCATGAAGCTTCAGATCAAGTTACCACTGAACCGCGAAGGTCCACAAGGGCACACTCCGCACCAGAGTGGTACGGCAACCCTGTGATGGAAATCATGTTGTTAGACAACGGTGAACCTTCGAACTATGAAGAAGCGATGACGGGCCCGGATTCCAACAAATGGCTTGAGGCTATGAAATCCGAGATAGGGTCCATGTATGAGAACAAAGTATGGACTTTGGTGGACTTGCCCAATGACCGGCAAGCCATAGAAAATAAATGGATCTTCAAGAAGAAGACTGATGCAAACGGTAATGTAACCGTTTACAAAGCTCGACTTGTCGCAAAGGGTTTTCGACAAATTCAAGGAGTTGACTACGAAGAGACTTTCTCTCCCGTAGCGAAGCTGAAATCAGTCCGAATCATGTTAGCAATTGCCGCCTTTTATGATTATGAAATTTGGCAAATGGACGTCAAAACAGCGTTCCTTAACGGGAACCTTAAAGAAGAGTTGTATATGATGCAACCAGAAGGTTTTGTCGACCCTAAGGGTGCTAACAAAGTGTGCAAGCTCCAGCGCTCCATCTATGGGCTGGTGCAAGCATCTCGGAGTTGGAACATTCGCTTTAATGAGGTGATGAAAGCGTTTGGGTTCATACAGGTTTACGGAGAAGCCTGTCTGTACAAGAAAGTGAGTGGGAGCTCTGTAGCTTTCCTCATACTATATGTGGATGACATATTATTTATGGGGAATAATATAGAGATGCTAGAGAGCATAAAAGCCTATTTGAACAAGAGTTTTTCAATGAAGGACCTTGGAGAAGCTGCATACATATTAGGCATCAAGATCTATAGAGATAGATCAAGACGCCTCATAGGTCTTTCGCAAAGTAGATACCTTGACAAGATATTGAAGAAGTTCAATATGGAAAACTCAAAGAAAGGGTTCTTGCTAGTTTTGCAAGGCATGAGATTGAGTAAGACTCAGTCGCCGACCACGGCAGCAGATAGAGAGAAGATGAGTTCTGTCCCCTACGCTTCAGCCTTGGGCTCTCTAATGTATGCCATGCTGTATACCAGACCTGATATAAACCTTGCCATAAGTTTGGTAGGGAGGTACCAAAGTGATCCAGGTATGGAACACTGGACAGCGGTCAAGAATATCCTCAAGTACCTGAAAAGGACTAAGGAAATGTTTCTCGTTTATGGAGGTGACGAAGAGCTCGTCGTAAAGGGTTACGTCGACGCTAGCTTCGACACAGATCCGGATGACTCTAAGTCACAGACCGGATACGTATATGTGTTGAATGGTGGTGCAGTGAGCTGCTGCAGCAGCAAGCAAGAAGTCGTGGCAGCATCTACATGTGAAGCGGAGTACATAGCTGCTTCAGAAGCAGCTCATGAAGGAATTTGGATGAAGGAGCTCATCACCGACCTTGGAGTGGTTCCAAGCGCGTCGGGTCCAATGACACTCTTTTGTGATAACACCGGGGCCATTGCCATAGCCAAGGAGCCCAGGTTTCACCGGAAGACGAAGCACATCAAACACCGCTACAACTCTATCCAGGACCATGTCCAGAGTGGAGTGATAGATGAAAGGGTCGATATGGTTGGCTAGAGGGGGGGTGAATAGACAACGACCACTTTTTAATTAATCTTAGCAAGTTAAGGTAAACACTATGCGGGTTCACAAATAATGTGACAATGAGGTGAACCCTATAGAATCTAACAACGAGAGCTATTAAGACAACTAAGATATAGTCATAAGAAAGAGCAAATACAAAGTAAAGGATAGAGATAACCACAAGTGGAACCGATGGAGACGAGGATGTGTTACCGAAGTTCCTTCCCTTTGACAGGAAGTACGTCTCCGTTGGAGCGGTGTGGAGGCACAATGCTCCCCAAAAAGCCACTAAGGCCACCGTATTCTCCTCACGCCCTCGCACGATGCAAGGTACCGTGATTCCACTATAGGTGCCCTTGAAGGCGGCGACCGAACCTTTACAAACAAGGTTGGGGCAACTCCACACAAAGCTTGGAGGCTCCCAACTAAACCACGAAGCTTCACAACAATGGAATATGGCTTCGAGGTGACCTCAACCGTCTAGGATGCTCAAACACCCCAGAGTAACAAGATCCACAAGGGATTGGTGGGGGAATCAACTTTTCTCTTGGTTGAAGTGTGGATCTAGGCCTTCTCAACCAATCCCTAGAGAATCAACAACTTTGATTGGCTAGGGAGAGAGATCGGGCACTTTTGAGCTTGTGGAGCAACAATGGAGCTTAGAGAGGTAAGAGATAGGGTTCCTCAGCTAGAAGAACCCTTTATATAGTGGGGGGAAAATTCAGACCGTTTTCCCACTCTCTGCCCGAGTTCCAGCGGTACTACCGCTGAGCAGGAGCGGTACTACCGCTGCCTGGCGGTACTACCGCTGGATGCAGCGGTACTACCGCTGGGCCTCCAGCGGTACTACCGCTGACAACAGCGGTACTACCGCTGGCCCTTTGGTAGTGCACAAGCACTACTACCGCCGGGAAAGTCTTCGCAAAAGGGTCCGTCCACGAACTACCGCTAGGTAGGTGGAACAAAGCACCTGGAGCGGTACTACCGCTGACCAGGGGCGGTACTACCGCCAGCTAGCGGTACTACCGCTGGCTGTAGCGGTACTACCGCTAGCAGTCCAGGGGTACTACCGCTGGAACCAGCGGTACTACCGCTGGGGACCATTTTGCAGAGATACTCAAAACGAATAGGCGAGGGCCGCTCCAAAGATAAGGAAAGGGAGAATGTGAAGTGTGCGTGTGCAAAGATAGATTCCACCGAAACCTTTCCACTACGGATCCCCTCTTAATAGTACGGCTTTCCTATGACTCAAATAAAGAGAATCGTAGAGAGCGCCGTGCTTCCGTCCAGGAGAGAGGAGACGTGTCGTCTTGTGCCGTTGACGTGTGTTATCTGAAACCTTGACACACACGGTTAGTCCTGTACGGTACTGTCATCAATCACCAAAATTACTTAGGCATAAACTATGCCCCAACAATCTCCCATTTTTGGTGGATTGATGACAATACCAGATTTGCACAGAGAATAATATGAGAACAAAAAGATAGAGATATATGACAATACGGGGCATATGACTCACATCATATGATGGAAATAAATCTCACATAAGATCATGTCTCACAAAAGATAGCAAACGAGAATCAAACCAAGTTCGAAGCAAACCATACGAAATAAAGCAAAGCAATGCAAAGTTCAAAATGAAAGCAAATCCTAGACTCTCTCCCCCTTTGGCACAAGACACCCAAAAGGGGCACACCTAATGCCACAGGTAACTACTCCTCGTCTTCAGGATCACCAGACTCGTCTGTCCCCTCCTGGTCGGTCTGCTCCTCCTCTTCCGCTTCATCGCCAGACCACTGGTACCTCTGAGCCTGCATCCAAGTGGCCTCAGGAGTGATGTCGTCCTCTGAGCCGCTGGAGATGTCCACATCCAAGGTCCTGAGAACACGCTTATGCCTCTGGCGGCTCTGCTTCTGAGCCACGTGTGTCTGGTACTGACCCTTTGCCTGCATACAGAAAAGTGTCTTCATCTTGTCCTGCAGTTTGATAGCCCAAGATGGCATGGCAGACGAGCGGGACTGAGAGGCGGTTCCTCTGTCAGCAGCAGTCTCTGTATCAGTATCCATGTGCTGAGAGGATGTAGATGGGTTGGCCCACTTGTCCTTGACGCGAAGCCTGATCGGGTCATGCACAATGTAATCAGACTGAGCGTAGAGCAGCTCCTCCGGAAAAGCCTCTTGCCACTTATGGCTAATGTATGCGAACAGTAAGGCCCGTAGATAGGAACCTTACGCATGATGATGCAGTTCCAGAGCTCTGTGAACATCACATCAGAAATATCCAGCTGAGCAGACTCCTGAGACATAGCCTCCTCACAAAGTAACAGCATCTCAGCCAAGGAGCCATGGACCTCATCAAAGTTACCACTCCGAGGGAAGAGGGTGTTGCGAAAGATCCGATGCATGATGTCTAGGTGCTTGGGAAGCACCCCCTTCCTCAGATACAATGTCTGCAGCCTGTCCTTTGCGGGGGCCCTATCGGTGGGGGCTGCAGCATGAGGACGCAGCCCAAGAGGAGTGTCAGCACCCTGAAAGTCAATGTGAAGGAATTGCATGAACTCAGTCCAGGAACCGGTCATCTTCTTTGACCCAGTCATCCACACCATGGAACGCTGTGCATCAGGAGAGAAATGGACTGTGACATAAAACTGAGCAACTGCAGTGGGATCAAAGTCCGTCTTGAAGGTGATGATGTCTTTGATGCCCAGTTTGTCAACCAGAGAGAGGGCATCACCAAAGTAGTCCATGTTCCGCTGAAGATGTGCCAGATCAATCCACTGAACAGAGACATAGTTCTTCTTGAAATGAGCAATAACATCCCGATAGATCCTGCACTGGTCCCTTGCCCAGACATGGTCAACACCCTCGATCACATCCCTCTCCTTGAGATAGTGGTTCTTGGTGCGAAAATGCAGAAAGTCCTTGGGGGACATTGTTCGGACATTTACCCTCTTATCCTTGTGAGCGACCTTCTTGAAGGACTTCTTCTTGGGAGGCAGACCAGAGGTGGCAGACCCCTCGGGCGCCTCTTGGTTGCGATACTGTTTGGACTGCGTGTCCCGTGGGGGGTTCGAACGGCGAGAAGAGCCACCTGTGACACAGACCACATAGCAAAAAAGAGGCGACAAGAAGAGTCAAGGCAATGAATCTTGAAAATGCAAAACAAGTAAACACACATTGCTAAGCAAAAACAAACAGAAAAATATATAGTGAACGCTCATGGCGGTAGTACCGCCACCCCTGGCGGTAGTACCGCTGGGGCCTAGCGGTAGTACCGCTACCCCTAGCGGTAGTACCGCTGGGGTCCTAGCAGTAGTACCGCTACCCCCTGGCGGTAGTACCGCTGGGGGTTTGACTTTCAGATCTGACATATAAGACTCGTTTTCGAGGTCATGGGCTGAATATGAACACTAAGACGTACACCCCAGCCCTATTGTCATGAGGAACACTTAGTAACATGAGATAAATACATGCCTAGGCAAGAGAGAGCACGTTTTAGATCTAATCCAAAAGTTCAAGTGCTAGATCTAAGACGAGTAAATCCTAGGGCATGGCAACAAACTCAACAACAAACCATCGGACCTATACTCCCCTCAAATATTTCCTTCATGCCATCCAAGAACTAGCCATAAGATCAACAATATGAATCCAATCCCCAATGCTCCTAACCCTAGAACACGAAAAACAACCAAATAGAAGAAGGGAGGAGCTTTACCGGGATTCATGGCTCTTGGAGGAGGAAGAAGAGATGAAGCAACCCTTCCACACCAACAGGGAGAAGGAGCTCCACGAAGTGAGATCCAATCAGGGAGTTTTCGGGCTAGGGGAGGGAGGAGCCGCGAGGAAGAAGAAACATATGAGAAAATCGGGCCCCCCTCCCTTTATATAGCCCAAGGGGTACGGGCCAGCGGTAGTACCGCTGTGGACCTAGCGGTAGTACCGCTAGCTGGCGGTAGTACCGCCAGATGCAGCGGTAGTACCGCTGGGGTCCTGGCGGTAGTAACCGCTCCCCCTGGCGGTAGTACCGCTCCCCCTTGAAACCCTAGAAATTTTCTAGCCGGCCGTGTTAGATTTTGAATCCTGGCGGTAGTACCGCCATACCTGGCAGTAGTACCGCTACCCCTAGCGGTAGTACCGCTGGGGTCCTGGCGGTAGTACCGCTACCCTGGCGGTAGTACCGCTGTACATGTTTCAACACGGCTAAGGAAAAAGGGGTGAACTTGGGCACATGACAAGTGAGTAAAAAGAGATGGCATCCAAGAAAATGTACTGACTTGTCATTGTATATCCTCTCTTTTATACGCAAGAGAGGATGGAGGGGCGGTGGCCAAGGCCACCTATGTTTGAGACAATGGTATGACACCGCGAAGAATTATCCTTGGGTTCATGACCAATGCTCGTCTTTGAAGCACAAGTGCCATTTGACAATGGCTAAAGTGAAAGACTAGATTAATTTATGCATAATGGGGGGAGGGAGAGTTCATTGAGAGAACAACACTCCCCCTATGTCCATGCCTACATCTAGACCAAGATGGAATGTAAAGTGAGGTGCAATATGCCTAGTTTCAATCCACATTACTTGAATCAATGATATTTAGCTCATGCCTTAACTCCCGGAACCTTGCTTCATCTAGAGGCTTAGTGAAAATATCTGCAAGTTGCTCTTCAGTGTGGATGAAGTGAACCTCAATATCACCTAGCTTGATATGTTCACGAATGAAGTGATGACGAATATCAATATGTTTGGTTTTGCTATGTTGCACTGGGTTGAGGGAAATCTTGATGGCGCTTTGATTGTCACATAGAAGAGGCACTTTGTCACAAGTGACACCATAATCCTTTAAAGTTTGCCTCATCCATAGCAATTGTGCACAACAACTTGCAGCTGCCACATACTCAGCTTCGGTGGATGATAAGGAGACGCAGTTCTGCTTCTTTGAAGACCAACTTACCAAAGAGCGACCAAGGAATTGGCATCCTCCAGACGTTGACTTCCTCTCCACACAATCTCTAGCCCAATCTGAGTCAGAATAGCCAACTAGATTGAAGTTTGCTCCTTTGGGATACCAGAGGCCAAAGTTTGGGGTATGAGCCAAATATCGAAAGATTCGTTTGACAGCCATGTAATGACTTTCTTTTGGTGCGGATTGAAACCGTGCACATATCCCTACACTCAACATAATATCCGGTCTAGATGCACAGAGGTAAAGGAGAGATCCAATCATGGAGCGGTATACCTTTTGATCCACTGCTTTACCATTGGGATCACTGTCAAGCTTGCATCTGGTTGGCATGGGGAACTTGACCGGTTTGACATCTTCGAGCTCGAACCGTTTGAGCATGTCTTGAGTGTACTTGGCTTGTTTGATGAATGTCCCTTCTAGACCTTGTTTAATCTCGAACCCGAGGAAAAACTTCAACTCTCCCATCATGGACATCTCAAACTTCTCAGTCATTAGTGCAGCAAATTCTTCATTGAATGAAATGTTAGGAGAGCCAAAGATAATATCATCAACATATAGTTGGCATATGAACAAATCCCCTTTAACCCTCTTAGTAAAAAGAGTGGGATCAATCTTCCCAATTTCAAACCCACGATCTTGTAACAACTCAGTAAGGTACTCATACCACGCGCGTGGGGCTTGTTTAAGGCCATAGAGTGCCTTATTGAGTTTGTACACATGATTGGGGAGCTTGGGATGTTCGAATCCCGGGGGTTGTTTGACATATACCAACTCATTCAAAGGACCATTAAGAAATGCACTTTTCACATCCATTTGCTGTAAATTGAAGTTATGATGAGAAGCAAATGCAAGTAACATGCGAATAGATTCGAGACGAGCAACAGGGGCAAAGGTTTCACCGTAGTCGATACCCTCGACTTGGGAGTAGCCTTGAGCCACCAATCTTGCCTTGTTTCGAATCACAATTCCATTTGCATCTTGCTTGTTCTTGAATATCCATTTGGTCCCGATGACATTATGTTCCTTCGTTGGCCGAGGCACTAAATCCCAGACTTGGTTGCGCTCGAAGTTGTTAAGTTCTTCGTGCATGGCCATAAGCCAATCCTCATCATCGAGCGCTTCCTGTACCTGTTGAGGTTCACAATACGAGACAAACGCGTGATGCTCACAATAATTCCAAAGCTGTTGACGGGTAGATACTCCCCTTTTTAAACTGCCAAGAACATTCTTCATAAGATGTGACTTGGCTTTCAGCTTGTTCGCATTCTTGGCTGCTCGACGCTCCAAGAGTTCTTCATTAGATAACGGAGGAGCATCGAATTGTTTCTTTTGTTTGCCCTTGCGTCTTGAGCCGGTTGTTGGAGCTCCAGACGGGAATTGTGAGACAGTCTCCTGATCATCTTGTCCTTCGACTTGAGCAGGTTCACTAGTTTGATCTTGTATTAGTGGTTGCTCTTGATCTTGATCTTGTGCTGGTTCCGGGTCTTGGAGTAGAGCTTGAATATCATGGGGCATATCACCATTGTTAGGCAATTGATCTTGACCGTGAGCTTGATCAGCTTGTTGAGAGTCTTCTCTTTGTTCATCGGAAGCGTGTGGGGCTTGTGGGGGTGATGGCTCCACTTGAGTAGAGCATTGTCCTTCTCCTTCGGCCACAAGGGGTTCCTCAATGGGGAGTATTTGACCAATCCCCATTCTTCTTATGGCTTCGGGAGGAATTTCATCACCTATATCACAAAGACCACTTTGCTCCACTTGGGAGCCATTATTTTTGTCAAACTCTACGTTACACGTCTCCTCAATTAGTCCGGTGGACTTGTTGAGGACACGGTAAGCATGAGAGTTTGTAGCATAACCAACAAAGATACCCTCATGTGCTCTAGAATCAAATTTAGCTAACCGAGCTCCCTTTTTGAGAATGAAACACTTACAACCGAATACCCGGAAGTACTTGAGATTGGGTTTGTTTCCAGTTAGAATCTCATACGGAGTCTTGTTCAAGCCTTTGCGGATGTAGAGCCGATTGGACGCATGACATGCTGTGTTGATGGCCTCTGCCCAGAAGTTGTATGGAGATTTGAATTCTGCCATCATTGTTCTTGCAGCGTCTATCAAGGTCCGGTTCTTCCTTTCTGCCACGCGTTTTGCTGAGGGGTATATGGTGCAGAATATTGGTGCTTTATTCCCTCATCACCTAGAAACTCATCTAGGGTGTAGTTCTTGAACTCGGTGCCGTTGTCACTCCTAATCATCAAGATCTTTGCTTCATGTTGGCGTTGCGCTTCATTAGCAAAGTTGATGACCGTTTGTTGAGTTTCACTCTTCCTTTTGAGGAAATATACCCAGGTATATCTTGAGTAGTCGTCAACAATCACTAAGCAATATTTTCTGCCTCCAAGACTATCAAATGTTGGAGGACCAAACAGATCCATATGGAGAAGTTCCAATAGCCTCTTAGTGTAGATAAGAGTCGTTGGACGATGAGCAGTTTCATGAATCTTTCCTTCAATGCAAGCACTGCAAACACGATCTTTAGCAAAGCTCACATTTGTTAGTCCACGAACATGGTCCCCTGTCAGAAGACTTTGCAAAGATCTCATATTGACATGAGCTAAACGGCGATGCCAAAGCCAGCCCACGTCAACTTTAGCCATTAAACATGTCCCAGTCTTAGTGGGTCGCTTTGAGAAGTTCACCACATAGAGACCATTTTCGACATGTCCAACATAGGCTACTTTAAGAGTCTTGCTCCTTAGGAGGACCACAGTGTCAATATTAAAGAATGTGGAAAAACCCATGATTGCAAGTTGACGAACCGAAAGTAAATTGTAGGCAAGTGACTCAACAAGCATGACCTTCTCAATAGATAAATCTTGAGAGACGACCACCTTACCAAATCCCAATACCTTTGACGAGGATGCATCGGCGAATTGGACATGGGTGGGCATAGATGGAGAAGGATGAACATCCACCACTAAGTCCTTGCTTCCGGTCATATGATTTGTTGCTCCACTATCGAGCAACCATGACACCCCACCGGAAGCAAACTCATGCAATAGATCAAGGCTTGGTTTTACGTACCCATTTTTTAATGGATCCTTTCATGTTAGAGACAAGGGTCTTAGGAACCCAGATAGCCCATTCAATATCTTCATCGTAGGAACCAACAAATCTGGCATAAACATGCCCATCACTAGCACAACATGACACATAAGAGGAATTGAGTTTGCCGGCTGTGTTAGTAGGAGCGGTTTTGCCCTTCTTGGGGTTCCCATAGTCCACCTTGTTCCTGTTCACCTTCTGAAGTCCTTGTTCTTGTTCATGAGGGTGAGAGATCGTTTGTCCTTGTTCTTCCATTTACCTTTTGACTTGGAGGTAAGTCCAAGTCCTTCCTTTCCTACACCACCCTTTTGAGTGCTCAAGAGATCGTTCAGACTCTTCTCACCTTGTCTGCATGCCATAAGGCCCTTCTCAAGTTTCTCCTTTAACTTGGCATTTTCCTCCACAAGATGAACATGCTCACAACAGGGGTTAGTTGCACAAGTATTATCAATTAACACAAAGGGAGGACAAGTAGAGATCTCCTTGGTAAGCTTTGCTTGGAGTTGATCATGAGACTCTTTCAGAGAGAAATGAACACCTTTCAAGGCTTTGTGGGCCTTGTCAAGTACGTCAAACTCTTCTTTGAGTCTGTCACGGCCAACCTCAAGAGCATACTTTTCAGATTTCAGCATGCGAGTAAGAACAACATCATGATCTAGTTTCTTTTGCATTTTAGCGCAGTCATCGTTATATGACTCCTCAAGAGCCAAACGAAGAGTGCGCTCTTCTTCTAGAGCACTAGATAATTCGGCAATTTCATCGGCATAGTCACGACTATGTCCCTGAAGCTTGGAGATGGTCTCCTCATGAGACTCACTGAGGTCAGTGGCCTCACCCAGTTGTTCCAAGAGAGCAACAAAGTGCTTCTTGGGTTCTCCCTTAATAGTGCATAGAAACTTATCAATATCATGCTCATTAAGTTCTCCAACATCACTATCTTCTTCACAATTTAACAATGAAGGAGCAGAAGCAATGTTGGTCTTAATGATGGGAGTTACCTGATTGGTACCTTTTTCCATGAGGCACTTGGTGATGTGGTTCTCGTTGGGGGCGTTGAAGAGAGACACCTTTTGGGAAGAGGTAGTGGCAATAGCAACAGTTTCCGTTGCCACTGTATCATCATCATCACCATCATCATCAGAAGGATACTCCTCCAGGGCCACCATCCCTTTTGGGTGAGGTTTCTTCACAAAGTTGTTCTTGATTGGAAATGATTTGGTTTTGTCTTTGCGAATGAGCTTGCCTCCGTTGTCTTCCCTTTTCTCATAGGGACATTCTGCCACGAAGTGACTCACGTTGCCACAGTTATAACATGTCCTTACTCGTTGTTTGGGTTTGAATCCACTTGAGTTGTTCTTGGTGAAGGTGGGTCTTGAGTTCCTTTTATTTCCCCAGAATTGCCTTGATGCAAGAGCCATGTGCTCATGATAAGCATACTTTGTGTCCTCAGGGCAGCTCTCTTCTTCCTCATCTTCTTCTTCTTCTTCAAGCACTGCTCTTGCTTTCAATGCAAGGTTGGGTGAAGTGGTTTTTGATCGGACACGAGCAAGTGCATTGTCGGCTGTCTCGTTCATGACTGACATTGCAATGAACTCATCCAACACTTCACTGGAAGACAAGGAGTGGAAGTCTGGCCGCTGACGAATGACAGATGACATGGCTTTATTGAAAGGCATGATGGCTTTGAGAAACTTGCGCTTGACCCATGTATCATCCACATCCTTACTCCCATGATCCTTTAGTGCCACAGCAATAGCAGTCACCCTCCGATAGAGATCACGAGGGTCCTCGTCTTCCTTCATCACAAACTCATCGGCCTTATCAAGTATCACTTCATAGTTGGATCGTTGAATACTTGAGCTTCCCTTGTACATCACCATAATATGCTCCCAACAATCCTTGGCCAATGTGAAGGGACGTAAGTGGGGAAGATCTTCAGGTGGCACAGCAGACTGGAGAATAAACAACGCAGAGTGATTATATTGATTGTCTGCATCTTCTCTTGGAGTGAGGTTGCTTGGGTCATGGGGATAATATCCTTGCTCGATAATTCTCCACAAATTTGTTGAGCTGTGATTCAAATGAGACTTAATAGAAAATACCCAGTTAGCAAAGTCACCTTTCACAAGTTTAGGAGGAGGACCAACAGGATTAAGACGAGGTGCGAGAACGGGTCCTCCATAGGCCATGGGAGGTGGAACTGAGGCATATGTTCTAGTCCCATCCTTTTCGTGAGGTGAAGCCGGTCGCATACCTTTAGCCGCTTCCTTAGAGGAGTTGGCCTCCGAATCGGAAATGGTGGGTTTAACCACTAAAGCCGGTTCGGGTGAACTTTTAAGACCCTCAATTAATTCTTTAAGCATGGTTTTGACTTCGCTCGTCAAGGACGTTTTGAGGGCTTCCATAGCCGTATTCAAGTCGTCCCTTGTGACCGAAGTCAAGTCCATGTCCTCGGGTTGCCCATGGTTAACTTCCTCTCCGCCTTCCATACTCTTGGGTGGTTAAACCCTTAATAAAGAGACGTGGCTCTGATACCAATTGAAAGGATCAATATGGTTGGCTAGAGGGGGGGGGGTGAATAGACAACGACCACTTTTTAATTAATCTTAGCAAGTTAAGGTAAACACTATGCGGGTTCACAAATAATGTGACAATGAGGTGAACCCTATAGAATCTAACAACGAGAGCTATTAAGACAACTAAGATATAGTCATAAGCAAGAGCAAATACAAAGTAAAGGATAGAGATAACCACAAGTGGAACCGATGGAGACGAGGATGTGTTACCGAAGTTCCTTCCCTTTGACAGGAAGTACGTCTCCGTTGGAGCGGTGTGGAGGCACAATGCTCCCCAAAAAGCCACTAAGGACACCGTATTCTCCTCACGCCCTCGCACGATGCAAGGTACCGTGATTCCACTATAGGTGCCCTTGAAGGCGGCGACCGAACCTTTACAAACAAGGTTGGGGCAACTCCACACAAAGCTTGGAGGCTCCCAACTAAACCACGAAGCTTCACCACAATGGAATATGGCTTCGAGGTGACCTCAACCGTCTAGGATGCTCAAACACCCGAGAGTAACAAGATCCGCAAGGGATTGGTGGGGGAATCAACTTTTCTCTTGGTGGAAGTGTGGATCTAGGCCTTCTCAACCAATCCCTAGAGAATCAACAAGTTTGATTGGCTAGGGAGAGAGATCGGGCACTTTTGAGCTTGTGGAGCAACAATGGAGCTTAGAGAGGTAAGAGATAGGGTTCCTCAGCTAGAAGAACCCTTTATATAGTGGGGGGAAAATTCAGACCATTTTCCAACTCTCTGCCCGAGTTCCAGCGGTACTACCGCTGAGCAGGAGCGGTACTACCGCTGCCTGGCGGTACTACCGCTGACACCAGCGGTACTACCGCTGACACCAGCGGTACTACCGCTGACACCTTGGTAGTGCACAAGCACTACTACCGCCGGGAAAGTCTTCGCAAAAGGGTCCGTCCACGAACTACCGCTAGGTAGGTGGAACAAAGCACCTGGAGCGGTACTACCGCTGACCAGGGGCGGTACTACCGCCAGCTAGCGGTACTACCGCTGGCTGCGGCGGTACTACCGCTAGCAGTCCAGCGGTACTACCGCTGGAACCAGCGGTACTACCGCTGCGGACCATTTTGCAGAGATACTCAAAACGAATAGGCGAGGGCCGCTCCAAAGATAAGGAAAGGGAGAATGTGAAGTGTGCGTGTGTAAAGATAGATTCCCCCACTACGGATCCCCTCTTAATAGTACGGCTTTCCTATGACTCAAATAAACAGAATCGTAGAGAGCGCCGTGCTTCCGTTCCAGGAGAGAGGAGACGTGTCATCTTGTGCCGTTGACGTGTGTTATCTGAAACCTTGACACACACGGTTAGTCCTGTACGGTACTGTTATCAATCACCAAAATTACTTAGGCATAAACTATGCCCCAACAATAGATATTTGTAAAGTACACACGGATCTTCATATTGCACACCCGTTGACTAAACCTCTTCCACGAGCAAAACATGATCAACACCATAATGCTATGGGTGTTCGATACATCACAATGTAACTAGATTATTGACTCTAGTGCAAGTGGGAGACTGTTGGAAATATGCCCTAGAGGCAATAATAAAATGGTTATTATCATATTTCCTTGTTCATGATAATCGTCTATTGTTCATGCTATAATTGTATTAACAGGAAACAGTGGTACATGTGTGAATAAATAGATCACAATGTGTCCCTAGCAAGCCTCTAGTTGGCTAGCTCGTTAGTCAATAGATGATCATGGTTTCCTGATCATGGGCATTAGATGTCATTGATAACAGGATCACATCATTAGGAGAATGATGTGATGGACAAGACCCAATCCTAAGCATAGCACTAGATCGTATTGTTCGTATGCTAAAGCTTTTCTAATGTCAAGTATCTTTTCCTTCGACCGTGAGATTGTGCAACTCCCGGATACCGTAGGAGTGCTTTGGGTGTATCAAACGTCACAACGTAACTGGGTGACTATAAAGGTGCACTACGGGTACCTCCGAAAGTGTCTGTTGGGTTGGTACGAATCGATATCGGGATTTGTCACTCCGTGTGACGGAGAGGTATCTCTGGGCCCACTCAGTAGAACATCATCATGAGCTCAATGTGACTAAGGAGTTAGTCACACGATGACGTGCTACGGAACGAGTAAAGAGACTTACCAGTAACGAGATTGAACAAGGTATAGGTATACCGACGATCGAATCTCGGGCAAGTTCTATACCGACAGACAAAGGGAATCGTATACGGGATTGATTGAATCCTTGACATCGTGGTTCATCCGATGAGATCATCGTGGAGCAAGTGCGAGCCACCATGGGTATCCAGACCCCGCTGATGGTTATTGGCCAGAGAGGTGTCTCGGTCATGTCTGCCTGTCTCCCGAACCCGTAGGGTCTACAGACTTAAGGTTCGATGACGCTAGGGTTATAGGGAATTATTATACGAGGTTACCGAAAGTTGTTCGGAGTCCTGGATGAGATCCCGGACGTCACGAGGAGCTCCGGAATGGTCCGCAGGTAAAGATTGATATATAGGACGGATGGTTTTGGACACCGGAAGTGTTTCGGGCGTCACGGGTAATGTACCGGGACCACCGGGACCATCGGAGGTGGCCCCGAGGGACCACCGAAGGGGGGCAACGACCCCGGGAGGTAAGGTGGGCCAAGTGGGGGTGGGAACCAGCCCCTAGGTGGGCTGGTGCGCCTCCCCACTCAGCCCATTGCGCAAGGGAGAGAAAGGGGGGGCAAACCCTAAGCCAGGTGGGCCTAAGGCCCACCAGTTGGTGCGCCACCCCCTCCTCCCCCTTCTGGCCGCCGCACCTCCCATCTGGGGGGCTGCCGCACCCCTTAGGGTGGGAACCCTAGGGGTGGCACCCCCTCTCCCCTCCCCCTATATATAGTGGGCACTTTTGGCCATTGGGCGACAGACTTTTTCCTCTCCCTCGGCGCAGCCCTGCTCTTCTTTCTCCTCCTCTCTGTCGGTGCTTGGCGAAGCCCTGTCGGGAGACCTCTTCTCTCCATCAACACCACACCGTCGTGCTGCTGGAGTTCTTCCCCAACCTCTCCCTCCTCCTTGCTGGATCAAGGTGCGGGAGACGCCACCGGGCTGCACGTGTGTTGAACGCGGAGGTGTCGTAGTTCGGCACTAGATCGGAATCGCTGCGAGTACGACTCCATCAACCGCGTTCTAGCAACGCTTCCGCTTAGCGATCTTCAAAGGTATGAAGATGCTCCTACCCCTCTCTCGTTGCTGGTCTCTCCATAGGAAGATCTGAATATGCGTAGGAAAATTTTGAATTTATGCTACGTTACCCAACAGTTGTAGCACCCCTTCCGTCCATACGGACACCCATGGGTTGCACATGAAGTACATGGATGCATTCATGAAATTCACCCAACTTTTACCGGCACCTGAGAATGCACATGCAATGTTGCCACGCAAAATTTCGACGAAATCGAAGACCAAACGCACATTGTGTCACGTCCGGCATCTGTTTTTGCCGGTTTTTGAATTGAAATTCATAAAAAAAACATGGATTGTCAGAAAATCCTTGTGAAGTTCATTAGGAAGCGTGGAAAAAAAATGAAAAAAAATTTCATGTAGGAGACTTGCAAATTCATATGGAAAGATTTCATGTAGGAGACTTGCAAATATTCATATGAAAAAAATGAAAAAAATACACCCGACGTCGTCATATTGTTTTCCCACGACAGCGGGATTAGCGACGTTGCATACCCTAGCCACATCGACGTGATCTCGCCGCCGCCGCGCCCCCGACGCGTCGCTCTGCACCCGACGTGATCTCGCTACCCCCTCTCCCCCGATGCCTAGCCGTACGCCGACGTGATCTTGCCGCCCTTCGTCCATCCCGACGCCGCGCCATCACAACTCCGTCACCGTGGCCGTCACCGTCCGTCCGCGCGTCGCCGTCCGTCACCGTCACCATCCGTCCGCCGTCGGTTGTCACCGTCCGTCCGCCGTCGTCCTTCACCGTCAGTCGCCGTCGGCCTTGACCGTACGTCAGTGCGTCGCCGCGGCCTTCACCGTTCGTCCGTCCGTTCTTCCTCCATCGACATTATAATTGGGTAAGTATGTTTATATTTTTCATGTTATTATTGAAATATCAAATAAATTGCATCGTACGTGACAAATTGTTTAAATTATGAAGGATGGAAATCGACCGTGTGATTCCATGTTCTGTTGAGAAGTGGGTTAGTCTTCTTGATAAACTTTCAGCAAGTCAAAAATTTACGTTTTATGAAACGGATTTGCAAGGCATGTTACAAATGCCGTCCGTTAAGATGCGTGAATTTTACTTCACTTTTTGATCCAAGGCTACAATCGCCATAACAAAAAATTCATGGTTCAAGAGTCAGCTGGTAGTAAAGGCCTTATTTCAATAGGGCATGATGATGTGTTATCTATTTTTGGATTGAAAAATTAAGGAGTTGATGTAGTTGGTTTTCTTAGAACAGAAGGACAAAAAATTATGAAAAGAATACCAACTAATTTTGTGGACACAGAAAAGGGTAAGATCATGATTGATGATCTTATCAATAAAATTGTGAAGAATGAAAACAAGGATGATGACTTTGTCTAGATGACGTTTCTAGTTTTGTTGGGAACCGTAATCGCACCAGTCTCCCATGAATATATTCCGAAGGAATATTATGCCTTAGTTAAGGACAAAAGGATGATAAGTAAGTTCAACTGGAACGAGTTTACTTTGAAATTCTTTCTTTCGAAGATTGGAAAGGTCCTAGAGGATGGCCGTGTGATGGAATGGCCACATGGAAACCTTGCCCTTTTGCAGTACGTATTATTCGATTTATTACTCATGTATTGTTAGTCAAATATATATTATATTAATTATTTGGTGTATTGCAGTATGCCTATTGGGAGAAAGTACAACCAATTATAGGTCCAAAATATGATCCGTCGTCACTTATGAGCCCCTTGATGAGGAACTGGACGGAACCTGTCGAGGAGAAAAGAGACAAATACGACTATGATTATGGTCGTGGTGTTGGAATGGTAATCCATATTCTCTAAATTTATTTTTTAATGTTACATTTCCATGGTTTGACTTATTGTCTAAATTAGATGTATAATTATCGGTCTCTAATTATTGTTTTTGTAGATTGATGATAATATTACATATGAGTATAGGGTGAAATTTTTTTTCTCAAGAACAAGCTGAAAAGAATAAAAAATCAAGTACTAAAAAATCTACTGTTAGTGGAAAGAAAAAAGAGAGCAACACATCACATGCTTCCGCGAGTAATGTTATGGCTTCCGCGAGTAATGTTTGGCATGAGCTGAAGGAAATACATAAGGAAAATGCGTCGCTTGCCAGAGTTATGCGCACGGGTAACGACGCAACACTACTTTACTATCGTGCATAATGTATTTCATTGACTTAAATAACTCTTGTTAATAAATATATTTTTAGAGGATGATTGAGAAAATGAACAAAAACCGGTGTGTTCTATAGAACCGGTAACATGGAGGAAGAAGAAGAGAATCTATATGGTGACATTAATGAATCTACAAATGATGGTGCATTTGGTCATAAGGAGTTTGTTTATCAGTCTGATAAGGACAACTATCACACACCTTATCAAGGTAAAATTAATAAGCAAAAGGACGATGACGAAGGTAAGATACCTTATTATTGCACTCCAGAATATCTGAATAGTTTCAAGGCCTGAGGTATCAGATGAGAAGGCGGTCACGTCTTTAGATACAAACAAAATTTCATCACACGAATTGGGTCATTATAATGGAGTAGATGAGCAAGTGGAAAAGGGGATTGGCAAATGTAAACGCACTGCATCAAGAGCCATAAAGTCTCCTTTTGTTGTTGTTAAACACATCAAGCGTGCAAAACGTTCTGCCAAAGCGAGTAAGATTGTTATGAATCAATATTGTTTTCGTAGAACAAAGTTTATTGTAGAGTTACGCTTACTAATTTTAATTTGTGATTTGCAGAACTGTTTAATAAAGTAGATGGTAAGAAAAGTAGTGCTAACGTAGATGTGATAAAATCGAGTGTTATGTTTTTACGCGCATGTGAGCGCTCAAAGAAACATAAAGCTACACAAATTTTCAATGATGGTGTGACTGACGCTTTGACTGCAGAGAGAGCTTGTCAGATTCTTAACCGCCAATGGATAAGCGGCAATGTAAGTTATTTATATTTTTAACATTATACTTGACAACAAAGTACAATCATTACATTTGTTATATTATTTTCAGGTTATGAATGCGTACTCATCTTTTTTGTGGGGGGAAGCTAAAGACGAACGTTACATAATACCTGCTTGAAGGGTGACGTGGCTGCTTGAATATAGAAAGGATAAGAATTTAAACGGTAATGAGTATGAAAAAGTGTCAAATTCTAATGAACCCGTAAATAGGTGTATCAACGAGTATTTCAAAGCACCTAAGGTATGTTCTTGTGGTTGTAGTGTATACAAATAATGCAGTAGTATTAAAAATGTTGCATTGATCTAGTTAATATTTTCTTTTTTTTCTTTATGCAGACTTATATGGCTCTCAACAAGGATAACACCCATTGAATTATGGTCGTCATGCATAAGGAAAAGGAAGAGTTCCAGGTTCTAGACTCGTTGATGGGAAAAGAACTTGACAGTACAACTAGAAAACTCATTGAGGACTTGGTAGGTTTTAATACATATTTGCATTGCAGAACCATCGTGTGTTTACATTATTTATTGAAAGTTTCTTGTGTTTTATTGCTATTTTTAGAGAAGAGAAATTGGAGCAGATATTGCAGAATCAAATGCAACCGGATCTGTGCAGTATCCGGATGTATCCGCATGGCCTATTAAAACCTACGACATGCCTCAACAAGAAGATGGGTGAGTATGCAGTTGAATATAACGTTGATGTATTATATGTGTGATGCATAATTATTTATTGTTAATTACATGCATCAGGAACTCATGCGGATTATTTGTTCTTCATTGCTTTAAAAATTGGAATGACGATACATGGGATCGATCTTCTTCACAGGTACAAAACTAATATTAATACTCTTTACTATGAACACTTATAGTGGATTAAAATAATTTGAGTGTTGCTTTGGAGAGATCAATTGATGATGCGAGGGAGCTAATGATAGCGCAATTGATTTTTCTTTGAAGAACACACTTGGGGAAATTAAAGGCAAAGTTATTATGATTGCAAGGAGAAAGAAATAGATGACATCAGAGAAGATTCATGCGTGTTTGAGTTTACTACGGGACTAGATGTTTTTATCATATTTTGTGTTTAAACATTTTATACGTAATAGTAATTATATAGTTTTAGTAATATATAAATATTATGTTGTTGTTGAAAATTCTATCAACTGTGCTATGTTGTCGGTGCATGCAGTCGGCGCGACGTCGGCGCATACCGTCGGAGTGACGTTTTTTTAAACGAACGGACGGGGGCCAACTGCGTCCGCGTTCGGCGGGACATGCAGTCGGCGTGACTATTTTGCACGAAAAAAACCGACGGGCATCTGCGTTCGCGTGGCGTCGGGACATGCAGTCGGCACGACGTTTTCAGCCCAGAAAACGACGGGATCAACGGCCCCGCGTGACGTCGGCGCATGCAGTCCATGCGACGTCTTTTGGCATGAAAAAACCAACGGGCATCTGCGTTCTCGTGGCGTCGGGGGATGCAGTCGGCACGACGATTTTTTGCCCAGAAAACGACGGGATCAGCGGCCCCGCCTTGACGCCGGCGCATGTAGTCGGCGCGACGTTTTTGGCACAGAAAACGACGGGGTCAACTGCTCCCGCGTGACGTCGGGGCATGCGGTCGACGCGACGGGGTTTCACCCAAAACACACAGCACCGTCATGGCGTCGGTACATGCATTTTGCATTTAAAAAATAGCACAATTGATGTCGGCTGAAATGCTCGTAGTATTGTCTTATATAAAATGACAACATATAACAAGAAAAACATATACGTATTATCTTAAATAACAAGAAAAACATATACATATTGTCTTATGTAACACAATATTATTGCAGATATAAAAATCTAAAGCTTACAATAACACCGCTTCCATCTTCAACCCCAATTACTGCATGAAATAAATTATAGGTTATAAGAAAATAATTACCGAAATGAAACAACATAAGTAAAATAACAAACAACATACGTACTCTGGATTTTGGTTGCAAGTGGCCTTGTTATGACCTGGAAGTCTGCATAGTCTACATAGACGTCTGCTTTTCTCATCAAATGTTTTTGGTCTTCCATTTTTGGTCACCTCAGGAGCATTCTTACCCTGATCTTTAATATTCTGTTTAGGTGCCCCTTTGGTGGACACCTTCACTGACTCACGAATAAGAATATGATTCTGCTTAGGCTGAAATTCATCATTACTCACAAAGCTTTGCTGATTGGGTTCTTCATTATTCAAGATGTCCTTATTCTCTATAATTTCTTTCATTGCTGCAAGCATCTTGTCGAATAAGAATGGGTTATGACATGCGATATGAGCAGCTTCTGCAGATACACTGCTCAACGAACTATATCTAGCTCTAGCCTCCTTACCCGTCTAAACCCATGAAAACAGATCGCTGGTGCGCTTCACGGGCAATCCAGATCTTGCTTTCTTCGTGAACCGTCGCAGGATACAACACTTAGGTATTGCAGGTAAGTTGAGTGCATTCAAAACATGAAGAATATGCTTGCAAGGAAGGCCTTTGCGAGTCATACTTCGACAACTGCACTTTATAGTTTCTGCAGAGTTACCTGGTGCGTAGTCCACATTAAACCTATGATCCCTGTTATTTTTCCAAGCAAGCACGAATATGTGATTGTCTGCTCGTCTTAATCTATCAATTACCTCAAGCTGATGTACCTTTTTTAAATCTTCCTGCAAGATGTAAAAGTTTGCCTTCGTGAATGCTTTGGCAGCAAACACCTCAATGGTCTTACACTCAGTCACTGCTACTGGTAGAGTCTGTGAGGCCACGCAATCGTCATGCGATTCATTCTCGCGCAGGCGCATGATGCAATTCTCATAGTGTACAATCATATCAACAATTGTCATACCGTAGTCCAGATGTAGGTGCAGGCATGAGTTCAGGCTCTGGCTCCTCTGATTACTACACATACCATGAAATAACCCACCAGACAAATATGATGCAGCCCAGAGCTTCTTCTTCCTGTACATCCTATGGAGCCATGTTTTTGTTTTCTCCGTCTGCCATTTCTGAACAAACGCGGCCCATCTCTCCTCGAAAACTGCATGTGTGGTGGCGTAGTACAAGAGTGACCTGAATTCCTTCAATGACTTGTGGTGGAGGTGTTTCTGCATGTTTTTTTCAATATGCCATGAACATAGACGATGCCACACGTCAGGAAGCACCTTCATGATAGCCTTTATCATCGCTACATCTCCATCAGTAATTACAGACTGGGGCTTCTTCTGGCAGTGAGCTTTCAAAAACGTCTCTAGCAGCCAAACATACGTACCTTCAGTCTCATCTGAAACAATGGCGCATGCAAAAAACCGTAGTGCAACGGTGATTGTTGAGACCAACAAAAGGGATAAATGGCATTCCATACCTATTCATCTTGTACGTACTGTCGAACACAGTGACATCACCATAGTCAAGATATTCCCGACGTGATTGCGAATCACACCAGAACAGGTTGTTCAACCTACCTTCAGCGTCAACGGTATGCTCAAAGAAGAAACCCGGATCCCTGTCCTTTCTAGCCAACATGATTCCTATAGCAGTGTCAGCATCACCTTGGACAAGCAGTTTCATCTTCTTCCTGTAGCACATATTATACAATTTCCTCCTTCCAAACCCTGTCTTAGCATACGAACCGTACCTGCCGACAAAGTTATCAAAAATGATATGCTTTCTTATCCCAGCTCCTGCCATAGCTAAAATCTCTGCTTTCTGGAAATCTTTGATTACATTGTGAGACCGGAGGAAAGGGACTTCGTCTGGTTTTGCAAGAACATGGTTGTGATCATCGAAGAAACTGCTCACATACCAAAGTCCACTCTTTCTATCAAGCTTCACTTTTAAATGGACTTCACAGAAACATCGACTCTCCGGTCTCAGTCTGCGGGTCCGGCCTTCCATGGTTAAAAATTTTGCCTGTCATTTTCCTGCCCTGGAACAGAGATACCTCCTCATGCGTAAAACTTTTTGGGAACCTTTTCCAAATCTTTTCAAGTCCCTCCTAATACTGAATCCACGATCTTTGGCGTATTGCTTATAGAACATGTACGCCTCTCCTTCTGACCTCAATGTCTTGGCCATGACTTCCCAATGCCTATCCAATGTCTCTTGCTGATATTCATCATAGCCGATGTCAAGGTCAAAATCAAGATCGCCAACATGCTCATCGTTCCCATTAAAACGATCAACACCCCCTGCAAAATAAGACATATCACCATGTTCGTCAGTCTTTTGATATGTTTTCAGTTTTCATGAGTAATTTGAACATGTAATATAACTTACTTCGCTCATATTTCCTTCATTAGGTGCATTGTCATCATCCTCATCATTGTCATCATCCTCATCATTGTCATCATGAAAGGTTCTCGTCTCAGCGTCACCATCGGTATTTCTCTGTGCAGATTCAAAAGTGTAAGCGGTAATACAATTTGCATGTTAGTAATAATACAACAACATATTTAAAACATACCTGGGTTCCACTTTAAACGAAAATGATACGTTGGTATATGATTAAGTTGATGATGAGTTGTTAGATGATCGATTAGAATACTATTGCCATTCGACGAAAATGATATGAAATGATATAGTGTAAAAAAGATGCATATATGTGCATGTAACTCGTGTCTACATTTTGTAAATATGTTCGACAAAGCACGACGGATGACCAAGCATGGAGATATATAAGAGAGGACACTTTTCTCTATTAGCTAGCTAATAATAACCTAAATTAACCCCTAAACCAGCCCCTTTAAAAAAAACCTCAGCTCCAGCCAGGTGCTGACGCGTGGATTTCTTTTGGTCCCGGTTGGTGTCAGCAACCGGGACTAAAGCCCCCCCTCCCCCTGCCTGGCCTGGCCGCAGCGGCCACGTGGAGGCCCACCTGTCCCGGTTCGTGTAAGAACCTGGACTAAAGGCAAAGGGCATTAATAACGATCTTTTTGTCCCGGTTCCAAAACCGAGACAGAAGGCCCTTATGAACCAGGACAAAAGGCCATTTTTCTACTAGTGTTTCAGCATAAGATTGATCATCGCTATCATAATCGTCATTGTCATCATTAGCATGTACCTATTTAAATCAATAGCAATTGTAAGTGTTAATGTAATAACTTATATTTTCATTATTTATAGTCAACGTACACAATACTTACATTACCACTATATGATTCATCCTGACTCATATAGTTGTGTCCGAGTGATTTATTTGCATTCAATGACGAAGATTCATCCTCACTACTAGAGTCATCGCCAGCATATCCGGTGTTGTTTTGATCTATTAATAAATCTTTCAATAGGTATTGTATCAATGTACAATGAAATCATGAAAATTGTATGAATTAAATGAAAATTTTTTACTGTCCGTCGTCGAAGGGTTGATCGACATCGTTCGACGTCGGTGCCACGTCGGTCACTGCAACCGCCGGCGTCGAAGCGGAGGAAGAGGGTCACGTCGCCGGTGGAGTCGTGTGCGGCGGCGCACCGGCGGCGGCGCACCGGCGGCGGCGGAGACGAGACGGTGGGGGTGTCCTGTCGGCGGTGGAGGCGACGTGTGTTGGACTCGCGGCGTCGGCGGAGACGTGCGGGGGGTGGAACCACGTCGGCGCCGGGGACGGCGGTGGAGACGTCGCGGCGGCGGAATCGGGCGTGATGAAGCTAGGTTTTTTTTTTCAACCAAACCGCCGACGCGTGGATGACGTGGCGTATGTACGACGGGCGGGCGGACGGGGCGACAGATACGATACAGAACATGCAATGACCATACTGTCCTTATACGTTTAGTGGGGGGGAGGGTTGTACCGAAGAAGAGCTCATTTATTATTTGCCATTGCAAATTATATCGTTGACCCCTAAATGTTTTTTTGCGCCACATACTAGCTATCTGTTTCCTATTTCTTCACCTCCCAAAATATTTATATCGGTGGATGTTCAATTATATAGAAGGAATATGATACACATGAATCAGCGTCTAGATGCATCACAACATGGAGATAAGGATCTCTCGGCATCCCATGCTGAAGATGTATCGACAAGTTATTAACAAGTAAATAATCATCAGTATTGTTTTACATCTGTTCCTTTGTAAGCCTACAGCCAAATCAGCACAAAATACTCGACGATGGATTCAAAACACCACAAAATATTATATGTCGATAGATGACCATTGCAATGAGACCGGGGCTCGTTTCCTCCTTATCAAAAAAAAAAGATGAACATTGCAATGCTCTGCAGAGGATCTAATCGGCTTGTTTTCAAGACAACCCTCGTTAATTGTTTTTTGTTCACAAATCACAACCACCAATTGAAACACTGAGTACAATATTGGTGTCTATAGTTAGCACCGATAGACAAAGGCAATTCGATGAGCAGACCACCACTAAGTTCATTACAGAAGCTAAATTCGGATAAATGTATCCACATTTTCGAAACTTTTGGGTTGCCAGGGAGATGTTAAAACCACCTATATCAGACATAAACTGAATAAGATTCTCAACTTAAATTAGACATCCACTATCTAGGTTCCATCATGGATCATGGTCCTAGGTATGAGCACATTTCAGTACAGGTACAAACAACAGACATGTTCTTCCACTTTAAGATGTGACTGGTCAGGTTTGCTCCAATCTCCCATGCTCAAGTACATTTGGGGACCGGTCTCCAATTTTTTCAGTGCCTTTGCATGCATATGTGAATTCCATCAAACAAACAAAACAAAGTACTCCGCAATCAATCTTGGACCTATATCTGATGCCTGATTCACCCACAAGAATAATGCATGCTTTTGCGACAGTCGACAATCACCCCCGGTAGCCTCAGCCAAAAAGTAACATTCCACACATATGTGAGCGTCGAGTATGCTGCATCGCATGCTATGTGGTTTATGCAATCTACGCTCCTGGGCTCCTGGCTTGCTTGAAGCATTGAGTAGAACACTGATGCTTAGCCCTGATATTCAAAGCTAACATGGTGGACAGCTACAAGTCAATTACATTTCAGAAGCTACATCTCAGACTGAAATTGAATTAGCTTCCTTGACTGGCTACCAAGATTTCGGTTCTTCTGAACTGAGAATTTGCATTCCATTACCCAAGCCGTGCAGAGAGATCACTGGCTACAAAGATTGGAAAAAGATATCTTGTGTGACCCAACCAGATGAACTTGTCTTGGGTTCAGTACTCAAGTTATCACCAAAGGGGGTGATGCTGTCCGCAATTAATATTATTACACGTCCTTGGGCAATACAAGACTTTCAAACAGAGAAAATTCAAAGTGATGTTTTCCTTGATCTCCCGGAATATGCAACTGTTTAAGACAAGGTCTAGCTCTGGGCTGATGATGGCACAGATACGGGGTTGAGAATCTCCTCTTGGTAATAACTACATCTCGGCATAATTTCGAACCTAGCTAGTTTATCACGTATTTTCAATCTATCTATAACTATAGTTCAGTACATGCAAAACACAGGCACGACATCCATGGTAGATATGACTGTGGTTTGGTTTGCTCCAATCTCTCACACTCAAGATAATTTAAAAAATTGTTGGCCATGGGCCATGGCAACAGATGTTTTTCCTAATAGCTTCATCTTCAAAAGCTAGCTAGCTCTAACTAGGTTGTTTCTCTCGTGCGGATGGTGAACATCAAACCATATATATGCATTGGACGAGGAAGATCATGCATAGCTACTCCCTCCGTTCCTAAATATAAGTCTTTAAAGAGGTTTCACTACAAGTCTATATACGGATGTATATAGACATATTTTAGAATGTACATTCACTCATTTTGCTTCGTATGTAGACCTCTAGTAAAATCTCTTAAAAGACTTATATTTAGAAACGAAGGGAGTAGATGTTTGCATAGGTAAGGTGTGGTATGCATGCGCCGAATGCAGTACCTTTGAGGACCGGTCATGCTCGTATGCTTGTTTCACCTGTCATGCATCGTGTCGGTCATTCATTTTCATGCCTTTTGCATTGTTATCATGTAATCAAATGAACCAAGCGTTTTGCTGGTCCGCCTGTACGTGTGTGTGCATACAACACATAGAATGTGTGGATCCCATCAAACAGACGAAAATGTGATCGTTAGTCTATGTTCACGATTGGCCAGCGAAAAGTAAACATGCTTCTGTTGGCACGATAACAATCACCTGGGCAAGCCTCAACCAAAAACACCCCACACAATGTATTGGTTTTTTGGATGGAAGAAGGGCCTTGAAGCTTCGACGGTCCCCGATAGCTGCATTTATTATCAGCAGTGACATTACATCTCATAAAGGATTTATGAAAAGTAAGTTTCAATCCGGTCCTTGAAGTTTGCATGGAGGATCCTAAACTGAGAACTTGAATTAAAACTGGGTCCAAACAGCGGCTCCAACTCAGATGTAATCTCGCTGATGCTGCCGATGACATCTATGGCCCAGCTAGATTCCCACGTATAACTACACTTGTGCTAGTAAATGTACAGCTCCTGCACGCGTCCTCTCATTGATTATATTGTGGTTTGGTTTGCTCCAGTCTCCCACAAGTTAATTTAAACACTTGTTGGCCATGGGCGATGACAACTAAGCTTGTTCCTGACAGCTTCATCTTATATAGTAGCAGTAGAACATGTAACATCTTATGGGCTGGCCAACTCTAACTAGGTTGTTTTTATCTCGTGCGGATTGTGAATCAACATGTAACACCTTATATAGTAGCAGTAGAACATCAAACCATACATATACATTGCAGGAGGAATATCATGCATAGCCAGATGTTTGCATATAGGTAAGGTATATGGTATGCATGCACCGAATGCAGTACATCTGGGACCGGCCATGTGATGTGCATGCTTGTTTCCCTATCATGCATCACATCAATCTTTCATTTTCGTTGCACTTTTACAATTTGCATCCGTCTCATGTGAATGAACGAAGCCTTTGGCTGGCCTGCATGTATGTGTGCGTACAATATGCATGAAGGTGTGTATCCCATAAAACAAGTGAAAGAGAGTGCCTTCAAGGCTTGAAGAATCTTTGATCCAGGTCATATTCATGATTAGCGTGCAAAAAAGGAAACAAGTTATATTTATTGTGGCTCAAATGGAAGAGGACGAAGAGAAATTGTTCTTTCAAATCAAGGAATTCATCGAGCTTATAAGGACATCCCTAGCCGATCCTTCAAAAACAGTTAAAGGAGTAAAAATTATCATTTTGAGGAGTTAAACCAGACTTAGCCGGTCCCTTATCTCGTATAACCCCATCAAATAGTATATTCCTCACGTCGGTCGCGGCTCTATCTCAGGATAAATCTTCCACTCCCTGCGCCGCCCCTCTCCCGCTAGTGTTGCATCGACGCTGGTGCTGCACAAATGCACCTCACACCTCTGTCGGTGCTCCCCTCAGCATCGCAGCCACCCCGCATTCCCCGCCTGCGTTTCCAGGCTCACACATAACTTCATTACTCTGGCCGGTTGTCATGTTCACGGGGTTCTCTTCGCCGTCGTCGAGCTCCGGAGTTTCTCTTTCAAATCCTCACATGCTAAAATAGGCATGGTAGCATTTACATTACATGCAGTCGATAAATGCTTATCGTCGGCCACACAGAGCAGAGAATGGTGAGATTATGTTAAGAAGCAGGATCGTGTCAAAATATTTGAATACCTACACTGGGAGGACTGCTCTGGGTGACGCTGTCACAACATTCTTCACTGGGTTGCAGCATCTTGGGCACAGGTACGGCGACGAGATGAACATGTGGATTGGTTGTATTGGTGGTGGTTTACATCGAGTACATGAAGGTTAAGCGAAGAAGAGATGGTGTCGATAGCCTTACAAACATTTTTTTTAACTTGCCTTATAAACAAATTTGTGCTTGGGACCATTGAGGAAGACAATTCAGTTGATCTTCTGCAGTCTGATAGGTTCCAAACTAAAATGGATTCAAGTTTACCTGGATCGCTGGAAGTGCAGCTTGAGCCGCCGAAAGGATGAAGATGGTATATTTTTACTTTTATAGTAGTACATATCAACATAAAGGATTTTATTCAGATTCTTTATAGACAGAACAAAGTGGAGATATATACCATACATCTCGATGTAGAAAGATTTTACTGAAAGAGGTTCGTTTATAGGAGTTGGACAAACTCCTCTTTGACTGCAGAGGTATTATCATGCCACATGATGTAGATTTGGTGTTCTATTTTCTCATATTTTTGAGCTTAGCTCATGTTATTTCTCTTAACCTTCTAACTTAGTGACTGCTATGTATATCTGTACAATTTTGGGATGCTTGAAAGAGAAGATTATGACACAATTATTGGATGAAAAATTTGTTTTCATACCCCAGTACATCTTAACTTTGATCTGTGAGATACCTACAGTTGTGTTACATACATGTCTTACTTTTGCTGTTTTCAATTTTAGATTTAGTACCACACATGCTGAACTCATATGACATCTTTTAATCCGGGAGACTGCGGCCAACAGAAACTGGCCAATTATTCTAACTATCACACTCCAAAATGCCTATTTGACCGTGGTAATTAACTCGTACCCTGTTATGCCAAATTAGCATAATATCATTAGGGTGCACTTGCTGCTTTTCATAGTCCTGACGCACATATATGTCACAAGGTAGGTATCTACTTGCCTTGCAAATAGAGGTAACATACTTTCTGAAGTTCAGTTTGTTAACCCATCGGGATTGTCCATTACGACGGTGAGCTGGACATCCCCTGCTCCAAGTAATGCAAATCAGGTACCGAAATCTCTCCTTTTGCTGCTGTGCCCTTACTGTTTGCATTCTGTGAAATGGACATCAAACCGCTTGTTAGGTCTATTGTTTTATACTAGTACTTATTAGGTGCTCCAAGTTTCCCAGTCAGATCTTGATCTTCGGTAGTTGGCTTACCACACTGTTGGGATGCAGGATTATATGTGTTGGCAGGTAGAGGGAGAAAAATAAGCATGAATGTTGCAGACTTGCAGTACATCTGTCCCTTTGTCCTGAAGATTCTGTGCCTTCTTTCCTCTCTGATTCGGTGGGACTTCAGAGAAATGGTAAACTAATCGATCCAGTTTAAAAGTAATTCTCTTTTATTATTGTTCTTTCAGCCCGATGATTATGTTGATTGCTCGCTTAGACATTGATTGCCCCATGATAAGTATTGTAAAAAGAGCTCCAGTTTAATCCCCATGGACCTTAGGGCATATCTAGCCGTTCGGCCCTCCAAGAACGATTTTCGCCGAAAAATAGCGCCTCTTGGAGGCTTGTCGGCAATAATTTCAACGTTGGCGGAAACGATTCCTAGTCGCGACCGCAACGACATCAGCCAAAAAAAATAAAAAGCCCAAAATGGACGAAATTCGGTTAATTTGATCAAAATATAGGCAATTTCATTGATATTTAGGCAAATTTACATAAATAAAAGGTAAAACTACTCCTAGTTCATGCCGAGTAGTTTGTAGAAGACTGTGTAGTCAGCTTCATCGCTATCACTCGGCCGCCTGTCCTTCGTGGCGTCCTGGCTGCAGCCATCCCCTGGATCACTGTTACGTGCATGTCGGGCAACGTCGGGTAGTGCGCCTCATGCAGCAGGCGCACCTTCCACTTGTGCAGCCCAGCGGCGGCCGAAGCCGATGGCCGCCGCTCTGTCGCCGGGGAACCTGTGATAGCCTGGCTTATTAGGGATGATAGACTACTCATATCAATAAGGAATTCCTTCTTTTCCGGAAGTCCATTCAAATAGAACTCTCAGGTTAAGCGTGCTCTGAGTGGTGGTGTATGTGATAGCCTGGCTTATTAGGGATTATAGACTACTCATATCAATAAGGAATTCCTTCTTTTCCGGGAGCCCATTCAAATAGAACTCTCAGGTTAGTTCTAGGATGGATGACCGACCGAAAAGTTGATCCCGGGTGCGCATGAGTGAGGACAAAGTGCGCAAAAAAGACTAGTATTGATATGTGGGGCCAGTCTAGATCCCGCCAGGAGTAACGACCACCGCGGGTGTGTCCGAGGCGTTACAGAACCTCTCTACCATGACTAGTGTGGGCAGCGACAGGGTGGGAGCGGTGTGGACGTGTGACGGGAAAGGGCGGGACGCGCGGCGGGAAAGGGCTGGGACGCGCGACCGGCGGCATCATTGATTTGCGCGGGAGCTGAGGCGAGACGACTAGGACGACGAATCTGAGGCGCTAACTCGACGGGCCCTGAGGGGTGGAAATCTAGCGCGGGTTGTTTTCGCGCCATTTTTTTCCAGCGCCACCCAGCGCAATGGGTCCGCCGACGCCAGTTTCGGCCCAAACCGGCGAAATTTGGGCCCCTAGGACTCGACTGGATTTTTTTTACCGGCGATAAAAAAGGTGCCTTGGGGGCCTATTGGGGAAGGGAGGGGGGTGGAGATGCTCTTATGGATCAGCTGGCCACAAGTGCATCTGAAAATGGACAGAAGGATCTCGTCTTCTTCAGAATTTATCAAGAAGCCATAAAAAAAAAGTATTTCGAGAGGCGTCTAGCTAAATTGGATCAATATAATTGACTATGGATTCGAAAGATTGCACAATATATGTTTGATAAATACATGACAAATGGCCATGAATCCAAAACATTGCATAATGCTGGTAAAGAAACATTGCGCTACTGAATAAAAGATCTAATCGGGTTGTTTCCAAAACAATCCTTTTGGTTTACCACATAGATCTTCAAACCACGTCCTACACCTAGACTGAATAAGCTTCCTAAACTTAATTCATTTATGCTGAAAGATCAAATCGGTTTGTTTCCAAAACAATCGTTTTGGTTTACCACATAGATCTTCAAACCACATCCTACACCTAGACTGAATATGATTCCTAAACTACATTTATGTACATGTATAACTACCTGACGGCACCACATGTAGATGTGATTGAGGTTTGGTTTGCTCCAATCTCCCACACTAGTTAATTTGGACACTTGTTGGTTTCACACGAGCTTGTTCGTAACAGATCCATTTTGAACGACTGGCTGGCTCACTAGTTTGGTTCTCTGGTGTGATACCTTATATAGCAGCACTAGAACAAGAAACCATGCATATAGTTAGCCAGCCTAGCCAAATGTTTGCACTGATTTGGTATGTATATGCATGCATTTTACATGAATTAACTAATTGCAGTACATTTGGGCATCGATCTGGCATGTCTGCTTGCTTTGCCGGTCAAACCGTGATGCATCATCTCACCGGTCTCTCATTAACATCAACGCCACGTGTGCAAAAAATCTGACGTGGCAAGTATTTAATGTGGAGAGAGATGGTAGTGGTAACATAGCTAGTTACCATCACATCACATATTTCAATGCACTATGTGTCTACAACCTAATAAATGTTTGTTTGCATGACACCACCTGTATGTTACTCCCCACTATGAAGGTAGTAACATAGACTAATAACAACATCATGTTACTACTCTTAGTTACTCCCCACTATGAGCAGCCTTAGTCTGGTTTTGCATCGATGTCCGGTAAACAAAATAATTATGTATGGACCACACCATGCAACATGCATGAATGTTTATTCCATTACACAAAGAAAGTAACATGGCGATCAATATTAGTCCTAGGCCGAATGCACATTTGGCCTAAAGCTTCGTAGCTCCATATCAACTCGGTCGAAACGTTGCACAATGTTTGATAAATTAACATTCAATAGCTCAGTAGAAGATCTACTTGGTTCAAGCTGAAAAATGACAAAATAAAAGATCTACTCCATGGTTTTCAAAACAATTGTCATTTTTTTCCAAATAAACTCACAACTTACAACCACCATAGAGCCAGCCGGCGGAAGCATTGGGTATAGCATTGGTGCCCACAGTTCGCCTGATAGACCGATATTAACATGCACGCCACACCACAAGGCAATTCCATTACAGAAGATGCATCTCAGTTCTCTTATCTAAGTATATATTATTTTTGGGACTTTTGGTTATTGACCAAGATGTGTAAACCGCCCGTATAAAAGACTAAACTAAATAATCTTTCCATCCCATGGTAGGTTTTGAGCCAGCTAGTTTCTCTTGCTGGTGTCCTCAACGCAATCTGCAAATCCACTGGTACACATCTAATTTGACACTTAAACATAGGTAGGTACAAAATGATGGGGTATCTTAAGTATGACTACATTTTTGTACATGTACAACTGGGGAGAGATGAGATTGTGGTTTGGTTTGCTCCAATGCCCTACACTCTACTAAACTTGAGCACCTGTTAGCCATGTGCGATTCCACACGAGCTTGTTCGTGACAGTTTCATCTTCAGTGGATGGCTAACTACATTGCTTCTATCGTGTGGATGGTGAGTTAATAGAACAAAATGACATGCTTATATATATTGCGGGTGGGCTTATATATATTGCGGGTGGAAGGGCTGGTTAGCTGCCTAGGTAGCCCGCCATGCTTTACCCAATTGAGCGAATGCATGCAGTACATATGAGGATGGGTCATGCATGTCTTCTGTTTGTTTTGCCTGTCATGCATCTCCTTGGTCTTCCATTTTTGTTCCCTCTTTGCACTTTTGAATCCGTCTCCAGAAGTAAATGAACAAAAGTATGTGGCTGGCCGACGTGTACAACAGACATACAACACGCATGAATGCATGTATGCCATGAAACGAGACAAGCTAGTGTGACTATACATAAAAGTCCTCTTAAAAAACCGTCTAAAAAGAACCAACTAATGGTTTCATGTTTTTTTTTTGTGAAAATGCCTTCATGGCTAGCTTTAGGAAAAAGTTTATTTTAAACCCTGAATTTGTAGAGGTTCGATGAAATGAACCTTCAATTCGAAATCCCTGTCGATTGCATCCTGAACTATGTAATCCGGGTCTAAAATGAACCCTGGATTCGTTTGGTAAACTGGGATTGCTGACTTGACCGGGATTAGGCTGCACACGCGTGGAAAAGACTGGGCCAGACATCGTCGGCTTCCGGTGGAGCCCCTCGGGCCTCTGGTTCTCCACCTGGGCGTTCGTCCTCGGCTTCCTGGCCGCGTACGTATCCCTCTGCCTCGCCGCCGACGCGCTGCTCCTCCGCCGCCGGAAGCCGGTCCCTTTAGGTCCCCTCCCGGCCGCGCACGCGCTCCTGATGGCCGCCGTCTCGTCGGCCATCTTCGCCGGCACGCTGCTGTCGGCGGTGGCGGAGATACGGGACACGCGGTGGTCGTGGCGTGGCCGGAGCCGGACCACGCCGCTCCGGTGGCTCATCTGCTTCCCGCCGGGGACCCGCTCGTCCGGTCGCGTCTTCTTCTGGTCCTACGCGTACGTACTACCTCTCCCGGTACCTCCACGCTTTGCGCGCCGCGTTCGCGGTGCTCCGGCGCCGGCGCGGTGCCGCGGCCCGGGTGCTGGCGCACGCGTCGTCGGTGGCCATGGCGTTCCTGTGGCTCGAGTTCTCGCAGCCATTCCAGGTGCTGGCCCTCCTCGCGTCCACGCTCGCACACGCCGTCGCCTTCGGGTTCAGGTTCTTGTGGGCGGGCATGCTGCCGGCGCGCGCGTGCCAGCTCGGGCTGCTGGGGTGCAACCTGGTGTGCCACGCGGGGGTAGTGTGGATGCACTTCGGCGGGGCCGTCGCCGGCGGGTGCAGCGGCATCGGGGCATGGGTGTTCAACACCATGCTCAACGCTGCCATGCTCTGGGTGTTCCTCCACTGCTACGGCCGCACCCGCGCCGTCCTCTGCGACGACGACGACGACAGCGCCTCCCTGCAGCAGCAGCAGCAGAAGAAGAAGGAGATGTGAGAGGAGCGGCGGCGTGAGGTGATCACCAACCCAACCCAACCCAAAGAAACCATTGTAACATACATCCATTGCTGTACATATAGGTAGGCCGGCATCAGCATTTGCATCTGTTGTTGGCGTTGATCGGTTGATGCATGGCAAGTGGAATGCCTTCATGGCAAGCTGATGTTGGCGTTTCATGTTTTTTTTGTTTTTGAAAATGCCTTCATGGCTAGCTTTATAAACTAAAATAAAAGTTACATCATCCGCTAAGAAACTCGAAATAAACCCAGGGGGTGCGTCCAACCACAACATTGGTGGATCATCAATACGGCGCTGCTGGGCTAGCACATGAGCTATCAAATTAGATTCCCGGTTACAATGCTCAATAAGAACCTTCCCGGAGTCCTCTAAAGAATGTCGATATTCTTCAAGAATAGGGGCAGTGACCATCGAGTATCCCATGTTTTGTTTAAGTGCTTCAACAATCACCAAATTGTCCATTTGAATATGTATGGAGTTGCATCCAATACTCAGTGCCAGCTTTAGACCCTCCACAAGTGCAGCAGCTTCCGCAGAAACGGTTTCATGGTTAAGACAGGGCTGACCCTGCACGGATGCGCAATCACTACGCAACCGAGCTGGCCGATCCGCCCGGATCTGAACGTGCGTAGCAAATAGCCATCCGTGTCCCCCTATCCATAGAACGCGACACATGAGACATAGAGTTTGCTTTGTTCTCCCTCACACACGAGCGACGAATAGCAGGTGTCTTCGCAACATCGACGATGCTCCCGCAACAACGACCACTGCTTCCGCCACACCGGCATTGCCACACACTCATGACCAAGTTTTTTTTATTTCGAAAACAAAGTAATTTCGGACCTCGCTCAAATATGCGATTTTGGAAATCATTTCGGATATTGAGATTTCAAATTTCAATTAATTTAAAAAAAATCAAACATAATTTAAATTTATTTTGAAATCAGTTTGAATGTGCCTTGAAATTTGGTGTTAAAAATGGGCGAATAGCTCCTGTGCGACGTTTTTTAGGTGAATTGAAAGGATTGCGACGTCGTTGGTAAGAATGTCTCTGCTGCGACATCTCTGTGCGCACAAATAGCCCCCGGCACGACATGCCTCTTAAGCACAATATGTATCAGGATTAGGTGGAGCCGGACGGGACCCACAGCTTATCCACGTCGGCATGGGACCCAGATGGCGGCTACTACAGTCAAACAGTTATCCCCTACGCGCGCATCCTCCCTCTTCTTCTTCTCCGGCGACGAAGGACGGCAACGCCGGCAAGCTCCGATTCAGAAAAGCGGGCAAATTTACAAGCATTTAAAAGAAAAGCTAGCTACACCATTCACATAGCAGCGCACGCCAATGTTCCTGCAACACTTTCAAAGGCCCCTTAGCACTGTTGTCGAGGCAGCAGCAGTGCAATGAGCGAGCGGCGCCCGAGCTTGCAATACAGGTGCTGACGGTGGCACATGAACAATTGGAGTTCTCTCGGATGGACATGTACAATATTTCGAGGCAAGTGCAGGGTCGGCTTGCCGCATCAATGCCCGACCATGCATCAGAAGGTGGCTACTGGTGCGTCTTTGATTGCAACATCCGATTCTCCTTGCTGGCCAAGGCGACATCACCATCTTCTGCCAGGCCTTGAAGAAGCTCATATAAGCCACGGGAAGACAACCGAATGGACACAAGACAACACAAGTCGGCATGGGATGGCCGGGCAGTTGTTGGAGTAGCAAAGGTAAGGAGGCCTATGGAGCTTGGCAACGACGTTTGGTGACTCTTTTCTAGGACAAAGAGGTAGGACATGGAGAGAGGTAGGAGATGAAGAGAGATCTCGTCGGGATGAATGTGCGAAGAAACGAGTGCCTCTCGTGTATCATGTAACTGCTAGAGAGAAAAGTGACAAAGGGACGGGCCATGACTGGGCCATGTGTCGATATGACAGACTTCTTCTAGAAATTAGCAGGATGTAAAAATTAGCTGGTTTTTAAGCGTTTTTCTTATGATGGTGTTGTGCTGCTACCCTCAACCCAGGAAGGATTAAACCCCAGGTTTCACGATTATGTCACAAAGTTTACTCACAGTACAACCCCAAGAGTGTGAATCATTGAGTACAACATGGATGCATACAGTTAGCGTGAACAAAAGGCAGGCTAATATGGTGGCCAGACCACAAATCAAGTGTAGTACAGAATTTACATCTCAGCTCCAAGTTTATACCATTGAGACTTTTGGTTTTCCACAGAGATAGGAAAAAAAGATTCACATGTCAGACCTAGATTGAATAAGCTTCCTCAACATAATTAATATAATCACTCCAACATTTCCGATTCGATGCTCAGAGTCGCCCATCTAGGTCTACCTACATTTTGGTGCAGGTACAACTGTGTAGACTCAACGAAACTAGATGAGATTGTGGTTTCGGTTCGCTCCAGTATCGCAGGATCAAGTTAATACGAACACTTATTGGCCATGTTGGAACTCAACCCTCAGGATCGATTACATTAAATCATTACAAAACACGCGCACAAAATCATGTAGCCAAGGCCCTTGTCGTGCCCTAATTTATCCCTCTTTATTTTCTTCTTTAATCTCAACTCAAGATACAAAGACTGAAGCCCTCGTGCACATATATATGCAAGAGTAGCCGACCCAAGAAATACCTAGGCCTACACGTACTTGGTCTTGAATCCAAACCGGACTCAACCTGCACTTTCCTAATCAAGCTAATTACACCGGCACGTCAAACTCAAACTCTAAACCGGACGCATACAACAGCCAATTATTCTAATCTTAGCTGGACTAGGATAACTCACGCCATGCAACCACGCAACCTAATTAAGTCTAACACAAATCAAGTCTAATTCTAGATTATTCCTAACAATCTCTCCCTAATCTTGACATGCCATCTTCTTAGTGTTCCGTCTTGTCTTGACTCGTTGTTGACTCGTGACTTGTCGACACATCGACTAAACCGTCGTATCCGTACATTGAGTATGACCCGTCTGGAAACATGTAGAACCTCCTTGCTCTACAATGTTGTGCCACCGCCATTGCTTGGCCGCTGCCTTGCACTCGGTCCGCACCATACTCTTTGTACTTGCTTGTAGTAGATCCACTCTCCACTACTCGCACACCTCCTCGCTTTACGATGGCTTCGCCTACCATCGTCCGCCTTCGGCATCACACCGAATCCATACTGGCCGCAACCAGGACGCTCCACGAGGACATGGATATGACTCACGGAACACCGTGCACACCGCTTCAACCGCAACGAATCATCACCAAGACGAGCACTTGGACATGACGACGCCGACGACTCACTGACACGACGACCGAGATGTCCCAACCCGCACGACTCCTTGACTCCTATTCCCTTGGACGATGACCTTGATGGCTTCTCGGCACCGCTCCTCGGCACCATCGCTCCCATCAACGATTTTCTTCCACCGCCTTGCCGACGACCGCCCACTGTCCCTCCTTGCCGCTTCGCCGAACGACGATCTCCTGAACCTCTTCATCCGTCGCTCCACGAACGACCATTGCCCGCCGCTCCTCGTCACTGCACCACCCAGCGACCATATAGCCCGCCCCGAGGCGCTAGTCGGGTCACCTCCCCGGGGCAAGCATAGCTTCACCTCGACCTTGCTCTGATACCAATTGTTGGAACTCAACCCTCAGGATCGATTACATTAAATCACTACAAAACACGCGCACAAAATCATGTAGCCAAGGGCCCTTGTCGTGCCCTAATTTATCCCTCTTTATTTTCTTCTTTAATCTCAACTCAAGGTACAAAGACTGAAGCCCTCGTGCACATATATATGCAAGAGTAGCCGACCCAAGAAATACCTAGGCCTACACGTACTTGGTCTTGAGTCCAAACGGGACTCAACCTGCACTTTCCTAATCAAGCTAATTACACCGGCACGTCAAACTCAAACTCTAAACCGGACGCATACAACAGCCAATTATTCTAATCTTAGCTGGACTAGGATAACTCACGCCATGCAAGGCACGCAACCTAATTAAGTCTAACACAAATCAAGTCTAATTCTAGATTATTCCTAACAGGCCATGGGCTTGTTTGTGACAGCTTGTCTTCAAGTGCTGGCTAACTAGAGGTTGTTTCTCTCTCTAGTGGATGGTGAATTAGTACCTTATATTTTTTTTATAAATGTTTTTTATTATTTAAAAACTTTAAGCATTACACCTGGCCTCTGCATAGCTTAGATGCACACAGTCACAGTCGAAAATACGCAAAATAGAACTGCAACTGACGTATTACAATCATGTAGACGTAAATCGTCGTCGCCTATGAAAGACCTATCCGGAGATCACGCTGCCATCCATGTGGGATAAAAATATCCCTCGCCACCTTCTCCTCTCGCACAAAAGCCTCCGTAAAAAGGCCTCAAAACTCCTTCCATTGTAAGGTAGACCAGAACGGAGAATACATGTGCTTTGGAAAAGAACCTGCAAACGAGGAGAATTTTTATCATTAAAAACCTTGTCATTTTTAATCAGCCACAACGATCATACAACGACAAGCGCTCCTACCCTTAATATGGTTTTATACTTATTATCAATCCCAAATAACGAGTTATCAAAAACATTGACCACTGAAATTTGTGGATATAAGTTTGAAGCCATTTGGATAGCTGACCAAATACACCGTGCAAACTGGCACTCAAAGAATAAGTGTTTTGTTGTCTCTTTTTGAGGACAGAAAACACACTTTGTGTTGCCATGCCAGTTCCGTTTGACAAGGTTATCTTTAGTTAAAATGACTCCATTGCAAAGGTACCACACGGATATCTGTAATTTGAGTGGTACCTTCACGCGCCATATTTTTTTGTTACTATCTACTGACACTTTAGCCTGTACCAATGCCCTATACATGGAATCCACCGAGAAAATCCCATCCCCACATAGATTCCAACGGAACTCATCGGAACCTTGTTACAGCTGAACCGATACTAGTCGTCCCAATGAGGTATTCCAAGACTGTAGTCTGGTACCAATTAAGTCCCGTCTGAACGTCACAACGGGTGGCGAATCTTGCATAGCTGAAGCAAGCGTAGCACCTTTGTGTCACAATATTGTATAGAGCCGGATATTATTCTCGAAGGTGGTATTCCCTAACCATTTGTCCTCCCAGAATCTAATGTCTGATCCGTCCTTAATCTTAAATGCCCCAAAGCGAAAGAAGTGTTTCTTAGCCGCCATTAGGCCAGTGCAAAAATGCGAGTCACCAGGTTTCCGTAGGATCTGTGATAATGGTTTTGTGCCAATGTATTTTCGTTTAAGGAGTGTTTGCCAGAAAACCGTCCTCCGTAAGCAACTTAAAAAGTCACTTAACGAAGAGGGCTGAGTTCTTAACCTGTAGGTCAAGGTTCCCAGTCCTCCCTGATCTTTTGGTCGACAGACAACATTCCATTTAGCCAGTCGATATTTCTTTTTCTCACTATCCCCTCGCCAAAAGAATCTCGATCGGAAATAATCTAATCTTTATAAGACTCCTTTGGGTAGTTGGAAGAAAGATATCATATACAGTATCATATTAGTTAATATTGAATTAATGAAAACCAATCTTCCTCCGAGGGATAGCAATTTTCCTTTCCAACTCGCGACTCTTTTTTACAGACATTCTTTGACATGATTCCATTCATCATTCGTCATTCTCCTATAATGTATTAGTATGCCCAAATACTTAATAGGGAATTGACCTTGCTCACATCCAAATAACTCAGCATATTGAGCAGCTACGTCCCGAGCCACGCCAAAACAGAACAATTCACTTTTATGGAAATTAATTTTCAATCTCAATAACTGCTTGAATGCTGATAATATTAATTTTATATTCACTGCTTATCTAGATCATGATTCATAAATAGAATCATATCATCTATGTTGGAGTAATCCACGATTAAGAGTCTTGTCCGGTATGCACTAGGAGTAGTCATCCGAGTAGGATTGGGTTAACTAGCTTTGCACTAGTATGAATATAGTTGTACCCTTTATAATCAAGTTAGATTAAATCAATACGAAATATTAACATGACCGATACGGTCCTGTGGCAATATTTCCTCGACTCCACGTACTTTGTTCCGGAGGATTGATCAAAGCTTGCGTATAGCTAGCAAGCTAGACTAGCTAGCAGCTTGGTGTTCCTACGCTGTGTATTGCGTCAACTCGTAGTTGCACATGCACCGTGGGAAGTACTTGACGAGTGTGTCGTCAAGGTCGGATCTGGGTCAACAATTGATATCTAGAGCTAGGTTGATCTTCTAGTAACAGAAGATCATGTCGAAGGACGACAAGGACAAGCAGCTAGCGGCGTACGCCGGTGCGGCTAAAGTATTTGCTGCTCCGGAAAGTTTGTTGTACCCACGACTTGATCACGAGAACTTCGGGGTTTGGAAGGCCCTGATGGAGTGTGGTCTCTACGCCAACGTGTTGTGGGACGTAGTCGATCCAGGAGGCGACCCTTTCAAGAAGGGGGAGCCGAGCACTGGAAGGATCGACAGGCGGCATCGACGATTTACTCAATGATGCCGATGGATGTCCTCCAATACCTGATCGCCAAAGAAACGACGAAGGAGGTGTGGGATATCTTGGAGCTTATGTTTGAGGGACACACCCGCGTCAAGCAAGAAAATCTCCAAACTCTCTTAAGAAACTATGGGACTTTGATCATGGGCGATAATGAGTCTGTGGACGCATTCGCTTCACAGGTTGCTACTCTCGCCAATCGGATCCGCGCACTTGGAGAAAACCTCACGGAGGCCTCGGTAGTTCGTCGGTTCTTGCGCGCGGCTCCTCCCCGGTACCTGCAAATTGTTATGGCAATCGAGCAGTGTGTCGATCTCGCGACCCTCTCCATTGATGATTTCGTCGAACGCTACAAGGCTCACGACGAGCGTATGCGGTATAGTCCCGGGGACGGGAGGAATGATGAGCATGTCATGCTCACGTGAGCTCATTGGCAAGCGCTGGACTCAAGGAGAGGAGGCGAGGGCTCAAGCAGCAACACTCGCCAAGATCGTGCGCCAAATGAACAGAGTCAGAAGAACGTTTGCGACGATGCTCCGAAGAAGAAAAAGAAGTTCGACAAGCGTAAGATCAAGTGTCACAACTATGGCATAATGGGGCACTTCAAGTCGGAGTGCAAGAAGCCACCGAAGGAGAAAGCTTTCATGGCAAAGGAAGGTGATGACGGCAACATGATTCTCATAGTCGAAGTATGTGAGCTAATGGACGAGGATAGTCCAGCTCCCAAGACGCCGGCTACGGAGGTTGTTACGCTCATAGAGGAGGTAGTTTATCTTCATGACAAGAAGATGATGAACTCGGCGAGGCACGTGTGGTACCTCGACACGGGCGCTAGCAACCACATGACCGGTGACAAGGACCAGTTTTCTGAGCTCAGACTTTCGATGGGAGTCCCGGTTCGGTTCGACGACGGACGGACCGTTGGCATCGCAGGGCGAGGTATTGTCTTGTTTGAGTTGAAGAATGGTGGTCACAAGGTACTGATGGATGTGTACTATATTCCCAAACTAAAGAGCAGCATCATAAGTCTTGATCAGCTCGAGGAGCGTGATTACAAGATTGTGCTCGAAGGTGGCTATCTATGGGGGTATGATCGTCAGAGGATGCTCATTATGAAGGTGCAGAGGTCCCCGAACAAGCTTTACATCCTGAAATTGCTTCGTGTGGATCATGTATGTCTCTTGTCGAGCATGGAGGATTCGACATGGAAGTGGCACGCACGCTACAAACATCTAAATTTCCAGGCTCTTCGGCAACTTGGACAAAAAGAGATGGTATGTGGTCTACCGTGCATCGAACATGTCGACCAAGTGTGCGACGACTGTCTTATTGGGAAACAAAGAAGGGCCCGTTCCCAAGAGAGGGAAACTTTAGAGCGAATAAATCTCTTGAGTTGGTCCACGAAGATTTGTGCGGGACGATTACACCGGCCACCCCTGCTGGAAATAGATATTTCCTGCTCATCGTTGACGACTTTAGCAGATACATGTGGATTTTGTTGTTGAAGACGAAGGATCAAGCTTTGGATGCCTTCAAGATAGTAAATATGGCGGCCGAAGTAGAATCCGCGACCAAGTTGAAGGCCATTCGTACCGATGGGGGGGGGGGGTGAGTTCAAGTCTCGTGAATTCACAAGATTCTGCGAAACACACGGGATCAAGCGGTATCTTACGATACCATATTCACCACATCAAAATGGTATTGTGGAGCGGAGGAACCAAATCGTGGTGGTGATAGCACGGACCATGTTAAAGAGTAAAGGCATGTCGGGCAAGTATTGGGGTGAGGCGGTCAATACGGCCGTTTCTTTGTTGAACTGGTCTCCAACCAAGAGTGTAGTTGGAATGACGCCGTACGAAGCATGGTATGGACACAAGCCCGCGGTCGATCATATTTGCACTTTCGGATGCGTGGCGCATGTGAAGACAGTGGCCGGGCATAGTAGCAAATTGGCGGATCGGAGTACTCCAACGATATTGGTTTGCCATAAAACGGGCATGAAGGCGTACCGTGCGTGCAACTCCTCGAACAACAAGGTGTTTGTGACGCGTGATGTGGTTTTTGAAGAAGCAAGGTCATGAAAATGAAACTCCACCGAGCCAGTATACCCGTCTTCCGATGAAATTTTCAACGTTGTTTACTATGATTACAAGCATGCAGACATTGGTGATCAATCGAATACATCGAGCGCCGTGATGAGTAACTTGAGCGACACAGCAAAAAACAATGGCGCGAGTACGCATGCGTTAGAAGCAGCAGCGGCCGACGTGCACGAAGCTGCGCACGGCACGCCGTGCGGTAACGCACGCAGCGCCCAATACAGTGGCTCAACTGATGGGCCTGAAGCTGGATAGAAGGGACGCAGCCCTCACGCTGCACCAGGAGGGACACAAGGCCGCGTGCATGGGGCTGATGGTTCTCTTGTACATGCACGAGATTCACCTCGCCAGAAATTGAAAGTGTGGCAACTTCACACAAAAATTCTTCGTCTTCGACGGAAGAAGAGACTAGGGAACGTCCGCCAACAACAGTACGTCTTCGACAAAGTTTGAAGAAGCAAACTGTAAGGAGTGTTGGCGTCGTGCTATGGATGAGGAGTTGGGATGGATTCGAGACAACAAAACATTGGAGCTCGTGGATCCTGCCAACGGCTATAAAATTATAGGGCTGAAGTGGATGTACAGAGTAAAAAAGGATGTCCATGAAAATCTTGTGAAGTATAAAGCAAGACTCATAGCTAAGGGATACGTGCAAGAGCAAGGTGTGGATTTCAAAGAAGTGTTTGCTCCTGTTACAAGGATGGAATCGCTGAGGCTAGTTATATCTCTCGCGGCTCAGGAATCTTGGAGGCTACATCACATGTCAGCCTGGACGGCACGAGCAAGCTTTTCGGCCCGCTCGTGGCCCGTTCAGGACCGGACCGTACGGTCCAGGCCCGACAATAAAACAGGCCGGTCCGGGCCCAAGAATCTAGACCGAAAATAGTTCGGTCCGGTCTGGTCTTTAACCGGGCCGAACGAGCGGACCGAAGCCCAACAATGTTGATCTGCTCGCTAACTCCACGCAGTCTCCCCTCGTTCGATTCCTCCTCCTCTGCTGAGTCTGCTCCTTGCTCGATTAGTCCTCTCCATTGCGACGGTGCCGGTGGCCACTCCCCTCACCGACGCGCGACGGCGACGACACCATCTCGTCCAAGCTGGTTCTCTGGTTCATCGCCGAGCGCCACGAAGGGCAGCCTGAGGTAACCTGCTTAGTTGATCTCCCCCGCCGCCTGCCCGCCGTCCTCCTCCCCGATGCCCGATGTCCTTGACCCCCGCCGTGGCCCGTGGCGCTGCGCCCATCACGCACGCCTCGCGCGGCACCGGGAGGAGGGGATCGAGCAGTAGTCTCCCTCCCTTACTGACTCTGAACGTGAACTCTGAACCTCCCTCTGAACCTAATCCTGGACTCTAAACCTGAACTCTGAACCTACAAAATCGAGCACTAGTCTCTCTCAGCTATCATTCAGTGCATAAAATTGCTAATTTACAGCTCTACTTGTTCTAAAAAGTTGGCAGCTCAACATATGCCTAAACACCAGCTAACTAGGACCTAAATTGCAGCTAAATAGAAGCTAAACAACTGCTGAAAGGAGTGTTGTAATCGGTCCTCACGGTCCTAAAAAGACTGACCGAGCCGGCTGACTTTCGGTCCGGTCCTGAAAATACAGACCGTTGGACAGCTCGGTCCGGTCCGGTCCGGACCACCGACGGCCGGTCCAAACGCCGGCTCAGACCGGGACCGGACCGGACCGTGTCCAGGCTGAATCACATGGATGTAAAATCCGAGTTTTTGAACGGGGAGTTAAAAGAAGAAATTTATGTCAAGCAACCACTGGGGTACATCAAAGAAGGAGAGAAACACAAGGTGCTGAAACTACACAAGGCATTGTACGGGTTATGTCAAGATCCTCGGGCATGGAACATCAAGCTTGACCGTACTAGTTTCTCTTGGTTTTGATATAAGTCCACTGGAAAACGCTATGTATAAGCGAGGCAAAGGCAAGGATCGTCTCTTAGCGAGCATCTATGTTGATGATCTTTTGATAATCGGAGAAGATGATGAGGAGATTGCTAGATTCAAGCTACAAATGAAGGAGCTATTCAAGATGAGTGATTTAGAGCTCACTACCTCGGGATTGAGGTATAGCAAAAGCCGGAGGGGATCACACTATGCCAGGAGGCATATGCAAAGAAGATTCTTGAAAGCTGTGGCATGGAGGACTGTAAACCAACTTTTTTTCGATGGAGTCGCCTTAAACTTAGCAAGAGAAGCAAAGCACGTGTGGTTGATGCAAAGGAGTATAGGAGTGTGGTCGGAAGCCTAAGGTATCTTGTGAATACATGACCAGACTTGGCCTATTCCGTTGGCATAGTGAGTCGCTTCATGGAAGCACCCACGAAGGAACATTGGGCGGCTGAGGATCATATACTCAGATACATCAAAGGGATAACAAACTTCGGATGTGTCTATTTGAGAAGGAAGAAGAAGAAGATGGTGGAGCTACTTGGCTATAGTGATAGTAACCTGACAGGAGATGTGGACGACCGTAAAAGTACCTCGGGAGTGGAATATTTATTGGGTGGGAGCATAATGAGTTGGTTATTACAAAAGCAGAAGGTGGTCGCACTATCATCCTGTGAAGCGGAGTATATTGCAGCTGCAACCACGGCGTGTCAAGGTGTGTTTCTAGAAAGGCTACTCGGTGACCTCACAGACAAGAAACCGAAATGAGTGGTGCTCTATGTTGACAACAAGTTTGCGATTGCTCAGTGTAAGAATCCAGTGCATCATGACAGGAGCAAGCACATTGATACGAGCTATCATTACATACGGCAATGCGTGGAAGAAGGCAAGATTGAAGTGAACTACGTTTGCACCGATGATCAGCTTGCAGATATCCTGACCAAGTCTTTGGGATGAGAGAAGTTCACGGAGATGCAAGGAAGGATCGGCATCCAAGCTGTGAAATAAGGACATCACGATTAGGGGTTGATTGTTGGAGTAATCCACGATTAAGAGTCATGTCCGGTATGGACTAGGAGCAGTCATCCAAGTAGGATTGGGTTAGCTAGCTTTTGTACTAGTATAAATATAGTTGTACCCTTTGTAATCAAGTCAGATCAAATCAATAAGAAATATTAACAGGACCGATACGGTCTTGTGGCAATATCTCTGCGACTCCACGTACTTTGGGTTTGATCACTCCACGTACTTTGGGTTTGATCAAAGCCTTGTGTATAGCTAGCAAGCTAGACTAGCTTTACGTCAGAGAAAATCCATCCAGCTGCATGGTGTTCCTACACTCGTGTATTGTGTCAACTGGCAGTTGCACGTGCACCGTCGGAAGTACTCGACGAGTCTGTCGTCAAGGTCGGATCTGGGCCACCAATCTGCAAGGATTGATAAGCCCCATCAACAAGATAAGGGACCATCACCTTAATCTGACCATCTTTTGTTTAGCCCGGTCAATCATGATCGCGAGCATATCCGCTACTAAATTGAATAGTAGTGAAGATATAGAGTCCCTTTGTCTTAATCCTTTCTTTGTTTCGAAATAGCGTCCTATATCATCATTGACCTTTACGACAACGCTACCCTAGAAACAAAACTATTGATCAAGGCACACCATTCTCGTGAGAATCCTTTCATTCTGAGAGCCTGTTGGAGGAACGACCAATTAACCTTATATAGGCTTTTTCAAAGTATATCTTCAAAATTATGCCATTGATTTTTTTAGTGTGCATCTCATGTATGGTTTCGTGTAAAACAACGACCTCGTCCAGGATATTCCTACTTTGCATAAAAGCACTTTGTGTAGGTTTAACCACATGATCAGCCACATAATTTAGCCTTATGATTGCAGTTTTCGTAAAGATTTTGAAACTAACCATGTATTGAAAAATATGAATTTACTTTCCTGAAAGATATATTTGTAACAATTCAAAAAACCTATTTCACTCCTTTCAAAAAATTGTTTCTCTCATTTCAAATGTTTGAATTTAAACATGTTTGAAATGTATTCAAGAGGGGTCTCATTCTAAAGGTCTCGATGCCAGGAGTTCAAATATACATATATTTTCAAAACAAAATTATGATTTAAAATATATGGTTAATTTAAACTAGCATAAATTGGATAAAAGTATGTTTGTTGTGTAGCAGTGTGGGGGAGAAGAGAGTAAATTTACTTAATTCTGCCATGCATGCAATTCAATGGGACCTACTTGTACGTTCTGGCAGAGAATACGAGTGGTGGGCTGCTATTTACACGGACTAGATCATAGATGGCGCGCGTTGCCGCGTCTATCAACTTTGGCAGTAGAATTATAAGAATCTACAACGTGATATTATTTTTTCATAAAATCCGACCATACATTTTCAAGGTAAAATGTAGAGGCTCCGATGGAATGTTCCGTTTTGCACATGGCAGCAGCAGGTGTCTGTGGGGAAGGGGAGGGTGATAGTTCAAGAGAATGAAATTATGGTACAAAGAACATACAAAGACATTTCATCAGGACAGCCGAAAGGGTATTGTTCATCTAGGGTATTACCATTTCGTGACAGAAATCGCCAACCATGAGCCTCAAGAAATGCTTCTGCCTATATCCATGTGATGCCAATAGAAATATGTTATATAATCATGGCTTCAAAACTTCCATCGACGACTGTCCTATTGTCGAATGACCAGGAATAACACAATGGCCATCATCCAGCTATGTACACCTCCGCATTAGCACCTTTGTCATCGGTTCCCAACACAAGATGCATGCACGTATGTTCTTTCTCAAGTTTAGTATCTACGGAGTACTCCCTCCGTTCCTAAATATAAGTCTTTTAAAGATTTCGCCAGGAGACTACATACGAAACAAAATGAGTGAATTTACACTCTAAAGTATATCTATATACATCCGTATGTAGTCCCATAGTGGAACCTCTAAAAAGGCTTATATTTAGGAACAGAGAGAGTATAATATATGTAGCTGAATTTCTATGCAGATATAGCTACCTTGATGTAAACAGTGTCCGTAGAGTAGAAAGGAGGTATGGACACTGATTGTTCACACAGGTTTGGTAATTTTGGTAAAAGAAATAGAGCCAACAATATTTACATCCACCATTTCAGCACAATACAAGATGTAAATGGGCATAGCTTCAACATTTCTGGAAAACATGAACGTACTCACTGCTCACGTGGAATGATAGGAAATAAAAATGTACTCCAGTGCAGCAAGTAGAACGGCTGCCCGAATGGTTTGTGTACACTTGTCTTCTCCCTGAAAAAGAACAGAAGATATCATCATCACTAGAAAGAGATATTACTGTCTGTTCACGCTGTTTCATCTTCTACCACATATGAAAGAACGGACAATTGAGGGTGGGTGGTATTTGAGAAAAATAAAATACAAAAAAGATACTGAATTAATTTTGGCAGTGCATCAACATGAGGATGATTGAGATGTAATCCCATAGAAATCCATAGTCAAAAAAGTTTATGAACAGTCCAACAATACACATGCTTCCGAAACTAAGAAAGAGAAACAATCAGCACGATAACAATTAAGCCTAAATTAATGCCAAACCCTATGTAAATTCTCATTGGTAGCAGAAACCTGAATACCTTGCACCACTTTATTTGATGCAATGTAGACACTTTCAACTCATTGACAAAATTTCTATTTCTCCAGTAGCTGTCCACTTTTTCATCATGAAAACACTATTTTGTAGCAGCAATAATACTGAACATATCCAAACAACAAAGATATATGAACACTTTTCAAACAGAAATCTCCTGTCTTCCCAACTCAACTAAATTTAGACATTTTGCAGAAAAAGTAGGGGGAAACATTGAGGTTCCAAGATGAAAATAATCTTAGCAGTGGCATAGTGCCTAAACAAGAATGTTTTTTTACAGAAAGTCTTGTCAATTTTACAATCATCTAACACAATACAACAAAAGATTCAGTTGGAGGGGAACCTTGGAGAGATAGGAATCTTAGAAACCTAGACTTTTGGACAAGGAATAGGATGATGGAGGAATACTTATAGCAAAGAACCAAGCAGTCATTGTCGTCGCTGATGCAGGTGTCACTGGCGATCAGTCGGTTATTATGAGCCTAAAATATGAAGATGTAGTAGTGTGTGTTATTATGAGCAGTCGGTTTCAACCTCACATGGATGTATCTATTTGATGTCAGATAAATCAAAGAAAGATGTCCAATACTGGAGCATGTTTTTTCAGAACAAACAGAAAGTAAAGTATGCGCTTCAGGCGATCTATAGATTTAGCAATTTAATGATCTACTAATAGAAAGACGAGAAGCCTCTCTTATCTTTGCAAACAGCAGACGCTTCTTTCAGAGTCAAATAGGAAGATGTAGTAATATGTGTTAATATCATCAGTATGTTCCAACTTCACATGGATGCACATATTTCATGTCTGATAAATGAAAGAAAATGTCTAAAACTAGAGCCGTTTTTTCATTTCAGAACAAATAGAACGTAAGCTATTGCACTTCAGTATCCTGCGTGCCACCATAAACATGATCTTAAACTGCAGCAAGTTTATGCTCTAACTCTAAGGATGTAGAGAGTAGAAAGACCAGAAGGCTCTTACCTTTGTCAAGAGCCAATACTTCGGCAGAGAAGCAGACACAATGGCAAGGATGCCCAAGCCCAGAGCAAAAGGGCATACATATATGCAGATGCGCAACATACCGGCTGACACTTGTGGGTCTTGTTCTTGCAGTGCCATTATAACGGAATTTGTAGCAGCAAACAATCAACAAAATTCAGAGAGGCACATAACGGAATTCTAATATACTGAATTTGTAGCAGCAAGCAAGAACTCAATAAAATTCAGAGAGGCACATAACGGAATTCTAATATACCGAATTTGCAGCAGCAAGCAAGAACTCAACAAAATTTAGAGAGGCACATAACAGTATTCTAGCAGCATGACAGTAGCAGCAACTGAATTTGTAGCAGCAAGCAAGCAAGCACTTAAACAAAATTCAGACAGACATGTAGCAAACTTCTGCAACTGTATTTTAAGCATCAAGCAAGTAAGCAAATCAGTTGGTGAGCAATGCGATGTCTATCCCATTCAGAAGTCAGAAGCAGAGCAGGTATGTTGTCTGACAGCAGTAGCAGCACTGAACAAAATAAATTCTAATGACAGGCATGTAACCAATTTTGATAACTTCTGCAACCAATTTCTGATGACAGCGCTGAGGGAGTGGCCCGTGAAGGTGAGCGTGTAGTCGGGGTACCGGTCGAGGAGGTCCCGGAGCAGGTCGCACTCCTTGTCGAGCACCCAGCCGGCGGCCCGGAGGAGGCCGTTGTGGACGTAGCCGTCGTCGAAGCGGCACTTGCCGAGGCGGTTGTCGAGGAGCAGCGCGTAGTCGGACTCGCCGCCGAGGTTGAGGCCCTGAAGCGGCCGAGGTCGAGGAGCAGCGCGTAGTATAAATATAGTTGTACCCTTTGTAATCAAGTCAGATCAAATCAATAAGAAATATTAACAGGACCGATACGGTCTTGTGGCAATATCTCTGCGACTCCACGTACTTTGGGTTTGATCACTCCACGTACTTTGGGTTTGATCAAAGCCTTGTGTATAGCTAGCAAGCTAGACTAGCTTTACGTCAGAGAAAATCCATCCAGCTGCATGGTGTTCCTACACTCGTGTATTGTGTCAACTGGCAGTTGCACGTGCACCGTCGGAAGTACTCGACGAGTCTGTCGTCAAGGTCGGATCTGGGCCACCAATCTGCAAGGATTGATAAGCCCCATCAACAAGATAAGGGACCATCACCTTAATCTGACCATCTTTTGTTTAGCCCGGTCAATCATGATCGCGAGCATATCCGCTACTAAATTGAATAGTAGTGAAGATATAGAGTCCCTTTGTCTTAATCCTTTCTTTGTTTCGAAATAGCGTCCTATATCATCATTGACCTTTACGACAACGCTACCCTAGAAACAAAACTATTGATCAAGGCACACCATTCTCGTGAGAATCCTTTCATTCTGAGAGCCTGTTGGAGGAACGACCAATTAACCTTATATAGGCTTTTTCAAAGTATATCTTCAAAATTATGCCATTGATTTTTTTAGTGTGCATCTCATGTATGGTTTCGTGTAAAACAACGACCTCGTCCAGGATATTCCTACTTTGCATAAAAGCACTTTGTGTAGGTTTAACCACATGATCAGCCACATAATTTAGCCTTATGATTGCAGTTTTCGTAAAGATTTTGAAACTAACCATGTATTGAAAAATATGAATTTACTTTCCTGAAAGATATATTTGTAACAATTCAAAAAACCTATTTCACTCCTTTCAAAAAATTGTTTCTCTCATTTCAAATGTTTGAATTTAAACATGTTTGAAATGTATTCAAGAGGGGTCTCATTCTAAAGGTCTCGATGCCAGGAGTTCAAATATACATATATTTTCAAAACAAAATTATGATTTAAAATATATGGTTAATTTAAACTAGCATAAATTGGATAAAAGTATGTTTGTTGTGTAGCAGTGTGGGGGAGAAGAGAGTAAATTTACTTAATTCTGCCATGCATGCAATTCAATGGGACCTACTTGTACGTTCTGGCAGAGAATACGAGTGGTGGGCTGCTATTTACACGGACTAGATCATAGATGGCGCGCGTTGCCGCGTCTATCAACTTTGGCAGTAGAATTATAAGAATCTACAACGTGATATTATTTTTTCATAAAATCCGACCATACATTTTCAAGGTAAAATGTAGAGGCTCCGATGGAATGTTCCGTTTTGCACATGGCAGCAGCAGGTGTCTGTGGGGAAGGGGAGGGTGATAGTTCAAGAGAATGAAATTATGGTACAAAGAACATACATATTTACGCACCACTTTATATAATCTTGGATAGTCTACAAAAATTCTCAGTTAGCCAGTTTTAAAACTTGAAAGGGCTATGTAACATCATTCCTAAACTGTGAACTTGAAAGAAAAAAAAAGATTGGGACAGTTTCTTCAAAGTAGGTTGATGGAGAATGAGCAGCAAAGAAATAACTACGGCATATAGACGTGCAGTGCAACTCTCACTTTGATAGATAATATATTGGGTTGCTTTGTGATGAAAGTTAATAAATAAACAAAAGTACAACTTCTAACCCTTTTTTTTTCGAGAGTACGTCAATAGCGTACACTTGCATGCACTGAATCCATTGTAAAAAAGGCCAGCAATGGAATCCAACAAAACTACATGAGCAAGCTTTGTAGCCCTGGAACTATTTTCCCTGGTTTTGTTGCTGGAATATGCTAGGTGTATGGTGCTGGAACGGTTTTTGATTACTTCACGAAATAGCTGATTCTGTTTATTTCATTGCTAGGAAACTTACAATTAATAAGGCTCATTTGCTGCACCTCACACATAGTGAATTTTCGTAGAAATATTTGATGGAAGCTACATATTTAGATCTGATCTGGACGTTTTCTCTAAATATGTTGCAGAAGCTGCATATTTGGATATGACCTGGTTGTCTTCTCTAAATATGTTGAAGCAAGCCAGGAGTTTCTCGTTTAGTTTTAAGCTGCACTCGGAGTTTGGCAAACACTTTCTAGTGTACGATTTGTTTCATCCCAAAGAGATTCTGCATATTTGCCAAATAAATTGGGCCGAAAAAACAACTTATGGAGAGAAGAGCATAAGATGTACCTGACGCATATATAAAAGGAAGGAGCACAATTAATCAGCAGGAAACATGCATGCTAATCCATCCAGGAGCTTTGGGTGAACCTCGCATATGGATGTTGCAGTCGAATTGAAGAGTGGTCGGCCTCTGCTTTTCCAGCCTGAAGGAGAACAAAAATTTATATATTATAAACTTTCTCATGAATGAAGAGGCAGAAGCCAACCATATCATGCAAGTCGTGGAATCAAGAGAAGGGCTGCCTCAACAAGTAGGAGCAACATCAATTTATACACTGGATTAAATATGTGCGCGGAAAGGTTGATGGATTAGTCTGCTCATCAAGGGCCAATATAATGCTTCAACCCACCAAGATACTACTAAATACACTGGATTAAGCATGCGCAGGGGAAGATCAATAGATTAGTCTGTTCATCACTGGCCACTGTAATGTATCAACCCATGGAGATACTGAATGACGAGAAGGTGGTGACCTTGATGCAATCTACAAAGGGAAACTGCACGAGTTAGCAGATCGAATATATAGTACCCGCACACTCGGCCGCGGAGCTTTCAGTAGGTTAGATCAGGCAGAAGCTAGATCGAATGGGCGCCGTGAGTACGCGGCGACGGAAGTGGCGCCGCCGCATGAACTCGACTGGATCGGCCTAGCATCATAGAAAAGCTACAAACCTTGGGAGTTGGGAGTCGTAGGCGGCGACGGCGGCGACGACATATGAGGGTTTCCGGTGGAGAGAGACAACAGGTCGGGGACAGGGAGGGGATCGAGTGGTGCAACTGACCAGCCGATGAGCCGGAGTAGGTGCTGCCGCATGAGGTCGGGGTCGTAGGATTACATGGGCTTCTTGTATGGGTTCGGTCCAACAAATGAGAAGGCTGCGATTCGGCCCCCGGAGTAGATGCTCACATGACAGCCAACCCACTTAGCGGCCAATCACGAGATTACTCTGCAATCAGACGGCCAGAGACAGCGGTAACTAAAATCTGACGGTCAAAATTGTCAAGTGCGTGAGAGGCCAGGGATTAGGTTCCATTTTACTGTCCTTAATGGAGCCCACTTATGCAGAGATCATAAAGCATGTGAATGGTGGATGCTATGCCGGTACATAGGCCCTGTTTGTTTCAGAAGTTCCGGGACTTTTTTTAGTCCCAACTTAAAAGTCCCTAGTCCCTACCCGTTTGTTTCCAGGGACTAAATAGGGACTAGAAGTCATTAAATGACATGTAAAAAGACCATGTTACCCTTAGTAGTGTAGTAGTAGTTATTAAATGATATGCTAAAAGTGGGGGCATTGTTGAAAAAAGTGTCAAAAAGTCCCAAAAAGACCCTCCCATAGGGACTTCTCCAAATAGTCCCAAATACCCTCTTCTAGTCCCTAAAAGTCCCTCCCGTTTGTTTCACATGGGACTTTTGGGGACTTTTTTTAGTCCCTACACCAAAAAGTCCCTGGAAACAAACACCCCCATACTGTCACCGGTAAAAGAGACTTTGCGGTGTCCTCCCTCGTTTACCCCCTCGCTCGAGGGTAGCTCCAGCCGCTGCTAGGGTTCCTGGCCCCGTCGCCCCTCCTCCATCTACGACCTTCATCCTCGTCGGAGACCTTCCCGAGCAAGCGAAGCCGGTCCCGACACGCTCATCCCGCCAGTAGAATCAATGCTCTGCGCCACCTCCTCCGACACCCATCGCATCGGTCGCCCAGGTCCTCCGCCGCGCCCTGGTGGTCATCAACCGCTTTGTATGGTGGCCCTGAGGTCCTGTGCCACTGGCTCAGACCGCCGTCTGCGCCTCCTCCTCCGACCCCCATATGGCCATCCCCTGAGGTCCCCTGCCCTACCAGCTCCGACCACTCTCCTCGCTATCCTTCGTAGACCCCGATGAGCTCATCTAGCCGATGGCTCCTGCCCTTTGACCTCTACCTCGGTGAGCTCTCTTTTTACTAATGCGCCGGCGGTTCTTCTCTGTACATGGAACATTGGATGGATATATGGATGTAGATCATTTTCCTGGTTGATGGATGCATGATGTTACTTTATTTGTAGATGGATGGATGAATGGTGCACGTATGTAAAAAAACCTTGGATCTTTGAATGCTCATGGTACTGTGTGTGTAGACGATTTGTTAAAAAATAATTCTTATTGTTATTTCTCGATGCTACTTTTGAGTAGTTCTGTTTTGGTATTGTTATGTGCTAATGGATAGAGGTTGTAGATGGAAAAAGGTAAGAAAGTCAAGCCACCTAAAGTAAATAGGACACTGCGGAGCATACCATTTGTATGGATGTGTGTGTAGAGGAGGTGCAAGCTAGTAACCATGGTGGCACCACTTTGACCGATATAGGAAAAGCTAATTCGGTTAGAAAGTACAATGAGCGCTCAAAGATAAACTTTTCTTCCGACCATTTGAAAAATAGATGGGACATATGTAGATTAGACTACATTTTGAGAAAGACATTGACTCAAAAAGCGTGTGAAATTGGTAGAGATGAATATACGAGACCATTGTAACTTTAGATGAGTGGTGGGCATTGGAGATAAAGGTATGTTGTTGACAGGTCAGTTATTCAACGAATGAGTGACACTCTTGTTTCATTACTCAGCCGTGAGTTTTGGCATTTGTTGGCAGGAAATCCGGTGGCTGCCAAGTTCCGGTATGCTCCACTAGTAGAGGAGGAAAAAATGAGAGAGGTGTTTGATGCTTGTTGTCTTACAAATGAGCATGCTAGGGTGCCAATTCCCACATATCAAAGTGGTTCATCTCGCTTCAAAATAGATGATGATTCAGATTGTGAAAGTGAAGATGTCAAAGCTACACCTCTCATGAACCGTGCCAAGAGTGGGAAGAAGATGCCATGTTCTTATTCGCCACGTCCTGGGATGAATGAGAAATGGTGAAATGAAACTGTTAAAACTGATACACTTGTGCATACGGTTGACCTGTTTGGTGCAAGGAAGAAGAGAAAGGGGAATATAGGAGAGGATACAACAAGAAAGGAGACTTGAGACATGATGGACATGGTCATTGCAGATGGTGCTAAACCTAGGAGTGATGTGCATTTCTATGCTTCCGATCTTATGTTGGAAAAGAAATATCGTGGTATTTTCGTGACATTCAAGGATCACGAACCTAGTGCAAGGCTTCGATGGATAGAGAGGATATGGGAGCTCACCAACAATAAATAGAACCCAACTATTTGCTTTGAACTTGTAAAGTTGTGAACCTATATGTATCATTTGGTTCCAACTATTGTGTTGTATACTGTAATGTTTAGAACATAATTATATTCTTTGAAATTGTGGTGCATCGTGTTAAACTATTCTTGGTAATTTTGTATGTTGTTGCTAAACTCCCATGTGTATGTTTATGTCGTAGATGGACATTTAAGATGAATCAGATGAGGAATGGGATTGGGGCATGTTTGCATGTGCTAAGGAAATGGAGTCATCATGTTAGAGATTGCCATATGCACCAAGAAAGTTGCACCTTGTTACATGCCTACGATGGGTGAAAGAGAAGGAGCAAGATGCAAAGGCTTTTTACTCTGTGTTAAGAATGGGGAGGTCGATGTTTTAATCATTGCATGAATTCTTGGTTCAGAAGTACGGGCTCAAGTGAACTTGCAACATATCATTGAAAGAAGCATTTGCACAATTTTGATGGACTTTGTGGACGTGCCAAACCACTGATAATATAGCAGATTGGTTTGGACATAGCCGTCTTTCATTAACTTTTTATGAGGTTTTGGAGTGTGCATAGACCGCGTGGCCGGTCATTTCATTGGGCCTATTGATCCATTTTTCTCCGAACCACATCCCATACTAAGAAAAACAAAGTTCTGGCCTCATTTCAAAAATGCTATTGGAGGCATAGATGGAACACACATTGAAGTGATTGTCCAGAAGGAGTTGGAGCCACTACACATAAGTAGGAAAGGGGTTACAAGTGAAAATCTCATAGTAGTATGTCTGTGATTTCGATATGAGGTTCACTTTTTTTGTTCCTGGATGTCCCGGATCTGTGCGTGACACACGTGAATGGAGCGATGTTATAGTTTGTTATGATCATTTTCCACACCTAGCCACATGTAGTCTCTTGTATGTATGCATTTTCTTATGTACATGATAGTACGTTCTAAATTTCTAATGTCTTCTAATGTCTTACTACAAATAAACATTACCTTGTGGACTCCGGATATTCATACAGGGTTGGATATCTATCACCATACAAAAGGGCAACGATATAATGTACCAAAATTTCAACAACGCCCACCCATTTGTAGATATGAGACATTCAACCATCGCCATTCTTCTTTGCGAAATGTCATCTAAGTTCATTCGGTGTTCTCAAAATGAAATGGCGAATTCTCGAAGGCATACCATGATACAAACCGGAGACTGAAAATATGATCATCACTGCATGCATGTGTCTTCATAACTTCATTTGTGATAGCAAATTGCATGATGAGCATTTTGACAGGTTTCGCAATGATGCGCACGTGCAACCGACATTGTCGTTTACAAACGCCAAAGTTCTACCACGAGAAGATGATGGTACCATGTCCGCAACACGTTAGGATATTGCTACCAATCTTCTACCACTAGTAAAAACAGGGCTATCGTTCGGCCCTAGCCAGCCCATTAGTCTCGGTTCTTGAAGAACCGGGACCAATGGGGGGTATTAGACCCGGTTCGTGAGCCCAGGGGGCCGGCCGAGGCCTCGTGGGCATTGGTCCCGGTTCGTGTAGAACCATTTGTCCCTGTTCGAGCCACGAACCGGGACCAATGGTCCTCGCTGCTGGCCCACAACCATTGGTCCCGGTTCATGCCACGAACCGGGACAAATAAGTTGCCTATATATACCCATCGCCGCAGCAGAGCACTCTGTTTTTTTGGCCGGCGAGGGGAGGGCATTTTGGTGCTCTAGTTCACCTCCTATGCACATGAGGTGTTCGATGAAATGCTCGAACCACACTAGTTAAGCTTTCTCCTCTCGAAGCTCGACCTAGGAGCTTCATTTTTCCCGAGATTTGTCTAGATTTAGGGGTCCGTCATGCCCCGTCCCCGTTTTCACCGCCGTTGATCGCCCGCGCCGATCTCGTCGCCGGCACCACCGTGGTAAGCCTCTTGTTCTTATCTTCTTTATGATACTTGTCTGATTTTCTTACTTTAGATAGCACTACAAGAAATAAGGTCAATTATGACTCCCTATATTGGTCATTGATTTGTCATTGTTGTCGCTTATTGACTTTTTTTGACCAAATTTACAACGTCAACAGTTGGCCGTGAAGAATGAACAAACATGACCTTTCTAAAATTTTGGTCGCTGGTCTCTATTGACCAAAATTTTGATTTGGTCATTACCCATTTGTGTGAGCCACATAGGATCTGACGTGGCCAAGCTGACGTGGCATTGCTAGTGACCAAATGGAATCATCATAAATTTCAGATCCTCGCCCAGTACCTATTTTACTATTGAAAATGTCTGATTTGTTTGGGTTGAAGCATTTTTTTTCTAGAAGCACGCATATCTCAGGATAGGCCCATTAAAAATAAGTATAACTAAATAAAAGATTGCAAATAAAATGTATATTTCATTTCAGTAGCATATCACATAAATACAAAACATCATCCACCGACTCCAAGCATTAAGATTTAACGCCTAACAAGGGCACATCAAAATAATTTTACATGTGCACAACAGAATATTTCTGCAAGTGCAAGAAAAAAGGACCGAACAAGTGCATAATCGCACATAAAGAGAGTTCCACAAAGATTGGATGAGAACCACAAGTTTCTTCTCATCATCTTCCTCTGCACAATATGCTCTTACCATTGCCGTCTGCAATAACAAAATGATGGTAAGGCTTTCAGACCAAGGAAACTAGTAAAATTACACGCACGATAACCAATGATAAAACAGTAGAAAATTGTTTTCTCATTCATCTAGTTATGACTTATGACCACAAAGATTGAATGTGTTTAATTGCCTTGCAGGAAGGTTAAGGGCAGGGATTCACAAGTTGGCAGCTGCCCCATGGTTGCATTTATTTCCAACCACACAGGCTAACTAATTTGCATGCATGTCTGATTTCTAGTGTCTCCCAGATCTCTTCAATTCGTACTTTTTTTGTCAAAGAATTTGTACGAATGTTTACTGCCTCATTTTAGGTTGCTCAAAATCAACTGAGTGCACTAGGCATCCATAGTTATGAAATGATTCTGGATTTTTCTTTGGTAAATTTCTGGAATATCTAATTTGTGCGTGTATCTGTCAGCCATCATAACCATTTGTTTATCCAAAAGTTTAAAAATAGCATAGTTCGTTCTCTACTCTGAATTTTAACTTTTATGTGTACTGTATATATACACACACGAGAAGCAGGTATTTAATTAGCAATTTTTTGTGGAAATTTAATTAGTAATTTGCTGGTATAAAAAGATGGATATGTTATTACTAGACATCAAGTAGTTCTTACATTTACTATAAATAATATATTATATAGTTACATCAAGTAGTTCTAACATGTAAAAGTATATGTACAATGGGTTCGACCTTTTATGTTGTCACGTTAGATGCATATATAGAAGTATAACGTACAAGAATCGTGAAGGCATGCATTGATCCGAATGTACTTCGACCAAGATTGCAATACAAAAGAGTGCAAAAAAAATTGCAATTAGAAAAAGAGACGGGTATAAAAGTCATGCATGACCACGGAGGCTCACATGCATGTACTAGAATTAAGAGTCCTTTTCTTAAATGATAAGTAAATTTTTTTAGTCATAATAGGAATCAGATAAGGTAATGACCTGAGTATAGCCGATAAAAAAGAACTGTTATAGCTCGTTGCTCTTGACCGTTCCTTCAAAATAGCCGATGTTAGAGTTTAGTCAATTATGGTTGGCAAGATAATAATGTAACTACTACTTGGCCGATCATGTACATGCTTAAGAAGAAACTAATAAATGGGATTGAGGGCCAAAACTTAGGCGCACCAATTTTTAACCAATTTTGTAGCAGTAAACATGAGGGAGATCCATAGGTACAGTATGTTATATATGTTTGGTAACCTGAATGTTGTATATGTTTCCATCAGGAGCTTCTAGCTTCATAACTTTAGAGATCATGCTTCTGAAATTGTTCACAAAATTCTCTGTATGTTCTGAAAAAACAAACAACAAAGCAATCTGCAAATTACATATGTCTGATCAAGAAGACATTTCATCAGGACAGCCGAAAGGGTATTGTTCATCTAGGGTATTACCATTTCGTGACAGAAATCGCCAACCATGAGCCTCAAGAAATGCTTCTGCCTATATCCATGTGATGCCAATAGAAATATGTTATATAATCATGGCTTCAAAACTTCCATCGACGACTGTCCTATTGTCGAATGACCAGGAATAACACAATGGCCATCATCCAGCTATGTACACCTCCGCATTAGCACCTTTGTCATCGGTTCCCAACACAAGATGCATGCACGTATGTTCTTTCTCAAGTTTAGTATCTACGGAGTACTCCCTCCGTTCCTAAATATAAGTCTTTTAAAGATTTCGCCAGGAGACTACATACGAAACAAAATGAGTGAATTTACACTCTAAAGTATATCTATATACATCCGTATGTAGTCCCATAGTGGAACCTCTAAAAAGGCTTATATTTAGGAACAGAGAGAGTATAATATATGTAGCTGAATTTCTATGCAGATATAGCTACCTTGATGTAAACAGTGTCCGTAGAGTAGAAAGGAGGTATGGACACTGATTGTTCACACAGGTTTGGTAATTTTGGTAAAAGAAATAGAGCCAACAATATTTACATCCACCATTTCAGCACAATACAAGATGTAAATGGGCATAGCTTCAACATTTCTGGAAAACATGAACGTACTCACTGCTCACGTGGAATGATAGGAAATAAAAATGTACTCCAGTGCAGCAAGTAGAACGGCTGCCCGAATGGTTTGTGTACACTTGTCTTCTCCCTGAAAAAGAACAGAAGATATCATCATCACTAGAAAGAGATATTACTGTCTGTTCACGCTGTTTCATCTTCTACCACATATGAAAGAACGGACAATTGAGGGTGGGTGGTATTTGAGAAAAATAAAATACAAAAAAGATACTGAATTAATTTTGGCAGTGCATCAACATGAGGATGATTGAGATGTAATCCCATAGAAATCCATAGTCAAAAAAGTTTATGAACAGTCCAACAATACACATGCTTCCGAAACTAAGAAAGAGAAACAATCAGCACGATAACAATTAAGCCTAAATTAATGCCAAACCCTATGTAAATTCTCATTGGTAGCAGAAACCTGAATACCTTGCACCACTTTATTTGATGCAATGTAGACACTTTCAACTCATTGACAAAATTTCTATTTCTCCAGTAGCTGTCCACTTTTTCATCATGAAAACACTATTTTGTAGCAGCAATAATACTGAACATATCCAAACAACAAAGATATATGAACACTTTTCAAACAGAAATCTCCTGTCTTCCCAACTCAACTAAATTTAGACATTTTGCAGAAAAAGTAGGGGGAAACATTGAGGTTCCAAGATGAAAATAATCTTAGCAGTGGCATAGTGCCTAAACAAGAATGTTTTTTTACAGAAAGTCTTGTCAATTTTACAATCATCTAACACAATACAACAAAAGATTCAGTTGGAGGGGAACCTTGGAGAGATAGGAATCTTAGAAACCTAGACTTTTGGACAAGGAATAGGATGATGGAGGAATACTTATAGCAAAGAACCAAGCAGTCATTGTCGTCGCTGATGCAGGTGTCACTGGCGATCAGTCGGTTATTATGAGCCTAAAATATGAAGATGTAGTAGTGTGTGTTATTATGAGCAGTCGGTTTCAACCTCACATGGATGTATCTATTTGATGTCAGATAAATCAAAGAAAGATGTCCAATACTGGAGCATGTTTTTTCAGAACAAACAGAAAGTAAAGTATGCGCTTCAGGCGATCTATAGATTTAGCAATTTAATGATCTACTAATAGAAAGACGAGAAGCCTCTCTTATCTTTGCAAACAGCAGACGCTTCTTTCAGAGTCAAATAGGAAGATGTAGTAATATGTGTTAATATCATCAGTATGTTCCAACTTCACATGGATGCACATATTTCATGTCTGATAAATGAAAGAAAATGTCTAAAACTAGAGCCGTTTTTTCATTTCAGAACAAATAGAACGTAAGCTATTGCACTTCAGTATCCTGCGTGCCACCATAAACATGATCTTAAACTGCAGCAAGTTTATGCTCTAACTCTAAGGATGTAGAGAGTAGAAAGACCAGAAGGCTCTTACCTTTGTCAAGAGCCAATACTTCGGCAGAGAAGCAGACACAATGGCAAGGATGCCCAAGCCCAGAGCAAAAGGGCATACATATATGCAGATGCGCAACATACCGGCTGACACTTGTGGGTCTTGTTCTTGCAGTGCCATTATAACGGAATTTGTAGCAGCAAACAATCAACAAAATTCAGAGAGGCACATAACGGAATTCTAATATACTGAATTTGTAGCAGCAAGCAAGAACTCAATAAAATTCAAAGAGGCACATAACGGAATTCTAATATACCGAATTTGCAGCAGCAAGCAAGAACTCAACAAAATTTAGAGAGGCACATAACAGTATTCTAGCAGCATGACAGTAGCAGCAACTGAATTTGTAGCAGCAAGCAAGCAAGCACTTAAACAAAATTCAGACAGACATGTAGCAAACTTCTGCAACTGTATTTTAAGCATCAAGCAAGTAAGCAAATCAGTTGGTGAGCAATGCGATGTCTATCCCATTCAGAAGTCAGAAGCAGAGCAGGTATGTTGTCTGACAGCAGTAGCAGCACTGAACAAAATAAATTCTAATGACAGGCATGTAACCAATTTTGATAACTTCTGCAACCAATTTCTGATGACAGCGCTGAGGGAGTGGCCCGTGAAGGTGAGCGTGTAGTCGGGGTACCGGTCGAGGAGGTCCCGGAGCAGGTCGCACTCCTTGTCGAGCACCCAGCCGGCGGCCCGGAGGAGGCCGTTGTGGACGTAGCCGTCGTCGAAGCGGCACTTGCCGAGGCGGTTGTCGAGGAGCAGCGCGTAGTCGGACTCGCCGCCGAGGTTGAGGCCCTGAAGCGGCCGAGGTTGAGGTAGAGCAGGTAGGGCGTGACCCGGCCCCCGGTGTCGGCGTAGGTGTGGCGGCGCACGACGTTGAAGGGGTCGAGGAGCGGGGCGGCGAGGTCGGGCTCATAGTTGGCCATGACGAGGCGGCACATCCGGCGGACGGGCGCGTAGTCGGCGGCGGCGGCATGGCCTCAGGTGGCGCTGTCGTGGTAGCCCGTGTGGACGCACCGCTTCCATGCCCACTGCGCGCACCCCAGGCAGTAGACGCACTCCAGCAGCGGCAGCCCGCACGCCAGCGACATGCGTGGAGATTCCGTCGAGCAGGCGGCGTGCGGATGTGGCAGATCCCGACAAACCTAGGGGTGGTGGCCGAAACCCTAGCCGGAATCGAGTGGCAGAGATGACGGCGGCGGAGGAGTCGCGTGAGGGGAGAGAGAGACACAGAGAGATCACGGGGGAGAAGGGGCTCTTTTTTTTCCATTCCAATTATTCCAAGAGAGGTGAATGAGAGACGTCAGATTAGTAAGACATGGACGGCTCAGATTGGCTACAAGGGGTGATCCGTGGGAAGAGTTTTCTGCGTCCTGATTGGTTCAAGATTTAACATGTACATACACAGATGCATACCAAGTTTGTTTATGCACATTTCCTCTTAAAATAAAAAAAATCATCATGCACATGTATGTGAACGGCAAGCAGATATTGATTTTGGGAAAGGATATTCATGTGTAGCATACGACCTGTGGAACCTTTTTCGATTCGAACGTATCTCGTAGTACTGCGGATTCAAGTGTCATTAGGAAACCAATCTACATGTCTTTATCACAGGAAGGATGGGTGGGTGAGAGACGTTGGATACGTATCGCGTGAACGGCTCAGATGGTCTGCAGTGGTGTGATCCGAGGGAGAGAGATTATGGGTCGTGATTGGTTAGAGAAAGGTGATATCTAAAATAATTTCTAAGTGCTAAAAATAGAAGGGGTTTGTGGAACATGTACGAGAAATATTTTCCCAAACGACATCACTAAATGTTTCACTCAAGATTACCACATTTAATGGACCATAAACAACTTATTCAATTTTGATCTTTAAAGCTATTTTTGCCATTTAAACGGTTTTCTACTGAATCAGAAGGAAATCAGATGGAATCGGAAGGAAATTGTCAAACAATTTTGCACAAGGTTGCATCTTGGAATGGCAAACAATGTTGCTAAAGGGACTTTTTGTTTTCTTTGGGCGTAAAACTCATTTTCCATTTGTGGCCTTGTCGACACCTATAAAAGACACGTGGGCAAAATTGTTGAGTTTTCTGCCCAGTCACCTCTATTTAGGCCTATAAACTTCTTAATTTTGTCATGGAGGACCTATAATGCGGGCATACATAGAGCTACACATGCCAGTGACCTTTTTGGGCAATGGAATTATGACCTTCTTGATAGATATGGTCAAAAATTTCTATAGTTTGGACCCTCTTAGACACCTCATGACCTTTTTGTAAATTTTAGTCATAGATCTATGACCAATAAAACCGCCGTCACTATTTTTTGTCATAAACGAGCCTATTTCTTGTAGTGTAGATATTTGTCTGATTTTCTTAATTTTGACACACATAATTATATGTAATGCACGCAGGTGAACCGGCAATGGATGTATGGTGACAGACACACCTCCGAGTACATTAAGGGCGTGTATATTTTTCTCCAAGTGGCTCAAGCAAACAAGCAGAATGGTTTTATGTGTTGTCCATGCAGTAAATGTGGGAATACGAAGTCTTACTCTGACCGGAAAATCCTTCACGCCCACCTGCTTTACAATGGTTTTATGCCAAACTATAATGTTTGGACGAGGCACGGAGAAATAGGGGTTATGATTGAAGACGGCGAAGAAGAAGAGGACGATGACAACTATGTGCCCCCTGAATAGGGTGATGCTGCAACGGTGGGAGCTGCTGAAGATCAAGAGGAACCATACGATGTGCCCGATGATGCTACAACGGGGGAAGCTACTGAAGATCAAGAGAAACCAGACGATGTGCCCGATGATGATCTCCGCCGGGTCATTGTCGATGCAAGGACGCAATGCGAAAGTCAAAAGGAGAAGCTGAAGTTCGATCGCATGTTAGAGGATCACAAAAAAAATTTGTACCCCAATTGTGAAGATGGCAACACAAAGCTGGGTACCGTACTGGAATTGTTGCAGTGGAAGGCAGAGAATGCTGTGCCTGACAAAGGATTTGAGAAGCTACTGAAAATATTGAAGAAGAAGCTTCCAAAGGATAATGAATTTCCTGACAGTACGTACGCAACAAAGAAGATCGTATGTCCTCTAGGATTGGAGGTGCAGAAGATATATGCATGCCCTAATGACTGCATCCTCTACCGCGGTGCGTACGAGGATTTGAACGCATGCCCGGTATGCGGTGCATTGCGGTATAAAATCAGACGAGATGACCCTGGTGATGTTGACGGCGAGCCCCGCAGGAAGAGAGTTCCTGCGAAGGTGATGTGGTATGCTCCTATAATACCACGGTTGAAACGACTGTTCAGAAACAAAGAGCATGCCAAGTTGATGCGATGGCACAGTGAGGACCGTAAGAAAGACGGGAAGTTGAGAGCACCCGCTGACGGGTCGCAGTGGAGAAAAATCGAGAGAGAGTACTGGGCTGAGTTTGCACGTGACCCAAGGAACGTATGGTTTGGTTTAAGTGCGGATGGCATTAATCCTTTCGGGGAGCAGAGCAGCAATCACAGCACCTGGCCCGTGACGCTATGTATGTATAACCTTCCTCCTTGGATGTGCATGAAGCGGAAGTGCATTATGATGCCAGTTCTCATCCAAGGCCCTAAGCAACCCGACAACGACATTAATGTGTACCTAAGGCCATTAGTTGAAGAACTTTTACAGTTGTGGAATGGAAATGGTGTACGTGCGTGGGATGAGCACAAACAGGAGGAATTTAACCTGCACGCGTTGTTGTTTGTAACCATCAACGATTGGCCCGCTCTCAGTAACCTTTGAGGACAGACAAACAAGGGATACCACGCATGCATGCACTGTTTAGCTGACACCGAAAGTATATACGTGGGAAGCTGTAGGAAGAATGTGTACCTGGGCCATCGTCGATTTCTTCCGACCAACCATCAATGTCGAAAGAAAGGCAAGCATTTCAAAGGCGAGGCAGATCACCGGAAGAAGCTCGTCATGCGTACCGGTGATCACGTACTTGCTATGGTCAATGATTTACACGTAATCTTTGGAAAGGGTCCGGGCGGACTAGCTGTTCCGAGTGACACTGGGGGACACGCACCCATGTGGAAGAAGAAATCTATATTTTGGGACCTACCCTACTGGAAAGACCTAGAGGTCCGCTCTTCGATAGACGTGATGCACGTGACGAAGAACCTTTGCGTCAACCTACTAGGCTTCTTGGGCGTGTATCGGAAGACAAAAGATACAGCTGAGGCACGGGAGGACCTGCAACGTATGCACGAAAAAGACGGCATGCCTCCAAAGCAGTATGAAGGTCCTGCCAGCTACGCTCTTACCAAAGAAGAGAAGGAAATCTTCTTTGAATGCCTGCTTAGTATGAAGGCCCCGATTGGCTTCTCGTCGAATATAAAGGGAATAATAAATATGGCAGAGAAAAAGTTTGAGAACCTAAAGTCTCATGACTGCTACGCGATTATGACGCAACTGCTTCCGGTTGCATTGAGGGGGCTTCTACCGGAAAACGTCTGATTAGCCATTGTGAAGCTATGTGCATTCCTCAATGCAATCTCTCAGAAGGTGATCGATCCAGAAATCATACCAAGGCTAAGGAGTGATGTGGTGCAATGTCTTGTCAGTTTCGAGCTGGTGTTCCCACCATCCTTCTTCAATATCATGACGCACGTCCTAGTTCATCTAGTTGACGAGATTGTCATTTTGGGCCCCGTATTTCTACACAATATGTACCCCTTTGAAAGGTTCATGGGAGTCCTAAAGAAATATGTCCGTAACCGCGGTAGGCCAGAAGGAAGCATCTCCATGGGCCATCAAACAGAGGATGTCATTGGGTTTTGTGTTGACTTCATTCCTGACCTTAAGAAGATAGGTCTCCCTAAATCGCGGTATGAGGGGAGACTGACTGGAAAAGGCATGCTTGGAGGGGAGACAATAATATGCAGGGACGAATATTCTTGGTCTGAAGCACACTACACAGTTCTACAGAACTCTACCTTGGTGACTCCTTATGTCAATGAACACAAGAACAGTCTGCGCTCCAAACACCCGGAGCAGTGCGACGACTGAATTACATGTGAACACATCAGGACTTTCAGCAGTTGGTTGGAAACACGTCTCAGAGATGAAAACACTGTTTGTGATGAGTTGTACTCGTTGTCCAGGGGACCATCTTCGACTGTTACGATTTGGAAAGGATACAAGATAAATGAGAATACATTTTACACGGTCGCCCAAGATCAAAAGAGCACCAACCAAAACAGCGGTGTCCGCTTTGATGCAGCCACCGAGAGGAGAAATGACACATATTATGGTTACATGGTGGATATATGGGAACTTGACTGCGGAGTAGATTTTAAGGTCCCTTTGTTTAAGTGCAAATGGGTCAATCTGTCACGAGGCGGGGTACAGGTAGACCCACAGTACAGAATGACAACAGTGAATCTGAACAATCTTGGGTACACTGACGAACCGTTCGTCCTAGCCAATGATGTGGCACGAGTTATCTATGTGAAGGACATGTCTACCAAACCGAGAAAAAGAAAAAATAAGGAAGCGAATACATCATACCATGAGCCAAAGCGCCACATAGTTCTTTCAGGAAAAAGGGACATCGTGGGAGTGGAGGGCAAGACAGACATGTCCGAAGATTATGAAAAGTATCATGAAATTCCTCCCTTCAAAGTCACGGCTGACCCAAGCATCCTGATAAATGATGAAGATTATCCATGGTTACGGCGCAATAAGGAAAGGACACAAGCGAAGAAAAAGTGAAGACTTTCACCACAACTATTATGATGATACCATGCCAACTTTCAACCTTTTTGTAGTTCATTTGAAGTGCATGTTGTAACACACACGTGAGCACTTCGCTTCTCCCTTCATCGTCTCTACACTCAGGGCTTATAAACCGCTGCGAGTGCCTCTCGCTTGGCGAGGTGGGACTAAAGAACAGCTGCAGAAATAATCAACTAAAAAACTCTTTTACCGGTTCATGCCACGAACTAGTACTAAAAGGTGCTCGTGGGGCCCAGCCTTAAAATCTGTACCAAGATAATTATCATAGAATAAAATAAATAAGTAATTAGAATTTTGTTACAAACTTTAATAGCAAAACGAATTATCGTAAAATAAAATAAATAAGTAATTAGAAACAAAAAAGAAAGGAAAAAAAATGGGAAAAAATTAAAATAAAGGAATCAACTAAAAAGCTTTTATAAATCTAGTATTATTGAAACTAAAATTATATAGAATTTTGTTACAAACTTTAATAGCAAACAGAATTATTATAAAAGAAAATAAATAAGTAATTAGAAACAATAAAAAATAAAAAATAAGTATTTTGTTGTAAGTAGAAACAAAACAAAATAAGCTAACTAGCACTTTGAATTTAAGTAGAAACAATACAAAAAACAAAACAAAAATAATGGAAAAAAATTAAAAAAATAGATTCGAATATAGAGAGAAATTCAACCTAAATTTAAAGTGCTAATTAGCCTAACTAGCTCTTTGAATTTAAAGTGCTAGTTAGCCTAACTAGCTGTTTGAATTTAAGCTGAATTTTGTCTCTAAATTCGTACCGCTCGACATTGCAGCCGCGACGGAGCTTATAAACAGGCTCGACACCCCTTCACTTGGCGAGGTGGGACTAAACATCCAACCGCACCGCGGCTGTGGCAGGCACATACCTTTAGTCCCGGCTGGTGGCTCCAACCGAGACCAAAGGCCCCTCTTTAGTCCCGGTTGGTGCCAACAACCTGGACCAAAGGCCTGTGCTTCCCGCCCTTTGGGCTGCCGAAAAGAGGCCTTTGGTACCGGTTGGTGCCACCAACCGGGACCAATGCAACCCTTTAGTCCCGGTTGGTGCCACGAATCGAGACCAATGCTTCTGCTATATAAGCCCGACGACGCCGCGAGCTCATCCACGCCCAACGACGCCGCGAGCTCATCCACGGCGCCGCCAGGTTGCCCCGTTGCCATCGCCCGTCGCCCGTCGTGCCCACGCCGTTGTTGGAATTATGCCCTAGAGGCAATAATAAAAATAGTTATTATTATAATTCCTGTATCAAGATAATCGTTTATTATCCATGCTATAATTGTATTGAATGAAGACTTATATACATGTGTGGATACATAGACAAAACACTGTCCCTAGCAAGCCTCTAGTTGGCTAGCCAGTTGATCAACGATAGTCCGTGTCTTCTGATTATGAACAAGGTGTTGTTGCTTGATAACTGGATCACGTCATTAGGAGAATCACGTGATGGACTAGACCCAAACTAATAGACGTAGCATGTTGATCGTGTCATTTTATTGCTACTGTTTTCTGCGTGTCAAGTATTTGTTCCTATGACCATGAGATCATATAACTCACTAACACCGGAGGAATACTTTGTGTGTATCAAACGTCGCAACGTAACTGGGTGACTATAAAGATGCTCTACAGGTATCTCCGAAGGTGTTCGTTGAGTTAGTATGGATCAAGACTGGGATTTGTCACTCCGTGTGACGGAGAGGTATCTCGGAGCCCACTCGGTAATACAACATCACACACAAGCCTTGCAAGCAATGTGACTTAGTGTAAGTTGCGGGATCTTGTATTACGGAACGAGTAAAGAGACTTGCCGGTAACGAGATTGAAATAGGTATGCGGATACTGACGATCGAATCCCGGGCAAGTAACATACCCAAGGACAAAGGGAATGACATACGGGATTATATGAATCCTTGGCACTGAGGTTCAAACGATAAGGTCTTCATAGAATATGTAGGATCCAATATGGGCATCCAGGTCCCGCTATTGGATATTGACCGAGGAGTCTCTCGGGTCATGTCTACATAGTTCTCGAACCCGCAGGGTCTGCACACTTAAGGTTCGACGTTGTTTTATGTGTATTTGAGTTATATGGTTGGTTACCGAATGTTGTTCGGAGTCCCGGATGAGATCACCGACGTCACGAGGGTTTCCGGAATGGTCCGGAAACGAAGATTGATATATAGGATGACCTCATTTGATTACCGGAAGGTTTTCGGAGTTACCGGGAATGTACCGGGAATGACGAATTGGTTCCGGGAGTTCACCGGGGGGGCAAACCACCCCGGGGAAGCCCATAGGCATTGGGGGTGCCGCACCAGCCCTTAGTGGGCTGGTGGGACAGCCCAAAGGAGCCCTATGCGCATTGGAAGAAAAATCAAAGAGAAAAGAAAAAAAAGGAGGAGGTGGGAAAGGGAAGAAGGACTCCACCTTCCAAACCAAGTAGGACTCGGTTTGGGGGGGGGAGACCTTCCCCCCTTGGATTGGCCGACCCCTTGGGAGTTCTTGGACCCCAAGGCAAGGCTCCCCCCTCTCCCTCCTATATATAGTGGGGTTTTAGGGCTGATTTGAGACAACTTTGCCACGGCAGCCCGACCACATATCTCCACGGTTTTACCTCTAGATCGCGTTTCTGCGGAGCTCGGGCGCAGCCCTGCTGAGACGAGATCATCACCAACCTCCGGAGCGCCGTCACGCTGCCGGAGAACTCTTCTACCTCTCCGTCTCTCTTGCTGGATCAAGAAGGCCGAGATCATTGTCGAGATGTACGTGTGCTGAACGCGGAGGTGCCGTCCGTTCGGCACTAGATCGTGGGACTGATCGCGGCATAGTTCGCGGGGCGGATCGAGGGACGTGAGGACGTTCCACTACATCAACCGCGTTCACTAACGCTTCTGTTGTACGATCTACAAGGGTACGTAGATCACACATCCCCTCTCGTAGATGGACATCACCATGATAGGTCTTCGTCCGTGTAGGAAAATTTTTGTTTCCCATGCGACGTTCCCCTACAGCCGTCGCCCGTCGCCGTCGCCCTCCGCCCCCGCTGCCGTCGCCGTCGCCCTCCGCCGCCCCCGAGCCGTCGCCAGTCATCGTCGTCCTCGCCCTCCGCCCCCCGTCGCCGTCGCCCTCGCTGCCCACGCCGTCGCCCCGGCCGCCCCCGATGTGAGCCGCCGCCGCCACGGCTCTGTTTTATTTATTTATTTATTGTTTTTAATTTTTGATTTTTTCTGTGATATTATTGTTGAATATGCATGTTTGTATATGTTCACATATATGCAAAAATAGACCGCATCACCATGGTAACTGCGGCTCTTCTCTCCGATAGACTTCTCCTCCTTTATTTGAAAGGGCGAGATGTTTAATTATGAATTTTCCTTAGTAAGATAAGGGTACCTTAGATAGAAGTACGATATGGCATGAACATCGATGAAAAATAAAACAGAACTATGAATGAACATTTAACATATATCTTTAGTAATTCTTTATTTAAGTTGGCAAACAAAGATTATATGTAGCAACGAATGGGAAACCATAAATAATATAATTAAATGTATAACAAATGTATAATTTGGTCCTTACGTAAAAAGCCCTGAATTTTCATCGTGGCAAAAATATGAACTGAGAAAATATATCACTGTCATGTATTAACAGAGAACATTCGATCACCCTCGCAAACAGAAAATGGTGACAATAAAATTATTTCAAGACAAAAGATGTTAGTGGTGTGTACAGAGACCCAACACTCATGTAGCAAGATTTAAAGTAATTGACATATTGACCTAATCACTACCAGTCTGCTTTCATATAAACTAATATATTGACAAACACTCAAGAAGACCATATATACCACTTTATCACTTCTCCTTGGAACAATCAATTGTCCTTTTAGAGAATTCATTAGCCTAGATGATATCTGAAGGAAACACAAATCCATAAGAACTGTGGGCATTCTCCAAGCAGCAATGTGTATGCAAAAAAATGAACGAAACTGGGCTGTATCACCAAATTTGTAGTCATCCAGATCTTTATTCGAAACCTTTCTTTTTTATATAATTAAACTAACAATGTTTTAAATTTCTTGTACCATATGTTTGTGTTCTAGTTTTGGTAGTCCTACGAATCTAATACTTGTGCATCTCGACCTATATTGGTTGTCCTGCATATCGGATACTTGTGCATTTCAGATACTTGTGCATTTCGGATACTCTAGAAACATCATTTCCTTTGATATGCTTATCCTATGTTGTCCTGCATGAGCAATGGGATTAGATATGCAATTTTTGCTCACTCGAATAAACATTTCTGCCACTTTGGCAAAACTTATGGTAGTTGAATTAATCTAATGTTGTTACCAACCAAAAGATGGCATATATTAATTCTTGTTCATTAGATTGTTGGTTGTAGTGCAATATGAGACAGATAATTAACAACTAGTATTACCATCATAGTGAATTTAGCTTTGGTTTTATTTATTTATAGTAAGTGCTTAGTAGTTGAACTATTTGATTTAATAAAACTACTTTATTTTACTATATATAGAAGTAGTTTATTTTTAGCAAGAAAATTAATAGAACTAGTTTATTTTTTAGTTCATTTTACGATGCCTATCCCGCATCCTCGTCGTCGACTCGGCGGAGGACACCTGCTTGATCAGAGGGGCCTTGTCCGGGACTGGGCTCCGCCCGGCTGGTATTGGGAGGTGCTACCTTCCGGGGAGCGTAGGTTGGTGAGGAGGCAACCCGTTGTTGACCCGATCCTTGTTTGGTCGCGGTCGCCTGGGCCAGTGACGGTGACGAGGCTTCCGGACACCGCAGAGGTGGTACGTCACCGTGTCAGCGAGGAGGACGAGCACGTCCGTCGCTACATGGTTGCATTGGAGGGTAGGTTCTCCAATACCTGTCAGGTTCTTCAGGGATCTCACTGGAGCTATGATCCTATGATGGTTCCTTCTCTTTGGGTGTCCACCGCCCGCGACGATACCCGTCGGGCGCTACGGTTCTAGCTGTATTAATGATGCTTTATGTACGATATTATTCGAGGAGTATTAATTAGTGATAATATTCGACGATGTATGGACACAAGAGATCGATGATGTAGTCTTGCTTATATTTGAATGCATGCTAATTTGAATACTACTTTATTTTATGATTTGTTTTTTCTTATTGAATGTTTAAATTGGGAAAGTACTCCTACTTTGAATGCTAAAATTAGAGAGCACTATGCAGAAATCTAGGAGCCCCCCTCCATCATCCGCGTCGTCGTCCCCGTCACCGACCCCCCTCCGACCTCGAGTCAGGGTCTATATTGTTTTATGCTATTTTACCTTAAATAGGGTATTTAATTAGGTCCTCCCTAATACTAATGATCATGTTGCTGTAAATGTTGTATGACAATGTTGTAAAGGGTAGTAATTGCTTCTGCTGCTTTTCAGAGATGGAGTTCTTCACGGTTATACTTGAGAAGTCCTCAAGGCTGTTGTTGCCGCACAATTTTGTGAAGATGGTGGACGGCCATCGGCCACAGAACATGGAGCTGAGGCAGGCCGGCAACAGGCTTCGCAAGCTGTGGGACGTGGAGGTGGTGTTCGACGCCGATGGCCGCATGTACCTAGATCGTGGCTGGAAGCAGTTCGTCCGTGCCTACGACCTGGGGATCGGGTACTTCCTTGTCTTCAGGTACGACGGTAACACCACGTTCGTCGTGAAGGTGTTAGACACGACTATGTGTCGGAGGCGCTACCAGGACGATGACGATGCCGGTACGCTCTGTCTCTTCTTCCACTACATTAGGCTATCTCTCACACCCATTTAAAAAAAATTGCATTTGGCAAGGCAATGGGAGCAGGAGCAGCGAGTACTGCGACAGGTGTTATGTCTACGGCAGCAGCGACTCTGGCAGCAAAAGTAGCAGCGACTCTGGCGACAACAAAAGTAGCAGCGACGATGGCCTCGCGATGGATGTCCCACAACTGGGCGACATGGCCATGCCAATTGTGGTAGAGGAGTACATCCCACAGCCTGGCCTGGGCCTTCGCCACTCTAAGCGCATCAAGATGATGAAGGAGAAGGTGAAGAAGCAGGAGTGAATATCTTAAGAACCTGATGGCTTTAATCTTTATAGTATAAACCTTTTAAGTGCGATAGTGTTGAATTGATACTGCACTTTTAAGTATGATGGTGGTGTGCCTGATGAAATTTTGTGCATGCTCATGGATGCTCCTTGTTGTTATGATGTATGATGATGCATGATTAGTAGGACTTGTTATTATATATGATGATGTATGATGCGAGTATGAAGAGTTATTATATATCAGCGGGTGAAATGAACATAGCAGTAGCGTTGATAACCAAGCACGAAGATAAGAGAGGACACTTCTCTCTATTAGCTAGCTAATAACAACCTAAATTAACACCCAAAACCCCTAAACCAGCCACTTTCAAAAAAAACCCTCAGCTGCAGCCAGTTTCTGACGCGTGGTCCCGGTTTACGTCAGCAACCGGGACCAAAGGCCCCCCTGCCTGGGCTGCCCGCAGCGGCCACGTGAATGCCCATCTGTCCCGGTTTAAGAACCGGGACTAAAGGGAGGAGGCATTAGTAACGACTTATTAGTCCCGGTTCAAGAACAGGGACTAATGGCTCTTACGAACCGGGACAAATGCCCTTTTTTCTACTAGTGTACGATGAGATTGGTCAATCTATTTGTAGTGGAACTTCTTTTGTAGCAAAGGGAACTTTCAAACCTTCTTTATTGTAATATTTATCAATCTAAAATATTCATAAATTGTATCCATGCTCATATTCGATGATAAATTGTTTGAAGCAACTAAGTGTTAGCAATTTAATGCCAATTTTCAGTTCAGGGGCATTACAAACATTTCAGTATACGACTCATCCCATAATCTCACATCACAGTCTCAGAAAAGAACTCGACGAGTAGTTCTGGCCGATTCCAGGAAAAGCTGATTTTGGGGGCAGTTTCCCAAAAGCTGATTCTAGAGAATCGAAAGCTGAAAAGAATTGGACCTTAGACATCCAATGCAACACTTATTCGGAACTCAAACTTAGCTAGCTTCCCATGTATCGATGATCTAAGTATGACCACACCTCGGTACATTTCCATACAGGTACAAACTCTGTGTCCATTCATCACGGGATTAGGTTGTGGTTTGGTTTGCTCCAATCTCCCACGCTCTAGTTAATTTAGACACTCTCACATGGTCTATAACATACGATGATCTTGCTTCGTGACATCTTCATCTCCAAGGGCTGGCTAACTACGTTAGCTATCTCTGTTGTACACTTATATAGTAGCAGGAGAACACAAACCATAGCGTGCATAACCAGATGTCTTCATAACACTGATAGGATATGTACATTTGGGGATGCATGCATGCATGTTTTGGCTGTCATGCATCTCATCCGTTTTTCAGTGCATTACCCAATTGAGCGAATGCAGTACATATGAGGATGGGTCATGCATGTCTCCTGCTTGTTTTGCCTATCATGCATCTCATTGGTCTCTCATTATTTTCCCCTCGGTGCACTTTTGAGCTAGTCTCCAGTAAATGAAATAAGTATGTGGCTGGCCCGCATGTACAACAGACATACAACACACCTGAATGTGTACCACAGACATACAACACACGCGAATGCGTGTATACCATGAAAAAAAAACGAAATAATGTGGTTTTTGACCTAAAAAATTCCTTTTAAAAACAATTTTCTATTTCACATCTGGATGTGAAATAGTTACCTCACATCTAACTTTGTAACCTCATAATTTTGACATAAAATTTAGTACTCTTTGGTCTTTTGCCGTTTATCGCTCCGTCACTTGCATGAGGGGCCCACGCATGGCAGTAGGCCGCTCTTTCTTTTTTCACAGTCCTCGACCCCCCCCCCCCCCCCCCCATGCGTTGCAACAACGTGGCCTTTGGCCACAAGTGATTTTTTCCAATTTTCTTTTGTTTTTTTCCTTTTCTTCTTGTCACATTTATTTGTTTCAAATTCGTATTTTTTAAAATTCATAATTTTAAATTTTAATATTTAATTTGATATTTTCCATCTTTTATTTTCATTTTTCAAAATTCATGAATTTTTTTCAACGTTGCTAGTTAATATCCATCGGCAAGTAGAGGTTGTGTTTTTTACTCCCAGTTGCAAGTCTACCCTCATCTTGCAACTAGAGCACGACCTTTTTTTCACACTTAGAATTTCACCCTCAGTTGCAAGTCCATCATCAACTCGCAATTGGGGATGATATTTTTTTCTCAGTTATAAGTCCATCCTCGACTCGTGGGCAACTGAGGTACAATATTTTGTCCCAGTTACAAGCTCATTCTTGACGGACGCGTACGGACGGAGCTAACCCTACACTGATGCATAATCAGTCTGTTTAATCAATCGTCTGGCCAGCTATCCGATTTTCCTCGATCGAATGGACCTGTGAGGAAAACGGGCAAGAGACACACTTTGCTTCGTTCTCCGCACGACCGACGAATAGCCGGCGTCTCCCTATTGCAGGAACGCATCACACACAACATATGTTTCCTTTCTTACCCTGTCGTGACACGACCGATGAATCACCAGCGTCTTTGCAACATCGACGACGCTCCCATCACACTGACCACAACATCGGCGACTGCTCCCGCCACACCGGCATTACCACATCATTGGTGACCCCCCATTGCATTGGTGACTCCAACATCACTATCCATAACACAAAATTAGATACTACCGGTGCCTCTCGCAGGATGGCCAACGCTGGTCATCGTCGTCGTAGCATCACTAGTTTTCGTGTGGCAAGATTGCAGCAACAACCTATAATAGCATGGTCGCCGCTTCATGATGTAGCTACACCATTCTCATAGCAGCGCACACCAATGTTCCTGCAACACTGTCGAAGGCCCTTTAAGCACTGGGTACCCAAACTGCAGCAACGCTATGAGCGAGCGGCGCCCTGGCTTGCAACACCAGCGCCGACGGTGGAACATGAATAATTAGGTTACTCTCGGCAGGACATGGCGACAATACCATGAGGTAAGCGCAGGGTTGGCTTGTTGCATCGAGGCCCGGGCTTGTATCATACGGTGGCTACCGGTGTGTCTTCGATTTCAGCATCAACGTTTCCTTGCTGGCCAAGACGACATCACCATCTTCGGCCAAGCTTTGAAGAAGCTTATATAAGCGATGGAAGGACGACCAGATGGATACAAGATCAACACAAGTGGGCGTGGGATGGGCGTGCGACTGTTGGAGTAGGAGAGGGTGAGAGGCCTATGGAGCTTGGTCAGCGATGTTTGGCCACTCTTTCCTTGGACGAAGAGATAGGACATGGAGAGAGGTAGGAGACGAAGAGGGTAGAGGGATCTCGTCGGGGTGGGTGTGTCAAGAAACGAGTGCCTCTCGTGTATCATGTGACTGCTAGAGAGATAAGTGACAATGGGGCGGGTGGTGCTGGGCCCTGTGTGGATATGACCGACTTCTTCCAGAGATTAGTAGCATGTAAAAATTAGCTGCATTATCAGCATTTTACTTAGGATGGTGTTGCGCTGGTAACCTCAACCCATCAAGGATTAAACCCCACGTTTGTTGTGTGGGAATGGAGATAAATTTTTTTGGTGGATTTCACTCTTTTTTCTTCTTTGGTTTTGTTTTTTTGTTTCCATTTCTTGTGTTTTGGTTTCCAATTTGTATGTTACTTTTACTTTTCTTCTATTTCTTTACCGCCAATAATTCACTAATATTATAGAATGTGTCAATAATTTTTTATGCCATGATTTTTTAAGATGAATGAACCTTTTTAATCCAAAAACATTACGAATTCATGAACATTCTAAAAAAAATTGTCTACATGTTTGTAATTTGAACATCTTTTTATATTTATGAACATTTTAAAATTACATGAGTATTTGAAAAATATTAAGAACTATTTGTAGGTTCATGAAAATTTGATAAAAAATACTTTACTTTTAAAACAACAGAAAAACGAAGAAAAGAATTAGCTGAAAGACCATAGGTATTGCTCGGTCGCGTGCACAATACAACAACGCTCGACTGTGCCAGCCCATGAATAGTGGCCTTGTGCGTTTGTCCACCGATTCGACACATACAACATCAAATAGGGGGTCTCAGATATTTGATTTGCTGGAACATATGATAGAAACAAATGAAGAATCGGTGGGGAGTTGGCTTTTGTCCATGTTGGAAGCACTAAGACATGAATCATTTATTCGAATGTCCGTCACCTTATGGGCAAACTGGTATGCGCAAAGGAAGTTAATTCATGAGGGGATCAACCAGAGTCCATATTATCATGCTTTTGTCATAAAATCATATCCGAGCTAGAGCAGCTGAGAGATCGGAAAAGCCACATGTGGTAATAAAGTAGGGCAATAACCGTAAACATTGAATGAGAGTATTAAAGTGCATGTTATTTGCTTTGGCATTTATGCATGCATTTTAAGTTTTTAACATGATTAAGCGAATGTAGTACATTTGGACACTCGTTATTCATATGCTCATTGTTTTGTTTATCATGTCATACGTGCATACATATTACATCGGACTCTTGAAAGAAACTGAGGCTCGACCGGCATGTATCCACATATATACACAGTGGATTAATCCCAACAGCAGAACAAGTATATAACCATCATGTTAAAAAGAAACATAATAATACGGCCATCGGAATGAGCTAACATTGGCTGGCTGGCAGGGCAATTTCCTCCCATATATCAACTAAGCATACTCCACAGTCACAAAATGTATTAATCGGCGCAGATATTGTAGAACCGCTCTTGGATGTTCGTGACTTCAGTGGTTGCATTGTCAAAGATACACAACCCTCACCATACGATGATTTCTTGTCAACAGCAGTCACCTCATGATTTTTTTTATAAAGGGCGTATTTATTATCTTAAAATATAGCATCAAGCCGATACATAGCATTATGATTAACACCCGACCTCTGCATAACTAGGATGCACACGTTCTATAGACCGATACTATGCCTATGTCGAAAGCGGTGGTGGACCGATCCGAAGATTATGCTGCCACACATGTTCGGCAAAACCTCCATAGTCACCTGCTCCAACCGCATACACACCGCCTTGAACAGCCATTGGTACTCCGCTTGTTGTAGCGTAGACCACGTATGAAGCAAGTGCGTATAACGGAAAATAACCTGCAGAGGAGTAACATTTTTGTCATTAAAAACCAAATCATTTCTACATAGCCAAAACGACCATAGTAAGGCATACGCTCCCACTCTTACTAGTGTCTTAAATTTATTTAGTATACCGTCCAACCAATGACCAAATATATTGACAACACTTGTAGGCGGATACAAATTTGATGCTATTTGGATGACTGGCCACGTAGAACGTGCGAATTTGCATTGAAAAAATAGGTGTTTAATTGTCTCGTCATGGATAAAAAAAACACGTCTTACTCCCTTGCCAGTTGTGACGTGCAAGGTTGCCTTTGGTTAGAATAAATCCCCTACGAAGATACCACACAAAAATTTTAACTTTTAGTGAAATCTTTGACTTCCATATTTTAGTATTATTACTCATCGATACCTCATCATGCGTAAGCGCACAGTATGTAGAGTCTATTGTAAAAGACCCCGATGTAGTAAGGTTCTAGCAAAACATATCACGACGTTGTGTCAGATTAATCGAATCCAGACAGGATAAAAGATTATGCCATGACGTAAGTCGGGGGCCATTCAAATCCGCTCTAAATGAAATATTTGGTGAGGATGAACTGACCACCTGCGCAATAGTGTTATTCTTATCAACTCCTGAGTTAGCAGCTTGCTGTTGTCTCAGGGGGAGTTGCGTTGGTGTTCTCTCCTCCCACGTGTCTTTGTTTGTGATAGCTAGAAACGATGACTGAATCAGTTGGCGTTCTCTCCTCCCACGTGTCTTTGTTTGTGATAGCTAGAAACGATGACTGAATCAGTAAGTCTCCGTGTACATCATGCGACCCTCGCGACCATGAATCGTGATCACTTTTATGATACACAAACAAGCCTGTGACAAATTCTTACTCCATCCTCCACATGGTTGAAGACATCGTGGCAGGAAGCCATGCCACCAGCATGTGCCTACTGCATCCCAGAGGAAGATGCGGCATCATTGCGTGCCGGTTGCATTGCAGCGGTGGAAGACTTCTTGCTAGCATATTGCGTGCCGGTTGCATTGTGCGCTCGCGTCCTAGTCTTTAGGAGAGCGCTCGATCCAAGTCGTGTGATGGCACGACTTAGTCGGGATCGTGACGATAGCCACGGCAAGCTTAGTAATCCCTGCTAAATAAAAGGAAGAACAGACCAGAAAAGCAGCTAGTTGAGGGCTGCGCCAAAACCCCAAGTGTTCATCTTCTTCATCCGCTCCATATTGCGCTCATCTTCATAGCTTGATCGTGTGTGTAGTGGTATAGGCTGACAATTGGTACCAGAGCTTCATCGGTTTATACCTGAAGGAGGGATGCCGAAGAACGGAGGAGGCGACGCGTCGAAGAAGGCCGCTGACGGCGCTGACGACGTGGGCAAATCCACCCTCGCCCTCCCGCGCTCCGGGCGCGATCTCGGCGGCGGCTCAGGCACGGCGTGGCCCACGCTGACGAGGACAAACTACAACTCATGGTCGCTGCTGATGAAGGTGATCCTCCAGGTACGTCACATGTGGGACATCATCGACACGGGAGAAGGCGAGTTCGACGACGATCGCATGGCGCTGGAGGCAATCCTCCGGGTCATGCCGCCGAAGATGATTCCGATGCTCGCCGTCAAGGACACAGCGAAGGAGGCGTGGGATGCGATCAAGACGATCCGTGTCGGGGCAGACCATGTCCGCGACTCCAAGGCCCAAAACTTCCACAAGCAGTACGAGGATCTCAGGTTCAAGCCTGGTGAGTATGTCGATGTCTTTGGGTTGCAGCTGCAGGAGCTGGTCCATCAGCTGGACGTCCACGCGACATCATCAACGACAAGAAGGTGATCTCCAAGTACCTGCGGATCGTGCCGAAGAAGTACAAGCAGATGGCGCGGTCGATCGAGAGCCTCCTCAATCTGAAGACCATGTCCATCGAAGAGCTCACCGGGCGCCTCAAGGTCTGCGAGGAAGACGACGAGGACGAGCCCGTGGGTGCCACCAACGACGGCCAGCTGCTGCTCAAGGCGGAGCAGTGGCACGCGCGTATGAAGTAGGAAGGCTCCTTCGGGAGTGGCGGCGGTGGCGGAAACCGCCGCGATAAAGGACGCGACCACGATGGCTGTTGGAAGTAAACCCAACGTCCAGTCCGACTACATGTAGGTGTACGTATTCATCTAGTGCATCAGTTAGTATCCTTGTAGGAGTAGTATTCTTGGCTGATTCGGTTTAGGAACTAAGGCAGCCTAGCTGATATTTATACCCATGTAGACCCCCTGTAATCACATCAAGATCGTGAGAGATCAATAAAGAAATACGCCGGGCACGAGACGTGCCCGTAGCAATCCAAATCGATTGTGGTGCTGTGTACGTGAGCTAGCTAGATCAGGTTCATAGATTTCAGCTAGAAGTGCGTGTGCGTACGTTGCACTACTGCATGTTCAGGATCCATCGGGAACTAGCTGAGGCTAGCTTTGCACTAAGGCGTGTCTCGACGTAAAAGCAATTTGTCGAGTTTGTCAGTGTTGCTTCGCTTCGTTGTCGTTCGTCGTCGCTCGTCACGTGTCGTCGGAAAGTACTCGACGACGCGGTCTGGGCCAACAATTGGTATCTAGAGCTTGGTTTATTGACGTGATCTTCGGAAAGCAATCGAAGGATCATGTCAAACCCGGGCAAGGAGATCGTTGTGGCGGGAGCTAGAGCACCGATGCCGATGGTTGGGGGGTCGCAATTCCCCCGGCTGGATCGAGAGGACTACGCACTATGGGCGATGAACATGGAGGTCGCAATGGAGGGAGCGGAATTCTGGGAAGCTGACGATCCCGGCGGCGCCGAGTACGCGAAGGGCGCGGCAAAGTACCGGACGGATCGTCAGGCGTTAACGGCGATCTACTCCGCCATGCCGAAGGATGTGCTGCAACACCTCGTCGGAAAGAAAACGGCGAAGGAGGCATGGGAGACCATCAAGATCCTGCATCAGGGTCATGACCGTGTCAAGGAAGCACACCTTCAGTCCCTCATGAGAAGCTACGAGTGCCTGAAGATGGAGGAAAGCGAGACGGTTGATCAGTTTGCCTCCCGTCTCAAGACCCTCGTCAACGGCATACGCGGCTATGGTTCAACTCTAGAAGAAGTTGCGATCGTCCGACGATTTTTGCGCGCCGCGCCGGCACGCTACATCCAAATCATCACATCGATCGAGCAATGTCTTGACCTGAACACTCTCACGGTCGAGGATCTCGTCGGAAGGTTCAAGGCCCACGACGAGAGAATTCGTCTCAGCTTCGGCGATTCGAAGGAGAGTGAGCATCTCATGCTTACAATGGCGCAATGGATGGCCCTGTCGAAAGGAAAGCAAGGTGGATCCACAAGCGGTAGTAAAGCAAAGGAGAAGCAAAGCCCAGCGAAAAAGGACCTCGCTGGACAGGAAGAAAAGGCTAGAAAACCAAGGAGAAAATTTGACATAAAAAAAGTAAGGTGTCACAATTGTGGAATCCTCGGTCACTTCAAGTCTGATTGCAAGAGTCCACCGAAGGAAAAAGCTCTCATGGCCAAGGGAGGCGATGATAGCGATATGATGCTCATGGTCGAAGTATGCGAGCTTATGGACGAGGATGGTCCAGCTCCGAAGGCACCGGCTACCGAGGTTGTCACGCTCGACGAAGAGAAGGTTTACCTTCATGACAAGAAGAGGGTGAACACGGCGAGGCATGTGTGGTACCTCGACACGGGAGCAAGCAACCACATGACCGGTGACAAGGACCAGTTTTCTGAGCTAAATCTCTCGGTTGGAGGCACGGTTCGGTTCGGTGACGGGCGGACCGTTGACATCACAGGGCGAGGCACTGTCCTGTTTGAGCTGAAGAATGGCGGTCACAAGGTACTCACAGATGTGTACTATATTCCCAAGCTAAAGAGCAACATCATAAGTCTTGGCCAGCTCGAGGAGCGTGGTTGCAAGATTGTGCTCGAAGATGGCTATCTATGGGGGTATGACCGTCAGAGGATGCTGATCATGAAGGTGCAGAGGTCGCCAAACAGACTCTACGTCCTCAACTTGGATCGTGTGGATCCAGTATGTCTCTTGTCAAGCATGGAGGACTCGGCATGGAAGTGGCACGCGCGCTACGGTCATCTAAATTTCCAGGCTCTTCGGCAACTTGGACAAAAGGAGATGGTACGTGGCCTACCGTGCATTGATCATGTTGAGCAAGTGTGCGACGGTTGCCTTGTTGGGAAACAAAGGCGGGCCTCGTTCCCGAGAGAGGGAAACTTTAGAGCAAGTAAAGCTCTTGAGTTGGTCCATGGGGACTTGTGCGGACCCATTACACCGGCTACCCCAGCTGGGAACAAATACTTCTTACTCATCGTCGACGACTTCAGCAGATACATGTGGATTGTGTTGTTGAAGACGAAGGACCAAGCTTTGCAAGCCTTCAGGAAAGTAAAGATGGCGGCCGAGGTAGAATCCGAAGCCAAGCTGAAGGCCCTCCATACCGACCGGGGGGGTGAGTTCAAGTCTCGTGAATTCACAGAATTTTGCGAAGCACATGGGATCAAGCGGTATCTTACGGCGCCATATTCACCGCAGCAAAACGGTGTTGTGGAACGGAGGAATCAAACCGTGGTGGCGATGGCACGAAGCATGATGAAGAGCAAAGGGGTCCCGGGCAAGTTTTGGGGTGAGGCGGTCAATACTGCCGTTTATTTGCTGAACCGGGCTCCAACCAAGAGTGTGGTTGGGATGACGCCGTACGAAGCATGGTACGAACATAAGCCCGCGGTTGATCATCTTCGTACTTTCGGGTGTGTGGCGCATGTGAAGACGGTGGCCGGGCATACAAGTAAGTTGGCGGATCGGAGTACTCCAATGATATTGGTTGGCTATGAAGCAGGCTCGAAGGCGTACCGTGCGTGCAACCCCTCTACCAATAAGGTGGTTGTGACTCGTGACGTGGTCTTTGAAGAAGCAAGGTCATGGAATTGGAACTCTACCGAGCCGGTATACCCGATCTCTGATGAAATCTTTCACGTTGTTTACAACGAATACGAGCATGCCGATAATCAACCGGAGACTACAACGACGCCGAGTGATTCTCTGGACAACGGAGCGCAGCCGAACGCGCCAGATAAAGCAGGGATAGAGGCGCGTGAAGGCACGCAGCAGGACGCGGCAGACGAGGCATGCGATGGCTCGTGCAACACACCAAGCAATGCTCGAAGCGCTCGACCAAGTGACTGCGTACCACAGGGGAGCAGCCTGGGAGCTGCGCCTGGAATAGAACCTGAATCGCCAGAAAACAGGAGTTTGGCAACTTCACAAGATGAAAATTCCTCGTCTTCGACAGAACAGGAGACAAGGGAACGTCCGCCGACACCAGTTCGTCTTCGACCAGTGATGGATTTATATCCGGAGGAAGCACTTCGTACTATTAATCCTGTCAAATTTATAAGAAGAGGACGACAATGTTTGCTTAGCGTCCAGGAACCGACGAAATTTGAAGAAGCAAATACTGAGGAGTGTTGGCGTCGTGCTATGGATGAAGAGTTGGGATCAATACGAGACAACAAAGTATGGGAGCTCGCTGATCTTCCCAACGGTCACAAATCCATAGGGCTCAAGTGGGTGTACAAAGTCAAGAAGGATGCTGAAGGAAACTTGGTCAAGCATAAAGCTCGGCTCGTAGCTAAAGGATTCGTGCAAGAGCAAGGTGTGGACTTCGAGGAAGTGTTCGCTCCAGTCACAAGGATGGAATCGGTGAGGCTAGTTATGGCTCTCGCGGCTCAAGAATCTTGGAGGCTACATCACATGGATGTAAAATCCGCATTTTTGAACGGGGAGTTGGAAGAAGAAGTATACGTGAAGCAACCACCGGGGTACATCAAAGAAGGAGAAGAACACAAGGTGTTGAAGCTACATAAGGCATTGTACGGGCTACATCAAGCTCCTCGGGCATGGAACATCAAGCTTGACCGTACATTGATTTCTCTTGGTTTTGAGAAAAGTCCACTCGAGCATGCTATGTACAAGCGAGGTAAAGGCAAGGATCGTCTCTTAGTGGGCATCTATGTTGATGATCTCTTGATAACTGGAGCAGACGAAGAGGAGATTGCAAGATTCAAGCTACAAATGAAGGAGCTATTCAAGATGAGTGATCTAGAGCTCTTGACATACTACCTCGGGATCGAGGTACAACAAAAGCCGAACGGGATCACAATATGTCAAGAGGCATATGCAAAGAAGATACTTGAAAGTTGTAGCATGGAGGATTGCAAACCAACTTATGCTCCAATGGAGCCTCGGCTTAAACTTAGCAAAAGGAGTGAAGCCCCTGTGGTTGATGCAACGGATTATAGAAGTGTGGTCGGAAGCCTAAGGTATCTTGTGAATACACGACCGGACTTGGCCTATTCCGTTGGCATAGTGAGTCGCTTCATGGAAGCACCCACGACTGAACATTGGGCAGCTGTCAAACATATACTCAGGTACATCAAAGGGACAACAAACTTCGGTTGTGTCTATTTGAGAGAGAAAAAGAAGGAGATGGTGGAGCTACTTGGCTATAGTGATAGCGACCTGGCAGGAGATGTTGATGACCGTAAAAGTACTTCGGGTCTGGCATATTTCTTGGGCAGGAGCATAGTAACTTGGCTATCACAAAAGCAGAAGGTGGTCGCATTATCGTCCTGCGAAGCAGAGTATATAGCAGCTGCAACCGCAGCGGGTCAAGGTGTGTGGCTAGAAAGGCTACTCGGTGACCTCACAGATAAAGAACCTGAAAAAGTGGTGCTCAATGTTGACAACAAGTCTGCGATTGCCCTGTGTAAGAATCCAGTGCATCATGACAGGACTAAGCACATAGATATAAGGTATCACTACATACGACAGTGCGTGGAACAAGGCAAGATTGAAGTCAACTACGTTTGCACCAATGATCAGCTTGCAGATATCCTGACCAAGTCTTTGGGACGACAGAAGTTTACAGAGATGCGGAGAAGGATCGGCGTCCAAGCTGTGAAGTGAGGACATCGTGTTTAGGGGGTGATTGTTGGAAGTAAACCCAACGTCCAGTCCGACTACATGTAGGTGTACGTATTCAACTAGTGCATCAGTTAGTATCCTTGTAGGAGTAGTATTCTTGGCTGATTCGGTTTAGGAACTAAGGCAGCCTAGCTGATATTTATACCCATGTAGACCCCCTGTAATCACATCAAGATCGTGAGAGATCAATAAAGAAATACGCCGGGCACGAGACGTGCCCGTAGCAATCCAAATCGATTGTGGTGCTGTGTACGTGAGCTAGCTAGATCAGGTTCATAGATTTCAGCTAGAAGTGCGTGTGCGTACGTTGCACTACTGCATGTTCAGGATCCATCGGGAACTAGCTGAGGCTAGCTTTGCACTAAGGCGTGTCTCGACGTAAAAGCAATTTGTCGAGTTTGTCAGTGTTGCTTCGCTTGGCCGTCGTTCGTCGTCGCTCGTCACGTGTCGTCGGAAAGTACTCGACGACGCGGTCTGGGCCAACAATTGGTATCTAGAGCTTGGTTTATTGACGTGATCTTCGGAAAGCAATCGAAGGATCATGTCAAACCCGGGCAAGGAGATCGTTGTGGCGGGAGCTAGAGCACCGATGCCGATGGTTGGGGGGTCGCAATTCCCCCGGCTGGATCGAGAGGACTACGCACTATGGGCGATGAACATGGAGGTCGCAATGGAGGGAGCTGCCCGCGATGAAAAGTGTCGTTACTGCGGCAAGCTCGGACACTGGGCCTGAGACTGCCGTAAGAAGAAGCGCGAAGAGGCCCACCTCGTCAAGGAGGGGGGTGATGACGAGCCCACGGCATATCTCGCGGCACAGCTGAACCTCACCCACACCAGCGATGCACAGGAGCTGGACGGCGGCCTGGTGTTTCTGAACGAGGAGCAGGCGAACGTGCGGCTCGACGACGAGAGGGAGCCGATCGACGTGCCTTGGTACCTCGACAGCGGCGCGTCAAATCACATGACGGGCAGCCGCGACGCTTTCGCCGACCTGGACACCAAGATCGTCGGCACCGTGTGATTCGGCGACAACTCCATCGTCGACATCCGAGGGCGAGGCACGGTGGTGATCACAGTGTGCGGCGACGAGCACCGCGCCCTGACTGATGTGTACTACATCCCCAGGCTCAAGACCAGCATCGTCAGCTTGGGGCAGCTCGATGAAAACGGATGCCCGTCCTTGATCAGCGGCAGCTTCATGTCGGTGTGGGATTGGAGAAACCGCCTGCTCGCTGAAGGTGCCGCGTTCGCGAAATCGCCTCTACAAGGTCAACCTGCAGATCGTACAACCGGTGTGTCTGTCTGTGCGCCGTGGCCACACGGACTGGACCTGGCACGAGCGCCTCGGACACCAGAACTTTGGGGCCCTCCGCACCATGCCTCGCAGTGGCATGGTTCGCGGTCTGCCGGAGATTGGTCATGTCGACCAGCTGTGCGACGCGTGCTTGGTAGGCAAGCAGAAGTGCGCGCCTTTTCCTCAAGTGGCTAATTTCCGAGCGACGGCGCGCCTCGAGCTCATCCACGCCGATCTCTGTTGGCCTATCTCGCCGGCGACCCCGGGCGGGAAACGCTACTTCCTCCTCATGGTGGACGACTACAGCCGCTACATGTGGCTGGCGATGCTCTCCACCAAGGACGAAGCAGAGGCGGCGATCAGGCACGTCAAGGCTGCAGCGGAGGTCCAGAGCGGGTGCATGCTGCGCACTCTGCGCACCGATCAGGGAGGGGAATTCACCTCCCGCTCCTTCGACGAGTTCTGTGCCGACAATGGCGTCCAGCGCCACCTCACCGCTCCGTACACATCGTAGCACAACGACGTCGTCGAGCGGCGAAATCAGACGGTGGTGGCCACCACGAGAAGGATGCTCAAGGGGGAGGTGTTCCCAGCGTGTTTTGGGGGGACGTAGTGACGACGACATTCTACCTGCTGAACCGCTCCTTCACGCACGCTGTGGACGGCAAAACTCCATTCGAGCTGTGGCATGGGACGCCGCCGAGCCTGCACCACTTGCGTGTGTCCGGGTGCACACTCTACGTCAAAACGGCGCGCCCACACCTCAAGAAGCTGGATGACCAGAGCACGAAGATGGTCCTGCTTGGCTACGAGCCCGACACTTTGACCAGGCTGTTCGACCTGCTGTCCCAGCGAGTTCATGTGACCAGAGATGCCATCTTTGACGAGGCAGGGTCGTGGAACTGGGAGGATGCAGGCGTGGAGTCGCTGAATAGCGATTTCGACGTCGCGTACACACCAGCACCCATGGACCTGCATGGCTCTACAAGTGAATCGGATGGCGCACCGGCCGCGCCAGAGAGCGCACTGGCGGCCGCGAACGGCGAAGCCTCAGATGAGGCCGAGCACGGGGAGGCGCTGCTAGGGCAACATACAACAGCGCCAGAAATTGACACGTTGACGAAGACTGGGCTTGCGTTGGTATTTCCCTTGAAGAGGAAAAGGGTGATGCATCACACGAGCAGTAAGTATTTCCCTCAGTTTGAGAACCAAGATATCAATCCAGTAGGAGAATCTCGTCAAGTCTAGAGTACCTGCGCAAACACAAAAGAGCTTGCACCCAGCGCTTTAAAGGGGTTGTCAATCCCTTCAAGATTGATTGCAAAGTGAGATCTGAAGGCGGAAAGTGCAACGAAATAAAAAGTGTAAGGCTGAAAATATGGTGTGGAGTAGACTCGGGGCCATAGTGTTGACTAGAGGCTTCTCTCAAAATAACAAGTATTACGGTGGGTGAACGAATTACTGTCGAGCAATTGATAGAACCGCACAAAGTCATGACGATATCTAAGGCAATGATCATACATAGAGGCATCATGTCCGAGACAAGTAGACTGATACTTTCTGCATCTACTACTATTACTCCACACATCGACCGCTATCCAGCATGCATCTAGTGTATTTAGTTCATGATGAACAGAGTAACACCTTAAGCAAGATGACATGATGTAGAGGGATAATCTCAAACCAATGATGAAAACCCCATCTTTTTACCCTTGATGGCAACAACACGATGCGTGCCTCGCTACCCCTTCTGTCACTGGGTGAGGTCACCGCACAGTATGAACCCAAAACCAAGCACTTCTCCCATTGCAAGAATCATAGATCTAGTCGGCCAAACAAAATCCACAACTCGAAGAGAATTACAAGGATATGAAATCATGCATAAGAGAGATAGGAAGAAACTCAAATAAGATTCATAGATAATCCGATCATAAATCCACAATTCATCGGATCTCGACAAACACACCGCAAAAGAAGATTACATCGGATAGATCTCCATGAAGATCATGCAGAACTTTGTATTGAAGATCCAAGAGAGAAAATAAGCCATCTAGCTACTAGCTATGGACCCGTAGGTCTATGGTGAACTACTCACGCATCATCAGAGAGGTCATGGTGTTGATGAAGAAGCCCTCTGTATCTGAATCCCCCCTCCGGTAGGGCACCAGAACATGCCCCAGATGGGATCTTACGGAGACTGAAGCTTGCGGCGGCGGAAAAGTACTTTCGATGATCTCCTGATTTTTCTGGGATTTTAGGGAATATATAGGCGCAAAACCTAGGGCTGAGGTAGCCCAGGGAGCCCACAAGCCAGGGAGGCGCGGGCCCCCCTTGCCGCGCCATGAGGTCTTGTGGGGTCCCTGCAGGCCCCCTGCCCTGATTCTCCGGCTTCCCGATCTTTTTCTGTTCCGGGAAAAAATCTTTTTGGCAGTTTCATTCCGTTTGGACTCCATTGAAAATCCTCCTCTGGAAGGGGTCAAAAATATGGAAAAAATAGGAACTGGCACCTGGCACTGAGTTAATAAGTTAGTCCCAAAAAATATATAAAAGGCATACAAAACATCCAAAGTTTTACAAGATAATAGCATAAAACCATCAAAAATTATAGATACGTTGGAGACGTATCAAGCATCCCCAAGCTTAACTCCTGCTCGTCCTCGAGTAGGGAAGTGTCAAAGAATGAATTTTTGATGTGGAATGCTACCTAGCATAGTTGTCATTTGCAACTTCTTTCAGTGACATGAATGTTCAGATCCGTAAGATTCAAAACAATAGTTTGCTATTGACTTGAAAACAATAATACTTCAAGCAAACTAGCAAGGTAATCATGAACTTTCAAAATAACAAGGCCAAGGAAAGTTATCCCTACAAAATCATATAGTCTGGCTATGCTCCATCATTCTCACACAACTAATGTAAATCATGCACAACCCCGGTATTGGCCAAGTAATTTTTTTCGCACTCTTACTTTCTCAAGCTTTTTATAACTATCACGCAATACATGAGTGTGAGCCATGGATATAGCACTATACGTGGAATATAGTGTGGTGGTGGTTGTGAGACAAAAAGGAGGAGATGGTCACATTGACTCGGCGTATCAAAATGCTATGGAGATGCCCATTAATAGATATCAATGTGAATGAGTAGGGATTGCCATACAAGGGATGCACTAGAGCTATAAGTATGTGAAATCTCAAAAGGAAAACTAGTGGGTGTGCATCCAAGTTGCTTGCTCAAGAAGACCTAGGGCAATTTTGAGGAAGCCCATCATTGTAATATACAAGCCAAGTTATATAATGAAGATTCCCACTAGCATATGGTAGTGAAAAAGCAAGAAGCTCTCAATCATGAAGAACATGATGCTATTATGAAGCACAAGTGTGGAAAAAGATAGTAGCATTGTCCCTTCTCCCTTTTTCGCTCTCTCTTTTTTTTATTGGGCTCTTAGGCCTCTTTTTTTTGGGGCTCTTTGGCCTCTTTTTTTTATTTCCTCAAATGGGACAATGCTCTAATAATGATAATCATCACACTTTTATTTACTCACAGCTCAAAGCTCAAAACGATGATAACTCTATAGGAAATGCCTCCGGTAATGTACCGGGATGTGCAACGATCTAGCTTGGCGTATGACGTTGAAACATCTCTCTAGCTATCTTACGATCATGAAGTGGAAATATGAGAGTGACGGCACAAGTCATGAGACGGAACGGTGGGAGTTGCATGGCAATATATCTCGAAATGGCTATGAAAATGCCATAGTAGGTAGGTATGGTGACTGTTTTGAGGAAGGCATATGGTGGGTTTGTGTACCGGCGAGAATTGCGCGGTACTAGAAAGGCTAGCAATGGTGGGATGTGAAAGTGCATCTATACCATGGACTCACATTAGTCATGAAAAACTCACATACTTGTTGCGAAAGTTTTTATTAGTAATCGAAACAAAGTGCTAAACGCATACTCCTAGGGGAAGGGTTGGTAGGTGTTAACCATCGCGCGATCCCGGCCTCAACACAAAGGATGACAATCAATAGATAAATTATGCTCCGACTTCCTAACATAGTGGTTCACCATACGTGCATGCTACGGGAATCACTAACTTCAACACAAGTATTTCTAGATTCACAATACCCTACTAACATAACTCTTAATATTACCGAATCCACGTCTCAAAACTAATTGAGAGGAATCAAGACTTCTCTTTCTACTCAATGCACATGAAGATGGAGGTTTTTATATCCTCTTTGGGTATCTATCACCTTTGGGCCTACTTCCATAGCATAAGCCAACTACCAAGTCACGCACCGCTGTGCTCTAAAAGATATAAGTGAAGCACATAGAGAAAAATTATCTAGCTCAAAAGATATAAGTGAAGCACTATGAGCATTCTAGCAAAATCACGATGAGTCCATCTCTCTCTCTATCAAAAAGGTGTGCAGCAAGGATGATTGTGACACAACAAAAAGAAAAGACTCCTACGATACAAGACGCTCCAAGCAAAACACATATCATGTGGTGAATAAAAATATAGCTCCGAGTAATGTTACCGATGGATTGAAGACGAAAGAGGGGATGCCTTCCCGGGGCATCCCCAAGCATAGGCTTTTTGGTTTCCTTGAATTTGGCTTGGGATGCCTTGGGCATCCCCAAGCTTGAGCTCTTTCCACTCCTTATCTCTTTGTCCATGAGAACATCACCCAAAACTTGAAAACTTCACAACATAAAACTTAAACAGAAACTCGTGATATCATTAGCACAAGAAAACAAACTACCACCTTTTTTGGTACTGTAGAAAACTTGAATTCTATCTATATTGGTATTGGGCTACTGTATTCTCACTTTTCCATGGCTAGTACCCCCGATACTAACCATAGTTTCATCAAAACAAGCAACCAACTCAACAAAAACAGAATCTGTCAAAAAACAAACCCGTCTATAGAAATCCGTATACTTCGTATTCTTCTGGTACCTCAAAAATTCTGAAACATTACGACTACATGGCAAAAAGGCATATCAACCAGAAAAAAAAAGAATCAGCTCAAAAGCTCTTTCTGAATAAAAATGAAAAATCATCTCGTGAGCGAAAAGTTTCTGTCTTTTTCCAGCAGGATCAAACAACCATTACCAAGACTAGTCATAAAGGTTTTGCTTGGCTCAAACACAAAAAGAAACACAAAAACACAATCACAACAGAATTATGATGGTGTGGACGCAACAAAACAGAAAGAAAAAAGATAAATTCATTGGGTTGCCTCCCAACAAGCGCTATTGTTTAACGCCCTTAGCTAGGCATAAAAGCAATAGAATCATGTATCGTCGTCTTTGGTGCTCAAACCATAAGTGGCGTGATCACTTATCATCTTAAGGTTTTCATCTTTCTTGCTAGATGATTCACCACTACTTTTGGGAACAAAAACAGACTTGGTGACCTTATTGTGGGCAAAATTTGGAGTATTCTGCACAGCGGTAAAAGCGGAACCCAAGTTGGTTATAACATCCTCTAGTTTGCCAATCCTAGCGGAATCATGACATAGTTTTTGTTAACTGTGGGTTCCTTCTCCTTTAAATTTTTCAAAACCATTCACATCTTGGATCCGTACTGAGTGATTTGATTGTGGATCTTTTTATCCAAATTATCAATGAGTTCAATCGTAGCAACTTTATTTTCAATGACGTCCAGCCTACGCATCACATGTTCCAGAGTTAAGATAGTTCCATTAACCATGAGTGGAGGTGAGCCTACCAAATTTATTACAGCTCCGTAAGAATAAACGGTATGGCTACCCAAGAAATTTCCACCTACGATGGTGTCGAGAATATATCTATTCCAAGGAGAAACACCCACATAAAAACTGCGAAGCAGGACGGTAGTGGATTGCTTATGAGTAGATCTACTCTGAGCATTGCAAATCCTATACCAAGCGTCCTTTAAGTTTTCTTTCTCAATTTGTTTGAAATTGAGAACTTCGCTCTCGGGAGAATCGTTCGAAGTGGTGGATCTAGCCATGAGGGCAGGTAGACTATCCCACACAGACAAACGGAAAGCAAGCGAGGGAAAGGGAGAACGAAAAAGGCAAATTGTGAAGTGGGGGAGAGGAAAGCGAGAGGCAACTGGAAAACAAAGTAATTGCAAGAGATGAGTTTGCGACACTTACTTGGATGAGTTCTTGGCTTGAGCCTCCCCGGCAACGGTGCTAGTAATTCTTCTGCTACGGCAACAGACAACATCGCCAGAAATTGACACGTTGACGGAGACTGGGCTTGCGTTGGTTTTTCACCTTGAAGAGGAAAGGGTGATGGAGCACAGGAGCAGTAAGTATTTCCCTCAGTTTGAGAACTAAGGTATCAATCCAGTAGGAGAATCTCGTCAAGTCCAGAGTACATGCGCAAACACAAAAGAGCTTGCACCCAACGCTTTAAAGGGGTTGTCAATCCCTTCAAGATTGATTGCAAAGTGAGATCTGAAGGCGGAAAGTGCAACGAAGTAAAAAGTGTAAGGCTTAAAATATGGTGTGGAGTAGAACCGGAGGCCATAGTGTTCACTAGAGGCTTCTCTCAAAATAGCAAGTATTACTGTGACAGCCCGAGACCGACGCCCGAGAAGATTCCCCCTTCTATTCCGTTTCCGTCGTGTGGTTAGTTTTATTTGTTGCATCATCATTTAGTTTGCATCGTCGCATCATGCATGGCATCTTGCATCGTCTGTCGCGTGTGGTGTTTTGAGTGTGTGTGCTTCGAGTGCTCACCGAGTCTTTAGTGCAATAGGAAACTCCCCTCTCCTCTCCTCATTCTTTTGAGGCAATTCCAGTTTCTGTTTTTTTGCCTAAATAAAATGTTCCTCCTCTTTTAAAAATATTCCTATTATTTTTGGGGCAACCCTCTGGTTTTAACTTTGTATTTTTTTTTCTCCTTTTGTGTTATTTAAAAACCAGCGCCTAATTTTATATAAAAAGGGTTTTATTTTTATTCTTAAAAAAAGAGCCCAATCTATTTTTATAGTTGGAGCATGTTTTAAGGAGCTCAAAAGTATTTTTTGTTTTAGTTAAATTCTTTTTCTTTTGGTTGTGGTTTCCTTTTTTTAAACCGGCTATTTTATTTTTGTGCAAGACATTTTCTTTTAGCGGGAGAGAGAAGCCCAGACGAAGCCAACTTGGGCCAAGGCCCAACCGATTCTGCTAGCCCTAGCGAACGAGCAACTCTGCTCGATCCCTTCTCCTCTCTCGTCCCTCTCCTCCCGTCAGCCCCGATTCCCCCTCATGTCTACATCCACCCCGCGTCGCCGGCCTCAGCTGCCCCGCCGCCAGCTCCTTCCGCTTGCCGCCTTCCTGCGCTCCGGCCTCCCGTCGCTGCTGGTACCACCCCTGGTCATCCTCGATCGAGCCCGTCCTCCCTTGGCCCCGTGCTCCCCTTGCCCCAGCGCCTCGTCGCCCCACCACCACGAGGAGCTTCGGTCGCTGACGCTAGCTCCCGCGGGTAGGACCTCGCCTCTCCACTTCCTTCCTATTTCTCCTCTCCTTCCTCCCGTTACTTCTCTCTCACTCCTCTCCCTCGAGCAGGACCTCCATGGACGCCGAAGGAGCTCTCTGCCATGGCGCGTAGGAAGTCCCCCATCTCCAGTGCCTCGCGGGGACCTTCTCGGCACCGAATCCGGCCCGGATGCCCCAGGCCCCGACCTCCCTCTCGCGTTTCGAGCGCTCCTGCCGCCGCGTCCCCACGCCGGAGCAACGCGCGCGTCGCTGCCCATGTGTCCCAGCGTCGGCAGCGCCTCATGCATGCCTGCTTGCTGTTGCCTGGACATGCTGCTGAGTACCCCTGCTGTCGCTGTTGCTAGCTGATGCGTGCTGCTTGCTGTCGATGCTATGCCGCTGATGCATGCTTGCTTGCTGCTTGCTGCTTGCTGTTGTCGGTGTTTGCTGCTGCTGCTTGCTGTCGCTGATGCTAGTTGCTATTGCTAGCTTGCTGCCGCCGCCGATGCTTGCTGCCGTGCCTGCTTGCGTTGCCTGCTTGCTGCTGCACCTGCTGTCGCTGTTGCTAGCTGATGCTGTGCCTGCTGTTTGCTGTTGTTACTTGCTGTCGTTGCTGCTTGGCTGCGTTTTTGCTCATGTTGTTACTGCTTGCTATTGTAGTTGTTGTTGCCTTTGCTATGTTGCTGCCGTAGTTGCTTGCCGTTCCGCTGCTGGCTATAGATGATGTAGCTGCTTGTGCCGAGCTTAGCTGCTGCTTGTGCCGAGGTAGTTTGTTGCTGCTGATAGTTGCTAGGTGTAGGTTGTTGTTAGCTGCTAGGTTGTTGTCTGCTGCCGTTTTTGGTTTGCCTGATGTGCTTGCTGCGCTTGCTTGCCAGCCTGCTAGTGGGTGTCGTTCCTGCCTGAGTGCTAGCTAGATGCCTTGCCGGTGTATTGCTGCTCTTGTTTTTGCCTGCATTGCTAGTTGTTGTTGCTAAGTTGTAGATGCTAGCTGTAGCTACCAGTTAGATTTGTTGCTTGCTTGCTGTCGTTGCTGATGATCGTTGTTGTTGTGTCCCTGCCGTCGCCGCGTGCATCATCCCCGCCACCGTGAGTCATCGACAAATTCGACAAGCACCACATCGTCCTCGACGGCCACTTCGAAAACGTGTTCGACTCCCGATGCCAAAGATCGTCTACCGATGCAAGAGAACGAGTACCGTCGACGAGACCGTGTACGACTACTTCCACAACGACCAAGACGTCCACGACGACCGTTGTTCCCCTTCACCGAACGGAACCGCTCCGATTCGCACGCGTCGATGGTATACCGATGAGACGTGTCGTGTAATGAATGCATGTGTTGTATGAGTTGAATGCTTGTATGCACCGTATGTTGCCCGTTGCACATTGTCCCTCTTTTGTTGTGCCTCGACACATGGGAACCCGGTAATCGGGATCACCCCATTCTTTATTTAGCGTTCCCGCACACGCTACCTATTCGTTGGCACGATATCTCGACGAGTTTTTGGGATAGGAACATTGTCGTGGCATCGTTTCCGTCTTGCCGCCATGGTTCCCTCTCGCTCGCCGTGGCGACACTTGTTTATTTCTCTTCTTGCCCGTGATGTTTGAACTTGCATGCATGACGCATTCATGGTATATATATTGTGTTGCATGTTTCTTGTGACGTTGCTCCGATCACCGCTTCACCCCTTGCCATGATAACAACAATTTAATATTGCCGTGTAAATAATCGGGAGTGAATTAAATAACTAATTGTGGAGTTTCGTCGATATGCAACCCGTTGCATATCGAGCTTCACTTAATGTGTAGAGTTTGCGTGAGGTGAATTGCCATGCTTTCCCTTGCATCATTGAACTATTCATGCATCATATTAGGTTGTGCATCATGTTGTGCATCGTGTGGTGAATATCTGTGTTGATGTTTGTTTCCGGTTTGCTCCGTCTCGATAGAGTTCCGCAAGCGTGTCGGATTGTGAGGACCCGTTCGACTACTTCGGTTCGACTGCTTCTCAGAGTTGTTCTTCTTCCGAGCGGGATCTCAGGCAAGATGACCATTTCCCCAGATACCATTACGATCATTGCCATGCTAGTTTTACCGCTTCTATCGTTTATGTCTCGTTGCCTACCACATGTTAAATATCAGCCTCTCAACAATGCCATATTAACCTTCAACCTGTTCGACCTAGCAAACCACTGTTGGGCTACGTTACTGCTTGCTTAACCCTGTGTTAGCGTTGCTAGTTGCAGGTGCAGTTGCTTCCATGTGAAAACATGGGTTCCTTGTTATATCACCATATTTAAATGCTATTTAATTTAATGCACCTATATACTTGGTAAAAGGTGGAAGGCTCGGCCTTTCTAGCCTTGTGTTTTGTTCCCCTTTGCCCCCTTAGTTTCGGCTACCGGTGTTATGTTCCATAAATGAGCGCTCCTAACACGATCGGGGTTGTTATGGGGACCCCTTTGATAATTCATTTTAGATTAAAGCTGGTTTGGCAAGGCCCAACTTTGGTTCTACATTTTCCTAATAACTAATGAATTTCATAGAGAGTAATTAACCCGAGGATAATTTAATCAACCCCCGGGCCAGTGCTCCTCATGAGTGTTGGTCCAAAATGGACAGACTGCGGGGCCACCACGGGGCAACTCGAGGTTTGGTACCTGTAGGCTTTTCCATCCGCCGTGTCCTGAGAACGAGGTACGCGACTCCTATCGGGATCGTCGACATGTCGAGCGGCCTTGCTGGATTAGTTTTACCTTTGACGGAATATCTTGTGCATCGGGATTCCGGTGATGCTTTGGGTAATCTCAGGGTTGAGGTTTTCCACTAAGAAATCCGACGAGATCGCGAGCTTCGTGATTGAGGATTTCTATGCGGCTTGTGGTAATTTGTGATGGACTAGTTGGAGCACCCCTGCAGGGTTAAATCTTTCGAAAAGCCGTGCCCGCGGTTATGTGGCAACGTGGAAGCTTTGTTTAACATTGGTTCTAGATAACTTGAAGTTAACTTAATTAAAACTTGCCAACTGTGTGCGTAACCGTGACTGTCTCTTTCGTGAGTTCCTTCTCCGATCGAGGACACGGTGGGGTTATGTCTGACGTAGGTAGGTGTTCAGGATCATTCATTTGATCATCAGTAGACACGTCCGTTATGCGTAGATCTTCCCCCTCTTATTACTTGTACTCGTGAGTTAGCCACCATATATATATACTTAGCCGCTGCTGCAACCTCACCACTTAACCATGCCTCACCCATTAAGCTTTGATAGTCTTGATACCTTTGGAAATGAGATTGCTGAGTCCCCTGTGGCTCACAGATTACTACAACAACAGTTGCAGGTACAGGTAAAGGTTACTCGACGTGAGCGCGTTGATTTTTCATTTGGAGCTTCTTCTTCTTCTTCATCATCGATCTAGGATGGGTTCCAGGCCGGCAGCCTGGGATAGCAAGCATGGACGTCGTTCTTATTTTCTCATTTGTTTTCGTCCGTAGTCGGACCCTGCTCTTACTCTTGATGGTTATGTAATGTACTGATGTGACTCTGATGTAGCTTGTGGCGAGTGTAAGCCAACTCTGTATATATCTCTTCTTTTCAGTACATGTACTTGTAACGATATCAATTCTTGCGACACGACGAGATGCGCTTCTATCCCTGACGAGGCCCTCGTGCCAAATTGAGGATACGGTCGCATCTTGGGCGTGACAATTACGGTGGGTGACCAAATTACTGTCGAGCAATTGATAGAACCGCGCAAAGTCATGACGATATCTAAGGCAATGATCATACATATAGGCATCATGTCCGAGACAAGTAGACCGATACTTTCTGCATCTACTACTATTACTCCACACATCGACCGCTATCCAGCATGCATCTAGTGTATTGAGTTCATGACGAACAGAGTAACGCCTTAAGCAAGATGACATGATGTAGAGGGATAATCTCAAACCAATGATGAAAACCCCATCTTTTAACCCTTGATGGCAACAACACGATGCGTGCCTCGCTACCCCTTCTGTCACCGGGTGACGTCACCGCGCAGTATGAACCCAAAATCAAGCACTTCTCCCATTGCAAGAATCATAGATCTAGTTGGCCAAACAAAACCCACAACTCGAAGAGAATTACAAGGATACGAAATCATGCATAAGAGAGATCAGAAGAAACTCAAATAAGATTCATAGATAATTTGATCATAAATCCACAATTCATCGGATCTCGACAAACACACCGCAAAAGAAGATTACATCGGATATATCTCCATGAAGATCATGGAGAACTTTGTATTGAAGATCCAAGAGAGAGAAGAAGTCATCTAGCTACTAGCTATGGACCCCTAGGTCTATGGTGAACTACTCACGCATCATCGGAGATGTCATGGTGTTGATGAAGAAGCCCTCCGTATCCGAATCCCCCCTTCGGCAGGGCACCAGAACATGCCCCAGATGGGATCTTACGGAGACAGAAGCTTGCGGCGGCGGAAAAGTACTTTCGATGATCTCCTGATATTTTCTGGGATTTTAGGGAATATATAGGTGCAAAACGTAGGGAAGAGGTGGCCCGGGGAGCCCACAAGCGAGGGAGGCGCGGCCCCCCCGGCCGCGCCATGAGGGCTTGTGGGGTCCCTGCAGGCCCCCTGTCCTGATTCTCCGGCTTCCCGATCTTTTTCTGTTTCGAAAAAAATCTTTTGGGCAGTTTCGTTCCGTCTGGACTCCGTTCAAAATCTTCATCTGAAAGGGGGAAAAAACATGGAATAAACAGGAACTCGCACTTGGCATTGAGTTAATAAGTTAGTCCTTTCGATAAGTAAGAGTGTCAGTAACAAGTGATTGTGTGGTGAGATGATTCGAAGTATCACGGTTCTGTACGAATACTCATTTCTTACAAAGCCATTTCAAATTTTTAATCTTATTTCAACTCGAGAATTTTTTTTAATTAGTTAATATTACTTTATTGCTATGTTAATTGTTTCTAATTTTATTTAAAAGAAGGGTGTTATATTTGGATTCCTCACATTTTTCTTATAATAATGGATATATTATTTGTCGAATTTTGATTTATAGATTTAAAGATATTAATTATTAAATGAATAATTGGCAAAAAATGAATAAAATAATATTATTACTTATTTGATTTTCATTGAATCCAATATCATTATTATTACTTATTTTATTTTGAATTTTTTAGTTATTTTGGAAAACAAATGCTTTTTAAGAATTATTTGAGTTTTTTTATTTGTTTTTTCCTTTTTTGAAGTTTTTAAAGTTTTTAAATTAATTATTGATGGTTATTAAACATTGTTGTTTATTTTAATGATTGTTTGGATTTAAAAAAATTGAATCATGTGTCATCAAGACCTAAGGGTTAATAGGATTGATAGCTTACTATTGTCAAGAAACAACAAGTGGAGACTTGCAAACTAGTGGAGATAGAACAAGAAAGTTAAGCGTCTTGGGCTGGATTAGTGAGAGGATGAATGACCAGCCGAGAAGTTAGATGATTTGAAATGAATGGAGTGAGTGACTGGCAGGGAAGTTAGACGATTTGAAATGAATGCAGTGAGTAGGGGTGATTAGATATTAAACTATCAAATAATTCACAGATTTTAAAATCATAAAAAAATAAAAAATAAATTTATTTAAAAAAACAGAAAGATTTTAAAAATAAAAATAAACTTTTAGTCTGGGTTGGTAACACCAACCGGGACTAAAGGTCCACGATCTTCACATGGAGGGCCTTTAGTCCCGGTTCGTGACGAACCGGGACTAAAGGGGAAGGGGGTCTTTAGTCCCAAGTTAATAGTCCCGGTTGGAGAATTGGGACTATAGGCTTACCAATCGAAACTATAACCCCGTTTTCTACTAGTGACATCCGACAAAAAGCCATCGGCATATTGCATTATTCCGGTAGTGCGATCACTGTACCAAAAACCCAACGGCTGGAGCATTCATTTATAGTACAATATATTGATGCTTAGAGCATCTCCAATCAAGGCCATCAAATTCTTGTATAGACAACCCAACCAAACAGAGAAAAGACAGCAATGAGAACAAGAAAGCTATCCAATCACACCAGACACGTCTTCTACGTTTTGCATTTTTGAATCCCACCCAACCTTATCTAGAACCCACCTACTCCCGCGGCTCACACAGACGGAGCTCGCACGCTGCCGGTCGGACCTAGTGGGCAGAGCATGAGGACGTGGAAGAACCTCACACCCCCGGAGGTCACGCCTTTGCAGCTTGCTGCGTGCCAACGTACGTGTCCGAGGGCTTGGACGCTCGCGTCCAGAGAGAGACCTTGTGCTCTTAAGTATCATGCATGTGTTATTATTGTATGATACTATCTTCATAGTGCATAATATCATAGGTGATTTTATTTATTGACATGCATGACACATAGTAGCATAATATTTAACATGTTACGGTATCTACCTATGTTACTCTAATCTTTTCTTTCTTTTTTAATTACTTGTCACATCATCATCTTTGCTAGTTTCAAAACCATGTTACTAGCTATGATACTCCCACTATGGCCAGCCTTAGGGGCTACTCCGGCGCGCGCGAGTCATCCGTACGGCCGTCGGGGACTGCAAGGGGCGAGCTGCATCTATTCCAGAGCCGGATATATGGGGGATTGAAACAGACACGCTAGATATTTCTCAGATCTATCTGTCTGGACATATCGGGGGTCTAATTTATACGTGGTTGTTGAAGATGCTCTTAGACCAGATCAAAAAATGCTAGACGTACAGGCACATACAGGATCTTACAGACTCTTTCCATCCCATTAAACTTGCCCCCCTGAGTTTCAGGAGGGTGGGGCCAGCTGCCTCACCTAATGACCAATCATAAACTGCTATGCTAAACCAATCCATAAAACCTGTGTATGTGTAGCTTTACTCTAAACCAGATAGACAATATTAATATGGTGGCCAAACCACAAGCCAGTTACATCAGAGTAGCCCCGCACCCCTCCCCCACCCCCAACACACAAAAGGTTACATCACAGAAGCAATAAGCCTCCTGAAACGAAGCCTTGATTGTGCAGCTGTATATACAACACATCCAGGTCCAGCAGCGCCCACAAACCATCCGTGTGTGCAACCTCCTCCTCGACGCATTCGTGGAGCACGCGTCGTCTCCTCCGCCTAATTACACTTGCATGACACTCACTGTCCCTTCCCTCACTAAGTACAACGACATTTTCGTAAAGATACAACTTCCCAAGACAGACAACTTCGAGGTGTGATTGTAGTTTAGTTTTCTCCAATCTCCCACGCTCAAGTTAGTTTGGAAACTTGCTAGCCATGGGCCGTATTACGTGAGCTTGATCGTGACCACTTTGTCTTCAAGGGCTGGCTAACTAGGTCATTTGTTTCTTTCGTGTGGATGATCAATACCTACATTGCAGTAGTATAGAACAAGAAACCGTGCATATATATTGCAGGTGGACGGGATGGTTTTCTTTCTATCCCGCTAGCAAGATGGCTGCATAACTAAGGTATGGTTTGCATGCATTTTACCTGAACTAACTGAATATAGTACATTTCGAGACTGGTCATGTATGCCTCTTGCTTTTTTTGCCTGTCATGCATCTTATCAGTCCCCACCTTTTTAAGCACTTGTCATGGTTCTCTACTTTTTTTTTTAAAAAGAAGGATTTTCCCCGGTCTCTGCATCATGATGATGCATGCAGCCATGGTTCTCTCGTAAACAAAGTAAATATGTGTGAATGTTTAAATCCCATCTAACAGGCAAAACAAAGTAAGGTGGTTATCAATATGGGACCCACCCTGGCGCATGATTGCCTTGTAAGAACGAAACAAACGTGGGCAAACACGCCGAAATGTGCATCTGGCAGTCTCAGCATAGCATGCACTCACTTCGTTCTAAATATAAGTCATTTTATAGATTTTTCTAGTGAACTACTACGAAATAAATTGAATGAATCTACACTCTAAAGTATATCTATATACATTCATATGTGGTATTCTAGTGAAACGTTTAAAAAAACTTACATTTAAAAATGGAGGTAGTACATAGTTTATGCATTGCGCTCGTATCTTCACTACTCACATCCATTGTAAAAAAAAAATCCTGCCCTAATATTAGGGATGACACCCGCCGTGTTTGGGTACTGGTAGAGCCACCCCATACCCTTATCCGTCATCCTAAACCTTACCCATCATCCGTACTCATACCCGTCGACGGGTATAATTTTTTTCATATCCGTCATCCGTAAGGGTAAAAGGGTAACCGCAGGTAAAATTGATAGATCCCGTGGATCTTAGGCTAGATGTGTTCGGAATGAGATAGTGATTTATTACCTTGTTGTACACTCGATGAGCTCCCTCCAGCGACCGTCGTGAGGTGGTGACGACGGTGGGGAAGGAGGGAGAGATGCAGTAGCGGCGGCGATGGACTTCCCATCTCTTCGGTGCATCCCTCTAGATCGGATTAGGGTTAGAGAGTGGGGAACCAGTGACGGCGGCGAACCTCGTTACTTGTGCCACGGTCCCCACCTCCTCTTTATAGCACTACGCGACAGGGGCCCACCAGCCTTACTTGGGCTGGACGCCCCCGATCAGGGCGTGGGTCAAGGTTCCAATGGACCGTTGGGCCCATTGAACGAGAGATCAACCTAACATTCTCCCCCTTGATCTCATCATATGCTTTTAACTTTACTCCTTTCGCAACAGATCAATACATAGGGCGTATTTCATCGTCACAGCTCAATAGCCGATGGAACCAGACAAGCACAATGTACTTCATATGCATACTTTAGGAATCTTTCTTAGCATTTTCATGCAACATTCCTAATACCCCTTTTATTCTTTTGAACTCTGAGGACAAGAACTTCTTCTCTCCTCCTGCACTAGAATTGACATCACCACTAGCAAGTAGGACGTCATCCACATGCACAGGAATTGGGAAACGAATTTCCCATTCTATAACTTTGCATGAATGCAATTGTCCTCTCATTTTCTTTGCACAAAATCTTCCGATTTAAGTCATGTTTTACACCTTTACATATTTCCTTTGGAGTCACATTTGCCTTGTAGACCCTTCATAAAGTCTATGTTAGTGAAATTCAAATGATGGAATTTCACTAACATAGACTTTATAGTAGTCACAAGTATCTGATTTTCACATTCCTAGAGACCATCAAAATCTCAGGTACTGGCACTTCTTTCATATGGGGTTGTCGTTGCTCTCTCATTTCCAAGAGGCAAATTAATTCTATAGTCACCCATTTCCAAAAGGCAATAGGTTTTACAGGGACCTGTATCACAAGATCCCTTGTAGAGCTAACAACAGGTGTTGTATAGGTCATACAACATGCTCCCCCAGATTACTCCATCTTCACTGAAGAAATGAAGTATCTTTAAACTTTCTTCTTTATGGCACTTTAAGCACCACTGTTGTATTCCTTAGTCTGCTTTCGGAACAATAAAAGATCCGAAAATACAACTGTTTCTTTTCTTTAGGGGTATCATAATGACGGTATTCAGATGACTGTCGTACTCCCCTTGACAATCACATTCTTCATTAATGGATCACTTTGATGCATAATGTGCATCACATCATCTAAAGTACAGAGGAGTAATGTGCATCACATCATATAAAGTACAGAGGAGTCATGAAATACACTACATTGTATTTCATGTCTCTATCTCCCCCTCGAAATGTGGCAAGAACTTTTCTGCCACAATTTCGAAACCCATTCATAGTTCTTGTGAAATGAGGAAACTTCGATTGTCTAGCTCATTCATCTTATCACTTCATGTAAAATGAAGTAATAAGTTAACTAGTATGGGAGTACTTTTTCCTCATTTCATTTCAGAAACTCAACAGAGTTCTCTATAGTTGTCACTTTTGCAAGTCACACTTGCATATCATTCTTGTCTTTAGGTTCGTCTGTTACTTTTATCCTTTCTGGATTTATTGATTGCATAATGACCGTTACACATAAGGTGTATGGTCGATACTAGGAAAGCTTGATAGCTACTCCATACTTTTCTCCCATAGTGGGACATTAACCGCACATGAGTCATCATAACTTTCTCATGTCATACAGGATAAGGCCTTTGCCAAAATTTCTCCCGCCATACACGGATTGTTGACATAATACAATGTCAACTTTACCCGGTTACGCAGGCATTCTTCCCAGACTTTTCCCGCCATGCGGGTAATGCCCTGTAAGGGACATAAATGCCATAATTGGCTCTTTTAACTGCATCAAATTCGGAAATAAATCTGAATTATCTTTGACACACATGTTTGATCCGACGTTGGTCAAATTAAACATGCATGTTGCTTGTTTCATTTCAATCATGTTGACTGAAAAAAGGAGACTTCATCATAGAGAGTACATGAAAGACATTCGTCAACAAAGACTCTCAATGATCTATCTCTTTTCTTTTCTTGAATTAATATCCAAGAGTTCTTTTCTTGTGAAGCCATTCTTTAGAGAGAATTTATTCCCTCAAGTTATGACCTTTCTTTTCCATCTTTCGGGTCACTAGTACCCAAACATTCGCTTTCATGAGTGAAAGCTTGAATAACTTTTAGTATGAGAAAACTTAGCCAATAAAAAACGGTAATGAGCATAAAAATAACCCTACGTTGGTCCGATTAAAATCATGCACATTAAACCTTTTCAAGCTTTCTGGAATATTCTAAATCACCGTGGTGGCAGAATTAGAATAAAACATCATCCTTCTACATTTATTCCATATCACCGTTGGGCAGAAATGGAAATAATGCATATAACTCATAAACAATGTGATGATAGTATTCTTATTGAACAACTTTGCTAAGAAATAGTCATCATCATTAACCATCTTGCAGCAGAAAAAGAAATATGTATTTCTCTACCTGTGCTCCGAAAATTGATCACTTTGATACAAAATTTATCACAGATTTAAGCTTTGACCATAAGATGACTCATACAATTATAGTACTGTTATCATCAACGTTGGTCAGAAAATAACAATACCATATTTTAACTTTAAAACAAACATCATTCTATTGTCATAGCGGAAAATGTTTGAATCCTATTTCACCCACAAGGAAAAAACTTTGCTAATAACAGTTCTTCCAATTAAATTATCCCGTTGGTTCCAATTTAATTGGAGGACTAAACCTTTTTTACTTTGCAGCGGAAAAACGTGAATATAAAAATTAATGTACCTTTACAGAAAAATATTCTGTTAAAATTAAAAATTCATGAACTTTATAATCCCTTTTTATAAAATCCTCAAACTTTTCTTTTTCTGAAAATCTTTGTTTTATTTTCAGAACCATTTTATTTTTCTTTTCAAAAAAATCATGTTACTATTACAGAAAAATATTATGTCATAATTAATAATAAAATCATGAACTTTATTAATTAATTATAAAATTCATGAACTTTGCCTATTCTGAAAAATTATTTTATTTTCAGAAACTTCTATTTTCCTTTTCAGAAAAATAATATTGCAATTGTGTATAAAATTACAGAAACTTTGAACATTTTTCTTTCTATTTTTCTAAACATGTTTTCATAAAAAAATGCATAGAAAATCATTTTTAGATCTGTCTAAAATGGACAGAAAGCTTAAAATTCATTTAATACGGAAAAATGGCCGGCTGGGCCGGCATGTGGCCTCGGCCCGCCACCAGCCATTCTGTCGGGCGAGGCAACCAGTGCCTCCCTGCGGCCCCGTGGCGTAGCGCTCTGGCTAGCCACACCATGGCCTCGAGTGGGCTGGCCTGTGGCTTGCAGCCCGAAGGCCCGTCGTGCCTAGGGTTTCTTAGCGCAGGGAAATCGTGGCCTTCGATTTTCATCCAACGGCTCCCAATGGGTTTCGGGGAAACAAAACCAGGTGGTTGCCGACCGGACCGCCATTTCCCCCTTCGCCAGCGCCGCTCTCGCTCTCGTCTCTGTCCTCTCCTCCCTCTCGAGAGAAAGGTCCAGGGGACCGAGCGGCGACCGAGCCGTGCTCGCGCTGTGGCCGAGCCGCTCGCCGAGCGCCTTTCCTCTTTCCCCGTGGGATGCTCTTCCTTCCTCGAGCAGTTCCTCAGGCCGTCGGAGCAGGGGCTCCTCGTGGGTGGCGGAGCGACAGCGGGGGCTTCCCTTCGAGCGATGGCTCTCATGCCCCGCCGAAGCTCCCGCAGCCCCTCTGCTGCTTACCCCGAGCCTCTTGTCTCTCTCGCAGCGGCCGGACACCGCACCATATGTGGCCCTCGGCCATTCCTCGCGTGGTGGCAGCCACGCCCCACCGAGGATCCCCTCTTCCTTCGCGCAGCGGCGGCCTCCTCCGCTCCTCTTGCCGGTGCGCGCCCTCTCCCGAGGGAGAGTGCGTCGCCGTCAAGGGGGGGGGTGTTAGAGTGCCAACCACGCTGCCACGGTGTCAACTTGTCCGATACTCGGAATATAACTTTGTTGCCATTCCCCTCGCCGGTGGTGCGTCCGCCTTGCGGTGGGCGCGCCGCCGTCGAAGGATTTGGTGATAAAGTCCTATGCCCCCGTGGGTGCCTTTGATTTTCTTGGCATGTTCCCCTCATCCCGTTTCTTTTTGCCTTTTCGGATCTGATCCAATTTATTTCTTTGTTTTTCTTTTGGATCTAGATCCATGCTTTGCCCCCGAAGGGGTGTGTTCTTCTTCCCCACACATCGGTCTGCCGATGCGTGTGGGGGTCGAGTGGAATGGGCGCGGCCTTGCGGCGGCGCTAATTTTCCGACGAGGCCCGAGGCCATCATCGGTGTCTTTGCCCATCTAGGGTGCTTTTGGGGAGGGGGTTCCTTTGCTTTCGTTTTCATCTTGCAACCGCAAACACATCTAAAGCCTTGTGGCTCTGATACCATTGATAGATCCCGTGGATCTTAGGCTAGATGTGTTCAGGATGAGATAGTGATTTATTACCTTGTTGTACACTCGATGAGATCCCTCCGGCGACCGTCGTGAGGTGGTGACGGCGGTGGGGAATGAGGGAGAGATGCGGTAGCGGCGGCGGTGGACTTCCCATCGCTTCAGTGCATCCCTCTAGATCGGATTAGGGTTAGAGAGTGGGGAACCAGTGACGGCGGCGAACCTCGTTACTTGTGCCACGGTGCCCACCTCCTCTTTATAGCACTGCGCGACAGGGGCCCACCAGCCTTACTTGGGCTGGACGCCCCCGATCAGGGCGTGGGTCAAGGTTCCAATGGGCCGTTGGGCCCATTGAACGAGAGATCAACCTAACAAAAATTACCCAGATTTATAACGCATCAATTCAAGTATTACATAGTCATAAACAACAACTTATAAAAATATTGTATAAACAACGACACTTCACGACAACAACACATACTCATAAGCAACAACAAATTCTGGACGTCGGGTAGCTACAGGATTTATGTACGTATAATTCGTTTATTATGTGGTTAAATAATATTTAATGCTTATTTTTCAAATTATATGTGGGTACATGGATATAAAGATATGGGTTATACTAAACCATATCCATACCGTTATACCCAATGGGTTTCAGTTTTCCCATTTATTTATTCATGAATAATATTTTGACCAATATCCTTACCCTAATTAACAGGGTTTTTACCCATCGAATACGCATGTAATGGATACCATTGCCATCCCTACCCCAAATGCCTCCATCTCCATAGTAGCCTCCTTTTCTCTACCCAAATTGTTATGGCATGTGGGACTCACCATCCTATTAAGCATTATTTTTATCCTTTCCATTTTTCTTGTATCTTATGCTCTCACCCTCGTCGACCACCCTTCACATGCGACCTCACCGGCGACGGTGTTGGCATACCGACGTCATGGCAGGAAACTCGTGAAGTACACCCTCAGCCCATGCCATCCACGACAAAGCTTTGATGGCGGACAACTTTGTTTGGAGACAAGTATGGCATCGACTTGCTCGACAAGACTACAACTCACCTATAATTTGTCAAGGATTTTATAATTCGTGAAATTGTTTCAAATTCATTTATTGCATTTAAATTAATGGACATTTTAGTATTCATAAATTTTTCCTATATTTATGAATATTTTTCAAATTTGCTTTTTTTATCCATTAGCATTTTAAAATCCACCAACATCTTTTAAATTCATGGGCATTCTTAAAAATCGTATAGATTTTGTAAGTTTCCAAATATTTATAAATTATTTATGTTTTCTTAGTTGGTCTTCCTCTCCGTTTCTTTCTTCTCCCGTCCTTATGTGAGAGGCCCAACTAGGTCTACTGGTTGTCAACCCAACCAAGGGTTATATTCGTCCTCCTCATTAGCTCACGTTCGTGTTTGCTCTCTGTCCCGCTCATTGCTCCCATTGGATAGGAACCCTTGTTGGAGATGCTCTTGTCAGTGGAGCCAATGAGCGGGGGCAGACCGCCCTATCGATCGGCCACCCCCATCGAACATCAGCGGGGACTGACTGGGGTATATCGAGCAGTAACTTCAGATTAATTTGTACTTGCAGTGACGATTAACAGTGACGATTAACAGGCCCAATAGCTCGGAAGAAGCCCAGCCTAGTTAGCGTAAGAATGCTTAGGTCTGGACTGATGTATTGACTAGTCCTGCCGATGTTTGGCCAGATTAAACCCATACTAGGGCATCGCCAACCATTGGTGGGAAATCATGGCATATGTGATCAACGCCCCTTGTCGCCTGTTGCGTGCAACCTGCGTCTACGCCGATCTCTTGATTCTGTTGGCTTTTGAATATGTGTATGCAGCTGCGTACGTACGCGATTCTTGCTTCGGCCGGCTACTTGACAGAACTTGCGTAACTAGCGACACGAATAAAACTGATCGATGGATTTGATGGCTAAAGGCCCGTGTCGAGCCTTTACTTTGTATTGCTTTTCGTTTTTCTGGTGTTACAATCAACACCCCTAGGGTGTCTTTTATACACGTCCACAAGGGACTATGGAAATAGACTAGGACTAGGAATCCTAATAGTACTAGGACTCGGTTTGGCTTTCTTTCCTAATCCTAAAGAAACAACATGATTAACTTCTACATTCACCTCCTTAATCTTGTTGCTTGACTTCACTTCTTGCACTCCGACTTTCCTCCTCATCTCGATGAACTTCTGTCGACCGAGGGACTTGGTGAAAATATCAGCAAGTTGGTCTTTCGTGTTCACATGTTGAACCTCGATCAACCCTTCTTCAATGCACTTCCGGATATGGTGGAACCGGGTATCTATGTGCTTGCTCCTTTCATGATGAACCGGATTTTTGCACAATGAGATTGCAGCTTGGTTGTCAATCTTCAATGACACCTTCTGCACCTCCCGCTTTGCAAGAATAGCTAGGAGTCTTCTCAGCCACACTGCTTGACAAGCTGTTGTGCTTGCCGCTATGTATTCTGCCTCGCATGAAGACAGTGCCACCACCTTTTGCTTCTGAGAATTCCAGCTAATCGGATTCGGGCCAAGGTAGAAAACCATGCCCGTTGTGCTCTTTCGGTCATCAACATCACCTGCCATGTCGCTATCTGAATATCCACGAAGGACCAATCCTTCCTTTCCTTTTCTATACGTGCAGCCAAGATTAATTGTGCCTTTCACATAGCGTAGAATTTGATTGACCGCGCTCATGTGTTCGGTTGTCAGATTCTCCATGAAACGACTCACGATCCCGACTGAATAAGCCAAGTCAGGTCGGGTATGCACCAAATATCTTAGGCTGCCCACAACGCTTCGATACATTGTGGTGTCCACCAGCGGATTTGAGCTACGCTTGCTCAACTTGTGACGTTGGTCCATTGGAACTTGTGTCGCGTAGCAATCTGACATGCTACACTTGTCCAATAACTTGACCGCGTAAGCCGATTGACATAGGGAAATCTCTCCGGAGCTTTGCTTCACTTCGATGCCCAAGTAATACCTGAGTAATCCCAGATCACTCATGCTAAACTTGTTCTTCATTTGCGCCTTGAAACGTTCAATTTCTTGTACGCTATCTCCGGTGATAATCAGATCGTCGACATAAACTCCAACTAGCAGGTTTGAGCCTTTGGAGTTCTTTGTATAGACTGCGTGTTCGAGGGGACATCTCTTGAACCCGAGCGAGACCAGACTTCGGTATAACTTTGAGTTCCAAGCTCTTGGCGCTTGCTTCAACCCATAAAGTGCCTTCTTGAGCTTGTAAACTTTCCCTTCTTCGCCTTTCTTTTCGTAGCCGAGGGGTTGTTCCACGTACACTTCTTCTATGAGATCGCCGTTGAGGAAAGCGGATTTAACATCCATATGATGAACCTTCCAATCCTCTTGTGCTGCCAAAGCTAGGAGCACTCTCACCGTCTCGATTCGAGCAACCGGTGCAAACACCTCATCATAGTCAACTCCTTGACGTTGAACGTAGCCCTTTGCAACGAGTCTTGCCTTGTACTTCACAATGGCACCCTCCGTGTCCTTCTTTAACTTGTACACCCACTTCAAACCTATCGTCTTTTGGTTTGGAGGTCGGGTTACCAAAGTCCACGTGCCATTGCTCTCAATTGCCTTCATCTCCTCATCCATGGCGTGCGTCCAGCTAGGAATTTTGCTCGCCTCTACGAAGTTTGCCGGCTCCTCAACTCCGAACAGACATAGTCCGGAGTACTCAAGCGTAACTGACTTTGTGTACTTGTAGACTTTCTTGAGGGGTCTTGTAGCGACGAGGCCCTGAGGAGTCCGTTGTGGCTTGCGAAGGAGGCGACACAAATTGTGTCAGTGTTGATGCACTTGAGGAAGATGGCTGAGACCCGGGCGTGTCATCGACATCCGTGTCGTCGGCGTAGTCATCGTGACCGTGACCATCATCTTGATTGTCGTCGTCACTATGCGCCTCGTTGTCGATGTTGTCGTTGAGATCTCTGCCAGTGTCGTGCGCGTCGTTGTCGCTATCTCCTTGCGACCTATGCGCGTCGTCGTCGGTGTCGGCACCATGATGATCACTACCATTGTGGTCACCTTGGTTGGGCGTCTTGCCAATCACCTAGACATCCTCCCCTGCATCATCATCAGTTGGAAATTCAACTGCAAATATGTTACTGTTTGGAGCATCGCCGGCTGCGGCGCTCTAATTCCACGCTTGGTTTTCTTCAAACACGACGTCGCGTGAAATCCGTAGACGCTTGGTTTGTGGATCATAGAAACGGTATGCCTTGGTGCCAGAACTGCTCTCGTATCCGATGAACACCATCTTGGTGCTACGATCGGCAAGCTTTGAGAGGTGCGGCTCCGCCGTCTTCACATGTGCCACGCACCCGAATGTCCGTAGATGAGACACATTCGGCTTACGTCCGTAAATTGCTTCATACGGAGTCTTGCCGATCACCGCCTTCGTTGGAGCCCGGTTGAGAAGATAGACCGCCGTCGAGACAGCTACTCGCCAAAAAGTCCCCGGCACGTTCTTGCTCTTGAGTAAACTCCTTGCCATGTCAACGACAGTTCGATTGCGCCTTTCAACGACCCCATTCTGCTGCGGCGTATAAGGTGTCGTGAGGAACCTCTTTATGCCAATCTTCTCGCAGTAGTCTTTGAACTCATTCGACGTAAACTCTCCGCCGCAATCTGTCCGTAGAGCGCGAACCTTCAGCTTGTGTTCCATCTCTGTTGCAGCCTTCAGCTTCTTGAATGCTTCAAACGCCTCATCTTTAGACCGTAGGAGAATGACCCACATATATCTCGAGTAGTTGTCTACCACAAGGAAGAAATACTTCTTTCCAGCGTGAGTTGCCGGGGTGATAGGGCCACATAGATCACCATGGAGCAGCTCGAGTGCATCACTTGCACGATAGGTAGACTGAGCAGGGAATGGCCTGCGGTGCTGTTTTCCAACCAAGCACCCGTCACATACTCAATCAACATGGTCGATAACTGGCATCCCGGATACCATCTCCATCTTTGACATCTTCTTCAAGGCGTAGAAGTTAACGTGTCCAAATCTAGCATGCCATAACCACGAATCATCATCACTCTTGGCGAGCCAACACTCTGGTTGAGATTGATCAAGTTTGAGGATATATAGCCTATTCCGTGTGCGATTAACACGAGCTAGCACGTTTCGAAGGTTGTCGAAGATCGGCATCACTCCGCTCTCGATATTCACCTTGCATCCATTCTCGTCAAGCTTCCCAATAGAGATGATGTTGTTGCGCAGCCGTGGGATGTAGTACACTCCGATGAGTATGCGATGTTCGCCTGTGAGACCCTCAAAGAGGACAGATCCTTGCCCGCAAATCTCCACAGCTGAACCATCACCGAACTTGACCGAGCCTTCAACATCGTATTCCAGCTCGAGGAATTTCTCCTTGCACCCCGTCATGTGGTTACTGGCACCCGTGTCGAGATACCACGACACGTTCTGATCACCGGATAACTTTGGTGTCACTTTTTCCTCATGAAGTAGCACCTTCCGGCTTGGTTTCACAACCACCGTTTCAGCGAGATCACAAACTTCGGCCATCAGAAGACCTGGACCTTCTACTTCCTGCTTTGCCAAATTTACCTTGATCTCCCGCTTGTTAGGCTTTGGACAATCCTTCGCAAAGTGACCCATCTTATTGCAGTTATAGCACTTGACCTCGGACAAGTCCAAGTTCCGTGGTTTCTGCTCTTTAGATTGGCCCGCCTTACCACGACCTTGTGGTTTGCCTTTTCCTTTGCCTTTTCCGGTTTGTCCATCGCCCTTCGTGTTGCTTGAGCCTTCGCCACCGTCACGCCTTCCTTTGCTACTTGGGGCCTCCCAATCTGCGCGTGAATACATGAGTTGGTCACTACCTCCTCCTTTGCCTTTCCGACAGCCACGAGTATTCTCTTCCCATGACCGCAATCGTCCGATCGCCTCCGTTATGGTCATGTCGTCGATGTCGTAAAGCTGCTCGAGCGTGCCGATGATGTACGTGAATTTATCTGTCACCGAACTGAAAAATTTCTCCACAATCTCGGTCTCCTCGAGCTTTGCACCAAGCGCGCGGATCTCTCCCACCAAAGTAGTAAGACGCATGGCGTAGTCGTTCACCGATTCAGTTTCCTCCATCTGCAACTTGTGAAATTGGCGCTTCAGCACTTGTGCCCGAGCCTTGGTGACGCGATCTTCTCCGATCCTCATCTCCTTGAGTGTGTTCCACGCCTCTCTTACCGTCTCGAACTCCGCCAATGTCATCAGCACGGAATCCGGCACAGACTGGGCTATGGCGGCCATGGCACCTTCGTCGCGCTCCTCGTCGACGTCGTCGTCCGTGATGTCCTCCCACACTCGAAGGGATCGAAGAATAATCTTCATCTTCACCGCCCACACGCCGTAGTTGGCGTCGGTGAGCATCGGGTATTGGATGGGGATGTTGCGATGCGCCTGGACGTTGGCGCCGCTCGTTCCTCCACCACTGGTTGCTGACTTGACGCACTTCTTCACCTTGTCGCCGTTCTTGTTCGCCTTGGCACCGCCGCTGCCGGACTTGACCGACTCAGCGTCGCTGTCCGTCCGTCTGGTGTTACAATCAACACCCCTAGGGTGTCTTTTATACACGTCCACAAGGGACTATGGAAATAGACTAGGACTAGGAATCCTAATACTACTATGACTCGGTTTGGCTTTCTTTCCTAATCCTAAAGAAACAACATGATTAACTTCTACAGATTCCCTCTATTCGGCAATTCAGATTTCACACTCAGGGCTGCACAATATGACTCACGTCGGATCCAAGGTACTATTTCACACTCAAGGCGCTGTACATCGTAGATTGCAAACTAGCTTATACACAATAGCTTCAATCTTAATTTTCTTTATGGATAGATTCAATCTTTACAGATCAAATATTATAACACAAGTAGAATTACACAACAAGCTGAAACAGAAACCACAACATATGAGATTATTGACTATCTTGCACCTGTTTTGGCGTATATTATCTACATGAATCTAATAGAAATCTACTTTGCTTCTTCGAAAAAAAAGATAGATGTCATCTTGCGCTCCTCTTGTATGTTCATTGGCCAAAACCTATATTATCTAGCATTTCTCTTATTATCATATATTGGAAGAGAAATAAATCTTCATACTCTTCTTCGCCCGCCCTCCTCCCTCTATGCTAAAATCCTAGATCCGCCCCTGTTCGGTATAAGGCCCCAAATTAAACGTATAAACAGTGACGTACTTTAAGAAAAAAGACCAGCCTATCTATTTTATGAAGGGGTATGAAGATATCTCCTCGATGTGTTTAGAAGGTTGTACCAAAGCAGAAATGAGTGTGCAAACCTACATCATTACAAGAGAAAACAAATTGCAGGTAATCGACAAACTACGGCCACACCTACAACAAGAACCACACCTGCAAACAATATTCCATCCATGTTGACAGATCCTCACAAGCAGGATCACGGTAAAAGAAGACTGAGAACACCTTCACGTAGGTGTGTGTTAGGAGAAAACATTAGTTATGTTGTCAGGCAAAGCAAGAAAAATGAGCTGCACTATTGGATTACTTCTGTTACTTGGTCATCTATCTATCATTTGGTGGACCTTCACATAAAAGATGAGTTAACATAGTCAAATTTAAGTTTATCTTATTCCCATTTTTCAGGCTGGCAATTTTGTAGGTTGCTCGATTCGACTTCAATTGCACTATTAGTGAAAGGTATTGTAGAAAGAGCTCTCGTTTTATCCTGAAGGAATTTATGAATTGACTAGTCGTTGATGCACAAGAGCATGAACATAAGGATGTTATCATCTTCAGAAGCTGGAAATGTATCGACAAGCTACTAGAAAAATAAGTAGAGATGTGGTATAACATCTGTCCCTTTTCACTGTCATGCCAAAATAAGGACAAAATATTCAGCGCCTGAGTCAAAATATTGCATAATATTCGATGAATTCTCGACCATGGATTCAAAAGATTGCACGATGTTTCAAAAATGATCATTTTATTACTCAACATGATATCTAATTCGTTTGTTTCCTAAAAAGTCCTACAGAAATTATTTTACCAAATAGTCCCACAAATTGCAACCACGTGCTGAACCCAGGACAATGTCGAGGCCTAGACTTAGCCAAAGTTTGAAGTCGACTACAGATGCTAAGTACAAGGAGAATATTTTAGAAACGTTTGGTTTTCAATGGAGATATTCAAATCACCTATTAGACCTAACCTAAATAATTTAGATCCAGCAGTACACTACACATGCACAATTTCATTTAGCCATCCATTACATCAATCCTGATCTAGATTGCAAAACTAGCTAGGTTCCCACGGATTGTCGAAGTAACTATGATTAATTTTTTGTACAGGTACAAGCACCCTGTGCCTCCGACGTGTGATGCGACTGTGGTTTGGTGTGCTCCAATCTCTCACGCTCAAGTTAATCTATACGTTCAAGCCATGACCCATGACACACGAGCTTGTTTCGTGACATGTTCGTTTTCAAGGGCTGACTGACTACAAACCGATGGCTGGCTTATATAACATCAGTAGAACAACAAACCGTGCATATATATAGCTACCCTGCCAAGCCAGATGTGTGCATAGCATAGGCAAGGTATGTATATGCATGCACTTTACCTGAATTAACCGAATGCAGTCGTTCAGGGACAGGTTCATGCATGCATGCATGCTTGTTTTGCTTGTCATGCGATCTCACTTTTTCAGCGCACTTTTGCATTGTTATGGTGTTATCAAACTAAGGCTGACTGGCTCATACGTGTCGATTCCATTAATTAAACAACCAAACCAAAGTAATGTGATCTTTAAATCTTGTACCTAGTTCTGATCACGGCCAGCAAAAAGGAAACATGTTCGTACATTCCATCCATGGGTCTCTCGTAATATACTTAGGATGGCTGGCTGGCTGTCCTGCATGTTTGTTGACCAGTATAATCATGGGTACATGTCTGAACTGACGTGGTGAAGCTCTTGGCATGGATTCAATAGTGTAAATTCGTGCTGGACGCACGTGGAGCACAACATCCGAGACATATGTAAGGGTATGTCTTCTTTGCTGATGCTTTTTGGAACGAGAAAAACGTAAGGATATTTGCAAGCCGAGAAACGCTCCTCTAGTTGCGCAAAAGGAAAATCAACGCTCCTCTATTTCATCATGTTGCCCATTTGGAGGTACAAATTAGGTTGTGGCGACTGCAACACGTTCCGGTGATGGCCTCTGATCGGTAGGGCGACTGCAACACGTGCGAGCGACAACCTCCGATGGGTACTACAGCAGCACCGGGGGGGGGGGGGGGGGGCTGCAACTAGCGTGCTGTGCTGGCCATGTGGCGTCTGAGTGGATTCAGGCCAGGGGCCGGGGTGTTGTAATCATGCGGCTGCGGATGTCATGAGATGGATGATGGAGACACGGCCGTTGTTGCAGTTTATCGATCGCTGATTTGTTCGCTCTAATTTTTTTCTCGCCTAGGCATAGCTTTGGTCTTATACGACTTTGCTATTTGTTATCGGGTTTTGTGTGTGTTGGTGTTGGTTGTGTGCTTCTTAGCTATGCGGAGTATGTCAATAATAACCACCCTTTGTCGAAAAAATAATATCTCTCATTTGGTGGACCTTCAGATAAAAGAGGTGTTACTACAGTTTAGAATCAATATTACCTTACTCCCATTGTTCAGGCTGACCATTCTGTAGATTAATCATTCGACATCAATTGCAATATAGTGGAAGGCATTCTAGAAAGAGCTCGAGTTTCATCCTCATGGAACTTGTGAATCGGCTAGTAGTTGATGCACAACACAAAAACATAAGGATTTAAGGGGCAATATAGTGGAAGGTATTCAATAAGCCATTAAAAAAATAACAGTGTAGTGTTACATCTATCCCTCTGAGAACCCTCACGCCAAACGGGACAAAGTACCCAATGTTCAAGTAAAAAATATTGCACAGTATTTTATAAATACTCAACCATGGATTCAAAATATTGTATAATATTTGATAATTGAACATTTCATAGCTTAGCAGATAACTAATTGGTTTGTTTCAAAAAGAATCTTACGGAGTTATTTTACCCACTAGTCACACCAATTGCAACCACATTATGAAGGCAGTATAACATACATGCCTTTTGGTTTTCAACAGAGGTGTTCGAAACCACCTATTAGTGAGATCCAGCAGTACACAGCACTTCCTGGAGGTCATTTAGCCATCCAATACCACAATCCTGATCTGGAACTTGATATAGGTATGATTAGGTTTTTGTAAAGGTACAAGTGTCCTGTGGATCCTTTGCGTGCTGTGACAGTGATTTCGTTCGCTCCGATCTCCCAAGCTCAAGTTAATCAAAGCATTCTAGCCATGGGCCACGGCACATGAGCTTGTTTCGTAACATGTTCGTTTCCAGGGCCTGACTAACCTGGTTAGTTCTCCTGTGTGATGCCTTATATATAAGAGCAGTAGAACAACAAACCATACATATAGCTACCCTACCAAACCATATATATAACAGAGGTGTTCGAAACCACCTATTAGTGAGATCCAGCAGTACACAACACTTCCTGGAGGTCATTTAGCCATCCAATACCACAATCCTGATCTGGAACTCAAAACTAGCAAGGTTCCCACGGATCGTTGATATAGGTATGATTAGGTTTTTGTGAAGGTACAAGTCTCCTGTGGATCCTTTACGTGCTGTGACAGTGATTTGGTTCGCTCCAATCTCCCAAGCTCATGTTAATGAAAGCATTCTAGCCATGGGCCACGGCACACGAGCTTGTTTCGTAACATGTTCGTTTTCAGGGGCTGACTAACCTGGTTAGTTCTCCTGTGTGATGCCTTATATATAAGAGCAGTAGAACAACAAACCATACATATAGCTACCCTACCAAGCCATATGTGTGCATATCATAGGTATATTATGTATATGCATGCAGTTTACCTGAATTAACCGAATGCCGTCGTTCACAGAGACAGGTCATGCATGCATGCATGCTTGTTTTGCCTATCATGCGATGTCACTTCTTCAGCGCACTTTTGCATTGTTGTGGTGTTAACAAACTAAGGCTGACTGGCTCGTATGTGTTGATCCATTATCGACAACCAAACCAATGTAATGTGATCGATAAATCTTGGACCTAGTTCTGATGCACGGCCAGCAAAAAGGGAAACACGTTCATAAATTGCATCCATGGATCTCCCGTAATATACTCACAATGGCTGGCTAGCTGTCCTGCATATTTTTACACCAGCATAATCATAGGTACAGGTCTGAACTGACGTGATGAAGCTCTTGGCATGGTTTCGACAGTGTAGATTCGTGCTGGACTCACGTGGAGCACAATATGCGAGATATATCTGTGAGGCTATCTCTTCTTTGCTGATGCTTTTTCGAACGAGGGAAGCGTAAGGATCTTTGCAAGCCAAGAAACGCTCCTGTAATGGCACAAAAAAAATCAATGCTACACTATTTCATCATGTTGCCCATTCGGAATGAGACCACGTACAAATTAGGTTGTGGCGAGTGCCAAATGTTTGAGTAGTAGTATTACGAGAGAGTAGAATCAAGTTATTTTTCTTTTCCTTCGACATGGCGAATTATAAAATTTCTTCTTAATTAATGAGTGCACCATTTTCTTTGTAGCTTCAACTAAAAAAGTCGCATGCTTGTTAGCAAGTTGGTATCCTTCAACCTCTCATAAAAATAAATAGGGAAATTCTATATAGAAGCGCCGCATCTGGACATCCGATGGGGCGGCTTGTGTGCCTTCTTTTCCATGCATGCATGCAACTATGTCATCAGATTCGTTTTAAATAATTGAAATTTAAAAACTTTTATCTCTTAAACCGTTAATTCAATCGATGATCCGTTTTCGCCGTTGACTTTGTTTCGATGAAATCTTCAAAACTAGATCCCATGTTGATATGTTTTGACAACTTTTTTTTTGCTCACACTTACCATATTTTTTGCACTTACTTGTCATATTAGTGAGTACTTACTTGTCTGATAAAAAATAACTTAATTGTCAATTTTTTGGAAATTACGTATAAATATGACATCTCGACATAATTAGAATGGCAAGCACAAACAACTTTGTTAGGCGATTATACGCAAAAATATGACAACTCAACTTATTTAAAACCGGTGACCACAAAAAAAATATTTTTTGGTCATCGTTTGTAAAATATGACAACTCGGCATAGTTAAACTACCATCTTGACAACTAAGTTTTTGTAAAATTGGCAACTATACAATTTGAAACTACTACTAGTAGTACTAGTACTAACCAGATGCATTTAGCTAGTGAATAAGGTCTGCCAACACATGTTTTGTGTGTGACATTTTTTTTATCCATTTTCTGTGTGACGCTTTGCATGTAATGCATATTTTTGTGACCCCATCTGTATATTCTTCTATCTGTTGTGTGCTGCAATATGGATACATGCGGCACATGATTCACATCAAGAAAAAATGACAATTAAGTTATTTTTTTCGGACAAGTAAGTGACTAATAATACGACAAGTAAGTCTAAAAATATGGCAATTATGAATGGAGAAAAAAAGTTCTCGAAACATGTCGACATGGGGTCTAATTTTGAAGATCTCGTCGCGACAAAGCCAACGGCGAAAACGGATTATCAATTGAATTAACGATTTTAGAGATAAAACTTTTTAAATTTCAAGATAATAGAAAGAATCTTGATGACGTCATTGCATGCATGCATTGTAATGAGATAAATTGACCGGTGCATGAGAAGGCTCACATGCGGCGCCGCTGTATAGTTAAGTCCAAATAAATAATGTAAATTAGATAGTACTATGGGGCTTCTACAATACATTCAATAATATTATGGACCGTTAATATTTATTACCTAAAGGATCAGATTCTTCGATGCTACTGCAAAATTGGTGTACTACCTCCGTCACGGTTTAAAAGACACAGTTAAACTTACGTGCATTTTCATAATAGACAAGGGTTTAAGGCGCATTGCATTTACTCCTAGCAGTTAATTAGTACTTCATTGTACTACTTCTATATGATGCGTAGTGTGAATACTATTTTTTATCTCATCTCACAGCCAATCAATGACCATCTAGGTTTCAGAGAATTTTCAAACACGCCTTCTAAATTGTGACGGAGGGAGTAGTATATTTCATAGAGAATTCCACTTATCAACAATAAAGTTACGACTTCCTTTTGGACCCAATTCCAAATCTATACTTATATTAATTTGTGACTCCCTAAAAATTCCCATGTTAATTAGTAATTATGAACCGTTAATCTGATGGGATTGAATTATTACGGTGTAGATGCATCCATATAATTCTGACGTTGAATTTTGTTTGATTCGAAAAAAAAAACGCTCAAAGGCCCACAATCAGTTGTCCGTTCTAAATATACTCCACCAATGTCACGATCCTGTTAGTTCTCCACCGTTTCTTCTCTTCCTTATGAATCCAATTAAAAAAAACTCTACCTTTTTTTTCAAACGCGGATCTCTATCTTCTTTCTTCTTAAAAGAAAAGAATCTTTATCTACTCCACGCTCCAATTTCTTTGCTTAAACAGAACCCGGTCTGACCCACGCACGTCTCCTCTTATTAATTGGTGGCCGCCAATCATATTCTCCTGGTGCTTACAGAAAAGAAGACGATCATCCTCCGGGTGCCTATACTTTTGCCATCGCGATATTCCATTAGCATCTAATCTCTCGCTCAAGCTTCTCCTTCACTTTTCCATCAATTCTGTCTCAGCCATCTCATCCGACAACAATTGCGATGTGTTCTCTCCATCCTTCTCCGTCCATATGATGCGCCTCTGCACGTTCTTGCCCCAGTTCCTAAGAGGAGCAGTATTCTCTCCATCCTTCTCCGTCCATATGATGCCCCACACACGTTATTGCGTCTTGACATGAAGATTTGGTGTACCTGCAGCAAGGAGACGATTGGCCTAATGCCACCAACATAATAGGATTCTTATTTTCTTCTTGCAGTAAGGAGTTTGTACGTGACAGCCAAATTAGGTTCGAATTTATCCTGATTTGGATCCCATGTTGTTTTCCACAGGTAGGCAAGTAGCTTTTCCGTCCAGATGGTACTACTCGCATGTTCTTCATGACTCAGTTTCTGTGAGGATCAGCATGGTTCAGAAGAATGAGAAGAGATGAAGGCTTGGTGTACCTGCTGCAAGAAGCGAATGGGCCTAATGCCTCCAACGTAATAATACTATCCTTATTCTGTTCTTGATTTGTTTGCACGTGACAGAATGATATGGCATATGATTCTCTATTTTGAAGCTTTTTTTTAAACTGGCTTTTTGAAGCTCTTTGATAATGAACGTATGAGGGTATGGGCCTATGAGCGTTACATATGTGTTACTTCGCTTATTGAGGATTTGGAGCCGTTTGACCTATATGTGTTCATGAGTTCTCCGACGCCATCGGCACGTCCGCATCCATGTGGGTGCAGACGCCATGCCCGCTCTACGAGTTCTCTGAATTCCTGTGGCCACCGGTAGTGCTGACGCGTTCCAAACCATGGCCAGGACGTGTAGTATGTTCGTTTCTACGTGGATCTGGATCGGCTCGACATGCTCGACCACATAAAATTGACATTCTTCTGCTGTAAAGTAGTACGCCAGCAACGGCAGGAATGAGCTTATTTTACGCTAGGCCAGTCATGACTCGCTGTTCCAGACAGGCAACGGCGAGTGGCAGATCACCAGAAAACCCTCACTGTCTTTTTCTGACGGAACTGAGTATCACATGCAACTCAATCTGATAGGCTGTCATAACCAGCGACACACAAGCTCCATAATTAGTTGAGGCAAGGACGAGCCACTGTAGTAGAAGGAAAGGTATTGCATAGCAGGGCATATAGGACTATAAGAGTTTAGCAACAATGTTCTGCTGATCACCATGACGTATGGTAAGAATCAATGAATTGAATTATCATGTTAATAATGGAATAACTGAAATTTAAATGTCACTTGGATTTTCTCTATCAGGCCATGACCATCATTGATGAAATATATGGTCGTAAGCCAATGGTTGTGTTGGAACTTAGATACATCCAGTAAATAGGCTTAGCTTTCACTTATTGTGAATAATGGATGTACTCGCTACACTAAATGTAGGATTGCAGAAAGCTCCTCTACTAAAGTGAAGATATGTAAAAAATAATTTGCACCGTGAGGTTATTTATAAGTAGCGGCTATGGATGATACTAAATAATATTTTCTTTTAAGTTAAATGATTGGCAAATATAAAGCATTCGAACATGTGTGTGATATGAACATCTATAGCTCTTTGACTAGCTCCCTGCTTTGTGAATTTTCATGCTATTTTTCACAGAATCTGCTTTTAGTCCTGTAGGATTTCCACATGTATTCTTTGCACTTGACTTCATGTGGCAGAATGATTTTTCTGTGTGTAAGATAGAGTGACATTTATCATCTACATGGGTCGAATTCTTTCTAGGCAAAGCGTGATCTAATTTGCTAGACATATTTTAGTAGTAGTGTTCTTTGATAATTTTTCCATATTTATCCATGTTAGTATATGCAAAATTTGAATTGATACAAAAAAAATGGTATAGAAACTCATGAGTAACGACCAGGATTGGAAATGACCAATTTTTGCATTGACAAATTAAATGTCAAGCACAAGTTTTTCATGAAAATCATATACTAATACAAGATACAATTATATTTTATTCAATGTGTCCATTGAATCGACCCAAGTCATAGGAACTCAATTGAATAAAGAAAATGCTCTATCATATTATTCCAAAAGTTTTTCCACGTCTTCCTTCTTCCTTATAAACAAAACCTAAGTAGTGTAAATAGGGATATATTAGAAAGCTATAAGCACCCAAGATTTATAACAAAGCTCGAGGACATAGAGAAGTAGGTAAATAAACACATTATCAGTCAGCCAATTAAAAATATATATTTTTGAATTGACTGGTACTGGCATAAATAATATGATAGAATGAGCTTTAAAAAAAAAATCTTCATTGTGAAATTATGTTTGGTGTAGTTTAAAAATAAATCATTTTTTCTCTAATAAACACTATTACTTCTGTTGCGCAGATAGAGTAATTTGACAAAAAAAAAATGAAAGGAGTTTCTCTAACATGCACATCTATATTTTTAAAGATGTATGTTATGCAATTCAAAATAAATAAGTAAAATATAGACTAGCCTGTGCGATTGCACGGATTGTCGACTAGTCGGGTTAATTTGAAACCATATATCCTCAATATCGTTAAGTAGTCCACCCTGGGCGCGGCTGAAGCCGATTCCCTCCGACAAGGATGGTTTTGACGCGTTCACTGCCTAGTTAGCTTGGAAACATCAGCTTTTGAGCCCTCCTTACATGACGGAACCACCCAAACATATAAGAGGAAAAAGACTTCATGTTTGTTTCCTGTTTGGTGTTGAATCGTGAGAGCAAAGCAAATCTGGCACCCACAAGGAAAATACGGTAAAGCCGCGTAGGTTAGCTTGTTAGTCCTACTATTATATATACATGTGTATAGCCCCTGTAACCAGAATAAGACCATGAGAATCCAAAGCAATAAAGACAAGAAACAAGGCTCGATATGAGCCTTTGGCAATAAGCCTGCGTCCTCGCGTACGTGTGTGTTCCCGGCTGCTGGAATCGATCAAGGCAAGGATCGATCAACAGTTTTGTACATGCGTTTGGAGCCAGCTTCGTGTAATGCTACGTGTAATGCGGTCCGTCTTGACCTAAAGTAATTTGTTGAATTCGTCAGCAAGCTTTGTCCGTCATCGTCGTTTGTCGTCGGTCGTATCACCGTCGCCGGAAGTACTCGGCGCGGTCTGGGCCAACAATTGGTATCAGAGCGAGGTTGATCTTCTAGTAACGGAAGATCATGTCGGAAGACGACAAGGCCCAGCAGCTGGCGGCGTACACCGGTGCGGTTAAAGTATTTGCTGCTCCGGCGAGTTCGTCGTACCCACGGTTTGACCGTGAGAACTTCGGAGTCTGGAAGGCCCTGATGAAGTGTGGTCTCCGCGCCAACGTGTTGTGGGATGCAGTCGATCCAGGAGGCGACGCTTTCAAGAAGGAGGGAGCTGAGCATCGGAAGGATCGGCAGGCGGCATCGGCGATTTATTCGGTGATGCCCATGGATGTCCTTCAACACGTGATCGCCAGAAAACGGCGAAGGAGGTGTGGGATACCATGGAGCTCATGTTCGAGGGACACGACCGCATCAAGCAAGCTAATCTCCAAACTCTCTTAAAAAACTATGAGACTTTGGTCATGGGCGACAATGAGTTCGTGGACGCGTTCGCTTCACGTGTTGCTACTCTCGTCAATCGGATCCGCGCACTTGGAGAAAACCTCACGGAGGCCTCGGTTGTCCGTAGGTTCTTGCACGCAGCTCCTCCCCTGTACCTGTAAATTATCACGGCGATCGAGCAGTGCGTCGATCTCGCGACTCTCTCCATTGATGATCTCGTCGGACGCTACAAGGCTCACGACGAGCGTATGAGGTATAGTCTCGGGGACGGGAGGAACGATGAGCTTGTCATGCTCACGCGGGCTCAGTGGCAGGCGCTGGACTCAAGGTGAGAAGGTGAGGGCTATAGTAGTTATGCTCGCCAAGATCGTGTGCCAAACGAATAAAATCAAAAGGACGCCAGCGATGGCGCTCCGAAGAAGAAGAAGAAGTTTGACAAACGCAAGATCAAGTGTCACAATTGTGGAATCATGGAGCACTTCAAGTCGGAGTGCAAGAATCCCCCAAAGGAGAAGGCGCTAATGGCCCAGCAAGGAGATGAAGGTGACATGATGTTGATGTGTGAACTCGTGGACGAGGAGGATCCAGTTCTTCAAGGGTCGGCTAAAGAAATTGCCGCGCTCCGTGAAGGAAAAGTTTGTTCTCAAGATCATGATTCGGAAACTCGTGTCAATGCTATGGATGCGGGGGGTGATTCCGAAACTTACACCAATGCTACGGGTGTAAGTGTTATCTTTGCTGGAGCGAAGGAAGCGCTCATTGCATGCGCTCGGCCGTGGAGAAGCGGCCTTGTTACAAACATGAGGGGTGAGTCCAAAATTCGTGTCGAAGCTACTGACGTGATGCATAAGTCTGAAATTTGTGTCGTTGCTACGGACACGAATGTCACTTCGGCATACGTGGCGCCTGAAGGCCACGAATCAATTAGGCATGTGCGCACCAGCCTTGTCATGTTGTCCAGTAAGAGACAAAGACATGGTGTCAGAAGTACACTACACACCTGTGATGGTGCCCGAAAACCATAGCACACGACGAGCTATGCCGTTCGGACCTGATGAGAATCACGCCGTGTCAGAGGATGGCAAAGCGAGGGAAAAAGGTCCACTCCCGGCTGTGGCTGTGGAGATTCCAGATTTTGGACCGCGAATACACGGACGAGCAGTCGTCCGGTCTGCTACGGTCGCTCGGCCAGAAGACCCGAAGCTGGTTGTCCCGACCAGCAGCAAGGGAGGTGGACTAGGCTGTAGTATCCTGCGTAGTAGTAGCAGTATGTCTTCAGCAATAGGGCATGGAGCAGGACGTGATGGATTTGTTCCATCACATGAAGAAGCTCTACAAGTAGTTCATATGGCTGGAGGGAGCACATGCAACGCAACAAGTGATCAAAATGAAGGGTCAGGGATACTAGGAAGCCTAGTTCGGGCTGGAATTTTTGCTTCGCCAAAAGAAACGCGCGCGACAGAAATTTTCATCTCGCCTCCGACGGTAATGGAGGAAAGGACACCACCACCCGTATCCATAAATCTATAGCCGGTGTTTCATCCATATCCGGAGAATACTCTTCGGATGATTGACCCGGTAAGGATCAAAGGAAGTGGACGAAGGTGTCTAGCAATTGTCGAGAAACCGGCAGATTTTGAAGACGCAAATACGAAGGAGTGTTGGCGTCATGCTATGAAAGAAGAGTTGGGGTCGATCCAGGACAACAATGCATGGGACCTTGTGGATCTTCCCAACAATGAAAAAACATGGAGCTCAAGTGGGAATTTACGACCAAGAAAGAAGCTGAAGGAAATTGTGTGAAGCACAAAGCGAAGCTAGTAGCCAAAGAGTACATGCAATATGAAGGTGTGGACTTCAAAGAAGTGTTCGTTCCCGTTGCATGGATGGAATCGATGAGATTACTCATCGCTCTCGCGGCTCAAGAATCATGAAATATACATCACATGGATGTAAAATCCACGGTTTTGAACGAAGGAGATGTGTATGTGAATCAACCATCAAGTTTCATCAAAGAGGGAGAAGGACATGAGGTATTGAAGCTACACAAAGTCTTGTATGGGCGACGGAAGACCTTCGGGCGTGGAACATCAAACTTGACAAGACTATGATTTCTCTTGGATTTGAGAAAGCCCCACTAGAGCATGCAATGTACAAGAGAGGTGATGGAAGGGATTGTCTACTAGTTGGCATCTACGACGACGATCTATTGATTATTGGAGCAGATGAAGAGGTGATTGCAAAGTTCAAGCCAGAAATGAGGGAATTTTTCAAGATGGATGATCTAGGTATTTTGAGTTGCTACCTCGGCCAGAGGTACATCATAATTCGAAAGGGATCACACTATGCCAGGAGGCATACACAAGGAAGGTACTTGAAAAATGTGGCATGAAAGATTGCAATCCAATTGACGCTTCAATGAAACCTCGTCTTGAGCTGAGCAAGAAGAAGATGGTGAGACTACTCGGCTACAGTGGTAGTGATAAGGAAGAAATTGTTGACGGCCGTAAGAGTACCTCGGACGTGGCATATTTCGTTCGTGGAAGCATAGTAAGCTGGCTATCACGAAAGCAGAAAATGGTGACATCGACTTCAAGTGAAGCAGAGTGTCAAGGTGTGTGGCTAGGAAGGCTACACGGTGATCTCATAGATCGAGATCCGGAACAAGTGGTGCTCAATGTTGATAACGAGTCTATATTTTTTCTACGTGAGGATCCAGTGCGGCATGATAGGAGCAAGCACACATTGATACGATGTATCACTACATGAAGAACTGCGTGGAAGAAGAGAAGGCGAAGGTCAACTACAATCGCACCGATGATCAGTTGGCGGACATCCTGACCAAGGCTTTGGATCAAGAGAAGTTCTTGTAGATGCGAAGAAGGATCGACGTCGAAGCTGTGACGTGACGACGTCGTGTTTAGGGGGGTGATTGTTGGATTAACCACGACGTAGTGGTGTCCCTGTCCGGAACGGACTGGTTGCAGTCACCGAGTAGGATTAGAATTGTTAGCCGAGTAGGTTAGCTTGTTAGTCCTACTATTATACTCCCTCCGTCCCAAAATAACTGTCTTAACTTTGTACTAGCTCTAGTACAAAATTGTACTAGGCTTGAGACATTTATTTTGGGACGGAGGGAGTATATACATATGTATAGCCCCTCTAACCAGAATAAGACCATGAGAATCGAAAGCAATAAAGACAAGAAACAAGGCTCGATATGAGCCTTTGGCAATAAGCCTGCCTCGTCGCGTACGTGTGTATTCCCGGCTGCTGGAATCGATCAAGGCAAGGATCGATCAACAGTTTTGTACATGCGTTTGGAGCCAGCTTCGTGTAATGCTACGGTCCGTCTTGACCTAAAGTAATTCGTTGAATTCGTCAGCAAGCTTTGTCCGTCATCGTCGTTTGTCGTCGGTCGTATCACCGTTGCCGGAAGTACTCGGCGCGGTCTGGGCCAACATCCGGGGCATAAGAACACTTTTGTAGCATCCCTTGCGTTCACTCAGGCTGTGAAGGAGGTGGCCATCGCCATCAGTGAGACCAAGACGGCGACATCCACCCTGAGCTCTACGGTGCTGTGATGGACCAGATCGGCTTCAGCTCAGAGGCTCTCATGGTTGCTCTCATCCACCTCTTGAAAACAAAGTCCAGGGTGTTAGGTTTGTTGCCATGGAAGAGACTCACATGATGCTTTGGCTGAGGACCTGGCTAGACAAGCACTACTACTAGTGCTACTTCTTCTCGTGGCGACGGCGTGCATGATCCTCCATGATGTCGATGACTATGACAATGATGATGTGTATTTTGTGTAGTTAGGTCTTGAAAACAATCTTATGGTCTATATATCTTGGTGAGGTGGTATATACTAATCCCCCACGATGATCCGCACGATGATCACGAATTTACGGTTGTAGGGTTACACCCTCGCATGGAGTAGACATAACTATAGAGAATCATATCCAGATTGAAATAAGTGCATTATGTTGGGCTATATGAAACACTAGAAACGATATGATTTTTAATGTCAAGAACTTCAAGAATTTTTTGCGGGTCATTTACAGAACCATGGCTTGGATACATACGTTGTCTTTACTCACACCTGCGGACTCCAGGAAGCTTATGGATATTGGGTGCAACTGGTAGCAGACGGTCGTACTAGCTATCTTCAGTCGATTTAGATGACGAGCTAATAATAGACTAGATGTATAGATATCATAGCCTACTTTTGGTTTCGCCAGATGTGGCAGCCTTTATTTATTTACGCACTTATTTTTATGCTCAAATCGTGAGCACATTATGGACCTAAGAGTTTGTTCTTGAAATAATTTAATAATATGGGTTATGGCTGCATGCATATTCCTCCTTTTCCAAAAATGGATTGCACCCCTGCTTTTGGTTGTGGTGGTAAGATGACACCAACCTAATGATAGGTTGAACTTGGTATGCGGTATGATCATGCATGCTTCCTAATGCTCTTATGATCCATTGCTTATATACTTCATTGCTTGCTCCTAGAGTGCTTCATTGCTTGTTGCTTCAACTCATTGCTCATTTGCATTGCTAGGGAAAGTGGTTTGCCATGTTGGAAGGAATGGTTCCAGAGGTTTACAGTTCATGGGAAGGTTGCACCAGCCAAGTTTGAGGATACAACAACCAAATCCAGAGAGGGTTTAAGACTAGGTAGGAGGTAGAAGATACTTACTCCAAATATGTGCTAGAGCAGGGATGCAGTAAGGTTGAGGTTGCCAAGGTGGATCGTCCGTTCTGGCTGAAGAACTTCATCATATTCATTCAGTTTATCACCATTGTAGTGTTGTGGTGCTGGTGTGCTCGGTGTGACCGTGTGTAAAGTGTAGTAGTAGTGTGTAAGCTAATCAAGTAGGGTACAACATAAGCACAACAGTATGCCTATATGGAACCAAATAACATGCACCCATGTGATGAACTACAATGAAAGCAACAAAGCACGGAGCGAAGAGGCGTCGCTATGATGTAGGAAGAGTACATGCTGACAATCAATCAATATGCAGAAGATTGTTTTTTCCATGCATATGCTCAACGACGCTCTAATAGGTCAAATATGCAAAGTGTCTAAAAACGGTGGGATCAACAAAACGTGCCCCAAGCAAATGACGCTCGCTCTAGTCTACCAACAGAGTGAACATCACCTTCTCTAGTTTACTGGTCGTATGACCCAACTGACCATTTACTCGGCACCAACACACAACTGACAACATGCACGGGAAGAAAAATCTTAGATAATTCAGAAATGCTATTTTTGTAATGCCGTGAAAAAAGTAATTAAGAATGATCAACAAGTTCTTATTTTGGATTTAGAGATTTTCACAAAAAAAAATAGCACTTAAATAGGTTATCATATAGTTTAATTATTCAAAGTCGGTTCCAGAGGATCTCAATTCGTTAAAATTGAAAAAGAGAGTTATCCCGTAAATTCACGAAAAAGTAGGCAAAACAGTTACAAAATGGCGAGGCTGACTACCAACACGAATCAGACACACCATGGAAAAGAAGGCAAAAATAAAGATTGCCTATCGATGTCATCATCATCTCCCTCATTGAGTAGGCCACTCTGACTTCTCATGCGGATGGACCACCAAATGATCCATTATATATTAAATGTATTTGATGGGCTAATTAGAAAAAAACAAAAATAATCAAGCAAATCCCACTATAACCATAAACATCCAAACATATATTTTTGAATTAAAGGTTAGCAACCATTAGAATGAAAGACCCTAATAACCGTCGAACGTTCTAATTTTAGGAACATACCAAGGGTTGCCCACCGATGTCATCATCATCACCCTCCTCCTGAACTTCTCGATAGTGCACTGATACGCAGAATACGTTGTTCTCGACCTTGTGCCACAAAATGTGCTAATTAATAACTTCGATGATTGATACCTCCGTGATAGGTTGATACTCCCTATTTGGTATGCAAGTCTCGGTTTCATGGCTCTACGGTCAACACAATTGACTCACTCTGCCAACTTATATTTGTGCGCAGGGGATGGGGGGGGGGGGGGGGGGGCAATAGCCCCCATCCATCCACACACACGGTTGTGTTGAGTATCATGATTATTTAGGAAACACATAATAGAATATAATGTGTTCTCTTTGGCTATTAGCACTAGTAGAAAACAGGGCAACCGTTCGGCCCTTGCCAGCCCATTAGTCTCGGTTCTTCAAGAACCGGGACCAATGAGGGGAATTAGACCCGGTTCGTGAGCCCAGGGGGCCGGCCGGGGCCTCGTGGGCATTGGTCCCGGTTCGTGTGGAACACTGGTGGAAAAAGGGCTTTTGGTCGCGGTTCGCAACTGCCATTAGTCGCGGTTGCGCAACCGCGATCAAATAGGCGCGACTAAAGGCTCCCCCCTGTAGTCGCGGTTGCTTAAGAACCGCAACTAAAGGCCCGTCCACGTGGGCGCCAGGCGGCCGTCGGGGCGGAGGACCTTTAGTCGCGGTTCTTATGGACAACCGCGACTAAAGGCCGCTGCAGGTTTAGGGTTTTAGCCCCCCCCCCCCCCCCAAACCTGTTTTCTGTTTAATTTGTATTGTTTTATTTCTTTTGTGCTTTATTTTAATTTTGAAGGAGTTTCACATATTCTACGGTACTACATACATGCATATGAATGTACAATTTCAAACAAATTTGAAATTAGAACCAAAAAGAATTCAAGAGGAATATACAATATATATTCAATATCATCGGATGACCATATACAATTTTGAACAAGTTTCCATACATAATTTAATGCATATAAAGTTCTACGTCCTCGTAATGGTGTTCTCCTTTAGGATGGAGGACTTCCCTCCTGAACCATCCAGCTAGTTCCTCTTGAAGTGGTCGGAAGCGAGCTTCTGGACTAAGCATCACCCGGAGGTTATTCCTCTGAGCATTGGTATCACTCGGAACCCGCTCAGAGGTGTATCTCCGGATCATCTCACAGACATAGTATCCACATAGATTGGTCCCCGCTGGCTGAATATCCCCACCATTCTTAGCCTTTGACCTTTTGAATTCTAGCTCTTTTTTGAATTCACCGACCTTTGTATCTACGAATCGTCTCCAAACCCTACGAGGCAAAGAAAATTAAATGAACAAGAGAGTTATTAGTTACTTGATATTAGGAAATGAACGAAATAGGCCGATCGATATAGAGCGCAAATGAATGAAAATAATTACTTCTGCAGCATTCTTCTCATGCCGCCCCAAAGCTTTGGATGCATATTCAGAGAGTCGTGGACGAGACATTCTGAGGTGTCAACTTTAATTACTAGCAGAATCCAGTGGAACCTGCGGACACGATACATGCACAGTACGTCATGCATAACTCATCGATTAGCCGGCCACATACCATGCATGGAGTAAACAAAAGAGAATGTGCTCAAGACAGAAACACTCACCCAAAATGGTAAGGAAATAGAATATCACTTTTGAGTTCCTGCTTTGTAAGAAACTGCCACAGGTCTGCCTCCATGTCGGCGGGGTGATGCTCCAACACATATCCATTAACGATGTGTGGGTCAATGAACCCAACATCATGGATGTTCCTTACTCTGCATTCCTTAATCTTCATTCTGCATGTATAATAGCGGACACAACAATATAGTTACGACATATATATAGTGCAGGCAATATGAACGAGATGGGGTAGAAATAAATCACTTACAGAACGTAGCAACTGATGATAGATTTGTCGAGCTCGCGCAGATTGAAAAGCTGGAACAATTCACTCAGATGAATTTGTACATAGTAATGTTTGAAGTGATGCTCATATCTAACTTCCGCATAAATATATTCTTTGGCGTTTTTATTTTTTATGTAACCCTTGTACCATTTCAGCAGACCTTTCATTTGTGGAGGTAGATCCTCTTCCTGCGCAGGCTCGACGAGAGGCCCATTCTTCACATATGTAATTACTACCTCCTTCACTGGCGCCTCATCAAGGCCTAACAGTTCACGAAGAGTAATACCTAAGTTGGCCGCTTGTTCTCTGGCACTCGTTACAGTCAATCCATGTGCTGCCGCAGCTGCTATGATATCGGGGTCATCCGGACCGGCGGCTTTCACTATAAGCGGGGCAATCGATTGTTTACTTTGTTCCCCGAGCTGGGCAACTCGTTTCCCGCTTTTTTTACTTTCTAATTCCGTTTTCTCGGCCTCCTCCAAGGCTTTGTTCTCCTGGTTCTCCGCCCGCTCTTTCTTCTCCTTCAACATGAATGCCTGCCTACGAAGTTCACGTGCATAGTCGTCAGGCAGATTCTTCGCGGCTTGGGACGGTGTGCTCAAAAATGACTTAGCCCACTTCTTTTGCTCATCAGAAAATACTGGCTTGGGCTCGGGCTCTCTTTTCTTCTTGCAGTCCGCCTTCCATTTCTCATGATCAGCAGCCGCCCTCGCGGCAGTTTCCTCGGCACTACGTTCCCAAGGCCTTGTGGGGAGAGGCTTCAGTGATGGCTCCGGTACCTTTGTGGTCTTAGGTACATAAGGGTCCGGGTTAATAATCCAGGACTGCTTCTGCTTCTTTGCCGGAGGTGGATTGGGGGGCGGCGTCTGATCACCCGCCGGACGAGGACTGGGGGGCGGCGTCTGATCACCCGCCGGACGTTGTGGACTGGGGGGCGTCGGCTAACGTGACGGAGGTGTAGGTGAACCGCCACCACCACCACCACCACCACCACCGCCACCGCCACCACCACCACCGTAGGGGGGTGGACTTGTTGTCCTTGGCGCCTCGCCTGGAAACTTGATAAACTTCTTTTGCCATAGAATGAAATGGCGCTTGACGTCTCCAAGTCTTTTCTCCCCTTCAGGTGTAGCAATGTCAATCTCCAGGTCCTCAAACCCTTGGACTATGTCCTCCACCGTGACACGAGCATAGCCATCTTGAATGGGGTTGTTGTGGTGGAGTGCTCCAGGTAAACATGGTAAAGCACTGCCGATGGCTACCTTCATGGACATGTTCCCGATAGGATAATACAGATGACATTGTTTCATCTCCTTTATATCGTCCACGGGGTAGCGAGGAGGCTCCGGTGCAGTAATTTCGACCACCAGAGGCTCCGGTGCAGTAATTTCGATCGTCGGTGCATCTGCACCAGCCGGTGGGCCCTCCGTGGAAGCCATGCTGCTTCTCCGCTGCTGGCTTCCGAGATCCGCTGGATGATCTTCATGCTGCACCCGAGCTGCATCTCTTTCGGCTACTAGTACACTCATGGTTTTCTTCATCACATCCATTTCCGATGCCAACCGCGCCACAACATCTGCTTCCCGATCCATCTTTCTCTTACGGTTTCTGTAACCGTACGGGTCATCGTTCTGGGGGAACCCTATTTTCCACGGAATGTGCCCCATGCCTCGTACACGTCCTCCGTGTTCAGGATTCCCGAGGGCTTTTGTCAGCGCGTCGTTCTCTCTGTTGAACTTGATCTTCCCCTCTTGAGCATCCCTCATTGCGTCAATAAGGGCTTGGGTGGGTTTAATTAATTTGCCCCGGTAAACACACTCCCCTGTCTCCGGGTTCAGCGTTCCCCCATGCCCGTACCACCAGCTTTTGGCCCTTGGGTCCCATCCCTCCGTACCTGGACGGATTCCTCGCGCCCTCAGCTCGTTCTCCATCTTCTCCAACCTAGGCACCCAAATGCGATACCCTCCTGGCCCCATAATATGATTGTACTCCTTCTTAGCCGCATTTTCCTTATTTTTTGATATTTGAATGAACTGCTCCGATTTTTTTTGCTTCACAAATTCTGGCCAATCATGTTTCAGTTTCTCATATTGTCCTTTGAAATCCGGAGTCTTGTTCTGCTTGACAAAGTCATGGGCTAGATTTTGCTTGAATTTCCGGAATGCGTCGGCCATCTTATGAAGAGCGAACTGTTTGACTAGCCTCCTCCTCTCCTTGTTTTCCTCAATCTTGTTACCCTCCTCATCGAATTTGTTGTATTCCGGAGGTAGAACGAAATGTTCCATAAGCTTCTTGAAGCAATCTTTTTTTGTTCTCTTATCGACAAAAGTGAAACCAGCAATTCGTGCCTTCTTTGGCTTATTCCACTCCTGGACGGTGATCGAGACGTTGTCTCTAACAACGGCTCCACATTGGCTGACAAACTTGGTGGCGCTCTTGCGGGGCTCCAGCGGCCTGCCGGTTGCACTGTCGACAACCTCGATGGTGCATGTTTCTCCTTGTTTCATCGTCTTGGTTGCGCCACGCTTTGACGACGTACTCGATTGTTTCGACGATCCGGCCGAGGGCTAAAATAAGAAAGAGAGTCGCGCGCGTTAGTACACACATATTTATTCAAATCAGTTAGTTTGTATCACCAGAGGCTCAATGTATATATATACCTCGGCGCCGGAGGTGGTTGCTACTTCCATTTGAAGATCGTCGTTTATCGACGTTTGTTCGGCATCATCTTGCTGACGGCGCCCTTCATCTTCACCGTCAAGGTTCAGATAAGAAGAGATATCATCTTCTTGATCTTGTCCGGTCGGCACATATAGAATATCGCCGTTTATGATGCCGAACATATGTGCTTCACCGTCCGGATCATAGTTGTCCATAATCGGGTCAGCTCTATCGTCCGCCATTATGTCAGTCCTGAAAACATGTAGTAAAAACAAATTAATTAAGTGAAGAAGGGGGCCGATGGCGGTGGCGGTGGCGAAAGGGCGGTGGCAAAAGGAGGGGGCGAGGAAGGGGTGGGAGAGGGTGTCGCGGTAGAGCGCGAGACGGGGCGGCAGACGACTACTTGGCCTCCCTTGTCCTATTTTTCTGGCTCCACCACTGACCCTATCTCTAGGAATGTCTGCTTCCACTAACACAGACGAGCATCAATGTTAAGTTTAGAACTTAAATTCTGATGGGTTAGGATATCACTGTATTCCTAACAAAGCTCCAAACTTGCAAGGTAAACATCTTATATTTGTGAACAGAGGGATTATTTCACTTGTTGCAAATATGGTATAAACTTAACCGAACACGAGAGCTCGTACACACGTTATATATAACAAAAAGATCTCAAGTATCCGGCCTTCATCGTCGTGAGACATATAACCATCACTATATATAAAAAAGACCCGGATTTCTATAGTACTTCCTCCGTTTCTAAATACAAGTCATTTTAAAGGTTTCATTAAAAAACTACATATGGATGTGCATAGACATACTTTAGAACGTAGATTCACTCATTTTGCTTCGTATATACTCATCTAATGAAATCTATAAAAAAAACTTATATTTAGGAACGGAGGGAGTAATACTAAGTGAATCAAGTATCCAACTTTTAAAGGAAAACTATTATTGACGGTGCAAGATTCATAGTGCAATTTTTCAATCCTTCTCGTGTTGCACTTGCACATAGGTTAACCGGGGCATAATTCTAACTTATATTGACAACGGATGATGGGCTCCCGGGGCATGCATGTGAATCGGACAAGAGACGGCCGGCGGCGTTGAGGGCGGGCGAGGGAGGCCGGTGATAGCGGCCGGCGGCGCCGTACGTGGGCGAGACGGGGCGGCGTCGAGGGCGAGGGGCGACGGCGGGCGACGGCGGGCGGCGTCGAGGGCGAGGGCGACGGCGGGCGGCGAGGGCGGCGTCGAGGGCGAGGGCGACGGCGGGCGGCGAGGGCGACGGCGGGCGGCGTCGAGGGCGAGGGCGACGGCGGCAGGCCTTCGGCGCGGCAGAGATCGGAGAAGACGAGATGGAGTCGACGGTTCGGGCGTTGTATTTATAGCCCCCCACCTTTAGTCGCGGTTGGGGAGGCGAACCGCGACTAAAGGGTACCTTTAGTCGCGGGTCGCCTCACCAACCGCGACTAAAGGGTTTTTGGCGGGTTTTTCGTTCCCGCGCGCAACGACCTTTAGTCGCGGTTGGCCAGGCGACCGGCGACTAAAGGGTAACCTTTAGTCGCGGTTGGCCAGGCCAACCGCGACTAAAGGTATTTTTCAGAATACTTTTCTTTTTCAATATCTTAAAAATACAAATAATATATCAAAAAATTCAGAAAAATAAAACTAATTCAATTCAATATGTTAAAAACACAAAAATTATATCAAAAAATTCAGAAAAATAAAACTAATTTAATTCAAAATGTTAAAAATACAAATAATATATCAAAAATTAAGAAAAATAAAACTAATTCAATTCAAAATGTTAAAAATACAAATAATATATCAAAAAATTCAGAAAAATAAAACTAATTCAATTCAAAATCTTAAAAATACAAATAATATATCAAAAAATTAAGAAAAATAAAACTAATAATAATATATTAAATAATATATCAATTCACATGATCCATTCAACAAAGTTTGGTACAATAAATTATTACACATCATTTCTTCCCTTGTGTCCCTGCTTGCTTACGATTGTGCCGTATCCATGGAGCATCCTCATCATTTAACTTAATGCTTGGGTCGGTGTTCACTTTGAAGGGCGGAATTTCAGCAAACATATTATAATCTTCTGACATGTCTGTCTTGTCCTCCACTCCCACGATGTTTCTTTTCCCTGAAAGAACAATGTGGCGCTTTGGATCATCGCATGATGTACTGATCGTTTTCTTATCTTTCCGTTTCCTCGGTTTGCTACTCATGTCCTTCACATAGAAAACCTGAGCGACATCTTTCGCTAGGACGAATGGTTCGTCAAGGTAATCAAGATTGTTGAAATCCACCATTGTCATTCCGTATTGCTGGTCCACCTTTACCCCACCTCCTGTTAGCTTGAACCATTTGCACCGGAACAAAGGGACCTTAAAGGAGGGTCCATAGTCAAGTTCCCATATCTCCTCTATGTAACCATAATATGTGACCTTTTGCCCATTCTCGGTTGCTGCATCAAAGCGGACACCACTGTTTTGGTTGGTGCTCTTTTTATCTTGGGCGATCGTGTAAAATGTATTCCCATTTATGTCGTACCCTTGGAAAGTCGTTATAGTCGAAGATGGTGTCTTGGCCAACATGTACAGCTGATCTACAACATCATTGTCATTCATTAAATGTTTTCTCAACCAACTGCCGAAAGTCTCCATGTGGGCCTTCCTAATCCAGGATTCAGGCTTCCCCGGGTTGTCCGAGCGTAAAATATTCTTGTGTTTCTCAAAGTACGGAGCCACCAAGCTGGAATTGTTCAGTACAGTGTGGTGTGCTTCAGTCAGAGAATGGCCGTCCATACATATCGTTGATTTCCTTCCGATCGTGCCTTTTCCACTTAGTCTCCCCTCGTGCCGCGATCGAGGAAGACCAATCGGCTTAAGGTCAGGAACAAAGTCAACACAAAACTCAATTACCTCCTCATTTCCATAGCCCTTGGCGATGCTTCCTTCTGGCCTAGCACGGTTACGAACATATTTCTTTAATACTCCCATGAACCTCTCGAAGGGGAACATATTGTGTAGAAATACAGGACCGAGAATGAAAATCTCTTCGACTAGGTGAACCAAGAGGTGCGTCATAATATTGAAGAAGGATGGCGGGAACACCAACTCGAAACTGACAAGACATTGGATTACATCGTTCTGTAACTGTGGTAGAACTTCTGGATTGATTACCTTCTCAGAGATTGCATTGAGGAATGCACATAGCTTCACAATGGCTACTCGAACATTTTCCGGCAGGAGCCCCCTCAAAGCAATCGGAAGCAATTGCGTCATAATCACGTGGCAGTCGTGAGACTTCAGGTTTTGGAACTTTTTCTCCGCCATGTTTATTATTCCCTTTATATTGGACGAGAATCCAGACGGGACCTTCATACTGCTCAGGCATTCAAAAAAGATGACCTTCTCTTCTTTGGTCAGAGCGTAGCTGGCACGACCTTGAAACCATTCCGGATGCCGGTCATCAGGGTCTTTCAAACGTTGCTGGTCCTGCCGTGCTTCCTTTGTATCATTTGTCTTCCCATACACGCCCAAGAAGCTTAGGAGGTTCACGCAAATATTCTTCGTAACGTGCATCACGTCGATTGCAGAGCGGACTTCTAGGACTTTCCAATATTCTAGCTCCCAGAATATAGATTTCTTCTTCCACATGGCTGCGTGCCCGTCAGCTCCCTTCGGAACTGATTGTCCGCCAGGACCCTTTCCAAAGATGACTTTCAAATCCTTGACCATATCAAATACCTCAGCACCAGTGCGTTCTGCAGGCTTCGGCCGGTGATCTGCCTTGCCGTTGTAATGCTTGCCTTTCTTTCTTACTGGATGAATTTTCGGAAGAAATCGACGATGCCCAAGGTACACGTTCTTCTTACAATTTGGCAAATGTACACTTTCAGTCTCATGTAAGCAGTGCGTGCATGCATTGTATCCCTTATTTGACAGTCCCGAAAGGTTACTAAGAGCAGGCCAATCGTTGATGGTTACGAAAAGCAACGCTCGTAGGTCAAATTCCTCTTCTTTGTGCTCATCCCACACACGGACACCAGGTCTGCCCCACAGCTGTAAAAGTTCATCAACTAATGGCCTTAGGTACACATCGATGTCGTTGCCGGGTTGCTTCGGACCTTGGATGAGCACTGGCATCATAATGAACTTCCGCTTCATGCACAACCAAGGAGGAAGGTTGTAGATGCATAGAGTCACGGGCCAGGTGCTATGGCTGGAGCTCTGCTCGCTAAAAGGATTCATGCCATCTGTACTTAGACCAAATCTTATGTTCCTTGCGTCAGCTGCAAAATCTTTGAACTCTCTGTCGATCTTTCTCCATTGCGTTCCATCTGCGGTGTGTCTCAACTCCCCGTCCGACTTACGGTCCTCTTTGTGCCATCGCAACAACTTGGCATGCTCTTTGTTCCTGAACAGACGTTTCAACCGTGGTATTATAGGAGCATACCACATCACCTTGGCGGGAACCCTCTTCCTGGGTTTCTCGCCCTCAACATCGTCACCAGGGTCATCGCCTCTGATCTTATAACGCAATGCAGTGCATACCGGGCATTCATTCAAATTCTCGTATTCACCGCGGTAGAGGATGCAGTCGTTGATGCATGCATGTATCTTCAGAACCTCTAAACCTAGAGGGAAGACAACCTTCTTTGCTTCGTACGTACTGGCGGGCAACTCGTTATTCTTTGGAAACATATTCTTCAACATTTTCAGCAAGTTTTCAAATGCCGAGTCAGCTACACCTGCCTGTGCCTTCCATTTCAGCAAATCCAGTGTGCAGCCCAGCTTTTTCAGACCATCATCGCATCCGGGGTACAACGACTTTCTGTGATCCTCTAACATGCGATCCAAATTCTCCCTCTCCTTTTCAGTTTCGCAGCGTCTCCGTGCATCAGCAATGGTCCGACCAAGATCATCAACGGTCTCATCACGTGCCTCTTCTTCACCTTCACCTTCCCCTTCACCTTCCCCTTCACCTTCAGCATCCTCCATGAAAGTATCACCGAAATGAGCAAGATAGCTTTCATCGATGAAATCATCCCCTTCTTCATCTTCTTCCATTATAACCCCTCTTTCTCCATGCTTGGTCCAACAATTATAGCTTGGCATGAAACCGTGCCGAAGCAGGTGCAGGTGAACTTCTCTTGAGGAAGAGTAACCCTTCTGATTCTTACAGTCAACACATGGACAGATAACAAAACCCTTCTGCTTGTTCGCATTAGCCACTACGAGGAAATCTTTCAAACCCGTAGTGAACTCGCGGGAGAGTCGGTTACCGTACATCCATTGCCGATTCATCTGCATTATTATAATATAAAATATATAATTAACCATCATGCATTTGTTAAACTAACTAGCTATAAACAATAGAAATTAAACAATGAACAACACACATGCATATTTTATCAATGACACACATGCATGAAAGGTTCAAGTTGCTAACCGCGATCGAGGAGGAAAAAATAAATGAGGAAAGTGTGGCTCCAACACTTCATATCATGTTTGTTTCACGCTCTTGGGGCATTTCATCAAACACCTTGTGTGCATAAGAGGAACCAAAAGCAAACCTACACCCCCTTGTGAAGCTTGTGAAGAGAAGTGGCACCCAATGGTTAAGTGAGTGTGCTGAACTGGTATATATAGGGGATGAGATTTAGTCGCGGTTGGCGTGGCCAACCGCGACTAAAGACCTTTAGTCGCGGTTGGCCTGGCCAACCGCGACTAAAGCCCCTCACGTGCACCAGCTGGCCACCGAGCGCCCTGGGCCCAGGACTTTGGTCGCGGTTCGTCTTCCGAACCGCGACTAAAGAATTCATTAGTCGCGGTTCCTACAGTTTCGCGACTTATGGGGCTGGACGGAAGCCTCTTTTTCTACCAGTGGAACCATTTGTCCCGGTTCGAGCCACGAACCAGGACCAATGGTCCTCGCTGCTGGCCCACAACCTTTAGTCCCGGTTCATGCCACGAACCGGGACAAATAACTTGCGTACATATATACCCACCGCCGCGGCAGAGCACTCCACAGTGCTCTGTTTTTGTCGAACCGGCGAGGGGAGGGCATTTGGGTGCTCTAGTACACCTCCTATGCACATGAGGTGTTCGATGAAATGCCCGAGCCACACTAGTTAAGCTTTCTCCTCTCGAAACTCGACCTCCGAGCTCCATTTTCAACGAGACTTGTCTAGATTTAGCGGTCCGTCACGCCCCGTCCCCGCCCCGTCTTCACCGCTGTCGATCGCCTGCACCGATCTCGTCGCCGGCACCACCGTGGTGAGCCTCTTGTTCTTATCTTCTTTTTGAAAGAAAAAAATTCTGCTTTCAGATAGATACTTGTCTAATTTTCTTACTTTTATTATTCCTTGTTATTATATAGTGCGATGGTTTTGGTATCCGCCCCCGTCGACCCTCGTCTTGTCTATGATTCAGATGTGGTATATATTATCTTTTCATAACTATTTGGTTCATTTATTGTTTATGACAATTATGATGACCAACGTGACATATATTTTTAATCTAGGAGGTATGTGAACCGGAAATTCCAACCCACCTAGAAATGCTTCTCGAGAAGTTAACTTTGGTTGAAAAACAAAACAAATACTTGAAGGAAAAATTGAAAATAATTGAGGATAAGAATATGGAAATGGAGTTGCATGTTGCCGAGGTCATTGACGATCGCAAGATGAAGATCGATGCGATGTGGTTAAAGATGGATGCAATGCGCTTGAAGATGGATGAAATGCACTTGAAGATTAGGAATATTAGAAAATATGCCATTGATAAAGAGGCTTGGTATCATTATGTTGTTGGGTCAATTGTCACCTTACTTGCGATTTTGATCGCGTTTGTTGTTGCATTTAAATGTTTTACATAGTTGTATGTTGTTTTATGAGAGAAATTTATATATTTATTTTTCAATAATAACATTTGATCACTATTGTGGTTTGGTTTTAATATGATGATGAACTTGTATTAATTTCGTTATTTCTCTATTCATTTTGTTCTGCAATGGTTTTTTGATATATACTTAATTTCACAATAGAGATGAACCGCCAATGGATGTACGGTAACCGATGCACTTTGGAGTACATTACGAACCGGGACTAATGTCCGAGTCGAAAAGGGTTGTAAATTGATGATGTGGCTTTGAATGGTGCATTTTGAACACAGAAAAACTATGGAGTTCAAATAAGTTCAAAAAATGAAATCCCTTTCTAACAAACGAGTTTCCGTATGAAACCCTAATACTTCGAAAGAGATTGTCCGTTTTGTACACGAAGTGCATCCAGTTTTTGCCGTAACCATCTCAACTTTCTCGCACATGCTATGTGGGTGAAATGATGATACCATGCCAACTTGGAACCTTTTCAGTTCATTTCAAATGCTTTTCAATTTCATGATCTTATAGCTCATAATAATCAGTAAATGCATGAAAAATAAAAAATGAAGTCAGAAAGGGTTGTAAATTGATGATGTGGCTTTGAATGGTGCATTTTGAACACAGAAAAACTATGGAGTTCAAATAAGTTCAAAAAAAATGAAATCCCTTTGTAACAGACGAGTTTCCGTATGAAACTGTGATACTTCGAAAGAGATTGTCCGTTTTGTACACGAAGTGCATCCAGTTTTTGCCGTAACCCTCTCAACTTTCTCGCACATGCTATGTGGGTGAAATGATGATACCATGCCACCTTGGAACCTTTTCATAGTTCATTTCAAATGCTTTTCATTTTCATGGTCTTATAGCTCAAAATAATCAGTAAATGCATGAAAAATAACAAATGAAGTCAGAAAGGGTTGTAAAATGATGATGTGGCTTTGAATGGTGCATTTTGAACACAGAAAAACTATGGAGTTCAAATAAGTTCAAAAAAATGAAATCCCTTTGTAACAGACGAGTTTCCGTATGAAACCCTGATACTTCGAAAGAGATTGTCCGTTTTGTACACGAAGTGCATCCAATTTTTGCCGTAACCCTCTCAACTTTCTCGCACATTCTATGTGCGTGAAATGATGATACCATGACAACTTGGAACCTTTTCAGAGTTCATCTCAAATGCTTTTCATTTTCATGGTCTTATAGCTCCAAATAATCAGTAAATGCATGAAAAATAACAAACGAAGTCAGAAAGGGTTGTAAATTTATGTTGTGGCCTTGAATGGTGCATTTTGAACACAGAAAAACTATGGAGTTCAAATAAGTTCAAAAAAATGAAATCCCTTTGTAACAGACGAGTTTCCGTATGAACCCTGATACTTCGAAAGAGATTATCCGTTTTGTACACGAAGTGCATCCAATTTTCGCCGTAACCCTCTCAACTTTCTCGCACATTCTATGTGGGTGAAATGATGATACCATGACAACTTGGAACCTTTTCAGAGTTCATTTCAAATGCTTTTCAATTTCATGGTCTTATAGCTCCAAATAATCAGTAAATGCATGAAAAATAACAAATGAAGTTAGAAAGGGTTGTAAATTTATGTTGTGGCCTTGAATGGTGCATTTTGAACACAAAAAAACTATGGAGTTCAAATAAGTTCAAAAAAATGAAATCCCTTTGTAACAGACGAGTTTCCGTATGAACCCTGATACTTCGAAAGAGATTGTCCGTTTTGTACACGAAGTGCATCCAGTTTTTGCCGTAACCGTCTCAACTTTCTCGCACATTCTATGTGGGTGAAATGATGATACCATGACAACTTGGAACCTTTTCAGAGTTCATTTCAAATGCTTTTCAATTTCATGGTCTTATAGCTCAAAATAATTAGTAAATGCATGAAAAATAACAAATGAAGTTAGAAAGGGTTGTAAATTTATGATGTGGCTTTGAATGGTGCATTTTGAACACAGAAAAACTATGGAGTTCAAATAAGTTCAAAAAAATGAAATCCCTTTGTAACAGACGAGTTTCCGTATGAAACCATGATACTTCGAAAGAGATTGTCCGTTTTGTACACGAAGTGCATCCAGGTTTTGTCGTAACCCTCTCAACTTTCTCGCACATGCTATGTGGGTGAAATGATGATACCATGCCAACTTGGAACCTTTTCTGAGTTTATTTCAAATACTTTTCAATTTCATGGTCATATAGCTCATAATAATCAGTAAATGCATGAAAAATAACAAATGAAGTCAGAAAGGGTTGTAAATTGATGATGTGGCTTTGAATGGTGCATTTTGAACACAGAAAAACTATGGAGTTCAAATAAGTTCAAAAAAATGAAATCCCTTTGTAACAGACGAGTTTCCGTATGAAACCCTGATACTTCGAAAGAGATTGTCCGTTTTGTACACGAGGTGCATCCAGTTTTTGCCGTAACCCTCTCAACTTTCTCGCACATGCTATGTGGGTGAAATGATGATACCATGCCAACTTGGAACCTTTTCAGAGTTCATTTGAAATGCTTTTCAATTTCATGGTATTATAGCTCAAAATAATCAGTAAATGCATGAACAATAACAAATGAAGTCAGAAAGGGTTGTAAATTGATGATGTGGTTTGAATGGTGCTTTTTGAACACAGAAAAACTATGGAGTTCAAATAAGTTCAAAAAAATGAAATCCCTTTGTAACAGACGAGTTTCCGTATGAAACTCTCATACTTCGAAAGAGATTGTCCGTTTTGTACACGAAGTGCATCTAATTTTTGCCGTAACCCTCTCAACTTTCTCGCACATGCTATGTGGGTGAAATGATGATACCATGCCAACTTGGAACCTTTTCAGAGTTCATTTCAAATGATTTTCAATTTCGTGGTCTTATAGTTCAAAATAATCATTAAATGCATGAAAAATAACAAATGAAGTCAGAAAGGGTTGTAAATTTATGATGTGGCTTTGAATGGTGCATTTTGAACACAGAAAAACTATGGAGTTCAAATAAGTTCAAAAAAATGAAATCCCTTTGTAATATACGAGTTTCCGGGACTAAAGATCCAGCGAAACCACGTGGCGTGCCGGGCAAACACGTGGCGTGTCGCATATGTTATTAGTCCCGGTTTTAGATACGAACCGAGACTAAAGGATTGCCTATATAAACCCTCCCCCTCCCACCGCTCTCCTGTGTTTTTGGGCGTTGAGGTGTGAGCATGCATGCCATGGTCTTGCCACTCTAGCTCATGCATATGAGAGAAGAAGAATGTCGGCTGTTGTTATGGGGGTCGCTCTTCCTTCTTCTCCTTGTGCTAGATATTTGTTATGTATTAGGGGAAGAAGGAATAGCGGCCATCATCAACGGTCAAAAAATCAGGTGAGGGAGTGTCCACCATATATGAGAGAAACCTTAATAGCAAAAAGAATTATCATAAAATAAAATTAATAAGTAATTATAAACAAAATAAAATAAAATAAATAAGTATTTTGTTGTAAGTAGAAACAAAACAAAATAAGCTAACTAGCACTTTGAATTTAAGTAGAAACAAAACAAAATAAAAAAAGAAAAAATAATCAGTAAATGCAACTAAAATTATCAAAGTATTTTCTGTTAAAAATCATTAAAAGCAAAAAGAATTTTCATAAAGAACTTTTTTTCTAGAAACTTTAATGGCAAAAAGAATTATCATAAAATAAAATAAATAAGTAATTAGAAACAAAAAAAATAAGTATTTTGTTGTAATGAAAAAAAAAACAAAATAATCTAACTAAAAAAATAAACAAAACAAAAATAAAGCAAAAAACAAAACAAAAATAATGGAAAAATAAAATAAAAAATAGATGTTCCTCTCCACGTTGCAGCCGCAGCGGAGCTTATAAACAGGCTCCGAAGCCCTTCGCTTGGCGAGGTGGGACTAAACATTCAACCGCACCACGGCTGTGGTAGACAACCGGTACCAATGCAAAAAAGAAATAAAATAAAGAAAGAAAAAATGGAAAAATAAAAAAATTGCCACCAACTAGGCCACCACGGCCTGAATACGACTAGAAACCCATCCATCGGCGATGATTCACTACAAGAAACCTGTTAATCCATGACGGAATTTAGATGACGTTTTCCAAATCTGTCATGGAATTCCTGCTGCAGCCCCACAAACCCGCGCAAGCCCGCTAAAGCCCGTGTAACTACTCACCATATGAATAGCTAACCCTAGAACCCTCCTCCTCAGCCCACTCCCGACTGCTCTCCACCCCCACCGTCCCAGCCGCCACCCGCCATCTACCACCTCTTTTCCTACCTCCTCCCAATGATCGCCGCCGGCCCTTCCCCTCCCCTTCTCTCACGTCGTAGCTCCGGCAGCTACCAGATCCACCGCACCGCCACCCATCCATCCCTCTGGCAACACATATCTCTGTCTCGTGCGACCCCTCACACCGTGGCGAGCGCCCGCACATTTCGGTCATGTCGGCCACCGTGCAGCACGCTCACAATATGGTCTACGAGTCCTCCAACCTACAGTCCGACTGGATCAGCTGCTGATGGTATCATGTGCTTGCCCGAGAACCAAATCATGTGTCTAAGGTTTCAGTTGCACTTCATATCCATCGTCAGTGCGTCTCCGGCGGCTACTCTCTGTTGCACACCATGCCACTTTGCGCCCTCTCCTCCTCGTGGATGGTACCCCTAGCTCAGTGCGCTCGGGCCCGTTGGGCTGGCCTGCAACGACCACCGTGCTTGAGGCAGAGCGGCTTGGTCATCAAGGGCAAGGACCAGGGCAGCTGCGCTACATGTGCTTGGCAGCAGCACGAGGTGAGTTTCATTCCCTTCCACACCCTACTAGTCTTTCTCGATTTCCTATGGCCAATGTAAGATCTGAAATTAGATTATGCTGCTTCTGATTTTTTGCACGCATGGTTACTCCTAGCCCAACACAAAATGTCACGCGTTTCCATGGTAATATGCATTGTTAATTGTTGTGATGTGCCGAGAAACTTCTTATAAGTGGACATTATTTCACTCACCTTTCTCTGTTTTCTTATTTTAGCGATTCAAGTGACGAAACATCCCATAATATTACAAGTAGCTACCAACATGTAGTCAGAAAGAAGGCTGCTCTATGCTTCCTACGACTTTATAGTAAGTACCGAGATGTTGTGAATATCAATGCCCTGTAGTCAGAAAACGTAGTTAGCTGCATGTTTCTTTCTGTGATTTTTTAATCATGAATGTCTGAATCTCCGGATCTGCACTACGCAAATGTGATGTGAATTTTGAAGCATCTTCATGGGATTTGGCTAAGGAACATTATAATAATGCTAAGCCTCATTTCACAAGCCACAAATGCATACTACATAATATCTAATGTGAATACCAAGTAAGAAACAAAATCATATAATTTTCTAAACTAAATCATATGCTGGTGGAGTTGCAATGGTTGGAACATTATATTCTGTTTTTATTCAGTGTGATGAAACGAAACATATACTCTAGGTAGTAGTTTTACTCAACGCTTGTGTAGTCATGGCAGAACACGTTATTTTCATTGCCTTAATTTGCAATTTTGATGCACTCGAAGGTGTGGAAGGAGAGAAATTCCAATGTTTGACCAGGTGGTGAGCAGCGCCAAAAGAGTTCCGAACCTTGTGCGTGAGGATATTGCAGTCTCGCGATCGGCGGGTTGCATCGCTGATTTGGGTTGTTAGATGAACTATGTCACATCCATCATCGACTTTGCTATGTTGTTCAAAGAAATATGTATACCTGCTGTTCAATTTGGATGCAATTTTTCTGCACATCCATTTGTTTTAAAAATAAATATTGTTATTATTTCAATTTAAGGCAATCAGAGCTCTTGTCGTTCTGCAGGTTTTACAACGTACTTTGATGTTTAGTGATGTTAAACACAATAGCAAGAATAATGGTTCACCAGTCACTATTTTTACTGTCTCCTGCTTTAAGGAGACTATGTTCTGTATAGGCATCTAATCAAATGTTTTCCAAGTTTCTTAAGCCATGAAATAAATTAAATATGTAGTTCTTGTGCAAGCTGATCGAGGTTTGCTACGCATGCTCAAGCCTTGTTTACAAATATAATGGTTCATTTCATTATTGCTTCATGTAATAAATATTACTCCCTTCGTTCCTTTGGGAGCTGTACGTCTTTTATGCAGTGTAATTCTTTGTGTTTTGCATTCTTTGCAGGTTTGGCAGTTAGTTCGTGTTACTATCGACCGAGGCTTTTTAGCAGGAATTACTTGGGTCTGAAAAGCTTCCTCGAAGTGGTGGTGTAGTGTTGGAGATTAAAATCATGTAGTAGTGCAGTTTCAATGATGTTATGTTACTTGATTTTTGTTAAATGCTTATGCTTATAGCACCTTGTAAATATGCTTGTGATGTTTTGATATTAATTTTGCTTTCTGAAATCAGACATTGTTGGAAATTTATATTGTCTTGTTGAATGAATATAATTGCATGTCTTGTTGTAAATTATGATGCATTAAGAAGATAAGTTGGGGTGAAAAGAAGGGTTAATCGGTTGGATTGGAATGAAATTATTGGGCCAAAACACTAATTGGGTTGGATACTACATGGGCCATGCTGGCCTCCACGTCAGATCCACGTAGATGCCATCTTAGCTCCACGTTACATCCATGTCATGTAAATCGGTGACGGATTGTTCCGTCATATCCTAGTTTGGGCCGGGAGGGCCAGTGGCAAATCCATGACAGTCAAGAACCGCCAAGGAAGGTGCTATATCAAATTATGACGCGATATACGTGACGGATTTCAAATCCGTCATGCATGGGCATGCATGACAGTTTTGGGATGATCCACGACGGACAGGGACCGTCATGGATTAACAGATTCCTTGTAGTGATTCAGGCCCGCATTAGGCCCAGAAGGCCCATCAGGCTAAGCATTAGCAAGTAGGCCTGTAAGCCTGTAGTGGAGAGGAGCTCGAGAGGGGTGCGGCAGTGGGGCTTATAAACCACTGCGCGCCCCTCTCAACTAGCGAGGTGGGACTAAAATTTGGCCGCGACTTGGGCAGCACAAGGTCCTTTGGTACCGGTTCGTGGAACCAACCGGTACCAATGTCCATCCTTTAGTCCCGGTTGGTGCCACCAACCGGGACCAAAGGCCTCCGCTTCCCGCCCTTTGGGCTGCTGAAAAGTGACCTTTGGTCCCGGTTGGTGGCACCAACCGGGACTGAAGGGGGCATTGGTACCGGTTGGTGCCATGAACCGGTACCAATGGCTTTGCTATATAAGCCAGCAGTTGTGAAAATTTCGTCAGTTTCTTCGATTTCTCCGACGACGCCGCCAGGCTGCCCGAGCTCGCCGTCGTCGCCCCTTCCCCCGACCACGTCGTCGTCGCCCTGCCCCCCGACCACGCCGCGCGCCCTCGTCGTGCCTCTACCGCGCCCCTACCCGCCCCGTCGACGCCGTCGCCGCCCTTTGCCCCGTCAATCGCCATCGCCCCTGCCCCGACCACGCCGCCGTCCTCTACACCGATGTCGGCGCCGTGCCTCTCCTTGGTCAGGCCGGCGCCGCCCACCCTGTCCTCTCCTTTGTTCATATAAATGATGATTTGTTTTTTGTATTTTTGTAAAAATGTATATATGTATGTATCTTCTCTGTGCATATAAAAGTTAGATTTTTAGTATATTTGGGTACATTTTAGGTTAGTTTTATCTTATACGTTCTCTGATTTAGTACATTTTAGGTTAGTTTCATTTTTAGAAAAGTTTTATATATTTAGGAAAAGAAGGAAGAGAAGGAAAAAGGAAGAAGGAAGAAGAAGAAAAAGTTTTATATATGCAAAAGTTACATTTTTAGAAAAGTATTATATATAGCTAGGAAGATAACGAAGAAGAAGAAAAAGAATGAGAGGAGAAAAAGGAAAATAAGAAGAGGAAGAAAGGAGAAGAAGAGGAGAGGAAGAAGAGGAGAAATAAATAAGAAGAGGAAAAAAGAAGAAAAAGAAGAGGAGAAGAAGAAAGGAATAGAGGAGAAAGAAGAAAAAAAATAGAATTCTATTTTTTTTCTTCTTTCTCCTCTATTCCTTTCTTCTTCTCCTTTTTTTTCTTCTTTTTTTCTTCGATTGCTTCTCTTCTATTCCTTTCTTATTCACCTCTTTTTATTTCTTCTTTTGTCTTCTTATTTTTTATCGGGTATGTCGTTGTCGATATACCCCCTCCCGATCGAACTTCACCACGAGGGGGGGTACCGATATACCCCCTCCCTGATAACATTATTTTCCCATGTATATGTATGTCGCGTCGTTGTCGATATAACCCCCTCCCGGATAACTTCGACATGAGGGGAGGTCGATATATATACCCACTCTCGACCGTGATAACTTATACCAAGGGAGCACCCCCCCTCGGCCCTCTCGCTCGACCAAAACTATCGAGGACACCCAAACCCTAGAGAAAAAACTATGTTGGTCTCCTACCCCCTCCCGCCGCGCCCCTACCCGAGAAACTCTCTCGAGGCCACCCAAATTTACCAAGTTAAAAGAGCGTTGTCGTCGAGGCCACCCCAAACCCTTGAAGCGTTGTGTCGAGGCCATCCCAAACCCTTGAAGCGTTGTCTAGGCCACCCCAAACCCTAGAGAAGCAGCGTCGAGGCGACTAACATGATTCCTTATTGTGATTAGCTAGCTAGTTCTACGTTTGGCACTAATATATATCCATCTGTACCATGTTTGAATAATAATTGACATGTTGTAAATATTTGCAGAAACTATGGATCACTCCCGAGACGAAGAGGAAGAAGCGATGTTGGGGAGATAATCGCACAAGGAAGTGATGTCATTGCGTTGTTTCTCAGAGACACCGATGGTCTGGAAGGACTGGGTGAAGAAGAGGGCTATGTTCATGATGATCTGGAAGGACCGGGTGAAGAAGAGGGCGTTCATGATGATCTGGAAGGACCGGGTGAAGAAGAGGGCGTTCATGACGGCTCCGTTGACCGAACCGAGTCCGGCCAGGTATATATATATATTAGTTAAGCCGGTGTTGACTAGTTAATTTATGCATTCATTGTTTTCATATGTACACATATTAATTAACTCTCGTCTTTCTTCTTTTTTCTCTAGCCCTCCGGATCGACCTCAACTTCGGTAAAGAAACGGGGCCCGAAGAAAAAGTTGCGCTCGGATGAAAGGTTTGAGATCACAGCAATCGCGCGCGATGGCAAGCCGATTGAACCCATCCGGACAAGGGATGCATTTCGTGCTCAGTGCGGGGTTCTTGTTAGGGACAAGATCCCGATCAGTATCCAGCAATGGTTAAAGCCAAAGAATGAAGACCCTGAGGTGCCGACGCCTTATGTCTCCGATAAACAGAAAGAAGATCTTTGGACAACGCTTAAGGAAAATTTCACCCTACTGCCAGAGAAGGGTCCAGAGAAGCCAGTTAAAGAGGAATTGATCAAGTCTCATGCTCTTAAGAAGATGGCAGAACTATTCAGGAGGTGGAAGAATGAGCTAAAAACGTTTGTCGACAAAGAAGAGACACCAGAATTCACCGAGCGGTTTGAGAAGATCAGAGATCAATGGCCCGCATTTGTGGCCCACAAGACATCGGAAAAGTGTAAGAAGATGTCAGCGACAAACAAGAAAAATGCTGCGAAGAAGAAGCATCACCATCGCACGGGGTCAGTTGGTTACCTCAAAGCCCGACCTTTGTGGGACAAGGCTGAGAATGACCTGATTGCTAAAGGGGTCGAACCAGAGACATTGAGATGGCCATACCGTTGCCGGACTTGGTTCTTTGGGGTTGGCGGAACCTTGGACCTTGTATCAGGGGAGTGCGTTTGGACGGAAGAGCAACTGCGAATACTCGTCAGGAAGCTTCAACACTATATCACCGCAGCACAGGAAGGGGCGTTCATTCCAGACAGAGAGAATGACGAGCTCACAATGGCCCTCGGGAATCCTGAGCACCCTGGATGGACACGAGGCACGTCAGGCTCCCTTCCGTGGAAGGTTGGGTTTCCGGACGCAGGGGGTTACAAAACCCAGGAGAGGAGGAAGAAAGCGGAGCATAGACAACTGCACGCGCTGCACGAAAGGGTACAAGGGCTAGAGGAACGAGAAGCAGATCGCAGCAAACGACCTGCCGAAGCTTCCCCTAAAGCTACGCCGCCATCTCAGTGGAGAAGCAGCGTGGCTTCCACCGAGCAGACTCAGCAGCTGGAGCCTGTCTTCACGTGCTACCCCGTGGATGCTATCACAGAGTCTCAACATTGCTACCTTATGATGCAATGGATGACATTCAAAGTCAAGGCGGCTGTTGGCTCTGTTATACCTAATGAACCTGGCTCAACCTACCACGGCCAGCCGATTCCAGAAGGATATGCTAGGGTGTTGGTGGATCAAATAACGGAAGGATTTGAGGACCTTGAGCTTGACCACCATACGGGTGAAGGGGAGATTCGGCTGGGTTCTTCTCTGAAGACTCCATGCCTATGGCAGAAGGAGCTCATCCACCTTCCGAACTGGACGCCTCCGCCTCCTCGTCCTCCTCCGGCGAGTCAGGGCCCGCCTCCTCCTCCGCCTCCTCCGGCGAGTGATCAGGGCACTCAACCTCCTTCTCCGGCGCGTGACGGCACTCCGCCTCCTTCTCCGCCTGCGTCGGTGCGCCCGAGCAGCCAGCTGCCTCCTCCTTCTCCGCCTCGTCAACAAGGGCTGAAGAGACCCGCCGCCGCTCCGGCTCCTCCAGCGTGTAGTCCTTCTCCTCTACCTAGTAAGAAAGGAAAGACAGTCGCAGTCGCTCCATCTGCTCCGACGTGTAGCAGTACAGCCACAGGCAGGCAATACAAATACGGTCCTTCTCTAAAGCCTCTAGAGAAGTTACCATACGAGATGAGCCCGAAGGAAAACGATAAGATCGTGGAAGCCGAAGTGAAGAACTTCTTTGAAGGGGTGAAAGCAAAAAAAACATCCACCTCCGGAGGAGAAGATAGATCCGGTAAAAGCAAAGCGTACTCTGGCTGCCCTGAAGAAACCACCAAAGTCTCCGACAAAAGGCAACTATGATCGCATTATTACAAAGTCATTTATCGAAGCGCAACGGTCAGGAAGTACTGTCAGTGATCAAAGGTTAGAAAAACGACAAGCTGGGAAAAAAGTTTCCCAGCTCGGCGAACAAGCGAACCAATCGTTCCCCCCGCTCAAGGTGTCTAGCGATATCGTCGCTAATCATCCGGGGATCTTGTTGCCCGGTACCAATCCTGCAGATTACCTGCCCGATGATTCACATTTTGATTTATTGGAGGTGGACGAACACAAATACGTGTATGGGAAGCCTCTCGTCAAAGATGAAAGATCTCTAACAACGATGATGCGAAGATTCCATGATTGGTACATGAAAACTTGCAAAAAGTCTGGGGGGAGTAATATTTTGACGCTGGTAGTTAGAAAGGAGCATGACCTCGTTGGACTTGAACTGTTGATGGTTCCATTTGAGGAGTTCTTCCCGTTTTTCAATCTAAAGACCCTCGATAAATTAATGATCACTTGCTACTGCCTGTAAGTAGTACTACTTCTGTCATTAAGTCTCTATATACATGTCAGCTCTTTCATTGCATGTATTTTTAATTATCCTCACTATATTATATGCAGATTGAAGATCATCGAATTGAAGAAAAGACAAATAAGTGATATTGGATTCATTAACACAAATCTCGTAGATGCATTTATGATTAAAGCTCAGGCCAAAGATACCGATCGAGGCCAACCTGCTACAATCGTTTGTATTGAATCAAAACAAAGCTATAATACTCTTCCCTTACGAATTCCAGTGAGTGTTACTGTCTTATGCATATTCGGTTTCCCTTATTAGTCAAGGTTATAGTAATGTAATTGATGAGTTATGCATGCGTGCGCAGCTTCCACTATATTCTCCTAGAGATTAAGCTTGAGCAGGGACTAGTAACCGTCTTAGACTCGAGACGAAAAGATCCCAACGAGTATGCGGACATGACTGAAATTCTAGAGAAGTAAGTTAAATCGATCATTATCACACCATATCGACAACTTTGTTCATTTCCTGATATCAAGTAATTGTTTTCTTTGTCTGACAGGGTTTGGAAAAAATTCACCGTAAAAACTCCAGGACTGCCGAAGAAGCTGCAATTTAGACACCCGAAAGTAAGTACTATAGTAGCATGTTCCACGCATCTCCTAGTGATTCAAGCGCTAGTTTCATCAATACCATTTAGCATGCTTGCTAACTATCAGTTTGATTGACCTCTATTTCTTATAAAGTGGTTGTGGCAGGAACCAGGGAATGATTACCGTGGATACTACATTTGCGAGTCCATCCGCCACGTGACCTGTGAGCGGGGCTACTCTCACAAACAATATGACGTGCGTAAATTATAATATTCACAATTTTATTTTATTACCATCATTTGTGTTTAGTTTCATTTATTCATATATATGTATTGACCCCCTTCTTCAAATTAGATATATCGGATGCGGGATGAACTCCTACTAGCAGATCGTATGCGAGAAATTCAAGAGGAATTGGCGGCATTCTTTCTTGACCACGTGATCGCTAAAGACGGAGAATACCATGTGAACCCTAATGAGTTGAATTCTAATTAGGAGATTATATTGTAAGAGATAATTATATTGTATATATGTAGCCAATAGCGTCGGATAGATATACGAGAACTTGTTGTTCGACCAATCTCTCAGAGAAGGAGAGGTGATCGATGTCACTTCTCTTTGTATGCATATGTTCATGACGATCTTCTGTTTCCTTCATTTGCTTACTAGCTAGCATGTCTAGTCCTCTCTATACGTATAGTATGCAGCGTCGACCAAGCACGGAGATAAGAGATGAGACTTCTCTCTATTCATTAGCTAGCTAACACAATATATGAAACACCTAAATTAACCCCCCAAAACCCACTAACACCCCACCCCTTTCAAAAAAAACCCATCACCTGAAATGCTGACGCGTGGATGCCTTTTGGTCCCGGTTGGTGTCACCAACCGGGACTAAAGGCCCCCCTGCCCGGGCTCGCCGCACCGGCCACGTGGAGGCCCATCTATCTCGGTTCGTGTAAGAACCGGGACTAAAGGCCAAGGGCATTAGTAACGACCTTTTAGTCCCGGTTCCGAAACCGGGACAAAAGGCCCTTACGAACCGGGACAAAAGGCCCTTTTTCTACTAGTGTAGGGAACACACATTTAAATGAGATTAGTTGAGTAGGCTTGCCTTATCTGCTATAAGATAGCTAGTTGTGGGGCTTTCAAAACAAAGGTTGAAGTCTTTGCTATCACTCATAGCTTGTAATGTAGTCGTAGTCTTGTAGTCTGCCCTCCATGCCTCTTTTGTCTTTCTAATCCTCAGGCCCTTTTCGTTCATTCATTTGGCGATAGCTTATGCGTGAGGAAAATATAACCTCTCGGGCCGAGAAGATCGCTACATCGCTTCTGACAACTGGCTTCAACCCACAATGGCTAAAGCTGCTTCCCTTGTACTCCAAGATGAATATATACTCCTATATATATGCCCATGAGGCTCAAGCGACAAACAATCAATTCCATCAATCTCCCTCGCGAGACATTGTTGTATGTGTGAATAGTAAAGGTTCAATGTCATATTGTTGCTCATTTGGTTATTGTAAGGATTTGAACTCAAAATCCTAGAGCTCACCAAACATGAAATCTGTATCGGATTTCATTTCAAGCAAATGGAATGAAGTAAGGGGAGCCAAACGAGTTGTAAGGGATCACTAGTAGAAAACAAGCCTTTGGTTCGACGCATTAGTCCCGGTTGGTTTTTGCACTGGGATTAATGCTTCCATTAGTACAGGTTCATGAGGCTAGGCTTTAGTCCCGGTTTATTAGGAACCTCTAGTTCCGGTTTGTGTTAAAAAAAACGGGACTAAGGGGGTGGTGCCAGCGTTGCGTCAAGCTGGGGCCCATGTGAGGTCCGTTAGTCCCGGTTGGTAATACGAACCAGGACTAGAGATAGATCTTTAGTCTCGGTTTGTATCACCAACCGGGACTAATAGTATCACTATAAATAGTACTTCGTCTAGCCGAGCCCAAGCCCCCGTTTTCTCCTTTCTCTCTTCTGTTCTTTTCCCTTGCTCGAGTCCATCCTCAATTTCTTTCTAGATTTGTCAAGATTTGAGGCACCCCATCCATCCAAGTGTTTACAAAGGTTAGCAACTTTGTCCTTTCATCTCTCATTGCTCAATTAGCTTGTGCAAAGCTCTATAATTATAGTGATTTGTGGGTTTTAGTTTCGGAGTAATTATGTGGGAGTTTATTTGATTTATATTATTTGATTTATATGCAATTTGAGCTTAAGTTAACTTCTTAGTTTGCATATGTGTAGGTGTGGTTTACTTAGTGCCTTCCCATCCCCATCCTAACCACCGTCGATCACCCGCACGGTCTCATTGCCGGCACCACCTTGGTGATCCTCTTATTCTTATCCTTTTTATTCCACAAAAATCTTATTTGTATGATTTAGATAGTTCCTTACCTGTATGATTGTTTGTTATACATATTGCCATGGTCTTGATATCCGTCCCCATCGGCCCTTGTCCGGTTTATGATTCGGATGTGGTATATTCTCTTTTATAACTATCTGTTGCATTCCTCGTTTATATAACAATTATGCCCATCAAGTTGACATAATTTTTTTATCTAGGAGGTATGTGAAGCAGAAATTTCAACCGACCCTCTTGTCGAGAAGTTAAATTTTGTTGAAAAAGAAAATGAATATTTGAAAGAAAAATTGAAAACAATTGACGAAGAGAAGATGAAATTGGAGTTGTATGTTGTCGATGTCGTCGATGATCACAACATAAAGATGGATGCAATGCGCTTGAATATTAGAAAGATTAGAGAATATGCCCTTAATAAAGAGGCTTGGTATCACTATGTTGTTCGATCAATTGTTACCTTAGTTACAATCTTGATCACATATGTTGGTGCATTTAAATGCTTTAGCTAGAAACTCTTGTATTTTGTTTTATAAGAAGAAGTGTGTATGAACTTTATGTGTGAACTTGTATTAATTTAGTATTTTCGGTCTTGTGTAATGAAGATCAACCGGCAATGGATGTACGATGACCGACGCTCTCCCCAGTTCATTGATAGCTTGCAGAGTTTTCTGCATGCGGCTGAGGCAAACCAGCAGGACAGTTTTATGTGTTGTCCATGTGTTGTTTGTAAGAATGATAAAACTTACTCTAAGTCAAGAGTCATTCACGTCCATCTGTTTACATCCGGTTTCATGTCCGGCTATAACTATTGGACCAAGCACGGAGATAGAGGGGTTATAATGGAAGAGAATTAAGAAGAAGAGGATGATGATGGCTATCATTTTGTTCCCCGAATACGATGGTACTACAATGGGGGAAGAAGCTGAAGTAGAGGCACTAGATGAGCCCGCTGATGATCTTGGTCAGGCCATTGCTGACGCAAAGAGGAACTCCGCCAGTGAACAGGAGAAGCGAAGTTGCAGCACATGTTAGAGGATCACATGAAATTGTTGTGCCGAAATTGCGAAGATGACAAGAAGAAGCTGGGTACCACACTGGAATTGCTGCAATGGAAGGCAAAGAATGGTGTACCTGACAAGGGTTTTGACAAGTTGCTGAAATGTTAAAAAATGATGCTTCCAAAGGACAGCGAATTGCCCGATAGTACGTATGAAGCAAAGAAATCTATCTTCCCTCTAGGATTAGAGGTGTAGAAGATACATGCATACCCTAATGATTGCATCCTCTACCATAGTGAGGAGTATGAGAAGTTGAATGCATGCCCGGTATGCGGTGCGTTGCGCTACAAGATCGGCCGCGAATCTAGAATGGCATCCAGTTAATCTGCCGTGTGTGTGTGGGGGTGTGTGTTCAGCTCCTGAATTTAACACTTTTTAAAAGGAAACCACGAATTAGTAGCACCGAGAAAAGATACACATTCTAGTAGTAAGTATCTTTGCTTTTACTTTCTTTTTATTTGAATTTAAATGAAAAAAACTGCGCAACAAACGACCGACCGCTGAGCCGTGCTCCACGAAACCGTGCGATTAACCTTTTTTTGAGAAGAAAATCGTGCGATTAGCCGGGACAGAAACGAGAGGAAAAGAAGCGCATTGTACCGGGAAGAGAGGCACGAGGTCCATCCATACATACATACATACCTCGCGAGAAATCCCAGCCTCGGCCAACTCCCAGCCGCGCCATGCTCCTCCTCCACGCGAGCGCACACCGGCACGACGAGGAGGCCCGGAGCAAATCCTCCCTCTCTGGCGCCCTCCTACCGCCACCGCCGTCCCAACCGCGCCATGGTTACCTGCAGCACAAGAAATGAAAGGAGGAGATGGTGAGGTGAGGTGGGGAGGGAGAATCCGAACGAGGAAGGAGGAGAAGTACCAATCTGGGACATGCCAGTGCTAGATCCGCCGCCCACCAGCCTCCACGTCGCCGTATGTGGCGGATTGATAACCCACAAGTATAGGGGATCAATTGTAACCTTTCTCGATAAGTAAGAGTGTCGAACCCAACGAGGAGCTAAAGGTAGGACAAATATTCCCTCAAGTTCTATCGACCACCGATACAACTATACGCACACTTTACGTTCGCTTTACCTAGAAGAAGTATGAAACTAGAAGTACTTTGTAGGAGTGATAGGATAGGCTTGCAAGAAAGTAAAGAACACGTAAATAAAACTAGAGGCTGGTTAGATAAAGAAACAACTACGAGTGTCTAATGAGTGTGGAAAAGTGGTGGTAGGAGTTGCGAAATTGTCCCTAAGCAATTGACTACGTTACTAGATCGATAGCAAGTATCATGTGGGAGAGGCCTCTGCTAGCATGCCATCCCTTACTTGGAATTCTATGCACTTATGATTGGAACTATTAGCAAGCGTCCGCAACTACTAACGTTCATTAAGGTAAAACCCAACCATAGCAATAAGATATATTGGTCCCCCTTCAATTCCATATGCATCAATTTCTATGCTAGGTTTGAAGCTTCTGTCACTCTAGCCTGCCAATACGTAGTCCTATCAACATACAACTAACCCTATGGTGTGATCCACACGCGCGATCATATGATGGGCACCAAAGGACAGCAACATAACCACAAGCAAATTAAACCAATCATAGCAATTCATCAATCACCGATAGGACAACGATAATCTACTCAGACATCACAGGATAGCAACACATCATTGGATAATAATATGTAGCATAAAGCACCATGTTCAAGTAGATGGTACAGCGGGTTGCAGGAGAGTGAAGCGCTGAATATAGATGGGGGAAGATGATGGAGATGTTGGTGAAGATGACGGAGGTGTTGGTGTAGATCGCCGTCACACAATGATGTCCCGGGCGGCGTTCCGACGCCACCGAGAGAGAGGGGGAGAGAGCCCCCCTCCTTCTTCTTCTTCCTTGACCTCTGATTCCATGACAGCGGACCTTCCCCTGCAACGGCACCAGGAGAATGCTGCTAGCACTCTCCGGCAATCGAAACTAGAAGAATGTTGTTGACGGCCCACCAGCGCGTGGGATCGCAGGAGTTTTCGAGGGTAGAGTATTCGACCCAAATTTGTTGGTACGCCTATAGGAGGTGAGAGGATACTCTCAAGTATTAGCAGCTGAATGTGTCAGATTCAACCACACCTGAAAGATTAGTATCTGCAAGCAAAGTAGTAACAGCAAAGTAGGACAAACTCGCAGGCAATGGGTCGGTGATTTGTTTGGATGATATTCATCATGCAACAGTTATAACACGGAGAGATATGTGGCTAGCTCCCGTTCGTCAATGTGATGTAGGCATGCATTCCGTGTGTCATCATACGTGCTTAGGAAAAAGAACTTGCATGACATCTATTGTCCATCCCTCCCGTGGCAGCGGGGTCCAAAAGGAAACTACGGGATATTAAGGTTCTCCTTTTAATAAAGAACCAGACCAACGCATTAGCACTTGGTGAACACATGAACTCCTCAAACTATGGTCATCACCGGGAGTGGTTCCGGTTATTGTCACTCCAGGGTTGCCCGATCATAACACATAGTAGGTAACTACAACTTGCAAGATCAGATCTAAAACACACATATATTGGTGACAACATAATAATTTCAGATCTGAAATCATGGCACTCGGGCCCTAATGACAAGCATTAAGCATGACAAAGTAGTAGCAACATCAATCTCAGAACATAGTGGATACTAGGGATCAATCCCCGTCAAAACTAACTCGATTACATGATAGATCTCATCCTACTCATCACCGCCCAGTGAGCCTACGAATAGATTACTCACGAACGATGAAGAGCTTCATGGAATTGGAGAGGGAAGAAGGTTGATGATGACGATGGCGACAATTTCCCCTCTCCGGAGCCCAAAACGGACTCCAGATCTGCCCTCCAGATGAAGAACAGGTTGTGGCGGCGCCTCCGTATCGCAAACGCGACGAAATCTTCTTTCTTGATTTTTTCTGGGACGAAAGTGAACTTATAGAGCTGATTTTTTCTGGGCGGCAGAGCCACGTGGGCCCCACAAGCTTGCCATCCGCCACCAGGGGGTGGCGGTGGCAGGGCTTGTGGCCCACTGGCTCACCACCTCAGGTTGATCTTTGCACAGGTATTTTTCATATTTTCCAAAAATAATCTCCATAAATTTTCAGGACGTTTGGAGAACTTTCATTTCTGCACAAAAACAACACCAAGGCAATTCTGCTGAAAACAGCGTGAGTCCAGGTTAGTTCTATTCAAATCATGCAAATTAGAGTCGAAAACAAGGACAAAAGAGTTTGGAAAAGTAGATACGATGGAGACGTATCAACTCCCCCAAGCTTAAAACCTTGCTTGTCCTCAAGCAACTCAATTGACAAACTGAGAGAGAAAGAAAAACTTTGACAAACTCTGTTTGATCTTGTTGTTGCAACTATGTCTAACTCGTAACCAGAATTTCAGCAAGATCACAAGTTAACCACATAAGCAAAGGTCTCACGGTAAACTAATATCAATGACATAATCAGCTAACGAGCAAATAATAAAAATGTCGTGGTGGATTTTCCGACGAAAGCAATAGCCGCTTTATTATTAGGTATAAATTAGGTAGAGATTGAAAATTTTCTTAGTGCAGACTGGCTGGTCGTCGTGTATAGAACACGTGCAGGTCGTCATGTATACAACACGTGCAGGTCTAGCGGCAGCTGCTGTGACGGATAAGAGGGTGTTTGGTTGAGCTTCCAGCCAACTTTAGTCTACCGGCTTCTAAGCCAAAAGCTCCTATTTAAAGGCTTAATTCGGGCTGCAGCCGCGGCTTTCGGCCTTGTCACAGCCGGAGCCGAAAGCCACAGCTGCAGCCGGAAGCCCCTAAATAGAAGCTTTTGGCTTCGAAGTCGGAAGCCAGAAGCTGGCTGGAAGCCCAACCAAACACCCCCTAAGTCTGCTTCGGCCCGACTGTGAGTCCTGCAGATGTCCCCAGCGCCGTAAATCTGCCAGATGAATGAACATATTTAACGGGGGTCGTGTTATCGCTTGGCACCCTATACTCGCAGCATGGAGATGGCGTCCAGCTCTACCCCCACCACACACCAACCGTGTGTGCAACCTACGGCTTCCTCCTCCACGCATGCATCCGGTGCCAGTCATCATCTCCGGCTCATCACACTGGCATGACATTTACTGCCAATCCTCCCCTAAGTATGACAAAAGTTTTGTACAGGTACAACTTCCGGACATAGACCACTTGGATCTGTGATTGTGTTTTGGTTTGCTCCAATCTCTCACACACTCAGGTTAATTTGGAAAAATGTTGGGCATGCATGAGCCTATCATACGAGCTTGTTCATGACAGGATGGTCTTCAAGGGCTGGTTAACTTGGTTGGCTCTCTGGTGTGAATGGTTTTATATAGTAGCAGTAGAACAAGAAACCATGGATATATATTGCAGGTGGAAGTGCTGGTATGCATGAACTTTACCCGATAACCAAATGCAGGTATATAGAAGGTCATGCGTTCCTCCTGCTTGTTTAGCCTCTCATGCATCGCATCGATTTCCTAATTCCCTGCGTGAATCCTATCAAACTAAGAGCATGGTTAATAGTATAGCCAACTGCTGACTATAAGCTATCTTGTAGTCCATCTTATAGCTAGCTTGTACAATAGTTAGCTATAAAAGAATACTACTTTTATCATATATGGTTTACTTTTCATTCTCACAAAGCACCTAGGAGCACGTGCTAGAGCTAGCTCTTCACGAAGAGCCTGCTTCCCTTCTCTCTCCTCTTCTCTCTCATCCAACTCAGCAAAAATATAGTATTCTAATCCTTACAGCCTGCTGACTGTACCTTATTGTACTTGCTCTAACGAAATAAAGTAATGTGATCATTAATTTTGGACACATCCCCAGGCACGACTAGCCTACAAAAAAATAAAGAAGGGACACCCTCTTCCAAAGCTAACCAAATACAAGCTTAGGCAAGAACAGATGGCATCACATGAGTGACGCTCAAGGCGGTGCCATGGTGAGGCTCAGTGATGTGCCACAATGGAGGGGAGAAGCTAGAGTTTTGAGTGTCAAGAACGATATGAATTCCTTGACTGCAGGTTCATATGGAGACACGATTTTCAAGTTGGATACTACTCCCTCCGTCCGAAAATACTTTTTCTAGAAATAGATGTATCGAGACTTATTTTAGTTATAGATACATCAATTTTATACATTTCTAGGACAAGTATTTCCGGACGGAGGTAGTATTTGAGACTCACAAGTAGACCTTTTAACCATGCTTCAATCCAAGGCGCATGGATTGGTCTTGTTCTTCCTCATGAAAGATACTTGCTGAAGTTCAGTTTCTGACCCATGATATTGCGTATTACAACGATGAGTTTGATCTCCTTTGTGCCAAGCAAAACGAATCAGATCACTATGATTTCTTCTTCCGCTGATGGACACTTGTTATATTGTGTTCATAGACATTGACATTGAAGTGCATGCATGCTAGGACTATTGTTGTGCTAGTAGTCAGGTACTCCCAATTTCAACCCTTGGTCTGGATATTTGGTAGTTTGCTGACTATCTTGTTGGAAATGTAGCATGTAGTGTGTTGTCAGGCAAGGTGAGAAAAATAAGCAACATTGTTGTTCGCTTTGTCCTTAAGAATCTTATATTCTTTCCTCTCAATTTGGTTCGTGGGCCATTAGAGAAATGAAGAGTTAGTCAAGTTTAAATGCAAATGCTCTTGTTTTCGTTGTTTCGCACTAGTAGTGGAACGTACTGTAGTACTAACTCATGTTTGATCGTCATGGACCTTCTGAATCAGCAAATGTAGATGCATATGAACATAATGATCTTCCTGTCTTCAGAAGATGAAACTGTTTCTAACCGGAAATACGGCGGCTAAAACACACCAGCACCAAGCATTTCTTTCAATTGAAAGGCATAAAAAACCAAAACTGTATAACTGATACTCCCTCGGTTCCTAAATATAAGTCTTTTAAGATATTTCACTAGGAGTCTACATGCGAAGCAAAATGAATGAATCTACATTTTAAAGTATGTCTATATACATCCGTATGTAGTCTACTAGCGAAATCTCTAGAAAGACTTATATTTAAAAACGGAGGGAGTAGAAATTAATTACAGGGCAATTTCAACGGAGCTAGCTAGTTGAGACATTATAATACCCGAATCAACTATTTGGAATTTGTGAGGCTGCCATGTGCATCTGTCAGCAAAGCAAACGGGTCGCCAAGGCCGATCGTGAGAATATGTGAAGCTTTACCGATGGCCGATCTATGCCGACGGCTGCTTTCGGCATATATGAAGATTTGTCGATGGCTATTGTATACGGACGGTTTTCCTAGGTCGTCCATGTATGCCCATCTATACCGACATAATTGGACAAAAAGCCATCGGCATATTGCATTATTCCGGTTGTGCGATCACTGTACCAAAAACCCAACGGCTGAAGCATTCATTTATAGTACAATATATTGATGCTTAGAGCATCTCCAATCAAGGCCATCAAATTCTTGTATAGACAACCCAACCAAACAGAGAAAAGACAGAAATGAGAACAAGAAAAGCTATCCAATCACACCAGACATGTCTTCTACGTTTAGCATTTTTGAATCCCACCCAGCCTTATCTAGAACCCACCTACTCCCGCGGCTCACACAGACGGAGCTCGCACGCTGCCGGTCGGACCTAGTGGGCAAAGCATGAGGCCGTGGAAGGACCTCACACTCCCGGAGCGCACGCCATTGGAGCTTGTTGCGTGCCAACGTACGTGTCCGAGGGCTTACACGCTCGTCTCCAGAGAGAGACCTTGTGCTCTTCCGGCTTTAGGGGCTACTCCGGCGCGCGTGAGTCATCCATACGGCCGTCGGGGACTGCAAGGGGCGAGCATAATAGCACAGGCGTGTAGGGGAAGCCGGCGATGTGTGCCGGCGCCCGGGCGGCCAGGGTGCGGTATTGTAACGGTGTCACGGGGAGGAGCGCCCGTAGATCCGAAAATACAACTGTTTCTTTTCTTTAGGGGTATCATAATGACGGTATTCAGATGACTGTCGTACTCCCCTTGACAATCACATTCTTCATTAATGGATCACTTTAGATGCATAATGTGCATCACATCATCTAAAGTACAGATGAGTAATGTGCATCACATCATATAAAGTACAGAGGAGTCATGAAATACACTACATTGTATTTCATGTCTCTATCTCCCCCTCAAAATGCGGCAAGAACTTTTCTGCCACAATTTCGAAACCCGTTCATAGTTCTTGTGAAATGAGGAAACTTTGATTGTCTAGCTCATTCATCTTATCACTTCATGTAAAATGAAGTAATAAGTTAACTAGTATGGGAGTACTTTTTCCTCATTTCATTTTAGAAACTCAACAGAGTTCTCTATAGTTGTCACTTTTGCAAGTCACACTTGCATATCATTCTTGTCTTTAGGTTCGTCCGTTACTTTTATCCTTTCTGGATTTAGTGATTGCATAATGACCGTTACACATAAGGTGTACGGTCGATACTAGGAAAGCTTGATAGCTACTCCATACTTTTCTCCCATAGTGGGACATTAACCGCACATGAGTCATCATAACTTTCTCCTGTCATACAGGATAAGGCCTTTGCCAAAATTTCTCCCGCCATACACGGATTGTTGACATAATACAATGTCAACTTTACCCGGTTACGCAGGCATTCTTCCCAGACTTTTCCCGCCATGCGGGTAATTTCCTGTAAGGGACATAAATGCCATAATTGGCTCTTTTGACTCCATCAAATTCAGAAATAAATCTGAATTATCTTTGACACACATGTTTGATCTGACGTTGGTCAAATTAAACATGCATGTTGCTTGTTTCATTTCAATCATGTTGACTGAAAAAAAGGAGACTTCATCATAGAGAGTACATGAAAGACATTCGTCAACCAAGACTCTTAATGATCTGTCTCTTTTCTTTTCTTGAATTAATATCCAAGAGTTCTTTTCTTGTGACACCATTCTTTAGAGAGAATTTATCCCCTCAAGTTATGATCTTTCTTTTCCATCTTTCGGGTCACTAGTACCCAAACATTCGCTTTCATGAGTGAAAGCTTGAATAACTTTTAGTCTGAGAAAACTTAGCCAATAAAAAACGGTAATGAGCATAAAAATAACCCTACGTTGGTCTGATTAAAATCATGCACATTAAACCTTTTCAAGCTTTCTGGAATATTCTAAATCACCGTGGTGGCAGAATTAGAATAAAACATCATCCTTCTACATTTATTCCATATCAGCGTTGGGCAGAAATGGAAATAATGCATATAACTCATAAACAATGTGATAATAGTATTCTTATTGAACAACTTTGCTAAGAAATAATCATCATCTTTAACCATATTGCAGCAGAAATAGAAATATGCATTTCTCTATCTGTGCTCCGAAAATTGTCACTTTGATACAAAATTTATCAAAGATTTAAGCTTTGAACATAAGATGACTCATACAATTATAGTACTGTTATCATCAACGTTGGTCAGAAAATAACAATACCATATTTTAACTTTAAAACAAGCATCATTCTATTGTCATAGCGGAAAATGTTTGAATCCTATTTCACCCACAAGGAAAAAACTTTGCTATTAACAGTTCTTCCAATTAAATTATCACGTTGGTTCCAATTTAATTGGAGGACTAAACCTTTTTTACTTTGGAGCGAAAAAATGTGAAAATGAAAATTAATGCACCTTTACAGAAAAATATTCTGTTAAAATTAAATATTCATGAACTTTATAATCCTTTTTTATAAAATCCATGAACTTTTCTTTTTCTGAAAATCTTTCTTTTATTTTCAGAACCATTTTATTTTTCTTTTCAGAAAAATCATGTTACTATTACAGAAAAATATTCTGTCATAATTAATAACAAAATCATGAACTTTATTAATTAATTATAAAATTCATGAACTTTGCCTATTCTGAAAAATTATTTTATTTTCAGAAACTTCTATTTTCCTTTTCAAAAAAATAATATTGCAATTCTGTTTAAAATTACAGAAACTTTGAACATTTTTCTTTCTATTTTTCTAAACATGTTTTCATAGAAAAATGCATAGAAAATCATTTTTAGATCTATCTAAAATGGACAGAAAGCTTAAAATTCATTTAATACGAAAAAATGGCTGGCTGGGCCGGCCTCTGGCCTCGGCCCGCCACCAGCCATTCTGCGGGGCCAGGCAACCAGTGCCTCCCTGCGGCCCCGTGGCCTGGCGCTCTGGCTAGCCACACCACGGCCTCGAGTGGGCCGGCCTGTGGCTTGCAGCCCGAAGGCCCGTCGTGCCTAGGGTTTCTTAGCGCAGGGAAATCGTGGCCTTTGATTTTCATCCAACGACTCCCCATGGGTTTCGGGGAAACAAAACCAGGTGGTTGCCGAGCCGGACCGCCATTTCCCCCCTTCGCCAGCGCCGCTCTCACTCTCGTCTCTGTCCTCTCCTCCCTCTCGAGAGAAAGGTCCAGGGGACCGAGCGGTGACCGAGTCGCGCTCGCGCTGTGGCCAAGCCGCTCGCCGAGCGCCTTTCCTCTTTCCCCGTGGGGTGCTCTTCCTTCCTCGAGCAGTTCCTCAGGCCGCCGGAGCAGGGGCTCCTTGTGGGTGGCGGAGCGACTGCGGGGGCTTCCCTTCGAGCGATGGCTCTCATGCCCCGCCGAAGCTCCCGCAGCCCCTCTGCTGCTTACCCCGAGCCTCTTGTCTCTCTAGCAGCGGCCGGACACCGCACCATATGTGGCCCTCGGCCGTTCCTCGCGTGGTGGCAGCCACGCCTCACCGAGGATTCCCTCTTCCTTCGCGCAGCGGCGGCCTCCTCCGCTCCTCTTGCCGGTGCGCGCCCTCTCCCGAGGGAGAGTGCGCCGCCATCAAGGGGGGTGTTGGAGTGCCAACCACGCTGCCACGGTGTCAACTTGTCCGATACTCGGAATATAACTCCGTTTCCATCCCCCTCACCGGTGGCGCGTCCGCCTTGCGGTGGGCGCGCCGCCGTCGAGGGATTCGGTGATGAAGTCCTATGCCCCCGTGGGTGCCTTTGATTTTCTTGGCATGTTCCCCTCATCCCGTTTCTTTTTGCCTTTTCGGATCCGATGCGATTTATTTCTTTGTTTTTCTTTTGGATCTAGATCCAGGATTTGCCCCCGAAGAGGTGTGTTCTTCTTCCCCACACCTCGGCCTGTCGATGCGTGTGGGGATCGAGTGGAACGGGCGTGGCCTTGCGGCGGCGCTTCTTTTCCGACGAGGCCCGAGGCCATCATCGGTGTCTTTGCCCATCTAGGGTGCTTTTGGGGAGGGGGTTCCTTTGCTTTCGTTTTCATCTTGCAACCGAAAACACATCTAAAGCCTTGTGGTTCTGATACCATTGGTAGATCCCGTGGATCTTAGGCTAGATGTGTCCGGGATGAGATAGTGATTTATTACCTTGTTGTACACTCGATGAGCTCCCTTCGGCGACCGTCGTGAGGTGGTGGCGACGGTGGGGAAGGAGGGAGAGATGCGGTAGCGGCGGCGGTGGACTTCCCATCGCTTCAGTGCATCCCTCTAGATCGGATTAGGGTTAGAGAGTGGGGAACCAGTGACGGCGGCGAACCTCGTTACTTGTGCCACGGTCCCCACCTCCTCTTTATAGCACTGCGCGACAGGGGCCCACCAGCCTTACTTGGGCTGGACGCCCCTGATCAGGGCGTGGGTCAAGGTTTCAATGGGCCGTTGGGCCTATTGAACGAGAGATCAACCTAACAAAAATTACCCAGATTTATAACGCATCAATTCGAGTATTACATAGTCATAAACAACAACTTATAAAAATATTGTATAAACAACGACACTTCACCACAACAACACATACTTATAAGCAACAACAAATTCCGGACGTTGCATAGCTGCAGGATTTATGTACGTATAATTCGTTTATTATGTGGTTAAATAATATTTAAGGCTTATTTTTTAGATTATATGTGGGTACATGGATACAAAGATATGGGTTATACTAAACCATATCCATACCCATTATACCCAATGAGTTTCAATTTTCCCATTTATTTATTCATAGATAATATTTTGACCAATATCCTTACCCTAATTAACAGAGTTTTTACCCATCGAATACGCATGTAATGGATACCATTGCCATCCCTACCCCAAATGCCTCCATCTCCATAGTAGCCTCCTTTTCTCTACCCAAATTGTTATCGCATGTGGGACTCACCATCCTGTTAATCATTATTTTTATCCTTTCCATTTTTCTTGTATCTTATGCTCTCACCCTCGTCGACCACCCTTCACATGCGACCTCACCGACGACGGTGTTGGCGTACCGACGTCATGGCAGGAAACTCGTGAAGTACACCCTCAGCCCATGCCATCCACGACAAAGCTTTGATGGCGGACAACTTTGTTTGGAGACAAGTATGGCATCGACTTGCTCGACAAGATTACAATCACCTATAATCTGTCAAGGATTTTATAATTCGTGAAATTGTTTCAAATTCATTTATTGCATTTAAATTAATGGACATTTTAGTATTCATACATTTTTCCTATATTCATGAATATTTTTCAAATTTGCTTTTTTTATCCATTAGCATTTTAAAATCCACCAACATCTTTTAAATTCATGGGCATTCTTAAAAATCGTATAGATTTTGTAAGTTTCCAAATATTTATAAATTATTTATGTTTTCTTAGCTGGTCTTCCTCTCCGTTTCTTTCTTCTCTCGTCCTTATGTGAGAGGCCCAACTAGGTCTACTGGTTGTCAACCCAACCGAGGGTTATATTCGTGCTCCTCATTAGCTCACGTTTGTGTTTGCTCTCTGTCCACTCATTGCTCCCATTGGATAGGAACCCTTGTTGGAGATGCTCTTGTCAGTGGAGCCAATGAGCGGGGGCAGACCGCCCTATCGATCGGCCACCCCCATCGAACATCAGCGGGGACTGACTGGGGTATATCGAGCAGTAACTTCAGATTAATTTGTACTTGCAGTGACGATTAACAGGCCCAATAGCTCGGAAGAAGCCCAGCCTAGTTAGCGTAAGAATGCTTAGGTCTGGACTGATGTATTGACTAGTCCTGCCGATGTTTGGCCAGATTAAAACCCATACTAGGGCATCGCCAACCATTGCGTGCAACCTGCGTCTACGTCGATCTCTTGATTCCCTCTATTCGGCAATTCAGATTTCACACTCAGGGCTGCACAATATGACTCAAGTCGGATCCAAGGTACTATTTCACACTCAAGGCGCTGTACATTATAGATTGCAAACTAGCTTATACACAATAGCTTCAATCTTAATTTTCTTTATGGATAGATTCAATCTTTACGGAACAAATATTATAGCACAAGTAGAATTACACAACAAGCTGAAACAGAAACCACAACATATGAGATTATTGAATATCTTGCACCTGTTTTGGCGTATATTATCTACATGAATCTAATAGAAATCTAGTTTGCTTCTTCGAAAAAAAGATAGATGTCATCTTGCGCTCCTCTTGTATGTTCATTGGCCAAAACCTACATTATCTAGCATTTCTCTTATTATCATATATTGGACGAGAAAAAAAATCTTCATACTCTTCTTCGCCCGCCCTCCTCCCTCTATGCTAAAATCCTAGATCCGCCCCTGTTCAGTACAAGGCCCCAAATTAAACGTATAAACGGTGACGTACTTTAAGAAAAAAGACCATCCTATCTATTTTATGAAGGGGTATGAAGATATCTCCTCGATGTGTTTAGGAGGTCGTACCAAAGCAGAAATGAGTGTGCAAACCTACATCATTACAAGAGAAAACAAATTGCAGGTAATCGACAAACTACGGCCACACCTACAACAGGAACCACACCTGCAAACAAGATTCCATCCATGGAGACAGATCCTCACAAGCAGGATCACGGTAAAAGAAGACTGAGAACACCCTCACGTAGGTGTGTGTTAGGAGAAAACATTAGTTATGTTGTCAGGCAAAGCAAGAAAAATAAGCTGCACTATTGCATTACTTCTGTTACTTGGTCATCTATCTATCATTTGGTGGACCTTCAGATAAAAGATGAGTTAACATAGTCAAATTTAAGTTTATCTTATTCCCATTTTTCAGGCTGGCAGTTTTGTAGGTTGCTCGATTCGACTTCAATTGCACTATTAGTGAAAGGTATTGTAGAAAGAGCTCTCGTTTTATCCTGAAGGAACTTATGAATTGACTAGTCGTTGATGCACAAGAACCTGAACATAAGGATGTTATCATCTTCAGAAGCTGGAAATGTATCGACAAGCTACTGGAAAAATAAGTAGAAATGTGGTATAACATCTGTCCCTTTTCACTGTCATGCCAAAATAAGGACAAAATATTCAGCGCCCGAGTCAAAATATTGCATAATATTCGATGAATTCTCGACCATGGATTCAAAAGATTGCACGATGTTTCAAAAATGATCATTTCATTACTCAACATGATATCTAATTGGTTTGTTTCCTAAAAAGTCCTACAGAAATTATTTTACCAAATAGTCCCACAAATTGCAACCACGTGCTGAACCCAGGACAACATTGAGGCCTAGACTTAGCCAAAGTTTTAACTCGACTACAGATGGTAAGTACAAGGAGAATATTTTACAATCGTTTGGTTTTCAACGGAGATATTCAAACCACCTATTAGACCTAACCTAAATAATTTAGATCCAGCAGTACACTACACTTGCACAATTTCATTTAGCCATCCGTTATATCAATCCTGATCTAGATCTCAAAACTAGCTAGGTTCCCACGGATTGTCGATGTAAGTATGATTAATTTTTTGTACAGGTACAAGCACCCTGTGCCTCCTAACTGTGATGCGACTGTGGTTTGTTCTGCTCCAATCTCCCACGCTCAAGTTAATGTATACGTTCAAGCCATGGGCCACGGCACACGAGCTTGTTTCGTAACATGTTCGTTTTCAAGGGCTGACTGACTAGGTTACTTCTCCAGGGTGATGCCTTATATAACATCAGTAGAACAACAAATTGTGCATATAGCTACCGTGCCAAGCCAGATGTGTGCATATCATATGTAAGGTATGTATATGCATGCAATTTACCTGAATTAACCGAATGCAGTCGTTCAGGGACAGGTCATGCATGCATGCTTGTTTTGCCTGTCATGCCATCGCATCTGTCTCACTTTTTTAGCGCACTTTCGCATTGTTATGGTGTTAACAAACCAAGGCTGACTGGCTCATATGTGTCGATTCCATTAAACAACCAAACCAAATGTTCATACATTGCATCGATGGATCTCCCGTAATATACTCACAATGGATGGCTGGATGTCCTGCATATTTGTACACCAGCATATATAGTCATCGGTACAAGTCTGGACTGACCTGGTGAAGCTCTTGGCATGGTTTTGACAATGTAGTTTCGTGCTGGACTCACGTGGAGCACAATATGCGAGACATCTGTGAGGCTATCTCTTCTTCGCTGATGCTTTTTCGAACGAGGAAAACGTAAGGATCTTTGCAAGCCAAGAAACGCTCCTGTAATAGCACAATTTTTTTTTCAATGCTAGACTATTTCATCATGTTGCCCGTTCCGAATGAGACTACAAATTAGGCTGTGGCGAGGGCCACACATTTGAGTATTATTACCGGATAGTAGACTCAAGTTATTTTTCTTTAGGTTTTTTTTTGCGAGCGAAATATTTGTATTACTCAAACCTCAACGAAATTACAATCTGCACAGGCTAGCTCAACCGCACAAGAGGGTCCACAGCCAAACCAAGTCATTGTTCTTCCCTCTACACGCAAAATTCGCTAGGCTATCACTAACCTTATTTTGACTGCAACTGATATGAGTAATACAATGAATGGCCCTGAATTTTTCATTTCCTTTCACATGTCAACTTATAAAATCCCTTCCTAATTAATGACTAGGGGGGCAGACATATATATGTGTCACTCTCTTGCGTCATATAGGTCAGTTTTGGTCATGTTTTCGGCTGCACCATGTAGGTCAGCTTTGGTCATGTTTAGGCAAGGAAAAAAATAGCGCGCTATACAAAATAGCGTGGCGCCTGAAGCTAATAGCATGTTATAGCGCGTTATAGCGTGCTATTAGCGAGACATTATACACCGATCAGTTTAGCGAGTCAATTCTCTACATGCTACGACATGCTATTAGCGATGCTATAGAGCGCTATTTTTTAGTGTGTTTAGGTCATGTTTTCTTGCGCCTTGTAGGTCAGTTTTTTTGGTCATGTTTTCTGCTTGGTGGCAGTGGTGGCGCTCTGGCCCTACAGGCCCAGATCTAGTTCCCCCCGGCCCGATCTAGGTCAGGACGGGCATGTCTCGTTGCCTCCGGTTGGTCTACGGCGTGGTTCGCGGTGGGGATGACAGGGTTGACGCCGCACCGCTCTAGCGTGGTGACGGGGGCTTCACGGGCTTGTCCAAGCCCGACTAGGCTTTTGGGCTGCTCATGAGGGTAGCGGCGGCGGCGGCCTACATGCAGCAGCACAGTAGCGTGGCCTTTACGAGCCCCGGGGCTCGGTCGGGCCTGTTTGGCCTGGTGTGCCCCTGCTAATGTTTCCAGTGGGCACCCGCCGATGACGTGGAGGACGTCCACCGGTGGCTGCGCTGCTGCCGCCCTCCGGCTCCAATGGCTTGGTGTGCTCTCGCCTTCATGTTTGGACGGCGACCGTCTTGGACAGTGGAGGTGGTTCCCTCCTACGTGGTTGTCCTCCTGTCGAAACATGTCTCCGGGTGGTTCGCCTGAGACTGACCGGCCTTGCTACATTGGCCATGGTGAGACGACGATGGTGGCTGCAAGACCATGGTCGCGTATGTTGGTGGATGGTATACTTGCTGGAGCGCTTCTGATTGTCCAGGAGGTGGTGTTTTGGGGGTTGGGAGAAATCCTTGTCATTCGACACCGATACGGTGACACTTGAGAGTGTCACCCTTCCTTTCTGAAGGGTGTCGGGTGTACCTCCTCCCCACGCCTCGGCGCGTACCGGGGAAAACCCTAGGACCTGTCTGGGCAAAAGTGTCGTCGTCGTCACTATCTTTCTTAAAGGTGATGCTTGGTACGCGATGAATCAGAGTGCTTGGATCATGGTGGGAATACTCCAAAGGGGACATGACAGTTGTGAGTCATTGTTGTTTTCCTAATCCGTGGTATTGGCATTATTTTCTCTTTCTTTTTTTGGTTGTGGATGTGTTGCTTGCCTCGGCACTGGTTTCCTCATCAAATAAAACTGCAATTAAGTTAAATGAACTTTTGGACTAACTTTAGTGTGAGTAAAGAGCTACATATAGAATTATGCTTACATAATTGCGTCACTATTTAGCTGCACCCTCACAAACTCAGTCACCCATCAATTCACAATTTCCTCTTGGGTGCTCTAGACCATGATGCCTAACCATCTGGAAGATACATAGTCTTCAAAGGTAATAGATGTCGGCTCCATACAGGAACAATCTCTTCAGTGATGCTCAATCACTTTGGGTTTTAGGTGCTTGGTTTTTAGGGTTTTTTGGTTTTTCCTCGCTGATGGTTTTCTCTAAAAGTCCTCGGGGGATGGGTTGCTCTCAAATGACGCTTGTCGAGTTCTCCATCAGAGCAGCCTACCAACTAGTAGTTATGGGGGCGGCTATTTATAGCCAGGGTGCAACCCGACATGATAAGACATAAATGCCCCCAATGATATGACCGTTATGTGGATAAGATCTTAGGGACAGCTCGCACGAAGCACAACAACGGTCGGAATTTTGAGCTATGAAGGTCCTTGGAATTCGCACTGGCGGAATCCTAACTCCTTGGTTAGACCAATCTTCTGACAGACCAGAGGAATTTGACAAATCTGCAAGAGATTTCCAACGGCTTCACTCGAAGTATTGGTTATGTGTAGGCTTTCATATGCACATCACTTGGAAGTTTTTCTTTAGTACACTAGTGGGGACGGGGCCTTTAGCCCCGGCCCGTAAGGGGCTTTAGTCCCGGTTCACCAACCGGGACTAAAGGGGCGGGACTAAAGGCCTAACCTTTTGTCCCGGCCCTCTTACAAGCCGGGACTAAAGGTGCTCCACGTGGGCGCCTCGTAGCGCCCCAGGGGCAGGCCCTTTAGTCCCGGTTCGTTACACGGACCGGTGTTGGGGAACGTCGCATGGGAAACAAAAATTTTCCTACGCGCACGAAGACCTATCATGGGGATGTCCATCTACGAGAGGGGATGTGTGATCTACGTACCCTTGTAGACCGTACAGCAGAAGCGTTAGTGAACGCGGTTGATGTAGTGGAACGTCCTCACGTCCCTCGATCCACCCCGCGAACTATCCCGCGATCAGTCCCACGATCTAGTGCCGAACGGACGACACCTCCGAGTTCAGCACACGTACAGCTCGACGATGATCTCGGCCTTCTTGATCCAGCAAGAGAGACGGAGAGGTAGAAGAGTTCTCCGGCAGCGTGACGGCGCTCCGGAGGTTGGTGATGATCTCGTCTCAGCAGGGCTCCGCCCGAGCTCTGCAGAAACACGATCTAGAGGTAAAACCGTGGAGATATGTGGTCGGGCTGCCGTGGCAAAGTTGTCTCAAATCAGCCCTAAAACCCCCCACTATATATAGGAGGGAGAGGGGGGAGCCTTGCCTTGGGGTCCCCCCAAGGGGTCGGCCGAGCCAAGGGGGGAAGGTCTCCCCCCCCCAAACCGAGTCCTACTTGGTTTGGAAGGTGGAGTCCTTCTTCCCTTTCCCACCTCCTCCCTTTTTTTTCTCTTTGATTTTTCTCCCAATGCGCATAGGCCTCTTTTGGGCTGTCCCACCATCCCACTAAGGGCTGGGGCGGCACCCCCAATACCTATGGGCTTCCCCGGGGTGGGTGCCCCCCCCCCCCCCGGTGAACTCCCGGAACCCATTCGTCATTCCCGGTACATTCCCGGTAACTCCGAAAACCTTCCGGTAATCAAATGAGGTCATCCTATATATCAATCTTCGTTTCCGGACCATTCCGGAAACCCTCGTGACGTCCATGATCTCATCCGGGACTCCGAAAAACATTCGGTAACCAACCATATAACTCAAATACGCATAAAACAACGTCGAACCTTAAGTGTGCAGACCCTGCGGGTTCGAGAACTATGTAGACATGACCCGAGAGACTCCTCAGTCAATATCCAATAGCGGGACCTGGATGCCCATATTGGATCCTACATATTCTACGAAGATCTTATCGTTTGAACCTCTGTGCCAAGGATTCATATAATCCCGTATGTCATTCCCTTTGTCCTTCGATATGTTACTTGCCCGAGATTCGATCGTCAGTATATGTATACCTATTTCAATCTCGTTTACCGGCAAGTCTCTTTACTCGTTCCGTAATACAAGATCCCGCAACTTACACTAAGTCACATTGCTTGCAAGGCTTGTGTGTGATGTTGTATTACCGAGTGGGCCCCGAGATACCTCTCCGTCACACGGAGTGACAAATCCCAGTCTTGATCCATACTAACTCAACGAACACCTTCGGAGATACCTGTAGAGCATCTTTATAGTCACCCAGTTACGTTGCGACGTTTGATACACACAAAGTATTCCTCCGGTGTTAGTAAGTTATATGATCTCATGGTCATAGAAATAAATACTTGACACGCAGAAAACAGTAGCAATAAAATGACACGATCAACATACTACGTCTATTAGTTTGGGTCTAGTCCATCACGTGATTCTTCTAATGACGTGACCCAGTTATCAAGCAACAACACCTTGTTCATAATCAGAAGACACTGACTATCGTTGATCAACTGGCTAGCCAACTAGAGGCTTGCTAGGGACAGTGTTTTGTCTATGTATCCACACATGTATATAAGTCTTCATTCAATACAATTATAGCATGGATAATAAACGATTATCTTGATACAAGAATTATAATAATAACTTTATTTATTATTGCCTCTAGGGTATAATTCCAACAACCGGGACTAAAGATTTTCAGATTTTGCTGGTTTTTGGGGGTTTTTTTTGAATGAAATTATTTTTGGGTTTTAGGGTTTTAGGGTTTAGGTGTTTGGGAGATTAACGTGATGCCTCGTTTGGTGTTCGGGAATTAGTTTTCATATAATTTAAATAGAAATAATTATGCATATATATATAAGATTAACTTATCTTACAAGCGATCATATATATACAATTATATGGAGATCTGAATTATCGGGACTAGAGCCCGTCTATTCGATTACATGGACGAACATCAGTAATGGCCCTTAGCTACACTAATCGTCCTTTGTCTTCTATAGCTTCCGTCCTCAGAAATCCCGCAAGCTCCTCTGCAACAGCAATCGCGTGTTACTCTGGTAGGACCTTCGTCCTCATGGCCGTGTGCTATATAAGAAGATGAGATGAATATGAATATCAATCATGATAATAAAGAATGACGGGTGAAAATAGAGGTGTGAATGTTCATTGATTACGTCGAATCTGTGATCCTTGAACTCAGAGGTAAACGTGCGAATGGTCTCGCAAACATAGTATCCGCATAGATGCGTTCCCCGTGGCTGCTGGTCGCACTTTACGAGAATAGAATATATATAATCAAAATAATAATCTAGCATCATAAATGTATTGAAAATTAATAGAAGTATATCATACTACTACTTACTTGAGCCACTCTAAAGGTCAGCTTCTCAGGAAAGTTACCGGGAGTCACGCACTTGAACCGCTTCCAAACCCTGCCCGACAAGGATAATGATTTGCTAAGTTTTTCATTAATTGATATATCAGAAAATCATCGAAAGAGACCGATAGAGCGCAAGAATGATTAAAATTACCCTTGGAGCATGTCCTGCAGGCTTTGGAACTGTTCCAAGGGTCTCGATAATGGGTCGAAGGCATCAACTCTTCCCTTATCAATTTGAATGTCCAACAGAATCCAATGGAAGCTGCACATGTATATATATATATATGTGTGCGTGTTAGTAACTTATCAATTACACTTATAAGTGAATGGACACAACAGAGTAAAGACCCTCACCTGAAGTTGTATGGAAACAGTATGTGGTCACAGAAATTTTGATCTATTAGAAACCTTAGAAGGTTTTCCTCCGTCTCCATGAGTTTGTCAGTTAGCGTCGCTATATGTATTTTATCTGGGTCAATAAACCTAATATTGAGGCTGCTCTTACTTTTACAATACAGAATCTTCAATCTGCATAATAGAGTACAAGTTATATATAGACAATGAATTGAAATAACTAAACAAGTTATATGTAGACAACGAATTGAAAAACTTACACACAATATCAACTCATAAGCGATTTGTCGAGGGCGTCGCCATTGTACATCTGGAAGAGTTCATCAAAGTCGATATGGATTTCTTCGGAGTGGCCGTAGTACTCCCGTGGGACACTCAGCACGATCATCGTTCTCCCATTCTTTGATTCACTTAAGTACCATTTATGCAAGTAACGCATATTTGTTGGGAGATCATCTTTGCTGACCAAAGGCTCTCCCATGACAAACTTTGGCTTAGGGGCTACCACAGCCTTGGGTATCCTGTCGTCTTAGGAAGCCAGCAAATCTTCAACCGAGATACCACATTCAGCCGCCAACTCATTTGCTCTTTCAAAAGCTTGCCCCTGCACCGGAGGGGGAACATTCTCGGTTAACACCTTGAGGGGTGGGATCGACTGTTTGGCCTGTTGTCCAAGCTGAGGAACGTCTGATTTTTTCTTGCTTGTAGTTGAACTTGATTTGCTCCCACTTGCACTTGCACGTGAGCTGCTCTTTTTCACCTCCTTCTGCAATGTGCGTGTATAGTCATCAGGCTTATAGTGTAAGTCATACTGTGATGGAAGGGTTATGAAGTCTTTTGCCCATGCTATTTGCTTCCCGGTGTATTCCGGGCGGGGCTCGGGTTCCTTCTTTTTCATCTGCGCATCATGTTGTTCCTTTGCTATCCTGGCGTTTTCCTCAGGGGTACGATCATAAGGTCTGATAGGAAGATTAGCATGAGGTACCTTTGGGAGGGGCGACAATTTGCGCTTTGGGGAGCTCCGTCGCTTAGAAATCATCAACGGAGCATTCTTGCTGGCACGCTTCCGCTTAGTATCATGTGCGGGCAGCGGCGGAGACGGACGACCCAAGTCCGGCGGCGGTGATCGAGATGGACTTGTGTTGTGTTGGTCGACGTCATGTGGAGGGCTTGGAGGTAATGGAGGTGTAGGTGACCTGCGACGACTCGGAGGCGGTGTTGTCCTTGGGGCCGAGCCTGGAAGCTTGATGTAGTTCTTGTCCCATAGGATGACTCCACCCAGTACTTCTCCGAGTGTCCTCTCATCTTCGGGTCCAGCTATGTCGAGCTCCATATCATTAAACCCCGTCATGATTTCATCCACCCCGACTTTAGCAAAGCCAGCTGGAATCTCACGGCCATGCCAGCGTGCATCAGGGCCAGAAGGTAAAGCTTGTCCGACGGCCACCTTCATGGATATGTTCTTGAATTTTTGATGGAGTTCACATGATGTTGACTCCTTGATTCCATCCACGGGGTAGCCGGGACCGCCCTCTATCATTCTTCGTTCATCGTCGGGCGGGGCCTGAGATTCAGCCACGCTGTTTTTCCGCTTAGATGGGGCACCGGTAATATCAAGTGCAGGATATTCCTGGCGCGGTACTCCTCTAAGCTCATCAATCTGCTTCTGTTGCTCGTTAATCCTGGCAAGCAACTGGTTGAACTTGTCATTCTCCTCATCCTGCTGCCGCTTCTTTGCTCTCTCTCGGCTTCTGTAAGTGTCTTGGTCTCTGGCAAACCCAAGCCACCACGGGTAAGAAGGACCGAAGCCTCACGTTCGTCCTCCATGTTCGTCATTGCCGAGGACCAGTGTGAGCAAATCTTTATCTGTATCTGCAGTTAACTTTCTTTTTCCCTCCTTAATTTCTTTCACTATCCTTTTCCAATTCTCCGTGGGTATCCTAAGACCGTCATTGCAGATGAGGTCCCCTGTTGTTTCGTCGTACGACCCACCATGCGCAAGGAACCAATTTCTTGCTCTCAATTCCCACTCATCACGGAGTGGTTCAGGTACGATGCCTTTATCTATCAGATCTTGCTCTTTCTTATCCCACTTTGGGATGGCAGTCTCATGGCCCCTGGCCCCAGCTTGTGGTGATATTTGTTCTTGTCGGCATTTATCTTGTTCTTTTCTGATAATGCCTGGGCATCTTCTGACTCCTTTTACTCTTGAAATGCCTTCTAGTGATTCGCCTGCTTGGCTAGATACCCCTCGAATAGTGGCACTTTCTTTGTCTTCAGATAGTTTTTCCATAGCTTCTTCTTCCAGCTACGGAACAGTTCGGCCATCTTCTTCAGAGTCCACTGCTTGACTTTGGCCCTCAGTTTGTCTGCGGCATCTTCATTCTCACATTCTGGCAGGTTGAAATGTGACATGAGATCATTCCAAAGATTATCTTTTTACCTTTCGGCGACATAGTCACTATCGGCTGCCCCTTTGCGCTTGTTCCACTCCCGAACGCTGATCGGGCCGTGATCCCTAACGAGAACTCCGCATTGCTTCTTGAATGTGTCAGCAGGATTCTTAGGAAGCTTGGGTTCGCCCGTAGGAAATATCACCTCAAATGTGTAATGCGTCCGTGCATCCAACTTTCTAGTCGGGCCTCGTTTCGTAGTTTTGCTCGATGTGGAGGCCTAAGAGGGAGAAACATTCGTCAAATGAATGTATATGTATACAATATAGAGCTATCTCCAATATTTTTCACAAATTACAAGTGATTGTCGAACTTCATATGTATACCTTGCCGGACTTTATTATTTCTTCACCGGCTTCTCCATCAGTGGAGCTATCACCTTCTCCGTCATTGGACCTATCTCCTGCCCCATCGGCTTCATCTTCGTGTCGCTTGACCTCCATTCCAACGTCCTGGTTTAGATATGACGACGGAGATTCAGCTGGTTCAACATCGGGGCCGTCTTTGATTATATCTTTGAGAAGTTCTTCCTCTTCGAGGTTCCTGATATGTGGATCCATAGTTCTGCAAAAATCGGATTCTCTTAACCTTTGTACCGAAAAAGAATTATTCTCTCAGGAACTCTGTTCCAAAACAACTTAAGTCCCGGGTCGTGGCTCCACCCGGGACTCCTAGATTTCTGCATAGTATTCAAAGTAGGAGTACTTTTCCAATTTGAGCATTCAATAAGCAAAACTAAATCGTAAAATAAAGTAGTATTCAAATTAGCATGCATTCAATTATAAGCTAATACATCATCACTTTTGTCCGTACATCGTCGAATATTATCACTAATACTCCTCGAATACTATCATACATATAGCATCACTGATACATCTAGAACCGTAGCGCCCGACGGGTATCGACGCGGGCGGTGGACACCCAAAGAGAAGGAACCATCACACGATCATAGCTCCAGTAAGATCCCCGAAGAACCTGCCAGGTATGCTCGAACCTGCCCTCCAACGCAACCATGTAGCGAGGACGTGCTCATCCTCCTCGCTGACACGGTGACGTACCACCTCCGCGGTGTCCGGAAGCCTCGGCACCCTCACTGGCCCACGCGACCGCCACCAAACAAGGATCGGGTCAACGACGGGCTGGCTCCTCACCAACCTACGCCCTCTGGAAGGTAGCACCTCCCAATACCAGCCGGGCGGAGCCCAGTCCCGGACAGGGCCCCTCTGATCAAGCAGGTGTCCTCCGCCGAGTCGACGACGAGGATGCGGGATAGTCATCGTAAAATGAACTAAAAAAATAAAATAGTTCTATTAATTTTCTTGCTAAAAGTAAACTATTAACACTTAAGCATATACAATAGCAAAATTAAACTATTAACACTTAAGCATATACAATAGCAAAATTAAGCAATAATCTAAGAAACACTATTAACACTTAAGCATATACACTATACAATAGCAAAATTAAGCATATACACTATACAATAGCAAAATTAAATGATACTATACATATTTTTGTTTATATACACTATCTTATTTTCTTATTTTTGTTCATATTTCTTCTTCTTGTAACCCTAACCTAATTCTAAATATTACTAACCCTAATAATCTAGCACAAACCTAATAACAATAGGAATTAAATGACAAAAAATCTTTTTCTTTTTCTTCTTTTCTTCTCCTTTTTCTTCTTTTCTTCTCCTTTTTCTTCCTTTCTTCTCCTTTTTCTTCCTTTCTTCTACTGGCCGGAATGTTGGGGAGGAGGGGGCGGGGGACTTACTGGCCGGAGGTATCGACGGCGCGCGGCGAGGAGGACGGCGCGGCGCGCGGCGAGGAGGGCGGCGCGCGGCGAGGAGGACGGCGGCGGTGAGGAGGACGACAGCGACGGCGAGGAGGACGGCAGGCGGCAGCGAGCAGGACGTCGGGTAGCCTGACGGCGTCGTCGAGTTCGTCGCTGTGCCGCGCCGGGCACGAGAACGAGAGGAAGAAGAAGAGAAATGGACGATTTGGGTTGGAATTTTTCGAAGTCCCGCTTATATAGGTGGATCTTTAGTCTCGGTGCGTGGCTCGAACCGGGATTAAGGACCCCTTTAGTCCCGGGTGGAGCCATGGCCCGGGACTAAAGCCCCTCGTTTCCCACCTCCTCGCCTGCCGAAAAGGGGTCTTTAGTCCCGGGGCGTGGCTGCAACTGGGACTAAAGGGGGTCTGTAGTCCCGGGGCATGGCTCCACCCGGGACTAAAGCCCATCCTCGGTTGTACGATAAGTTTAGTCCCACCTCGCCCAACGAGGGGGACTAACACTTGTTTATAAGCCCCGTCGCAACTTCTCCATCGAGCTCCTCTCTAAAGCACGCTTACACGCTTAAACTCACTGAAAATTATAACTATATTAGAAATTATAGGGAAAATTCAATCTAAATTCAAATGAGAATTTAAATTGAATTTTCTCTATGATTTCGAATATAGTTTCAATTTTTTTCTATTTTCATAATTAATAATTTTGACTATCCAAACTATTATCTATTTTGTTATTTTCAATTAAAAATTATGTTTATTAAAAATTCTTTTTGCATATTTGAGAATTTGACAAAACTATGATAATGAAAATTGTTTCAAATTGAATAAATAATGCAAAACTATTTTTTATTTTCATAATTAATAATTTTGACTATCCAAACTATTATCTATTTTGTTATTTTCAATTAAAAACTATGTTTATTAAAAATTCTTTTTGCATATTTGAGAATTTGACAAAACTATGATAATGAAAAGTGTTTCAAATTGAATAAATAATGCAAAACTATTTTTTATTTTCATAATTAATAATTTTGACTATCCAAACTATTATCTATTTTGTTATTTTCAATTAAAAACCATGTTTATTAAAAATTCTTTTTGCATATTTGAGAATTTGACAAAACTATTATAATGAAAAGTGTTTCAAATTGAATAAATAATGCAAAACTATTTTTTATTTTCATAATTAATAATTTTGACTATCCAAACTATTATCTATTTTGTTATTTTCAATTAAAAACTATGTTTATTAAAAATTCTTTTTGCATATTTAAGAATTTGACAAAACTATGATAATGAAAAGTGTTTCAAATTGAATAAATAATGCTAAACTATTTTTTATTTTCAAAAGTAATTATATTGACTGTCCAAACTATTATCTCTCGAAGTAGCAGCGTTTCGAACGAGAACTCATCTCTTACAAAGGGATTTCATTTTTTTGAACTTATTTGAACTCCATACTTTTTGTGTGTTCAAAATGCACCATTCTAAGGCACATCACAACATTTGAACAATTTCTTTTGAGCTAGTTGACCCTGAAATTGAAAAGCACTACAAATGAACTCTGAAAATGTTGAAAGTTGGCATGCTATCATCATTTCACCCACATAGCATATGTTAAAAAGTTGAGAAGGCTACGACAAAAACTGGATGCAGTTCGTGTACAAAACGGACAATCTCTCTCGAAGTAGCAGCGTTCCGAACGAGAACTCATCTCTTACAAAGGGATTTCATTTTTTTGAACTTATTTGAACTCCATACTCTTTGTGTATTCAAAATGCACCATTGTAAGGCACATCACAAAATTTCAACAATTTCTGACTTCATTTGGTATTCTTCGTGCATTTACTTATTTGTTTTGAGCTAGTTGAGCCTGAAATTGAAAAGCACTACAAATGAACTCTGAAAATGTTGAAAGTTGGCATGTTATCATCATTTCACCCACATAACATGTGTTAAAAAGTTGAGAGGGCTACGACAAAAACTGGATGCAGTTCGTGTACAAAACGGACAATCTCTCTCGAAGTAGCAGCGTTTCGAACGAGAACTCATCTCTTACAAAGGGATTTCATTTTTTGAACTTATTTGAACTCCATACTTTTTGTGTGTTCAAAATGCACCATTCTAAGGCACATCACAAAATTTCAACAATTTCTGACTTCATTTGGTATTCTTCGTGCATTTACTTTTTTTTTCAGCTAGTTGACCCTGAAATTGAAAAGCACTACAAATGAACTCTGAAAATGTTGAAAGTTGGCATGCTATCATCATTTCACCCACATAGGATGCGTTAAAAAGTTGAGAGGGCTACGACAAAAACTGGATGCAGTTCGTGTACAAAACGGACAATCTCTCTCGAAGTAGCAGGGTTTCAAACGAGAGCTCATCTCTTACAAAGGGATTTCATTTTTTTGAACTTATTTGAAGTCCATACTTTTTGTGTCTTCAAAATGCACCATTCAAAGGCACATCACAAAATGGACAATCTCTCTCGAAGTAGAAGCGACCCCCACAATAAGAGACGACATTCTTCTTCTTCTCTCATATATGGTGGACACTAGCTCACCTGATTTTTCAACTGTCGATGATGGTCGCTACTCCTACTTCCCCTAGTGCATAACTAATATCTAGCACAAGGAGAAGAAGGAGAAGCGACCCCCATAACAAAAGTGGTTCCGCGGCACGCCACGTGGTTCCGCTGCACGCCACGTGGGACTAATGGTCTTTCATTTTTAAATGACTGTTTTAATCAAAAACAGATCTGTTACAAAAGGGATTTCATTTTTTGAACTTATTTGAACTGAAGACTTTTTGTATATATATGTGGTCGAAATGCATGATACCATGAAGTTAGAAAGGGCTAAACCATTCAAAAGTAGCAAATGAAGTTAGAAAGGGCTAAACCATTCAAATTTGGAAACTATAATGGCACAAACAGAAACTAGATATATATAAATTGGTTCAAGAAGTACATGATACTAGTCCAAACAGTACATAATAATATCTACCATAGATATATATACAAGTGTTTGACGTTCAGAACACTACTCGTCTGAATCATCTAAATCAGAATGTCCACCTTCCTTGAGGTGACGCTGGCCATAATGGACGACTCGAATCTTGCGGTACAACTCGTATGAAACGTATGCATCTTTTGCTGCATACTCAATGTTGATATCATCAAGTGGGCCCTTCTCCCAAAGTTTGTGCTGATACTTTGGGAAACTGGTCTTCATATCACTATATCCCTCGTCGATCAAGGCAAATGTCATATGAGCCATCGAAGTCCTGTCATGTCGAAGCCTGAATACCGTTTGGAGATCAACGAGGCAACCAGCTGGTATCTCAATACCGAAGCTGTGCCTCATCTTCAGCTTGTCGTTCCTTATGTCAACGGAAGCAAAAGTGATGCCGCTGCGAAGGAAGTCCATGAGTTCTGGACAATGCTTGTCACTCCTGCAACAGAAACAAATTAAAATGGAACAAATGTTACATACTGCTGCAATAAGGAAACGTGTTTCACTACAACTAAAGAGAAACTTATCTTTAGGATTCAAATAGAACATATGCAATGGAACCTAGAGAGATCACTATAGCTATCCAACGGAACCTAGAGAGATCACTAGCTATATGCAATTTTCATGACTATGACATATCATATTGCTATCCAATGGAACCTAGAGAGATCACTAGCTATATTCAATTTTCATAACCTTGGATCAAAGAACACCGCATAAAATTGTATCACTACAACTATGATTTCAATGGAACATATTGAACCAATCAGATTTTTCAGATTGTGGAACACTATTCCAATCAGATTGTGTTCCCTTCAACTAATCAAAATTGTTTCACTACAACTATTTAAAGCGAACCAACTATGATTCCAATGGAACATATTAAACACTAGTTGATTCTAATACGATTTTTCAGATTATGGAACACTATTCCAATTAGATTGTGTTCCCCTTCAACTAATCAAAATTGTTTCACTACAACTATTTGAAGGGAACCAACTATGATTCCAATGGAACATATTAAACACTAGTTGATTCTAATACGATTTTTCAGATTATGGAACACTATTCCAATTAGATTGTGTTCCCCTTCAACTAATCAAAATTGTTTCACTACAACTATTTGAAGGGAACCAACTATGATTCCAATGGAACATATTAAACACTAGTTGATTCTAATACGATTTTTCAGATTATGGAACACTATTCCAATCAGATTGTGTTCCCCTTCAACTAATCAAAATTGTTTCACTACAACTATTTGAAGGGAACCAACTATGATTCCAATGGAACATATTAAGCACTAGTTGATTCTAATACGATTTTTCAGATTATGGAACACTATTCCAATTAGATTGTGTTCCCCTTCAACTAATCAAAATTGTTTCACTACAACTATTTGAAGGGAACCAACTATGATTCCAATGGAACATGTTAAACACTAGTTGATTCTAATACGATTTTTCAGATTATGGAACACTATTCCAATTAGATTGTGTTCCCCTTCAACTAATCAAAATTGTTTCACTACAACTATTTGAAGGGAACCAACTATGATTGAAACAAATAAACTTACAATGTCATTATCTTGGATCAAAGAAAGCCTCAAAACTTACCTCGCCCATTGGAAGATCAAGACATGGCGTGCGAAGCATAGTTGGATGACGGCAACACCACGTTGATCGGCCGTGTACTCCAGATCAAGCACCAAGAACTTCTCATGATCCACTGCGTTGTCAAACCATTTTTCCTTCAACTGTTGAAGAAAAAACGGCACCTCCCTGCTCAGGTTCGTGTACACGACATCGAGCTTGGTCGTGCCATGTGCGAGCACCTCATGAAAACTAGTTGGCATGGTGGAAGAAGAGAAGGGAAGAAGAGAGGAGAAGAACAAAGAGGGAGAGCGAGAGAGAAGATGAAACAGAGAAATGACGACTGTACGCTTCGGTTCGTGCTTTTCATCGCCCGAAACGATGCGGGATGCAAACCGTTTGGGTCTTTAGTCCCGGGTTGAGCCACCAACCGGGACTAAAGAGGTATACCAACGGTTGCCACCACTACGGCAGGCCACGTGTTAGTCCTTTAGTCCCGGGTTGAGCTACCAACCGGGACTAAAGGGGGATACGAACTGTTGCCACCACCACTGCCCGCCGCGTAGCCCTTTAGTCCCGGTTTGGGACACGAACCGGGACTAAAGGCTCCTTACGGGCCGGGACTAAAGCCTCGAGGGAGGCACTGAGAATTGGGGCGACGTGGCCGGGCCTTTAGTCCCGGCCCAGAGGCAGGCCGGGACTAAATGGTCCCGGCCAAAGGCCCGTTTTCCACTAGTGGTATTACCTCGGCCCCTTTTAACAGTACGGTGTTCCTATGACTCAAAAAAGGAAATGAAACTACAAAAACAAAAGTCTTCTCGCTTCATAGTCCTCGCATCAGTATCTTCAAGGACACACCAATTTCCCCTCTTTCAAATCTTTAGGAAAATGTTAAAATCTTGGGTTGAAGACATTCACTTTTAGGGATCGAAATTCTTCAGATATATCAAAATCATCAGTGACTTATAAAGCATGTGTACACTTATAAACATATTAGTCCCTTAACATATAAGTCTTCAATACACGAAAATCACTACGGGGCATTAGATGCACTTACAGTTCCAACCAATCATTGGGGGCAAGGCGTAGGCATGTTCAACTCAGCTTATTCAAGACAACAAAAAAAAATTGGAAATCAACCCAACTATGGGATTCTCATCCACTCCGACCAAGCTTACGTGGCTCTTGGTTGCCATGAAATCAGGAGTCTAGGGAAAGAGGATGTCATGGCCAAGCTACTGGTCAGCATGTAAGGGTGATCCCAAGGTGATGATCGATGCTGGTGTATGTTGAAATGTCGCCCCAGGATCGATCACATCAAATCATATGAACAAAACACACATACACAAAACTCATAGCCAAAGGGCCCTTGTCTTGTCCTCCTTTTCTATTTCTTTTCTTGGTTTTCTCTCGATGCATGTTACAAACTCACGGCTCATGTTATGTATTTATATACATGAGTAACCGGCCGAGGTAAGCTTCCTAGACCTACTTGTACCAGGACTCCCACGTTAAAGTTTACTCGTATGTGACATTCTAATGTTACTAGCATCAGCACACCTAACCCGTTGAACTAGCCAAACTATGACTCCAACTAGTACTACTCAAACTAAGACCAAACTAGGACACGGCGTGCAAGCCTGCCATTACATCTACCATCTATAAGTGGGAGGCTGACGAGTAGACTTCCTTTAAATACAGTGTGTTAAGTACCACCATGTTATAATAAGTACTTTCTTTTCAAATTTCTGGTTGGAAGTGTTGTTAAGTACATTGTTAGTTAAGATACTATCACCTTTAAGCACATGTATGTTAGCATTGTGAGTACTACTTCTAATTGTTCATTGAACTCCTACACATCATATTAGATATTTGGCAGTCCAAAATGGTTCCACGACAACATAATGAGGCCTTATAGCTCCAAAAAGCTGCCATGGCACCATGTTACCAAATGTAATACGGCATCATTTAATACAATTGCAACCATGACAGCAAAATCGGGTACCCTGCTAGATGAAATAATCATTTTTATGTGGGAATTTATAACAAGGAACACGTGCAATTGGCTCACAGGGTGCTTGGATCCAAGAGACTAAAACTAGTCTCTTTAAGAGGCTAAAGTTCCAAGAACCCCTTACTAAAGAGAGGCTAAAACTAGTTTTGAGGCTAAAATCTTTTAGTCAGGGGTACCCCCTACTAAAATATGCATTAGTCCTCTCTCTCCTCATTTAACTCCTCATGCAAGTTCTGGATTGGAGGGTTTGGAGGATAATAAATGCTCATTAACTTGATTTTAGTCTCTTTAGTATTTGGATCCAAGCATGGATGAGGCTAGCAAATTTTAGTCTCATTACTTTTAGTCATGGGACTAAAACGTATTCAAGCACCCTCTGAGTGCCACTAGCTCATTGTAAATTTGATAGTGTGTGTATATCCGTGCGCCACTCATTTGATTCCTATTTGTAGTGTGTCTGTATCCATGCGCCACTCATATTATTCCTATTTGTGGTGTGTGCATGGCACGACGCTACCAAACTTGTTGTTAGCGATATTCCAACGCACGCCGCTGATGCTGTTGATATTAGGGGCATCTGGGTCGCACATTGCTCGTAACCTATTATTACCAGCAGCGTCATACTAGTGGCGTGCCACCTAAATGTCGCCAGTAGTGTGCACATGGTTATAAAGGGGATCGGGTACTTGTGTCTATATAGATTAGGATTGTAGTCTTCTCATAGCGCTTGCCGTGGAACATATATAGACTTCTTTTAATCTTAATTAGAGTTGAACGTGTGCATAGAGATAGTATGTGATGTGGCAATAGTAGTTTTGCGTAACAATTATTTATTTTAAATTTCACCCACTACCAAAAAAAATTAATGTTCCATATAATTTTAGTGTATGTGGAAGAACATGGAGGTAACTTTGTCTTCTGAATTACTAATATAATATAAGATAACTTGAGCAACAATATTGGGTTGTATGAAGCCCCTCCCGCTCATGCCCTCCGGAAAGATAAAACATGCGACTCATCTGGCATGACCTTCGCTTATGTTGTACAGGCGTGTTGGACAGTACATCACAAGAGATTCAGACCCTTGCCAAGCAGGTCGACACTGACACGTTCGGAAAGATCTATTACAAGGATGGGACCATCTTAGAGAAGCAATTGAGTAACTAGCTAGGTAGCGCTTGTGGCCATCTCTGGCAACGATTATGCACCAGCGAGATTGCACTATGTAGCCTGAATCTCATATTGGTATCCTCCAATCTCTCACCTATGCTTCCAAATACACTTTGTAGAAAGATGATTGACTGCTAGCTGGCTAGCCTTGTTGATATGCAAGCAGGCAAACCAAATCCATCCAGGGTATATATAGAAGCTTTCGTCCCCCCAACAATGGAAGGTACACACATATATGCATGACTACATATAAAAGTCGAGACACACACAGGCATGATAAAGCCTTATGTTGGTGAACATATCACATGACTCTTCCCCGTAAAGTCGAGACGCACATAGGCATGATAAAGCCTTGTGTTCGTAGATACATATAAAAGCTTCCTCCCTCCAACAATGGATGGTACACACATATAAGCATGAGTACATAGAACACTCTAGATCGACGTGGGCTTGATAAAGTCTAAAGCACGTGAACATATCATATGACTATCCCCCACAAAGGCATGCATCGGTTCTGAAAGTTCTTTTGCATGCATAACACCCTTATCTTAATTTCCCTTTAGTTTCATCAATATATGTTTTCTTCCAAGAGAGAAGGCACCACAAAAGGGTACCAAGGCACCACAAGAGCGTACCTTAAGGGATCACTACCCAACTTGGAGAAACCGCCTGTTGGAGGCATCCATCGGATCCAACTTGGAGGATCCGCTCGCCGCTACACGTGTGGTGCCATCCGCATTGCCAAATCAAGAATATCCTATTTGCCGCTCGTTGCGTCAAGCAATCAATGCTTCATACAAGCGAGCGACCGAGCAACGACACAACGGGGCAATCCATATAACTGCTCTAGCGTTCTTGTTTTGGAAACATTCTAGAGGTTTCAGTCGATTTTTTCTGATTTTGGTAAACTTATAGAAGGTTCCGAACCGTTTTTTTTCCTGCCTCTGTTTTAAAAAATGTTCTTGAAATTCGAAAAATGTTCTTAAATTCTTAAAAATTGTTTTGGATTATAAAAAGTGTTTTGGATTTTCAAACAGTGTTCTAGATTTCAAAACAATTCTGGATTTTCGAAAAATGTTCCGGAATTTGATAAAACGTTCCGAAATTTGAAAAAATGTTCCTGAATTTATCAAATGTTCCTTTTTTTCAAAAAAATGTTACGGAATACAGAAAAATGTTCCAGAATTTAAAAAATGTTTGACAATTCGAAAAAATGTTCTGGAATTTTAAAAAGAATTCCTATTTTTGATAAAAAAAATTCCGGATTTTTTTTTCTAAATGTCTTGGATTTTTCAAGAAAATGTTCCGAAATTTGAAAAAATACTCTGGAATTTTTATATAAATGTTTTGGATATATCCTCTCTTTTCGGTTAGTGGAACGGCCCAGTCGTGATCCCTCTGTGCGTTGGCGTGCTGCTGGACCTCCCGTCAAATCGCATAATCTCAGGGACCTCCTATTCGCCGCTAGTTGTGGCAACTGCCGAGCAGACGCACAGGGGGTTGCCCCGACTGGGCCGGCCCAAGTTAGCCACCAGTAGCGAATGTGGAGACCATAAAAAAAAAGTTAGCGAACAGCAGTTGAAAAATATGAAATATTTCAGTAAAAAGATCAGAATATTTGTTTCAAATTTAGGAACATTTTTTAAAATTTAGAACATTTTTATAAATTCCGGAACATTTTTACGAATTCTGGAACATTTTCTAAAATTCCTGAACATTTTTTGAATTCTGGAACATTTTTCAAATTTCATAATGTTTTTCAAATTCTGGAACATTTTTTCAAATCCCGGATTTTTTTTCAAATTTACGAAACTTTTTTCAAATTTCGGAACATTTCCTTTGAAAATTCGAAATAATTTAATAAAAATATCTGAACATTTTTAAAATTCCGGAACATTTTTTCAAACTTGAGCCGAGTTTTTAAAATTCCGGAACATTTTTTTAAATTCCTCAACATTTTAAAAATTCTGGAACATTTTTCAAAATTTCGGAAAAAATTTCAATTTCTGAAACATTTTTTGAAATTCCGAAACATTTTTTCAAATTTGGATCATTTTTTAAAAATGGAGAACATTTTTATAACGGAAAAAGAATAAAAGAAACCAAAAAGAATAAAGAAAAAATTAAACAAAAAAAAAAGAAAAACCGGTTCTGGGAATCTTTCTAGAAAGTTCCCCAAACCGGAAAAACCGGCTGAAAACCTCTGAAAGGTTCCCAAAACCGGAGTTGTTGGCATGTAAATAGGCTGGCACATTACCAAAAGCAGCATGGGAGCCCGTGTGCGAAGCCTGGACATTTAGATGCAGAATGCGATGAATAGGGATTTCCATACTCTCATGCTTCAGCGTGATGGAGGCTCCAGGTTCCAGACGCATGGACCATGGGCCCATGCGGGCCAACCTCATCTGGCACCTTTTGCAGTGATATATCATGTGTCCTCTTGTGAGTTTGTCCGTGTGGGTGGGGTTGTGACTGATCAAATGATTTTCCCTTGCGTTGCCTCTATGACCCACTGCCTATCTGCCAACTTACTATTTTACTTCCTCCGTTTCAAAATAAATGACTAAAAACGACTCGATTTTATATTAACTTTAGTATAAAAAAGAGTCATTTTTAAGTCACTTATTTTGATACGGAGGAAGTAGTACACATGAACATCAACTCATATTGACTCACACATGTCTTATCATTGTCACTCGAACACTCGCACCCCCACCCACACATACAGGCCCATGAGAGGGAAAGCGACAGATCAGCAAAAAAGACACAAGGCAAGGTAGGGTGTGTGGGCCTACGGATGAGGAGCGCCTGTGCTCGATTGGATGTTGCGGAGGTGTCCGATGCTTCTTATGCCCCTTTTTTCTTCTATTTTCTGTCTAATTCTTCCTCGCTTACGGTGGGTTTGTTTCTTGTCTTCTTGGTATGTTAATTTGTGCCTCCCATTCATCCTTGCCACGGATTCATGGTGTGGGTGGGGGTGCGAGTTAAGCATGTTAGGCACAAACTTTTAAATAGCGTGCTATAGTGTCACTATACGCATCCAGGAGCATATGCCACGCTACACAAAGCTTGATTTTAGCTACGACGGGTTAGCGTGCTAATAGCGCGCTAGAGGTCATTTAGCGCTGAAATTGGGCCTTAGCGTTAGCGTCTCGGGCCTGAAATTTTTGGTCCAAAATTAAATCGCTACGCGGACCAATGCCCAAGCCTACCAACTAGAATACCCCAACCCTCCTCTGAAGCCAAACCCTATCCTCACTCCCATCCTCTTCTCACGCACAAACAGCGGCGGCGGCGGACCAATGACCAACCATGGCGTCGGCCTCGAGCTACGACTCCGGCAACTGACCTTCCCCGCCACTCCCTCTGAGTGACGGGGTATTCCACCAGCCAAGGCAGCTCATGGACACTTCCTCTCGACTGCTCCCTCCTCTCCACTCCCTCTGCTGCGACGACGACCGCATCCACATGTCCACGAAGGTCCCCACGCGACGGTGCTCCCCGCGGCGACCATGAGCCAGCAAATCCCATCAGCAGGTAAGCTTATTTATCCCCTGTTATCTCTTTTTGTGAATGCTTGTACTGCTACAAAAATATGTGAAGGACTGAATGCTCCCGATTCACAATAGAAACGGATGCTACTGAAGTTTTCAGTTATATATAGAATTACAGATACATTGGAAGTCTATTTGTTACTGTCGTACATTTTTCTATCACGTATTTTGGATGCATTTGCTGGGGAGTGAATGATTTTCTAAACATTTAGATATACTGGGGAGTGAAAGCTACTACTACTAGATAAGTATGTTCTGAATTACACAATACAGTATCATTCTTCTATTGATTTCGTTGTATGCTAATTGATATGTGTCAATTGTGAAGTACATATATGTTGAATTGATCACTGATTTTATGTTTATTTTCTTTTTTTTATTTATTTATACTAAAACGCTAAATGGGGCTTAGCATGCTATAGCTGCGCTATAGCATTTTATAGCTTTTGGCGGAGCTGCTGCTAAGAGGCTTAGCGCGCTATTTAAAATTTTGGTTAAGCATGCCATGTGGTCATTCGCTTTGTGGTGAAAATTATTCTAGCAATTCTTATAACTGGTTCCTATATTAGAAGTGTTGTTAAATATTTCAAGTGCGTTTTACAAGAAAGCATGCTAGTTTGTTTTCCATGCATCATCGGTAATTCTTAGTTAGGGTGTGATATTTCATGGTCAGTACATACAACTAAGGTCCAGTTTTTGTGTGGTTGGTTTTTCCTTCGATGAGTACGGGTTACTTTGTTCGGGTGTCCTTTATCTCTATTTCACTGACGAGTTTATCTTCTAGCTGCAGATAGTTGAGCAATTAGCCAGCTTTCGCAGACACACGACGAAGAAAAGAACTAGAATGTCTTGGTCTTAGTTTCACACATGTGGCACTTTCATGGGGGCGCAGATCAAGGCTCTATCAAGCAAACTAACTTTGTTCCACTCGATCAGGAGGTTGGTCAATCTCGCCTTTGTATTAGCCTTGAATAGTTTTTGGTCTGCATGTTCCTTCCGTAGTAATTTTCTTATTCCCAATTATGCGGGTTTTTATAGGGGCATTTGCATCTCCCTCCTGACGCAACTAATCGGCTGCAGCACATGCCGGGGAAGGGCAAGATTTTCGTGGTAAGATAGTTCCCCTGCAACCCATAAAAGTTGGCATTCAGGGTCGTTGAAAGCCCCTTTATGATGCAGTTCACAAGGTTTATCACCACTATACCACAGTTTGGTCTTGAGATAGGTTTTCCATTTTGCATTTACGGCCGCACTTCCTTGGCGGACATACATGTTCCTCAAGTGTGACTCCCCGCTTCATTAGTTGATACCTGAGCTTTTTTACATTATATATGTGTACCTCTTTTTCTGACATTTTTTTGTGTTTTACCTGCTTAAGATGTGATTGACAAGATAGTTGTAGCTCAGATGTGGTTCTTATCTAGTTATATCATCAGGAGCAGCTCTTTAGCACCTGAACGGTTCTTGTTATTGATTTGCTGGGTGTTTTTCGCCTATCCTTACACTATCAGGTTTCTTCTTCTCATGCTAGAGTTACGTGCTATGCTCTGGCTTGCAGGGGCTTTGAGATTAGCATTGTCCTTTGGGGCAATCATACCAATAAATTTCCCGCGAACGAGGTTTCTTGCTGCAAGTGAGAAGGTAGTGGTAATCGTAATCTTTGTGGAGACACTTCCGAAGATATTAAAAGGTGATTTCTGCCATTTTACAACCCATGTTCCTGTGATGTGCACTATATGTTGGACGTGGAGTAGCTGGTCACGAGCACATATGTGCCGGTATCTTCTCCGTTTGTTAAAGCATGCGGATGTGGTCCAATAGTATATATGCTGGCGGCGGGAATCTGGTCCGTAGACTAGGAAATTCACTTTCCGTTAGGTGGATGGCTCGAATTATTCGTTGCAGTCCGGTGGCTCCCCAGCTGCGGTATCCAAATCCATTTCCAGTCAGCAGTGTGGTGAGCTGCAAAAATTGTGGAGGGCTTTGAGATTACAATTGTCATGCTAGAGTTACGTGCCATGCTCTTCTTCTCATGCTAGAGTTACGTGCTATGCTCTGGCTCCGGCAACAACATAAAGCTCGACAACTAGCTCTAACACCTGGCGAGCTGCAAAAATGGTGGTGTGGCGGGGCACCAGAGGAACAAATTTACGAAAGCGATGGAACTGAGATTAGCTGGTGGCATGTACTTCCTTAGTTTCTAAATATAAGTCTTTTTTATAGATTACACTACGGATTACATTGTTAAAAATAACATAGCACAAGTATGTTTGTCTACCCTCTAATTCTTCCACCAATTCCGTGATGCGGCTCAGAATGCATCCTTCTTCTGCCCGGTGTGGCTCCCTACCGATGAAGTTCATCCAGTACAGAGCGAGGAGTTCCGTCCCGATTGCAGTTCTGATTACAGGGCGTCGACTTCATTTTTTTTAGAAAAGGAGGGTTGCCTCCGGTCTCTGCATCAGCACGATGCATACGGTCCCTTTATTGTAAAAAATGAAAAGGTTCAAATAGTCTCTGAAAGTACAATAAATCTGAGATAGAAAGTAAAAAGAGCCACATCCGGCGAAAATAGAACTAGATGCCTATCCATCAATCCTATTACTGGAGTGTCATCCAAACCGGTTGACGATATCCCGCGCTACCATCTCCCATCGGGTAGACCCAGTAACCAAAGGCTCACTGATGTCCGCAGGAGTGAGTAATGACCACGTACGGATCAAGGGCGTCGACTTCATAGAGCGTCCATCTTGCTTTACACTGTTCGACGTCGATAGCCAGATCTGGTCATAGCAACCTCCATTGCATCAAACTCACGCGCGATGAACAGGCTGTTGTATCGAGCGCGTTGCTAACAGCTTGTCCGTATAGATTCATGTCACCTCGTGACTATTGTGTCGTAGAAGGACACACAGCATCAAACTGTGCCCTGGTTATTTCAAACCGGGAGAACCCTGCCCGCTAGCATGTTGGTTTCCCCCAATCTCTCACATAAACGTTGGGAACATATTAGCACCCAATCAATAGCACCATTCTGATAATGTAAGCCCAAAAGTTGACTTGCTAGCTAGCTAATTGACATACAATCAGGTGCAAATAAAATCCACCCCGAATATATATAATAACCATCCGTCCTTGCAACAATGAATGGTATCTCATACACACATATAAGCATGAGCAGATAGAAACTCGAGGTGCAAAAAGCATGATAAAATCTAAACCCCATGTGTACATCACAAAAGTGTTCTCTGCAAAAACCAGCATGATCAGTTCCGAGGAGTTAGTCATCGTAATTTTGTAGCATGTGTATCACCCTCAACCCTTTCTTACTTCCTTCCTTGCTATCACCCAATTCATGTTCAAATTCCACCCAAAGAGAAAGGCGCCAAGTAAGTGTGCATAGGCATATGCACAATGCATTAAAGAATAAAATAATTGATCTCATTCTACATTGTCCTAAACAATGGAAATGTCTGACATGAATATTATATGATACACGATACAATCTAAAAAAAAAGATGTGATAATCCGGTACAAATGGAAAGGACAACTTTGTTATGGTTGGAAGTTCATGTAGTTCCATATATAAGATACACACATGCAAGAGGAACGACTGGTTCGCCCTTTTGTGTGTCAACAGTTAGACCCATGGAGTACAATTATTTCCTCAAGAAAAACATTGATTTAAATCTGAGAGATGGGACGAAACCAGAACAAGAAGTCTCGAATTTGTCCATCTTTTGCATTAGACTCGACACGTGAGATACTCAAAACCCATAACAAAACCTCTCATAAAAAGCACGATTCAAGAAGTCGGGCGCAGATTGAGATGAGTCATTCAGATCTGGGGACCATCAACAGGTGGGCCCTCACTACAACCACGTTAGAAAAGGAGACATCCATAGTAGAAAAAATGGCGATATGCTTGACATTGCTTGTAGCTATTTTTGGCTGATTAATGTTGCTTGGCTGTAGTGTGGAACTTTTCTGGATTTGTTTAATAGTTGTAGGTAGCAGCAAGTAATTGCATATCAAGAATGGCAAGTTCATGCTTCTAGAAATGTAAGCTTTTGAAAACCTCTGAATCGACATATGCCAAATTATATAGTTGGTTATGAGATCTCCTGACTACACGTCTACAACAATAATATGCACACACACACACACACACACACACACACACACACAACTGTCCACAAGAATTAAGATTTTTTCTACGAAATGTTGATGGCGCAGCTTTTCGCTGCAATAAAAGGAGAGAACAAAAACAAACAAGGACGACTAAACTACCGTTAGAAAGCACCTAACAACAGGAATTAATGTTATTATCAATACAATATATCAACAAAGAAATCCAATAGTACTGCTACAGATTTGATCCAACCACCACAGATAAGAATATTGCAAAGCTATCTGAAACAAGAGAACAGTTTCTTAGTACTTCTCCACGCCGGAGCTCATGTTTTATTAGGAGGCAACATGGTCACTTTATTGATCTATTGCTGTAAAACCAAGTATAACGATGATGCTTCTCGGGAAAGAGGGCTCTACATGGCGTCCATATTCGGCGCTCTCCCCTTATAACAAAATTCACCTCCTGAGAGGATCGGCTTCGCTCTTTGATCTCCAGCAATATAGATTTATAGACTCTGTTGCTGCCACCATGCTGGACCCACATGGAATGGGGGCAATGATGCAGAATGCAGACCCCACATCATAGCATAAGAAGGTTTTCGCAACCTCAGCATCATCAGCAAAGATAATGGTCATTCACTCCTGTAGTAATATACTTACAGACCGAGTCGCCAGGACCGTCTCCAGGAATTTGGGGTCCGGTGCAAAATGCGAAACGGGGGTCTAAAATTTGAGAAACTCAAATGACTTTCAATACATTTCTGGCGCCAAAATCGTACTTCATATTTCTAGATACTAGAGAGGATTGAAATATATCTGAAGTCTGAATCTTATATTGTAGTGTAATGAGTTATCACAAGAAATTTTGCTACTGCACACTGCCGACATGAGCTATACTAGGTACATGACAGAAAATATCGGAAAAATAAACCTAAAACCTAACGGCGGATTACACGGAGAAGAGAATACAAAAATAGACCTAAAGCTATAGAAGTTTCTCAATTGATCTGCTGGACAAAGTATATGCGTGGATCTAAAAATTCACATGTAATTGGTCTCCTAGATAAGGTATGTATGTGCTTCCTGAACAACAATTGCTTTCATAATATAATACTAGCAAAAGGTCCCGTATGTTGCACTGAAAAGTAATAATAATTTTCTATGACCATGACCACATTTTGCTGTATCACCGAGATACACTATCACTCTCAATTTCATTAAATCATGGAAAAAATTGAAATCATGAACCCTTTTTAAAAATCATGCATATGGTTTTTGAATTCGTGGACACTTGTACAAATTTTCGAACATTTTCTAAAATCAAGAAAATTTTATACTATTTGCAAACATTTAAAAAAAAATCTTTAGTCAGGGAACATTTCTAGAATTGACAAATTTGTTTGGAAATTTGTGGAACAAATTTTCGAATTCACAACCATTTGTTTGATTTGACAAACATTTTTTTAACTTAATGAATATTTTTTAATGTAATGAACATTTTTTGAAATGCATGATAACTATTAGAATCAGCGAACAATTTAGGAATGATGAAACTATTTTATAAGTCACGAACACTTTTTGAATTTTAATGATATTTTTATTTCCTGAAATTATTTTGAATTTGAGAATTTCATTAACATTTGTTAATACAATTGTTTATTAAAAAGGATGAACTCTTTCTATTTTCCTGAATGTTTTCTTTTGAAAAAATCCAAACATTTTCTAAACAACAAGACGTTTTTTTTTACAAAATTTCGAACATTTTTCCAATCCACAAATTTTTAGGATTTATGAAACCTTTTATTTGATAATTCTTACTTTTTGTAATTTCCGAGACTTTCAAATAGTCAAGAATCATTCAGAGTAGAAAAAAAATAAGAAACAAAACTAACAAACAGGTCGCTTGGACATGGACCGGCCAATATGGACGCATGCCGTCTTTATATATCACATAAAGTGCAGTATAGAAGGTCTCTACTGCATGGACCACCCCAGACGAGGGATTCCCTCTGTTAAACGTTTTTAATCACTTTTTGATGACAGTAGTGGTTAATATTTTACAACTTTGGACACAATTATTAGGACGTAAGCCAGAAGCAATAGCCCCTTTATTATTATTATTATTATTATTGGATAGAGATTTTTTTGTATACATGTTTTTAAACAAAATAATCAGATTTTTTGATTTCCTCATTTTGAAAATTTCAAACATATGGATGTAATAGTTCAGCGTGTCCTGGATGTTATTTATTGTACGCAGAGTTTATCATTTTGGTCATTTGACAAGCGTCTTCTTTTTTGTAAACATTAAAAGGCAAATCACATACGACAAATTATTGTATTTGCCAGCTGCTTGTTCTGGCTGTCTTGTCTCGATTACCTCCAGCAACCTCGGCCAAACACACTCCAGACATGGTGGCTGTACAAATATCACCTGCCTTTGGCTGTGCCACACGTTTTTATGTCCTAGCTAATTAAAGGCTCGCAGGGCTATGTTGTGTACCAGCAGGTGCTTGTCAATCCCAGCCACATCTTCTTCTTTCTTTCTTTATTTTGCGAATAAGACACCTCTTCTTCTGCCCGGCAAGGATCGGGTTGGAGTACTCGTGCCAATCGAGTGTCACTCCCTCGTTACCAAGTTCGTCAAGTGTGTTCTGATTGCAGTTCTGATTACAGGGCGTCAACTTCATATAGCGACCACCTTGCTTTATGCCGTACGGCGTCGATATTAAGATCTTTTAACAGCGACCTCCATCTACATCAAACACCCACGCGATGAACAAGCTTCTGTATCGAGAGCCTTGCTAACACCTCGCACCTATAGGTTCATGTCACCTCGTGAGTACTGTGTCGGTCAAGGAAATATACCATCAAACTGTGTGCCGGTTGTATCGAACTGGAAGAAGCCCGCCCACTAACATGTTGGTTTCCTCCAAAGTCTTACATAAACGTAAAAAATATATTACTCCCTCCACCCCATAATATAAGAGGCTTTTTATATTATATTAGTGTCAGAAACGTTCTTATATTATGGGAAGGAGGGAGTAGCACACAATCAATAGCACCATTCTGATAAAGTAAGCACAATGATTGATTTGGTAGCTAGCTAGCTAGCTAATTGACATACAATCAGGTGCAAATAACATCCGTCCCGAATATATATAGTAACCATCCATCCCTGCAACAATGAAAGGTATCTCATGCACACAGATAAGCATGACCAGATAGGAACTCGAGGTGCATAAAGAATGATAAAATCTAAACGGCATGTGTACATCACAAAAGTGTTCTCTGCAAAATCCAGCATGATTAGTTCCAAGGAGTTAGTGATCGTAACTTTGTGGCATGTGTATCACCCTTAAACCTTTCTTATTTCCCTCTTTGCTATCATCCAATTCATGTTCAAATTCCACCCCAAGAGAAAGGCGCCAAGTAAGCATGCATGGGCATATGGACAATGCATTAAATAATAAAATAATTGATCTCATTTTACATTGTCCTAAACAATTGAAATGTCTGACATGAATATTGTATGATATGCGGTACAATCTCAAAAAAAGATGTGATAATCTGGTAGAAGTCAAAAGGGCAAATTTGTTGTGGTTGGAAGTTCATGTAGTTCCATATATAAGATACACACATGCAAGAGGAACGACTGGTTCACCCTCTTGTGTGTCAAGAGTTAGACCAATGGAGTACAATGATTTCCTCGAGAAAAACATTGATTTAAATCTGAGAGATGGGAGGAAACCAGAACAAGAACTCTCAAATTTGTCCATCTTTTGCATTAGACTCGACATGTGAGATACTCAAAACCCATAGAAAAACCTCTGATAAAAAAGTACCATTCAAGAAATCGGACGGAGATTGAATCATCCTGTGCATTTGGGTATTTTGGTTATTTTGGTTCGGGTAGTTCGGGTTATGGGCAACTCGGGTACGCAAAAATGGGAACCCAATTTTTTTTCTACCAAAAAAGTACCCGGACCCAAATTACCTAAAATTTCCGTTCGTGTAATTCGGGTACCCAAAAAACCCAAAATATTCGGAGCACACATCAAATTTTGGTATGAATAATTAGGGTATTGTGGAGATAGTATGGGTATGTTAGTTAGTATCGATAAAATGTCAGTGTAATAATAGCATGAATAATTTGGCTAGTATAAATAATTCGGGTAGTATGGTTATTTCGGGTTTTTCATATTGGAACCCGAACCCTAACCCGAAAATCGAATAGCTAGGAAACAAGAACCGAACACTAACCCGATAGCCGAAGTACCCAACAATTCGGGTAATTCGGTTTTGTTCTTGTTCGGGTAGCGTGTTAGGGTACCCAAATGCTCAGCTGAGATTGAGAGGAACCATTCAGATCAAGGGACCATCAACAGGTGGGCCCTCACCAGATACACATCAAAATAGGAGACATCCATGGTAGAAAACATGGTGATATGCTTGACATTGGTTGTTGCTATTTTTTGTTGATTAATGTGCTAGGCTGTAGTGTTGAACTTTTTTGGATCTGTTTAATATTTGTAGGTAGCAACAAGTAGTTGCATATCAAGAATGATAAGTTCATGCCTCTAGAAGAGTAAGATTTGTCAGTGACTTGCATATCTGGACACTGACTTGGTGACTGCCCCCCCCCCCCTCGGGGGAATTCTTCGTTAGCACGGTGCACATGGCACTATGCTGGTCCCCCACCATATCGTGGCTTTTGCACCTATGGAAGGCTCATATGCCCCTGAAGATCAAGAGCTTTGTGTGGCAATTACTTCAGGATCGCATCCCTTTGGGTGCGGAGGTGCTCAAGCAGCACAAACCGGGGGATGGCATGTGCATGTCCTCTATGTTCGGTACCTGAGACGGGACCCGTATCCTCTTCTCATGTACGGCCGCAAGAGTACTTTGGTCCTATGTGCGTGAGGCATTGGGTCGCGACTGGGAGGCTCGGAACCTTGTAGAGTGTCTCCAGACCAGGGCCACTCAGACCGGGCGCTATCGCCGTCTCTTCTGGTTTATATTTGTGGCCATGTGGTGGTCTCTGTCGACAACTCGTAATAAAATGGTTATTGAGCGGATATTTTCGAGGTGTGCGTGTGACTCCTTCTTCAAATTTCTTGTTTTCATGCAGCACTAGCACCCGCTCTCTAGGCAACGAGACCGGTATCGGCTTGACACAATGGTAGATGCGCTTCTGGCTACTGCGCGTCGCTTATCTTCTTAGTAGTGCCACTTCTTGGCTGCCAATAGGTGGCTTTTTTGGTTTTTATTTCACCTTTCTTTGGACTTTGATTGTGTTGTTGCCCCAGCTGTCGTTCTGTTCGGAATTGTTTGCTGGTTGTTTGAACATGTTGCTTTATTTATAAAACAGGACGAAAGCCTATTTCAAGAAACGTAAACTTTTGAAAACTTTTGAATCGCCAAATTATATAGTCAGTTATGAAATCTCCTAACTACGACTACAACAATAATATGCATAGACACACAAAAAAAGTCCACAAGAATTAATGTTTTTTTTTTACGAAATGTTGACGGTGCAGCTTTTCATTCCAATAGAAAGAGAGAACAAAAACAAACAAGGGCGACTAAACTGCTGTTAGAAAGCGCCTAACAACAGGAATTAATGTTATTATCAATGAAATATATCAACAAACAAGTCCAACAGTACTGTTACAAACTTTGCTCCATCCACCATAGATAAGAATGTTGCAAAATTAGAAGCTATCTGAAAAAATAGAGCAGTTTCTTAGAGCTTCTCCACGCCGGAGCTCATGTTTTATTAGGAGGCAACACGGTCATTTTATTGATCTCTTGCTGTAAAAGCCAAGTATAACGAAGATGCTTGACGGAAAGAGCGCTCCATATTGCGTCCATATTGGACGCTCTCCCCTCATAACGAAGTTCACCTCCTGAGAGGATCAGCTTCGCTCTTTGATCTCCAGCAATATAGATCTATAGACTCTGTTGCTGTCACCATGCCGGAGCTCATGTGGACAGGTCACTAGAGAAAATAAGGGCGGATCAGACCTGGAAAAATGCAGGATACGAGGCGAGAAGGCACGTCCTGCACGCATGGGCATATGAACTCACTTTTCACAAAATGCATTTTAAACATGTTTTAAAATGTTAAAAATAATTCATAGGAAAACTTCATGCATACATCTTCACAAATATGTGTGCACGGCTCTTGGCCTCCGCAAAAAAAAAGAAGCAAATTCCAGTGCATCTACAACACATTTTTTTGACTTTTTTTGCACAAGCCAAAGAAAAAGTTGTTTTTCCGGGAAACTTTCTGCATGCACAAAGAATGTGAAGATGTATGCCGAGACTTTTTCAGAATTTTTTGAAAACTAGACATAGTTTTTCAAAATGGGTTCATATATTCAAGTGTTCATCCATGCACTTCTCGACAAGAGACTGTCTATTCATGGGCCAAAGCTTTCAACCCATGCCATTCTGCTTGTTGCTGACGAAATGGACGTGCATTTCCGTTTGTCTGATGTTCCTGATGATGATGAGACGCCTGGTGTTGTGGATATACCCCGCGGTATGACCCGATGATCCGACAGACGGTTATGACTGGACAGACAGTTATGACTCAGCAGACACTTATAACCCGTCAGACAGTCAAGTTCCAAAAACGATTCCCTGAAGATGAGTCTTGAAGAGAAGCCCGGTCGTAAGCCGCCCAAGGACTCAGCAATATGTTTGTAAGCAGCTCGGTCGTAAGCAGCCCGGTTGTAAGCAACCCGGTCGTAAGCCGCCCGGGGACTCAGCAATCTGTTTGTAAGCAGCCCGGTTGTAAGCAGCCCAGTCGTAAGCAGCCCGGTTGTAAGCAGCCCGGTCGTAAGTCGCTCGAGGACTCATCAATCTGTTTGTAAGCAGCCCGGTCGTAAGCCGCCCGGGACATAGCAATCTGTTCGTAAGTCGCCCGGGACTCAGCAATCCGTTTGTAAGTAGCCCGGGACTCAGCAATGAGTTGGTAAGTCGCCCGGAACTCAGCAATCTGTTCGTAAGTCGCCCGGACTCAGAAGCCCACGAAGAGAAGCCCGTGATGGAGAGTCATAATATGCTAAGCCTAGATCCGGCTTGGACACAATATGTAACTCGCCCCTTCAGCTTATATAAGGAGGGGCGACAGACCCCAAGAGGGTTAGGTTTTTTAGACGCCTCAATAGACAAGATTCACAACTTAGGTCTAGACAAGACAAATCATGAGATAGGCAGATTAGACACCCACGAGATTAGAGGTGCCAAGTCTGCACCCTTGTAATCGAGAGCATCATCTTCAATGAGACACAAGTAGGACGTAGGCGTTTACCTCCATCGGAGGGGCCGAACCTGGGTAAACTCGCGTCTCTCGATTCCGACCAACCCCTCTCAAGCCGCCACATGGTTGCGATAGCCTCACACCTAAGTTCTCTCACGAGAACATCTGCCGTGACAAAACCACGACACCTGGTTTGATGTACATGATCCTGCAACGCGTTGCCTGCATGAATCCATTCATAACTCGAGTATCCAGTATTTCTTATTCTTTTATATTTAGTGGTGTGCTTCGGTAGATCCTTCCCCCCGCCTCTCTCCCCCTCTTCACAAAACATAGAAGAGGAAACGGAAATCCACCTCGTATTGTATACTACACTCTGTTGTACGTATACCCATCTCATATTGTATAACACAAGTTGCCATTATACCCTTTTTATGAAGGGATATCATGCAATGTCAGCCATATTTCTACGCTTTGTGGGGTAAGGGGGTGTCTACCGAAGCAAAAGTGTTATTTTTATCCTTCTGAGAATTATTTGTTAGATACACAATTCGTCTGTTGGATGTAACATCATAAATTTATACTTATACGGTTATACCTCTGCATATTGATATTGATCTTCCAACTGCAATTCTGCTGACACTTTTCAATTTTGACCCGGCTGTCGTTCCGGCATCTGTTTTCTAATGTTCAAAATAGTTTACTTGACTTTGGCATGAACCAGGCAGACCGACCAAGTCTAGTTGTTGCTGTGTCCTCACACAGAAGGTAGCCTTCCCCGCGTCAGTTCGCCATGATAGATCCGTGGATCTTAGGCTAGATGTATTCGGATGATGTGGTAGATTAATTACCTTGTGATGAACTCAATGAGCTCCCTTCAGAGACCGTCGTGAGGTGATGACAACGGTGGGGAAGGAAAGAGAGATGCGGTAACGGCGGCGATGGACTTCCCATCGCTTCAGTGCATCCCTTTAGATCGGATTAGGGTTGGAGAGTGGGGAACCAGTGGCGGCGGCGAACCTCGTAACTTGTGCCATGGTCCCCACCTCCTCTTTATAGCACTGCGCGACAGGGGCCACCAGCCTTGCTTGGGCTGGACGCCCCCGATCAGGGCGTGAGTCAAGGTCCAATGGACCGTTGGGCCCATTGGGCAAGAGATCAACCTAACATTCCCCCCCTTGATCTCATCATATACTTTTAACTTTACTCGTTTCGTAACAGATCAATACATAGGGCATGTTTCATCGTCACGGCTCAATTGCCGATGGAATCAGACAACCACAATGTACCTCTCTATTTTGAGACAGATTCTTTAACCTTGGGCCCTTTATTGTCCGGAAATTTTAGACTATACCATAAAACCCATGTCGACTGTGTGTTCTCCGAACGCACTGGGCGGTAAGCCTTTGATAAGCAGATCTGCAAACACTTGTTTGTCGCTTTTATGCTTTCAAGCATTTTTCCATAATTCCGGACTTTCTCCTTCACAACACGTAACTCTTTGTCAGTGTGTTTGGCATCAACACTTGACTCGTTGTGACAGGAGCGAAAGAACTTAAAATGGTAATCGTCGTTGTCAACCATTATCCACTCCGGGTACAGGTAGCCTTAACCACGTTGCCCGTCCCTCAGCCTCATATCAAGCTATAACATATCATTGCATCACATTGATGACAATCGTTTTACATTTGGAGATTTTCCACACAAAACTCCGAGTATGAAAGTTAGCGACAATTGTGGATTTCGCTATACATTTCACAAGTCCTGCCTTTGTACTCACAATCTTTTGAGAGGACTTATTTCTTTTAGCATGAGGCCGATATCTTTGACTCCATTCCATTGATTTATCTATGGACTGGAAATTGCCAAAACAACCTGGATATATACGTGAACTGTGTCAGGGTAATATCTTGAGCTTCCAACAACTGAAGCATATGGTACCATATCCGTTTACAATCTTTTCTTATTAACTTTTGGAACACCATAGTTTCCACTTCCATTACCCTTGACTATAAGAACAGGCGTAGGTTTTCTCGTATGCATACTTTAGAGATCTTTCTTAGCATGTCCATGCGACATTCCTAATACCCCCTTTTATTCTTTTGAACTTTGAGGACAAGAACTTCTTTATTCCTCCTGCAGTAGATTGACATCACCACTAGCAAGTAGGACATCATCCACATGCATAGGAATTGGGAAACGAATTTCCCATTCTATAACTTTGCATGAATGCAATTGTCCTCTCATTTTCTTTGCACAAAATCTTTTGGTTTAAGTCATGTTTTACGCATTTACATATTTCCTTTGGAGTCACATTTGCCTTGTAGACCCTTCATAAAGTCTATGTTAGTGAAATTCAAATGATGGAATTTCACTAACATAGACTTTATAGTAGTCACAAGTATGTGATTTTCACATTCCTAGAGACCATCAAAATCTCAGGTACTGGCACTTCTTTCATATGGGGTAGTCGTTGCTCTGTCATTGCCAAGAGGCAAATTCATTCTATAGTCACCCATTTCCAAAAGGCAATAGGTTTTACAGGGAACTGTATCACAAGATCCCTTGTAGAGCTAACAACAGGTGTTGTATAGGTCATACAACATGCTCCCCAGATTACTCCATCTTCATTGAAGAAATGGCGTATCTTTAAACTTTCTTCTTTATGGAACTTTAAGCACCACCGTTGTATTCCTTAGTCTGCTTTCGGAACTATAAAAGATTCGAAAATACAACTGTTTCTTTTCTTTAGGGGTATCATAATGACGGCATTCAGATGACTGTCATACTCCCCTTGACAATCACATTCTTCATTAATGGATCACTTTAGATGCATAATGTGCATTACATCATCTAAAGTACAGAGGAGTCATGAAATACACTACAATGTATTTCATGTCTCTTTCTCCCCCTCGAAATGTGGCAAGAACTTTTCTGCCACAATTTCGAAACCCATTCATAGCTCTTGTGAAATGAGGAAACTTCGATTATCTAGCTCATTCATCTTATCACTTCATGTAAAATGAAGTTATAAGTTAGCTAGTATGGGAGTATTGTTTCCTCATTTCATTTCAGAAACTCAACAGAGTTCTATTTCATTGTCTCTTTTGCAAGTCACACTTGCATATTATTCTTGTCTTTAGGTTCGTCTGTTACTTTTACCCTTTCTGGATTTAGTGATTGCATAATGACCGTTACACATAAGGTGTACAGTCGATACTAGGAAAGCTTAATAGCTACTCCATACTTTTCTCCCATAGTGGGACACATTAACCGCACATGAGTCATCATAACTTTCTCCTGTCATACAGGATAAGGCCTTTGCCAAAATTTCTCCCGCCATACACGGATTGTTGACATAATACAATGTCAACTTTACCCGGTTACGCAGGCATTCTTCCCAGACTTTTCCCGCCATGCGGGTAATTCCCTGTAAGGGACATAAATGCCATAATTGGCTATTTTGACTGCATCAAATTCAGAAATAAATCTGAATTATCCTTGACACACATGTTTGATCCGATGTTGGTCAAATTAAACATGCATGTTGCTTGTTTCATTTAATCATGTTGACTGAAAAAGGAGACTTCATCATAGAGAGTACATGAAAGACATTCGTCAACCAAGACTCTCAATGATCTATCTCTTTTCTTTTCTTCAATTAATATCCAAGAGTTCTTTTCTTGTGAAGCCATTCTTTAGAGAGAATTTATTCCCTCAAGTTATGACCTTTCTTTTCCATCTTTCGGGTCACTAGTACCCAAAACATTCGCTTTCATGAGTGAAAGCTTGAATAACTTTTAGTCTGAGAAAACTTAGCCAATAAACAACGGTAATGAGCATAAAAATAATCCTACGTTGGTCTGATTAAAATCATGCACATTAAACCTTGTAAGACTTTCTTTTATATTCTAAATCACCGTTGGGCAGAATTAGAATAAAACATCATCCTACTATATTAGTTCCATATCACCGTTGGGCAGAAATGGAAATAATGCATATAACTTATAAACAATGTGATAATACTATTTGTAAGAAAGAATCATCATCGTAAACCATATGCATTTCTTAATCTATGCTCTGAAAATTGATCACTTTGATACAAAATTTATCAGAGATTTAAGCTTTGAACATAAGATGACTCATACAAATATAGTATTGTTATCATCAACGTTGGTCAGAAAACAACAATACCATATTTTAACTTTAAAACAAACATTTTTCTATTGTCATAGCGGAAACTGTTTGAATCCTATTTCACCCACAAGGGAAACACTTTGCTAATAACAGTTCTTCCAATTAAATTTTCCCGTTGGTTCCAATTTAATTGGAGGACTAAACCTTTTTATTTTGCAGCGGAAATACGTGAGTATGAAAATTCATACACCTTTACAGAAAAATATTCTGTTAAAATTTAAAAATTCATGAACTTTATAATCTCATTTATAAAATCCATAAATTTTTCCTTTTTTGAAAATCTTTCTTTTATTTTCAGAACCTTTTATTTTCTTTTCAGAAAAATTAATATTGTTCATGTTGCAAACTTTTTACAGAAAAAAGAATATTCTGTCACTTAATAAAAAATTCATGAACTTTATTCATACTTTTATAAAGGCCATGAACTTTTCTTTTTCTGAAAAATATTATATTTTCAGAAACTTTTATTTTTCTTTGCAGAAAAATAATGTTAGTATTATGTCTATTTTACAGAAACTTTGAATATTTTCTTTACTATTTTCTAAACATATTTTCGTATGAAAAATGCATAGAAAAACCATTTTAAATCTGCCTAAAGTAGACAGAAATCAAAAATTCCTTTAATACGAAAAAATGGCCGGCTCGGCCGGCCTGTGGCCTCGGCCCGCCACCAGCCATCCTGCCAGGCACGCACCAGCGCCTCCCTGCGGCCCCATGGGCTGCGGCCTCGAGTGGGCCGGCCTGGCGCAGCGGCCTGCGGCCCGAAGGCCCGTCGTAGCCTAGGGTTTCCTCTGGGGCGATCCCAGCCGCCCGCGTCGATCCGACGGCCCTCCTTAGAGATCGGGGAAACAAAAAGGGGAGGCCTTCCTAGCCGAGGCCGAAACCCTCGTCATTTCCCCTGCTGCGCCGCTCCTTATCCCCTCTCTGGCTTGACCGAGCCTAGCCTGACGGTGGCTTCCAGCACCGTCGAGCGGCGGCTGTATGCCCCGTCGAACGGCGGCTCGCTGCCCTGTCGAGCGGCGGCTGCATGCCCCGTTCTCTTTCTCCGTGGCGTGTCGCTCTCCCCCTCGCGCCTCCTTCCATTCCTGAGGCAGCAGTGGCCAGCCGGCCACTGCGACGGCGACGAGGGGCCCTGCCCCTGCGCCTCTTTCCTGCGCCTCCTCGTTCCCCATATCTCGAGCACTACCACCAGCGCAGCGACAACGGGCCAGCTTCCCCTCGGTCGCGCCGCTCTTTTCCTCTTTGGACAGGTCTGTCCTAGCAGCGGCAGAAAATGGGGCATTGCCCCGGTCGACCGGTCTGGCCGCCGGCGGCGGAGAGGCAACGCACCGCGCCTTTCTTCCCTCTGCCTCTCTAGGCACTCCCTCGCGCGGTGGTTTTCTTGCCCCGCCGAGGAGAGCCCGGATCTGGCCGCCGGCGTGGGGCTAAGCCCCCCCCCCCCCACACAGCCGGTTCATCTTCTTTCCTTTTACCTTGCTCGACCAGCCCCTCCTCCCCTTTCTTCTTTGTAGAGAGAGACAGAGCGCCGGCTGAGCAATAACTTGCGGCGTCGTGGTCTCCCCTTTCGCCGATTGAGCGTTCCTTGGTGGTGAGCGCGCTGTCGTCGAGTGGGTTGGCCATGGTGCCCCTTTTTCCTTTTCTTTACGTGTAGGGTGTCCCGCAGCGGCATGAGATGGTGGCTCCACCTCCGTTCCTTTGCCGGCGCGCGCGAGCACCTTCAAGGTGAACGCGCCACCGTCAAGGGCGCGGTGGTGGTGCCCTTTGCCCCGTTTGGGGTGTTTCCTTTGCATTGCATGTTCCCCTTCTTATTTGCATTTTTTTTATGCCTTTTGGATCTCATCGGATCCGATCTTTTCTTTGCCCCGAAGGGGTAGATTCTTTGCCCCGATAAGGGGTGGTGTTCTTCTTCCGAATGGCTCGGCTTGCCGATGCCCGTCCGGATCGAGAGGAACGACGCGGCCTTGCGGCGGCGCAACTTTTCCCAGTGAGGGACCTTTTCTTTCTACCCTGTTCTAGGGTTCCAGGGGAGGGGAAACTTTTCTTGTTGTTGTTTCATCCGAAACTCATCTAAAGCCTCGTGGCTCATGATACCATTGATAGATCCCGTGGATCTTAGGCTAGATGTGTTCGGATGATGTGGTAGATTAATTACCTTGTGATGAACTCGATGAGCTCCCTCCAGAGACCGTTGTGAGGTGATGACAACGGTGGGGAAGGAGAGAGAGATGCGGTCGCGGCGGCGGTGGACTTCCCATCGCTTCAGTGCATCCCTTTAGATCGGATTAGGGTTGGAGAGTGGGGAACCAGTGGCGGCGGCGTACCTCGTAACTTGTGCCATGGTCCCCACCTCCTCTTTATAGCACTGCGCGACAGGGGCCCACCAGCCTTGCTTGGGCTGGACGCCCCTGATCAGGGCGTGAGTCAAGGTCTAATGGGCCGTTGGGCCCATTGGGCAAGAGATCAACCTAACACGCCACTCATGAGTTCGCCACTTGACCTGTTTCGCTTCCTGAGGAAATGGCATGGCGGAACCAAAGCTTGCGAGCACGTAGCACGAGATATGTCCATGGCGAATGGGTCACCGATGTACAGGTCTTTCATCACACTTTCTCAGAGGAGATGGCGGTGCAGCCTAAGACTAGTCCCTCCTTCGTGAGGCGCACCCTTCATGGCAAACAGGTCATGACGTACATGTCTCGACGTACTGGATGCTGGTGTACAGGTGGCGTGATATTTGCCTTCGCAGATCATCAAATACGGCATCTAGCCGAGACGAGGCACCCATACGGTGAACGGGTCATGGCGTACAAAACGCCTACATGCAGGTGGTGTGATCCTTATCAAGGCAGAACACCGAACACGACGTCTAGATGAGACGAGGCACCAAACATGCCCCTCTACGACATCATGTTATTTCAACCGTGCGATGTGGTTCCTTTTTCTTGGCAGACCAACGAATATGACGCCCAATCAAGTGAGGTGCATCCACCATAGGGGACAGGTCCTTGGCGCATAGATCCATGACGTCATCGGTACATAGGTCATCCTATGGTGTAGCATCTACCGAAGGTGACGCGGCCTCCACGACGCTACCTTTCCACGGCCCATGAGGCGGCGCCCTTATCTTGGCGGATCACCAAATACTCGGTGTCTAGCCGAGACGAGGCACCGACCACACCGGCCATGCCGATGTGATCGTCACTTTATTTTACACCGACTTCGATCTCCACCAAAACTATACTCCCGTGAGGCAAGGCAAACCCCTTGCATGCCCCGACCAGGCCGCTAGGTCGTCGAGAACACCGAGCTGAGCAGGACCAAGGCTACTTCTACCCCCAACTACATCAATGTTGCCAAGACCGACGAGGCACGACGGTGAGGGCGGACATGGCTAGCACAAGGCCGCGTTTTCAGTGACGCGTGTACAAGCAAGGACACGGGATGTGACGTTGCCCACAGATGCTACCACCATTATGCACGCGATCGCGAAGAAAAGACAACGAAGGTGACCAAACGGCTTAATCAAAGGTATCTCGGGAGTAATACGTGGGAGTAATTAACAGTGAGCCTTTTGAAGCCCCGGAAACCAAGAGACCTCATATCCCTACAATCAGCCTCGCCGCGCTTGTAGGCCACAGAGGGCATATGTAATATGATCTTGTAATTTTGTTTTTCCTATGAGAGATTAATAAAAAAACATGTTTCCCTACATTTTTGTGCATTTGTTAGTACACCGGCACGCCTGCAATGTTTTATTTGTCTTGATGCATCGGAAGATAATAATATAATAACCATGTCATTTTTTATCATTTCTCATGTCAAACAGTGTCAAATATATTTGTATAAAGTAGATTACAGTCGGATTTGGATTCAAACTGTGTACAGATAGGGTACGGATACATGTTCGAGTAAGATACTTGTATCATAGGCCCCTTATATAATGTAAACTAGACACACATTAATCTATGTCAACATACTAGTACATGCTTACAGTGAAAGCTGACAGCACGTGTTTGCAGATGAATGTTGTGCGGTGTTGTGACATTGTTATAAGAAAAATCACCAACAATCATGCTCAATATTGTCATGTTGATAAATTTCGTTAATAAATTTTGATGTCGTACCTGGTGTGATTACTTAGATCTTGGATGATCCACTACGCGACTCGGATTATACTAACACACTGTCACGCGGAGCTTCCTAACAAGAAGGGCTTCGTTGTGTTAAATATACGCACCTAAGCAAATGAATGGTTGCATCTAAACTACTACGTGCGTGCCAGTAATAGGAGTAATAGCAGCTGACATCGATTTGGTACGGTAGTGCAAGGGGAATATAATCTTGACATGCAACGGCTCCCATTTTCCACATCAGTTGGAATACGGGGGATCAATCTTGACATGCCCGTCCAAACTTTGGATGATGGAGGATTAAACGGTACTATCGAGTTTTGCTCTAAGCACGGGGCCTTATGTGCACAAATCGTTCAGAAATTGTTCAGTAATTGCCGTGTGTGTGGCAATGTTCCCGAAATACGGAGACATACACAAACGGCAACAGGGACAATGGCGTCTTTTCCTGGTTATGGCGTGCCTGCCCATGTGTGGTGAACGGCTGGAACTGCAGCTGCTGGTACAACGCGCTGTACAAAAACCACTTCCATTTTAACACCTATGTTGGCCACGGGGATTGAGCTTGGTGACAGCTTCCTCCACATGACATGGGGCATGGGATTCCTGGTCCGATTACCACGCGTCATCATACGATGTAGACAAGCAGATCTGCACACCACAAGCTGTGTGCCCATCAAACTCGAGGGCACTGAATTGATTGTTGTATGGAGCGGGTCCATAACACATTGTGCCTCTAGGTTTATGTCACCTCACCCCTATTGTGTCACAGAAGAAGCAGAGGTTCACCTCGATATGGTTAGGTCGAGTGGGACAAGTCTGCCTGCTAGCATGTTTGGTTTCCTCCAGTCTCTCACCTGAAAATGACTATACTACTCTAGAGCAATTAGACGCAACGATTGACTTTTTTTTTTTTAGAAAAAGAGGATGACCCCCGGCCTCTCTGTATGAGGGAGATGCATGCGGCCATTTTAGAAAAGGAGCAATTAGACGCAACGATTGACTGATCGTTGATTTCTCTTCTAGCTAGCTGATTGAAATGCAACTTCTTAGAAATGAAATCAATCTGGGATGTATATATAGAGGCTTTCATCCAAGCAACAATGAATGGTACACACATATAAGCATGAGCGCACACGAATTTGGGGTGCATATATAGAGCATGATAAAGTCTAAATTGAGTGAGTGTATCACAAAATTGCGCTTCACACAAAAGCTAGCATGATCACGAGAGATCAGTCATGCATCATACCTAACCTTGCAGCATGTGCATGTATCTTACATCTTCTTTGCTTTCATATGGTTCATGTTTCAACCGGAGATAAAGGACACCTGAGAAGCATGCCTAGACAAATGCACAATGCACGAGAGAACAAAATAATTGATCTCGTTCTACATTAGCCTAAAGAATTGACATATCTAACATGAATATTCAATATTGTATAATATGGTAGTTCAATGAGGCAGGTCACCGTGGTTGGCTATGTTGCGTGGGACCTATGGAAGGAGGTGAACTGGTGAACATTGAAAGGGATGAGGGCCTCACCTAAGATCTGAAACCCTCTCCTCACCCTCTCCCCATCCATCCCAGACCCCATCACGCCCGGGAGGCCTAGCCACCTCCTCTCCCTCCCTCGCCGCCACATGAGGATGGCGCCGGGAAAGCCCGTGGTGGAGCCGGGGACTGCGGGCGTGGGCCCTTCCTGCTCTGCCTTACGCACTTGAGAGCTATTGGATCTGGGACGGCGGCCCTTCCGGCGAGGCCCCTCCGTGCTGCGGCGATCGGCAGGGCTGGCATGGTGCCAGTGGTCTGGTCGAACAGCCGACGGATCTTCGGTGGACCTGGGCCTAGCGTGGTTACTTTGGCGGCCGGTGGCGCCTGATCTGGCTACTGTCCTTTGGCCCTGATCGGTGTGCTTCTCTCCTGCGGGTTCCTCACGGTACCGGCGTGGCTTGACGGGACCCTGGCCGGTGGCCGCGGGTGAAGTTGTTGGAGGAGATCTAGATTGGGGGAAACCCCTTGATCGGCCCTGGCCGACCGCACCGACGACGATGTTCAAGGGTGTCGCTTTTCTTCTTGGAGACGTCGGTCTACGATTGCTCCTCCACTTCCCCCTACTCGCCTTCCGGGTGAAAACCCTAACTCCAATGGGCGGCGGCGGCGTCCTTGACATCGTGAACTTCCTGAAGGCGTCGCCTTGAGGGCTGACTGGTGGGGGGCACTGTGTGGGTCCTTGACGGTTGCTAGTGGATGGCATTTCTTCGGAGGAAACCCCGGGACCTAGTCTTCCAGATCGTACAATGGCGGTACCGCGGTGTCGTTTCTCTCTTGGAAGCATCGTTTATGGATCAGCGCTGGATGACAGAGGCATGAGGAGGAGCGGCTTCGTCTTGCACGGAGCTTTGCTGGAGTTGTCAAATCATGTGTGGCCAACAGGTGCTACCCCTAGTCATGCCTGGTTGGCAGGTGCTATGCACGACAGTTCTTTCAGAGTCTTCGCGTGTGGACAGATGAGTGCAGGGCGGTGGCGTCGTTGGGCGTCGCGGTGGCGTCGACGGATGTTCAGACTGGTAAGGATGGTGCGGATCTCCCTTCTGAAGATGGGTCAGTGGTCCGATGATGATGTTGGCTTCTAAAAGGTGTGCATGTGGTATGCGTTTTGTTGGAGTTAATCACGTCTTGTGATTCCCTAGCCGGGTTGGACTAGGACACGGTCACCGTATAGGAATTGTATTGGCTGTAGCTAGCTAATATATATATGTACCCCTACCTCTTGTAACATAAGATTGTGTTCAGATCAAAGCAATAGAATCGACGGGACCGAGACGGTCCTGTAGCAATCCAATCTCGCATGTGTTCTCACTGGAATAGCTAGCCTCTTGTGGTATAGTGGTATACGTACGTGTTGTGGCGAATCAATCAAGCTGCTTGGTGATTGATAACTAGCTAGCTAGCTTTGCACTACGGTGTATCTCGCCGTAAAGATATCTCGTCGAGTTCGGTAGTCAGCGTTGCTTCGCTTCTTCGTCGTTCGTCACCATCGTCGGAAAGTACTCGGCGTCGGGTCTGGGCCAACAATTGGTATCTAGAGCAAGGTTGATCTTCTAGTAACAGAAGATCATGACGGAGGACGACAAAGCCAATCATATGGCGGCGTACTCCGGTGCGGCTAAAGTATTTGCTGCTCTGGCTAGTTCGTCGTACCCATGATTTGATCGCGAGAACTTTGGGGTTTGGAAGGCCCTAATGGAGTGTGGTCTCCGCGCCAAGGTGTTGTGGGACGCAGTCGATCCAGGAGGCGACGCTTTCAAGAAGGGGGGACACGAGCACTCGAAGGATCGGCATGCAGCATCGGCGATTTAGTCGGTGATGTCAATGGATGTCCTCCAACACCTGATCACCAAAGAAATGGCGAAGGAGGTGTGGGATACCTTGGAGCTCATGTTCGAGGGACACGACCGCGTCAAGCAAGCCAATCTCCAAACTCTCTTAAGGAACTATGAGACTTTGGTCATGGGCGACAATGAGTCTGTGGACGCATTTGGTTCACGGGTAGCTACCCTCGTCAATCGGATCCGCGCACTTGGAGAGAATCTAACGGAGGCCTCGGTTGTCCGTCGGTTCTTGCGTGCGGCTCCTCCCCGGTACCTGCAAATTGTCACGTTGATCGAGCGGTGCGTCGATCTCGCGACCCTGTCCATGGATTATCTCGTCGGACGCTACAAGGCTCACGACGAGCGCATGCGGTACAGTCTCGGGGACGGGAGGAACGATGAGCTTGTCATGCTCACGCGGGCTCAGTGGCAGGCGCTGGACTCGAGGAGAGAAGGTGAGAGCTCTAGCAGTTACACTCGCCAAGATCGTGTGCCAAACAAACAAAATCAAAAGGACGCCAGCGATGGCACTCCGAAGAAGAAGAAGAAGTTCGACCAGCGCAAGATCAAGTGTTACAATTATGGCATCATGGGGCACTTCAAGTCGGAGTGCAAGAATCTCCCAAAGGAGAAGGCGCTCATGGCCCAGCAAGGAGATGAAGGTGACATGATGTTGATGTGTGAACTCGTGGACGAGGAGGATCCAGTTCTTCAAGTGTCGGCTAAAGAAATTGCCGCACTGCGTGAAGGAAGAGTTTGCTCTCAAGGTCATGGTTCGGAAACCCGTATTGATGCTACGGATGCGGGAGGTGATTCCGAAACTTACATCAATGCTATGGATGTAAGTGCCAACTTTGCTGGAGCGAAGGAAGCGCTCATTGCATGTGCTCGGCCGTGGAGAAGCGGCGTTGTTACAGACATGAGGGGTGATTTCAAAACTCGTGTTGAAGCTACTGACGTAAGACATAATTCTGAAATTTATGTCGATGCTATGGACACGGACATAATTACTTCAGCATACTTGGCGCCTGAAAACCACGAATCAAAGTATGCTGATGCAAAAGTAAGCACGTGTGCACCAACCATGTTACGTTGTCTAGTAATAGACGAAGACGTGATGTCGAAAGTCCACAAAAAGGCAAAGCGTACATGCGATGTGTCGCTGAGCAGAACATGCAAGCTAGGTGATGATGGAGCTTGTTCTGATGAAGCGAGTTCTACGACCGCTCGATCGGGAAGTTCTGGAGGCGCTGTTATACCGTTGGAGCAGACGGGCCGAAAGGAGATGGCCTACCCAACCAACCGAGTTGCTCAGAAGTGGACACATGGCCTGGTGGCCAGGCCAGCTCACAAGCGGCGTGTGGCACATGCAAAGAGGCAACAACAACTGTTGGGCGCTCCCCATGTGATGGTGATAAGTATGCACCAGCAAACCTAGCTGGACATGGCGAGCTGCCACTGGAAGGTGGCTCGTTCAGTGGAGGTCTAGGAGAGATGGTGTGTGCAGTTTTGCCATGCACGCACACTGCAACAAGAAGAGACGGGAACGGCGAGGTAATGCTAGCAGTGCCTGTGGAAAAGGAAGAAAGGACACTGCCATCTACATCCGTGTTGCTTCAACCGGAGCTACGTCTGTATCTGGAGAAAACTGTTCAGACAGTTGACCCGCTGAAAATGAAAGGGAGTAGGCGAATGTGTCTAGCAATTGCCGAGAAACCGGCAGATTTTGAAGACACGAATACGAAGAAGTGTTGGCGTCATGCTATAAAAGAAGAGTTGGGGTCGATCCACGACAACAATGCATGGGAGCTTGTGGATCTTCCCAACAATGAAAAAACCATGGAGCTCAAGTGGGTATTTACGATCAAGAAAGAAGCCGAAGGAAATTGTGTGAAGCACAAGGCGAAGCTAGTGGTCAAAGAGGACATGCAAGATGAAGGTGTGGGCTTTAAAGAAGTGTTCGTTCCCATTGCACAGATGGAATCGGTGAGATTACTCATCGCTCTCGCGGCACAAGAATCATGGAAGATATATCACATGGATGTAAAATTCACGTTTTTGCACGGTGAGATGGAAGGAGATGTGTATGTGAATCAAGCACCGAGCTTCATCAAAGAGGAAGAAGAACACAAGGTATTGAAGGCACACAAAGTTTTGTATGGGCGACGGCAAGACCTTCGGGCATGGAACATCAAACTTGATCGGACTTTGATTTTTCTTGGATTTGAGAAAGCCCCACTCGAGCATACAATGTACAAGAGAGGTGAAGGAAGTGATCGTCTACTAGTTGGAAACTACGACGATGAACTATTGATTATCGGAGCAGATGAAGAGGTAATTGCAAAGTTCAAGCTACAAATGAAGGAGCTTTTCAAAATGGACGATCTAGGTCTTTTGAGTTGCTACCTCAGACCAGAGGTACATCATAAGCCGGAAGAGATTACATTAAGCCAGGAGGTATACGCAAGGAAGGTACTTAAAAATTGTGGCATGAATGGTTGCAATCCAATTGATGCTTCAATGGAACCTCGTCTTGAGCTGATCAAGATAATGAAACTACTCGACTACTGTGGTAGTGACAAGGAAGGAATTGCTCACGCCCGTAAGAGTACCTCGGACGTGGCATATTTTCATGATGAAAGCGTAGTAAGCTGGCTATCACGAAAGCAAAAAAGGTGACATCGACTTCAAGTGAAGCAGAGTGTCAAGGTGTGTGGCTAGGAAGGCTACACGGTGATCTCATGGATCGAGATCCGGAACAAGTGGTGCTCAATATTGATAACGAGTCTATATTTTTCTACGTGAGAATCCAGTGCGACATGATAGGAGCAAGCACATTGATACGATGTATCACTACATGAAGGACTGCGTGGAAGAAGAGAAGGCGGAGGTCAACTACATTCGCACCGATGATCAGTTGGCGGACATCCTGACCAAGGCTTTGAATCGGGAGAAGTTTTTGGATATGCAAAGAAGGATCAGCGTCCAAGCTGTGACATGACGACGTCGTGATTAGGGGGGTGACTGTTGGAGTTAATCACGTCTTGTGATTCCCTAGCCGGGTCGAACTAGGACACGGTCACCGTATAGGAATTGTATTGGCTGTACCTAGCTAATATATATATATATATATGTACCCCTACCTCTTGTAACATAAGATTGAGTTCAGATCAAAGCAATAGAATCGACGGTCCTGTAGCAATCCAATCTCGCATGTGTTCTCGCCGGAATAGCTAGCCTCTTGTGGTATAGTGGTATACGCACGTGCTGTGGCGAATCAATCAAGCTGCTTGCTGATTGATAACTAGCTAGCTAGCTTTGCACTACGGTGTATCTCGACGTAAAGATGGCGAATCAATCAAGCTGCTTACTGATTGATAACTAGCTAGCTAGCTTTGCACTATGGTGTATCTCGACGTAAAGATATCTCGTCGAGTTCGGTAGCCAGCGTTGCTTCGCTTCGTCGTCGTTCGTCGCTATCGTCGGAAAGTACTCGGCGTCGGGTCTGGGCCAACACGTTTTAGGTCTGATGCATCGGATGTTGATCCCGATACGTTATGTGGATGGATTGGTGACGACACCGGTTTTAGATATGAGGAATGAGAGCACTCCATATTATTGAGTTTGTAGGTGTGAATGATGGCTTCGGATGGATTGATGTATGTTCTTATCAGATCTTTATGAAATAATTAATAAAGATGGCTACATGCATCGATTGATGCAGAGACCGGGGTTTAACCTCCTTTTCCAAAAAAAAGAAATTCTCTCTACTTTAATGAAAAGGCAGAGTCCCAGCAATTGCTTGTCCATATTTCATGATACACGGTACACGTTAGACAAAAGATGTGATGATCGAAAGGCCATTTTGTCGTCGGAAGTTGGTGTACACTAGTGGGGACAGGGCCTTTAGTCCCGGCCCGTAAGGGGCTTTAGTCCCGGACCAAAGGTGCTCCACGTGGCCGCCTTAGAGGGAGTACCTTTAGTCCCGGTTCTACTTACGAACCGGGACTAAAGGATCCGTCTGTTTTTTTTCTCTCCACTTTAATGAAAAGGCAGAGTCCCAGCAATTGCTTGTCCATATTTCATGATACACGGTACACGTTAGACAAAAGATGTGATGATCGAAAGGCAATTTTGTCGTCGGAAGTTGGTGTACACTAGTGGGGACAGGGCCTTTAGTCCCGGACCAAAGGTGCTCCATGTGGCCGCCTTGGAGGGAGTACCTTTAGTCCCGGTTCTACTTACGAACCGGGACTAAAGGATCCGTCCGTTTTTTTTTATCCAAAAAGGTAGATTTTTTTTAAATTTTATTTTTGAATATTTTTTATGTTTTATTCCAATTTTCTAATCTTTGAATTATTTGACAATTTAATCTCTAATCACCCATCCTCACTGCTCTAGCGTGGATCACTCATTTCAAATCGTCTAACTTCCCGGCCGATCACCCATCCTTTCACTGCTTCAGTCCGAGCACGCTTAACTTTCTGGTTCTATCGAACCTAGTTGCCAAGTGTGCACTTGTTGTTTTCCTGACGATAGTAAGCTATCAATCCTAAACAACTTGGGTCTTGATGTCATGTCACATGATTTAATTTTTTGAATTACAAACAATTATTAAAATAAACTTAATAAGTAACAATAATAGTGAATTTCAATGAAAACAACCTAATATTTTTAAATAAAATTATTTTTCTTTTTTTTTTGGAAAAAACTTCTTTTTGAAATAACTTTTTTTCCATTTGGAATTTTGAGCATGTGAGAAAACTTCACCGGGCAAGCCCGGGTGAAATCAAGTACCAATTTTTTCTAGTTTTTTTTGATATATTAATTTTTTTTGGACGTCGTATGCAAAAGTTATGATCGTTTATTTTTTTCCTTTTTTTGCAAAAACGGTCAAAATTCATATCTCAAAATTTCTATACCGACTAGACACTAAAACCTAACAACATCTCAAAGGATTTTCTTTTTTGAAGATTTTATCATTTTTGTTTATTTTTTGAAGATTTTATCACTTTTGTTTATTTTCTACAAAACTCAAAGTATCAAGGTTTCAGACGAAAACCCATCTGCTACAAAGGCATTTTTTAAAAATTAATTGAACTGTAGATTTTTTTTGTGCATTAAATATACACCATACTACAACATGTTAAAATCTACAGAAAGAACTAACTAAAAATAATAAAAAACAACAATTAAATGACTAAAACAACTATATAAGCAAAATAATATTTCTTTAATTAAAATCCTAATTTAAATTATTCTAAAAATAACCAAATAAATCTTACTGTGACAACAATCTAACACATGAGTGGGAGCAAAAAGAATTAAATTAAAAACTATTTGTAAACTCAAGGTTTTCAAAAACTGGGTTTGAAGCAAATTTAAACAAATTCAAATTTAAACCATTCAAATTTGAAAACTAATGGCACAAACAGAAACTAGACAAAATGTTGAATCTAATGCAAAAAGAATCAATCAAAAACATCAAATATCCTAAAAGATATAAGCAATTTAAAACAGAAACTACAAACAAGAATTTAAAAACAGAAAAAATAAATCTGAACACCTTTAGTCCCGGTTCGTGTCACGAACCGGGACTAAAGGTCTACCCTTTAGTCCCGGTTCAAGACACCAACCGGGACTAAATCCTCCAAACCTTTTAGTCCCGGTTCGAGACACGAACCGGGACTAAAGGTCCAAGACACAAACCGGCACTAAATCCTCCAAACCCTTTAGTCCCGATTCGAGACACGAACCGGGACTAAAGGTCCCATTTGAACCGGGACTAATGCCCGACCGACGCCTTTGCTGCTCGAACCGGAACTAATACTAACATTAGTCCCGGTTCGTAAAGGAACCGGGACTAATGTGTTTTTCGAGCTGAGACGAAAGCCCTTATTTCTACTACTGGTAATTTGCATATAAGATATCGAAAGGCAATTTTGTCGTCGGAAGTTGTTGTAATTTGCATATAAGATATGCAGATGCAGGAGGAAAGACTAGTTTGCTGAGTTCTATTGTCGAGCATTTAAGCTCATGGGGTATATGGAAGGGTACTAGAAACTAGAAAGCTAAAGGCCCAACCAGATTTGGGAAGGGCTAGACACGAGGCTGTTCATTGACGGGCTTGAGGCTCGAGCCAAGCTACAGACGTTCTTGCAAAGGAGCTGCGTCAGATACTCAGATAGTAGACCAAACACAGATTCGCCCTGGCGTTGAGCGTCAGATAGTTGAGGAAACAGAGTATAGTACATCTGGGGACCGGTCAGGGCAAGTCTGCTGCTTGTTGTGGCTGTCATGTCGTACATATATATTGCAACGGTCTCATGGAAGCAAACTGGGGTTGGCTCACTGACCTTCATCATGTCCAATAATATATTTACACGGTGGGTTTCACCAATCTAACAAAGTAATATGATCAACAATCTTTGGAACTACACGTACAAAAACAAAAATGGGCTGGCCCTCCAAGTCGATTGTCTTCAACAGACTTGGCCAAACACACTATAGACATGCTGGTAGTACAAACATCAACCACCTTCAGCGGTGCCACACGGTTTATGTCCTAGCTAAAGACTTGCATGGCTATGTCGCGTTGCAGCTGGTTGTCATTGGCAGACGACACCACTTGTTCTCTCCCGTAAGGATCGGGTTGGAGTATTCCTGCCAATCGGCACCGATGACTGGGTTCAGCTAATACTAAATGGGGACTCACGTTTAGATCGATGTTCTGATTATAGGGCGTCGACTTCGTAAAGAGACCACCTTGCTTTATGCCTTACGACGTCAATAATCAGATATGCTCAGAAGAGGCAGCGTGTCTATCAAGCTGCCACGTGATAAACTTGCTCTTGTATCAGGAGCATTGCCAACACCATGCTCCTATAGAATCAAGTTTCATCGTCACTAGAGTGTCATAGAATAAAACACAGCGGCACAACATGCCCTCGGGAGAAACCTGCCACCTAACATGTTGGTTTCCTCCAATCTCTCACCTAAATGTTGCAAATGTACTGACACTTATGAATAGCATCATTATGAGAAATTAAGTACAATGAGTGATTGCTAGCGAGCTAGCTAATTGATATACAATCAAGTGCCAATGATATCCTTTTGGAATATATATAGTGACCCTCCATCCCTGCAACAATGCATGATAACTCATACTCACACATTATAAGCATGATTAGATAGGAACACAAGGCGTATAGAGCATGATGAAACCTAAACTGCATGTGTACATCACGAGAGTGTTTTTTGCAGAATCGTTGTTGTGTTTCAACCCAAGTCCCTACAACTAAAGTATTGTGTACTATATGGAGAGGATGACATTAAACCTTAAAGCATTACATAAGAGGACTTTATTCACTGGAAGAAGAGATGGTTAATTTGCATGATATCTATGCAAGCACGTTGTTTGTTCTGGTTGTCATGTAATGCATGCATTGCATAGGTTTCTACTCTCGTAAAGAAACTCAGACAGGCTCGTTGACCTGCATGTACGTACACATGCATGTGCATGTATATACACCATGGGATCCATCAAACTAACAAGATAGCATGATCATCAACCTTTGGAACTATATTCTTTTTTAAAGGAGGATTACTCTAACCTCTGCATCGGAGTGATACATGGCTGCCCTGCTTCTGTGTGTTTGCGTAAGACGCAAGGAGAGCTCCTTATCCGATTGCAGGGCGTCAACTTTAGCGACAACCTTGCTTACGACTTACGCAGAACTGCTCACAACAAGCTCCACACGCATCAAACTCAAAGGCGATGGACCGGCTGTTGTATCCGGTGTCTTGCCAACACCTTACACCTGTAGGTCCATGTCACCTAATTAATACTGCATCATTCAAGGAATCACAGCCACACATCTTGCACTGGTTGTGTCACTGTGGGAGAAGCCCACTCGCTAGCATGTTGGTTTCCTCCAATATGTCACCTAAGATTTGCCAACTTTGCAGATATAGTAGCACTGATGAATAGCACCAATGTGAGAAATTAAGCACAAAGGCTGATTTGCTAGCTAGCTAGCTAATTGACATACAATCAAGTGGCAAATGAAAATCCTTCGGGAATATATATAGTAATCCTCCGTCCGAACGGTTACACACACACACATAAGCATGAGCAGATATTATCTCAAGGTGCATAAAGCATGGTGAAGTCTAAACTGCATGTGTACTGTGTACACCATAAAGCTGTTCTCTGCAAGAATTCATCTCACTCTACATTGACCTAGACAATTGAAGTATCTAATACGAATATTGTATGATACACAGTCCAATCTAGAAAACAAAGATGTGATGATCCAGTACCAACTGAAAGGAGAAATCTGTTGACGTTGGAAATTCATGTGGTTCCATATAAGATAGGCACATCCGAGAGCGTGTCAAGCAGTTAGACTAGAGCCATATAGTACGAAAATTGATTCCTTTTACAGTATATCAAACCATTCTGGACTGTTTATTTCTCTGATTGAATAGCCCAGATGCGGCTATTCTACACTAGTCAATGGTATTTTTGGTAGTTCAGTTACTTAGACTGAATTTAAGTTTTTCGATGGACGTGGAGTATTTGAGCTCTAGCTCAAATGCATCCACATGAACAGTAAAACCAAAAAAAAAAATCAAAAAAGACCCAAAAAATCTGATTTTTTTGTGGTGAACTTTGACAAATGTTTCAAGTGCTTGCAAATTTTTATCATGAGATCACATTCGAGGAAGGCATGACAAAAGAACAAAAATGATGCTTTGAAAATGCTATTTTTAAAAACATTTTGGAACACTGATTTTGCTTCTTTTTTCCACGCCTTACATGAGTGTGATCTCATGATAAAAATTTGCACACACTTAGAACACTTGTGAAAGTACACCATGAAAAAATTTCAGATTTTTTTAGCATTATTTATTTATTTTTGAAGTACCTGTTCATGCAAGCTCAAATGAGCTCAAGCTCAAAAGGATACTTACCTTTTTCGATGAAGTTTTATGCATGCAGACATATCCATTTTGTATATGCATGTAATATGATGGTTGGCGATGAAATGGTTTTTCATGAATCACATCCATTCCGGTCGGCAAAGATGCCATGCTTGCCAGGGTGGGTGTTGATACCTGATTTTCGCACGAAAAAGTGTTCAACATGAAAAAGTTTTACATCGCCGAATGGAACAACTTTGATGTTTAGGTCATCATTGTCCAAGTTATCTTAAGGGCCGAAATTATACTCGAAGTGGCAGAATTTAACTTCCCGAGTGTTGTTGGGCCAATTACGCCTTCAAGACAAGTTTTCTACATGGACTGTCTTCGTCTCGTCAAAACGATTTATTTTGATAGAAAGATCATTGCAATTCGAGTTTAGATGCAAAAGTTAGAGGCAACGCATTGCGAACGGACCCTATGTAAAAAATTGACACGAGGGATTAGACAACCGCCTAGGAGATGTCTGGTGGGTCGCATGAGCTATTCGTCCATCATGACAGCCTTGAATAGAAAAAATTTCAGCACACAAAAGTTTCTTCTCGTCGAGCCGATCGATGTTGATATGTATAAATCGTCTCAGTCCAAGGTCGTATCCAACCTGGAGAGGCAATACAAGATTAGGTAGGATTTTCAGTCAGGAAATCCGAGTAAAAAGTTTGCCGGCTGAGTGGAAAGTTGCCGGCCAAGTGAAAGGTTTGTTGTCCAAGTAAAAAACTGTTTTCCGAATGAAGAAGTATGATTGTGCAATCCGTGTGAAGGATCCTAATATCCGACTGAAAATATACAAATCGGGTGATGTTGGCTAATCCAACCAGAAGCTGAAGATGGGTCCAAAAGGTTATCTAGATAGCTTCGGATGAAGAAGTGTTCAACACGGAAGTTGTGTGTATCATCAAAATGGCCAACTTTGCTTTTGAGGTCATTGTCATATGACATAGTATACATGCTGCAAGGTTGCTACCAGACTCGGATAGTCCAAGGAGCTGCATGACCGAGTCCGACTCGAAGTTAAAGATGCCCCCGTAGAGTTTTGAAGATAGCCTTATTTTGAAAAGTGAACACCAGAAGTATTGTTCATCTTGTTGTGGCGCATAAATTTGGTATTTTACTGGTCTCAATCGAAGGTCAAATGCAAATTCCACGGCCTGCACAAGGAACAATAAAGAAGTTTGGCCAGATTCGAGTTGAATCCGAGTTGGACTAAAACTAGGAGTCTAGGACATCAATTGATGTAATTTTTTTATAAGAAAAGTCTAGATGAATCGTTTACTTGTACATGAAGTCCAGCCGCCTTTTATATATGTTGAAGGTGATGACCCATTAAAACAACACACAATCGAAATATCAATATATTACTTTTATATCTATATTTTATTTCTCCATCATTTTTGTCTCTCATTCTTCATTCTTTCTTAAGTTTGAGAGTTGTGAATACTGAGGCTCTAGGAGCGAGCGAATCGACCTAGGGAAGCCCATAGACGTCGCACTCCTTCACGGGGTCCTTTCCGGACATGCGGAGTTTTGTGTCTGCAAAAGCGTCTGTCGGTTGTCTTGCGTGTCGCGTTGCCGATCGGACCTTGGTCGACATGAACTGCGGTGCATCAACAGTGAGCTCATACTTCGGTTATGCTTCCCTGCCAGCACTATGATTGGAACCAATCCTCACCGACATCCCTATATATGTTGGGAAGGTTTTTTTGCATCCTCTGAGTCATGCCCTATACAGGGAAGGCAATCTAAAAAGAACTGCCATGGCACGTCTTAGGGCATGTTCGTTTCCTCGAATCTCTCCTCTGAACATTCCAAATATACTAGCACTAATTAATTAGTGGAACCATTCCATGAAATTCAGCACATAGATTCGTTAGTTGACATACAATCAGGTGCCAAATGAAATCCGTCCCGAATTTATGTAGTAACCCTCCGTCCCTGCAACAATGAGTGCTAACTCATACACACACATATAAGCATGAGCAGATAAGCATGAGCAGATACATAGAGAATGATAAAAGTCTAAACCGCATGTGTACAACACCAAAGTGTTATCTGCAAAAGCCAGCATGATCGGTCCCAAGGAGCTGGTCATCGTAACTTTTGTGAAATGTAAAAACGAGAGAAGGGAATAAAATGATGGAACCGTTGCTTTCATTGATGGATTGGGAGTATATATACCTCTGGTACAAGGCAGTTACAAAGAGAGAGTTGCTACAAGTAGCAACCGACATAGCGGGGATTAACCCTTTAATTAATCTAATTAATTTATTTCTAACACTCCCCCTAATCACTGCTTGTCTTGGATATTTATTATCTTGATGAAGACTCCTCTTTGTATGTGTCTTTAAGAATGTCCATCATCTTCGTGAAAGCCTTTGTATAATCTTGAAAGTCTCCCCCAAAAATCCCGTGGGAAAAATATGAGGAGAATAGTGTAGATATGTTGCTAAAACTCCTTTAAACCCGGTGGGAAAATAATAAGGAGAAAATAGTGCAACATATAATGATTATTGTCTCTTGATAACTCAATCGAGAAAACATTTGAAGAAGGAGAAAAATCAATTGTGAGTTTAGAGAATAATTAATATGTCTTAAATACTTCCTTTAAAAACCCAATATGGAAAATAGAAAGTATGGCATATGATTTTGATAATATATTGCCTCATTAAAAACCTTTTTATGAGAAAACTGATGCAAAACTCATAAAGGAAAAGAGTACAATAACTATTATCTGGTGATAATTAATGGGTTATGAGTTTAGGAATTTCTCCCCCTGAAATTTGCAAATCTCGAATACGTCTCATACCAATTCCATGAATATATTTCTGGAATGTTGAATTTGGTAAAGACTTTATGAACAAATCTGCTAGATTGTCACATGATTTGGTTTGCAAAATATCAATTTCTCCATCCTTCTGTAATGCATGAGGATAGAATAACTTAGGAGAAATGTGTTTTGTGATATTACTTTTCATATATAATAGTTGGTGATCCTAATGAACCAACACCACATGAAGTTTGAATATGGTTAATCATCCTGCGAAGCCATACACATTCCTTAGATGCTTCAAATAATGCAATAATTTCAGAATGATTAGTGGAAGTTGCTACGAGAGTATGTTTTGTTGACTTCCATGAAAAAGCAGTTCCACCATATAAGAATACGAAACATGTTTGTGACCTGGCATTGTGAGGATCAGATAGATAGCCAGCATCAGTATATCCTACCATAGTCATATCTTGGTTTTTCTGATAGAATAAGCCAAGATCTTTTGAGCCATGTAAATATCTAAGGATATTCTTTACTCCCGTCCAATGACGTTTTGTTGGAGGAGCGCTATGTCTAGCTAGTAAATTTACTGCAAATGCAATATCAGGCCTGGTGCAATTTGCAAGGTACATTAGCGCACCAATGGCACTGAGATACGGGAACTCAGGTCCTAATATCTCTTCGTCATCATCCCGAGGTCTAAAAGGATCTTTATTCATATCAAGGGATTTGACAACCATGGGTGTTTTGGTTGGATATGATTTATCCATATTAAATTTTTCCAAAACCTTTTGAATATATGCAGGTTGGTATACTAAAATTCTTGAGGGAAGATGCTCAAGCTGTAAGCCTAAGCAGAATTTGGTCTTTCCCAAATCTTTCATCTCAAATTCCGCCATTAGATGGTTGTGTGCTTCTTCGATATCAGGTGTACTTCCAATGATATTGAGGTCATCAACGTACACTGAGATGATGAAAAATCCATTTGAGGACTTCTTTATAAATACACAAGGGCAATCATCATTATTTGAGTAGCCTTTCTGAATAAGGAACTCACTTAGTCGGTTATACCACATTCTACCCGACTGTTTTAAGCCATATAGTGACTTTTGTAATTTTACACAATATGCGTTGCGATTTGCTTTTGGATTCGGCATTTTAAGTCATTCAGGGACTTTCATATATATGTCTGATTTGAGTGACCCATATAAGTATGCTGTCACTACATCCATCAACTGCATAGATAAATTCATTTGTACTGCCAAAGATATTAAGTATCGAAACGTTATTCCACTCATTACAGGAGAGTATGTATCATCGTAATCGTTGTCGGGTCTCTGCGTGAACCCTTGTGCTACAAGCCTCGCTTTGTATCTCACCACCTCATTGTTTTCATTCCTTTTTCGAACAAAAACCCATTTTGCTCCAACAGGGAAGAAATTATGAGGAGTAGGTATTACCGAGGAAAATACCTCTCTTTTGTTGAGCGAGCACAGTTCTGCCTCAATTGCTTCCTTCCATTTAGGCCAATCAGGACGCTTGAGGCACTCCCTGACGGTCTTTGGTTCCGGATCCAGTTGAAGGGTTTCAGCAATTTCAGAGGCGAAATATATGTCGACAATTGTAGTCTCTCTATTATATGATTCTCCTGATTCTGTATAGTTTATGGAAAAAAAATTATACCTTTAGACTCTATGTGATTTCCCACAACAATAGAATCATGGTGTTCCGATGTCCCAGCTATTATGTTTTTATGCGCATTTATGCTAGGTTCAAGATGTTGAGCATCTGGTTGGTGTCCTTCAACTTGAGGTTGAATTGCATTTACTGGTAGAGGATTTGATTTCCTCTGTTTCCGCGGAGGCTTTTGAGAAGCTATATTCCGACTAACTAGATTTCTCCCCCTCTTATTCTCATTTGGGGTTTGAGTGGTTTTAGTTGGTACCTCCACTCGTTCTGGTGCATTAACAGCGGGAATATGCGATTTAGTGACACCTTTATGGTCAGTAAATGCATCTGGCAGATTATTTGCAATGTGTTGCAAATCTATGATCCTCTGAACTTTAGTTTCAGATTCTTTAGTACGTGGATCTAAGGACTGAATGCCTGTTACATTCCAATCTATTTCCTGGCATTCTTTGTGGTTTGATTCTCCCCCTAATGCCGGGAAATGGTCCTCATCAAAAATTGAACCAGCGTAGCGGGCAGTAAACAGGTCCCCTGTAAGAGGTTCAAGATATTTAATAATTGACGGAGAATTATAACCCACATAGATCCCTAGTTTTCTGTGGGGGCCCATTGTGGTACGCTGCGGTGGTGATATCGGTACGTATACTGCGCAACCGAATTTCCGCAGATGGGAAATACTTGGCTGAGTGCCACGTACTAGTTGCAGTGGGCAGGTTGTATGATATGCAGTTGGTCTGATTTGTATTAGATCTGCGGCGTGTAATACCGCATGTGCCCAACAAGATGCTGGTAAATTACAATTCTGTAATAGTGGTCGAGCAACTAATTTTACTCTTTTGATGAGAGACTCAGGCAAACCATTTTGACTATGGACATAAGGCACAGAGTGTTCTAAATGAATGCCCATAGCCATGCAATAGTCATTGAATGCACGTGAAGAAAATTCAGTGGCATTATCCATTCGAATTGTTTTTATCCAATTTTCAGGATGATTTGCTCTTAATTTGATAATTTGAGCAATTAGCTTGGCAAAAGCATGATTTCGTGTGGACAATAGACACACATGTGACCATCTAGTAGACGCATCTATGAGCACCATGAAATATCTAAAAGGTCCTGATAGTGGTTGAATTGGACCACATATATCTCCTTGAATGCGTTCAAGAAAATTTAATGACTCATTTTTAACTTTAAGATAAGATGATTTTATAATTAATTTTTCAGTTACACATGCGGTGCATACAAAATCTGATGATTTTGGGAATTTTTTAGTTGGAAGGCTGTGACCAATAGAATTGTCAATAATTTTTCTCATCATCCCTATGCCAGGATGACCTAGGCGATCATGCCAAGTCTTGAATTTATCAAGGTCTTGAAAAATTATTTTGTACGCAACATGTGATATGGGCTTTATATAACTGTAATATAATCCAGATGAAAGTGAGGGGAATTTCTCAAGAATTTGTTTCTCAGACCCATTACTCTTTGTTAAAAGCAAATGTTCAGAATTATTTTCAGATATTGTTTCTAAATGGAAGTTATTTGATCTGAGGTCTTTGAAACTTAGAAGAGTGCGTGTAGATTCAGGATACAATAGTGCATCCTCAATTACAATTGTAGTATCCATAGGTAGAACGAGTGTGGCTTGTCCTGAACCAATAATCGACGCATCGCGACCGGCGATGGTCATAATATTCCCTTTTCTCTTAGTTAGAGTTTGGAAATATTTTATTTCCCTTAATATTGTGTTAGTGGTACAACTGTCCACCAAACATAATTCTTCTTCCATTGAATTATTTTCCCGTAAAATCTATATAGAGTAAGAGAATATTTTAGGATGAAACTTTATTCATATTACTCACATATAAATATATATATACAAAGTATTCATATTACAGTTACAAATATAAATATGATATTATGTTTGAGCTACATAATACGATTGGTCCGTAGGACTTTATTCTACTTAGAGTTATACAAATTATAACATCCATTATTACAATAAAATAGCTGATAACATCAAATGAGTGATGTGGAGATTATATAAGATCTCCATATGCGTCTTGGGTGTATTCCACCATCATTTTGTCAACATCAAGAAGATCTTCATCCTTCTGCCTTGTTTCCTTAGGAGCGCTTTGAGAAGTGCTAGCTTCAAGGTTTTCTTCTTGTTGTAAGGCGTTGAAGTGAGCTTCGGCTTTTTCATGAACTTGTTTGCCTTTCCCAGTGGATTTGATGTATAAATCCGCTAGATGCTTGGGAGTTCGGCATTTGCTAGTACGATGGTTAGTACATCCACACCTTTGACAAATCTCAGAGTTGGTGTTTCGGTCATTTTTCTTAAAGTGACCTTTACCTTTAGATTGACCAAAGATTTTCTGCTTGTTGTTCCTTTTCCACTTTCCATTGAATTTCTTGAAATTCTTTTTGTTGCCCCCATACTTTTTAGTAAACTGAGTGTTAGCATGTGCTTTAGGGAGTGGCATTGAGCCCGTTGGGCGTGTCTGATGATTCTTCATGAGAAGTTCATCATGTTTCTCAGCCTGAAGTAAAGTATATATGAGTTCAGAATACTTTTTGTATTTTTGTTGACGGTACTGTTGTTGTAGTACTCTCATCGAGGGGTGGAAAGTGCACAAGGTTTTCTCAATAAGATCTTCTTCGGAAATTGCTTGATTGCAAAACCTTAGTTTTGAGTTAACCTTGTGAACTGCAGAGTTGTATGCTGCCACAGATTTAAAATCTTGGAACCTTATGAGGGACCATTCTCTCTGTGCTTCCGGCAGCATAACTGTTCTTTGTTGGTCATATCTCTCCTTGAGGGAGTTCCACAAAGCTAGTGGATCTTCTTCCATCAAATATTCCGACTTTAAGTCCGGATGGAGATGGTGCCTTAAGAAACTTAAAGTTGTATATTTGGCTGCCGTGGGGATTTCTCCGGCGCCTTCATCGAGTGTGATGATAGTGGAACCGAGTTTACGGCTTTCAAGGGCTATCTTTGCATCCATAGCCCATGGTAAATAGTTACTACCATCTAGTTCAAGTTTATGAAATTCACGATGCATGACACCAGCCATTTCCTGCATGGTATTATCATGCATAATTTTAGTTTTACTATGAGAGTAAAATATAAGTTACAACAAATGCTTTGGGGAAGCAAAATTTTCAAGTATAGCTGATGCTTTAAACTTGTATGTGTAGACCTCATTTTATGTATATGACACTTTAAAGATAGTCACCGTTGGGGTGTATATCTCACAGTAGTGGAGAACATAGTCTGGTTTTAACCAGTAGATGTTCATATGTCCATTAGCTTGTGTCATACTATATTTTACAAAAACACATTGAAAGTAGTCATCTGTCTAATGACTAGATGTAGACCGCACAGCAAGAGTGGATAGTCTTCAATTTGATGCAGTAGATCACACAATTACCTTGTGATTTGCAAGTATCATATTCGAGGTAATCACATCAATTCGTATATTTTGGGAGAGCACTCGAAGATAGTCATTTTGCCAAAAGAATGGAGGCAAAATGTAGATCTTTCAGCGATAAGGATAATCTGCAAAGTGCAGTAGATGCCTCATCTACCTTGTGATCTTAAAATTTGAATTGTGAATAAAAATTATTGTACTTACATATTCTAAAAGAAAATTTCTGAAGCAATCAAATAAAATATGTACACGTAGTAGTCTGAGACTTTATTTATTACACAATACTTGGTCTAATTATTTAAACTTACAGTACAATATAGACTGAATATAATAAACAGATGTTTTTAATACAATAAAATAGCACTCTCGAATGAACAGGACTGGTTGCTATGTAATATAAATAATACTATAGACATTCTTTGTTGAAAACGCCACAGCACCAGCAGCACTTATTGGATATATTGGCTTGTAGGCCTCAGGGGCGGACCCACGTTCATGGGAGTGGGGGCCTAGGACCCCACTCAAAATATGAAACTCCAGTTATATTTCTTTAAAATTTCAGATTTTTTTGCCAAAACTATGTAAATTTATACAAAGTTTGCCCCCACTCCTATTGTTTGCCCCCACTTAAAATAGTTTCTAGGTCCGCCCCTGGTAGGCCTATTTAGGTGAGGAAACGTGGCCTGGTCCATGCACGTCACTTTATTTCTTGGCCTGTAGGCCATTTGGAGAGGAAGCGGGCGTGCGAGCAGATAAGGAAACAGAGAGAACAGCCACGCATCAGGGTTTCCCCAGAGCGCTGCTTCTCCCGTTCTCATCCCGTGCTCGATCTGGTGCTTAGCACATTACCACGCCAGCCCTCCTCTCCCCATGGCTTCTTCTTCAAGGGAGGCAGGGTGCTCCCCGCACCGCCGCACGACCACCGCCGCAGCTGCTCGCCCCGGGGGCGCCGGTGAGGCCGAGGGCCGCCGGCGACCACGCGCCCCGGACTGCAGCACGGTTCAGCGCCATGGCCGCGGCGTACTGCCGCAGGATGCGGCGCGCCTCTGGCGGAGGCGTGGGAGGGAGGGGCGATGCTGGAGGCGGGGGCGGAGTCGCCGGTGATGGTGGAGGCGGCGTCGACGACGAGCCCTGGCCCTCTTCTTCTTCTTCCATCTTGATGGCACCGTTCAGATCGGGAACAGCGGGGTAACCGTCTGTTTTTGCTGCTGCCGGCGTCGAGGACGGCAGATCCGAGACGGGGCCATATCCTGGGGGAAGTGGTGCTCCGGTAGTTCGTTTGATGGCGTCGGCGACGGAAGCCGCGGTGGTGCGCCCGTACGCGTTGGGCACGGTCCGAACTCGTGCTGCATGCAGTACGGGGGTAGAGGTGGCAGCGCGAGTTCGCAAGGGAACAACTCTTCTCCTCCGAGGAACGGCGCTGATGGTCCTGCATGAAGCCAATCCATCGGAGGGATGTTGAAGGCAGATGGCGGAGTGGCCGGTGCGATGTAGTCGCCGGCGACGGCCGGAGCCGAAGGCACGGCCTGATGTATTGCAGGTATGTCCCCATTTGCAGCAGGGGTCGGAGCGGAGGATCCAGCCCGGTGCACCGTCGGTGCTTTCCCACGTAGTGGGTGGTTGCCTCGCCGGGCATAGCCACGACGACGGTTCTGGCGGTGGTTCCTGGCGAAGAAGCGACGACGAGGGCCACTCCTTGCACCAAGTCCCTGACGGCGACGTGCAACACGGTGGCGATGGGTGCGTGGAAAATGATTGCTCTCTTTCTACAGAAAGCGTGCAAAAGCGAAAGCAACCGACGGCAACTCCCTTCCTGCCATTCTTACCTTTCTGGTGATGGCTCTCTGTCGCTCTCGGCAGAGCAAGTGCTGATAACGTGTGGAATGTAAAAACGAGAGAAGGGAATAAAATGATGGAACCGTTGCTTTCATTGATGGATTGGGAGTATATATACCCCTGGTACCACTACTGGAATATGCTGGTTTGCCGACAGCCAGAGCTGACGGCAAAGGACAGTTTAACTGATGGCAAAGGCTTTGCCGTCAGTGTGCTGTCGGCAAAGGTACCGGCCAAGATTTTATCAGCAATCACCTTCTTTGCCGTCAGCTGAAGGTCGACCGACGGCAAAGACTTTGCCATCAGCTTTGTGGCACGGGCTGACAGCAAAGAAAAGTGGCGGCAACGGCGCAGGCCGAGCTCCGTTAGAAGGTTAACGACAGGCTTTGCCCACAACCGTAGCAAAGCTGGCGGCAAAGCCGAAACCCCTGGGTCCCCTAGGTCCCATCTTGCCCCACACTCGTAGCAAAGATGATGGCAAAGCCGAAACCCCTGGGTCCCCTTGGTCGCCTCTTTGCCGACAGCTGGAGCACAGCTGACGGCAAAGCCGAAAATCTGGGAAAATTTTGTATTCCCAGAGTTGTCAGGATACACAGGCTGCCGCCACGTGTCTTCTTTGCCGTCAGTCCACCGACAGCAAAGCCGTTGCCGTCAGTAAGTTGTAGGCAAAGACCTTCTCTGCTTTTTTCATATTTGTTTTCTGTTAATTCCCTGCATTTGCAAAACATAGATACAAACAACAACATATATATTTGCCCAGCCCCTAAACAGCACCACAAGTGCATCACAAAGTGCAAACAGCACAACACAAGTGCAAACAGCACGAATATATGTAATTAAAGTGCAAACAAGATCACAAAGTATTACAAAGCATCACAAGTGCATCCACAAATACAATTGCATTACAAAGTTCATCTAAGACTACACAAGTGCATTACAAAGTCCCTCGACATCCATCCATATGCCATGCTGCTTTATCAAAATCTGCATAATGAGAAAGAAGTTAGAAGAAGAATACAATAAGAAAGAAGTTATCTAAATTAAGCTAAGCAATTAGAAGAAGAAGTGGAAGAAGAACAAGAACAAGAACAAGAACAAGAACAAGAAGTGGAAGAAGTGGAAGAAGAAGAAGAAGAAGATAGAGAAAAAGAAAGAAGAGAAGTTATCTTTTTCTCCTCTTTCTTCTTCTCTTATTTCTTCATCTCTTGTTTGTTCTTCTCTTCTGGTTTCTTTTAAAACTTTCTAAACTAATTATGTCATTTTTGAGCTCTAATATCAACTAGAATTTACTAAGCTAACTAAACCATGGCTAATATCAACTAGAATTTACTAAGCTAACTAAAGCATGGCATAATCTAAGTTGATCTAAACAATAAGAAGAATAAGAAGGAGAGGAATAACTTACCGAATGCCAAGAAACGGAGGAGAAGCTCCATCTCCGTTGGTCGCTGGGTTGCTAGGGCTCTCACCAGGAGAAGTAAAGGGATCGTGTGATTCAACTCTGGAATGATGCTGCAACAAGGCAAGAGTTAAAATATGTGGTTAGCACGGCGACAGACAATGGTATAAGACCGTGCAAGGTTGGTCATTGAAAGGGAACTCACCGTTCCCACCGGAGAAGGCATCGGCGGAGGGGGCGGCAAACCTTGCTTCTCACACATAGCCTGCAAATTAGTTTCCGAGGAGTCAAAGAAATAGCCTTGTTGCGTCTCACACATAGCCTTGCTTCTCACACAACTGACTTACCGCAACGAAGTCGTGCATGGCCTTCGCATGGGCATTATTGCGTGCCCTCTCCTCCTCAAGCAACCTCTGCGTATTCCGGTCCCTCTCGTCCAACAAGAGCCTGGTGGCCTCCCTCTCCTTCATAAGTGCGGCCTGCAACCACTCCTCAAAAGGAATTTTCATCATCCATCCAGGGACAAAAGAACGAAAGAAATAATGAAGAAAACTAACCTCAATGGCAAGATCAACTGGCCTCGCGCGTTGCCGTATTACAGGAGCGGAGCTCGTTTGCCTCGACTTGATCTGAGATATAGTCTCAGTGATACGGACGAAGCCATCACACATGGCCAGCGTGCCTTGACTCTTAAAGCCACCAGAGATCATTAACGCCTCTGGATCGATAGGATTCTGGCTCGGGTCAAAGTCAGGCCCGCGCAGCTGTTTGACCACCTCAGAATAAGACGTCATCTTGTTGTAGGCGGACAGGCTTGTGTACGCCGACGACCCGTCCCCCTGAGAATATGCCTTCGCCGTCTTGTACGAGCCCTTATGGGCCATGCTAAACGCGGCGTATCCCTCAGGCTCGGGCTGGTTATTGTGTTTGGCCTACACGAAAAGACAAAGAATTAGTACAACAAAAATCATGAACAAACGAATTATTGATGAAACAAAACAAGGCACACATACCGATTTTTTGGCGTATTGCTTGATGTTGGCATTGCCTTGGTGGTGTGGCACACCAACCAATTGGGCACGACGGTCCTTGGCCATAGTGTGGATGCTCAACCAAGCCTCTGTGCACCACCTATCCACTATCATCTCCCAACAATCCATCTTATCGGCCAACCATCTCGGGGGCACCTATGAATGTAAGTTAATGAAGAATGAAACTAAGTATTATAACTAAATAGACCTAACTAGCCCTAAGAATTGATCTTTGGAATGTACATACCTCCATGTACTCGGTCTTATCAAGAAAAATCTTTCGACATTCAGTCTTTGTCTTCGGCTCCCCTTGCTTGGCGTACCAATCTCGAACAGCCTGAACACGCAGCTCGTGCCTTGTGTTATTCAATAAACTCTTGCACTCTTTCACGAGGTTCTTCTTGGACGCCTCCTCCGTCCCCTCCTCGGCCCTAAAGTAACTCCGCAATTATGCCAAATAGATGCACAGATGAATAGTGAAATGATTTGGAAGGAAATAACAATATATAACATTGTATACTTTTTATTGGGTAAAATAATAGTTACCCAAAAATCAGCCAACACCTTGTCGGCCACGCTCACGCAAACAACACCATTGACATGTGTGTTTTCCGGGAGCAGAGCGGCTTGGTAGTGCTCCCACTTGAGTCCTGGCTCGGGAACCATACCCTCACCGGGCAACTGCACTATCCCGGGGAAGTGCTCCCTAAGTAAAGCACCAAGGAGGCAGTTTGGATTCCGGGTATTCTACGGGTAATCCCACCCCCTACATAATGATAAGGCAAAGACATTAGCTACTTGGTGAAATATAATGATATAAGGTACACAATATATATCAACTTACTTCTCGCCATCTGGCTTAATGAACGCCTTGTGCTGCAACTCCAATCGGTCTGGAACTCGTGTCATACCATGTTGGTAGACCGACTTGCTGGCAGCCCCCTCAGCCTCTGCCTCAGCCCCCTCCGCCTCAGCCTCCGCCTCAGCACCCTCCGCCTCAGCCCCCTCCACCTCAGCCTCCGCCTCAGCACCCTCTGCCTCCGCCTCCGCCTCAGCCCCCTGCATCAGTGTCTGCTCCTGGACGGGAGGATCCCGCACCGGTGACACCCTCGTCTGCAAGGGTGAAGTGGCTGAGACAGAAGTAGCCGAGGGTAGTGGCGACTGGCTCCTATCATGCAGCCTCCCTCTCCCACGACCATGTCCTCTGCCTCTCTTCTTTCCTACGCCTCTCCCACGGGGCTCCTCGGCAAAGCTCTGCAACAAAGTTCTCCGTAGCTGCCCAGGTGCTATCCTGAACTTATCCCCGCCTGCCATGTCTCACCACCTGTAACGATAAATAGTTAAATAATTAGTACAAATTCAAGGACAATAATTAAATGAACAATAATAAATACATGAATAATTCAACTAATAATTGAATAATTAAACAACAATGTTTGGATGCATACAAAGTACTAATAGTCTGGATCATCTGTCTCTTCTCCATGGTCAATTGAAGCAAAATCATCATCAGTATCATACGTGTCGTCATGACTGATATCGTCATCGGGTTCAGGGACATCATGTGGAAGGCCTTTTTGTAACCGATCAAGCATTGATAGCTCATCAGCATTGGTAACTTCTTCTACTTCCACTTCTTCCTCATCATCACGTGAGTCTTGTTCCTCCGTGTTCAGGGTGGACGTAGAGCAGTTTCGGGTACGACGTCTGACACCACGTGATTCTTGGAAGAATTCTCCATCATATGTTATTGGGTCAATTTGAGGTTCATAATCGTCTTCATTTGGGGGAGGTGGTCTAAGATGTGGCGGCACATCGAACACGACATACCAACCTTCTAGGTTCTTAACACTTTGACGACAGTATGGCAGATAGAAAACTTGGCTGGCCTGTTGAGCCACAATATAGACATCGGCACCGCTTAACTGCCTGTCTTGTCGAATTTCGACAATCCCAAGATGTTCATGAGTCCGTCTTGTCTTAGTAGGATCGAACCAATGACATTTGAACACAACAACATTTGGAGGATTTTCACCATAATAATGAAGTTCGTAGACTTCTTCAAGTCTTCCATAATACTCGACACCTCCCTCGCCTATAGCAGAGACACCGGAATTGTTTGTTTTTCGACCGGGCATTGAAAGCTCTTTGCTAGCAGTACGAAAGCGATACCCGTTGATGTCGTACTTCTGAAATGTACGGACTTTAAAGTCAAAACCATTAGCTATTTGTCTCAATTCATCGTCGACTTGCTCATCTGAATTAGCCTAGAAGTTAAGAAAAGATAGAGTTTGGTGTGTTACCCATGAGTAATAGCAACAAAGGAAATCACTTATTATATATAAGGGAGGTACCTTTTTTTAAACCAAGAGATGAAACCGGGATAGCCGCCTCCTATCTTTTCAAGAAGTTCATACTCGAGAATGGATTCTTTTTCGATTGCAACACCCATTCGAGAATTGTTCGACGTATCGGCTGTATCAATTAATAATAGTTGTTAGACACAAAACTTGTTAAAAGTTGCGAAACAATGTACAGAGTACTTACTTGATGTATGGCCGAACTTCTGTTAAATTGTTCAATATATACATCGTTAGTGTGCGCCACTCCTCGACACACAACAACTTTGGTTTTCCCACACCAGAAGGTGCGAGCTTCCCTTTGAAAAGGCTGAGATTGGATTCACGTCGTTTGGGGTCGCCCAGATTGTACCGAGGCTTTGGATTATGCAGGCTGTGCATAGTGGCATCATAGTGTGCTGTTACGAAGTTTGCCGCCTCCTCGGTAATGAACGCCTCGGCCATCGATGCTTCAATTCTACGTTTATTTTTACATTTTCCTCGAAGTGTCTTCTGCATTCTTTCAGTTGCGTAGCACCAACGATTTTGCACAGGGCCACCCAATCTTGCCTATGTTGGGAGATGCAAAATCATGTGTTGCATCGGATTAAAGAAACCCGGTGGAAAAATCTTCTCTAACTTGCAGAGCAACTCAGGCGCCAACTCTTCCATGTCATCTATCAAGACACGCGACAACTCTTTAGCAAAAAGAACACGGAAGAAATAGCTCAACTCGGCCAATACTAGCCATTCAGCCTCGGGGATATAGCCACGCAACATCACCGGCATTATCCGCTCAAGCCATATGTGCCAATCATGACTCTTGAGCCCAAAAATTTTCATTTTTTCAATGCTCGCTCCCCTCGCTAGATTCGCAGCATACCCATCGGGGAACAACAACTTTTTTGCACCCACAAGAGGATTTCCCTTATTGCTCCCTTCTCAAGATTGTACCACGCAGGTGGTTTGGACCAATTTTTTCTTCCTTTCGGTTCTCGCATGTTTAGTGATGGCCTATCACACAGAGTCTCCTGGTCAACTCTAGCCTTTATATTATCTTTGCCCTTATCGGTGCCGAAAAATGTGCCAAGAAGGGCCTCGACGATATTCTTTTCAGTGTGCATCATGTCAATGTTGTCTGGAAGTAAGAGGTTTTCGAAGTAGGGGAGATCCCAGATGCATGGCTTGTGGGTCCAGGCGTGTTCCTCATTATAACCCAAGAAATACCCTGGACGGTTTGGATCAGGCTCCATAGATTTTAACTGTTCATTAATTTGTGCCCCCGTCAACGCAGGTGGTGCTGAGTGTTTGACAACTTTACCTTTCATGAAATTCTTCTTGTCTTTTCTGAATGGATGGTCCATAGGCAAGAACTGTCTATGCAAGTCAAAGCAGGAATACTTCCCACCCGCCGGCAACCAATGAAACTTAAGAGGTGCCTTGCACTATGGGCATGGGAACCTTCCAAGCACACACCAGGCAACGAAAAGCGCAAATGCTGGCAGATCATGCAACGAGTATTAGTATCAAACATACATTTAAAAGTTCTCTTTCTTAGCTGTGTCGTATGTGTTGACCCCATTCACCCAAGCTTCTTTCAAGTCATCCATCAGCGGTTGCATGTACACACTCTTCTTCCCCGGGTAGTTTGGCCCTGGAACTATCAACGTCAGAAATATGTGCTTTCTTTGCATAATGGATGATGGTGGAAGATTGAGGGGAATGACAAATACAGGCCAGCAACTATATTTGGTAGCCGTCATACCAAAAGGATTGAACCCATCGAGGCTGATGGCGATTCGACAATTCCTTGGTTCTTTAGCTTTTTCCTGATGTATACTATCGAATGCCCTCCATGTGTCACCATCTGAAGGGTGTACCAACATCGTAACTCCGTGTTCATCTAATTCTTTCTTAATTCCATGTTTGTGCCATGTCATTTGTTTTGTTGTTTCTTCGAGCATGTAAAGTCGTTGAAGTCTTGGTAGGATCGGCAGATACCGTAGGACACTCACGGGGATTTTACTCTCCTGCTTCTCACCTTCACCGTTTTCTACCTCAACATATCTGGAGGACTTGCAAAATGGACAATATGTTTCGTCCGCATACTCTTTCCTAAATAAGGCACATCCCTTCTCACAAGCATGTATCTGCTCATACGGCATCTTGAGTGCACTAAGGATTTTGTCTGACTCATATAGGTTTGAAGGCATAATATGACCTTTTGGTAGAAAGCGCCCAAATAGGGTCATCACTGAGTCAAACAGGTCTCTTCCAATGTTGAACTGGGCTTTCAGAGCCATTACTTGTGCGATGGTATCTAGCTGAGAAATCTTAGTGTGCTCGTGAAGAGGACGTTTTGAAGACTCCAACATGGCATAGAAGGCTTTCGCGGATTCCTCCATCTCTTCATCCTTGTTCCGAGCATCATCAAATTCATTCACCATGTCTTCAATCCCTGTACCATAATCATCGGTGCGCCGACGCGACACCTCGTCTCTGTTACGTTGGGCCGACTCACCATGAAATGTCCACAAGGTATAGCCGGGAGTAAAACCACGCATCTGCAGGTGTTTACCCATTACATCCTTTGTCTGTCGCGAATAATTCTTGCACTTAGTGCAGGGGCACCATGTTTTTGGCTGGCCTTTAGAAAATGCCGTTTCCACGAATTCATAGGTTTTGCTCAACCATTCATCGGTCATATCTCTCTCACTATGATGACGGGTGTACATCCATTCACGACCAGTCATTCTGGCAAGCTAGCTACATAGTATCCACATATAAAACAATATAAATTATCAATTCATCAAGTATGTTAAATTAATTATGGCCATTTTTTAATCATGGTTAATACATTGGGATGCACGGCATGCACACCTACCAGCTACTAGGTAAAGATGGGTCCTAATCCCACCCGAGTATGTGTAGATTGGGTCATTTCCCCATGCTCTGCTCCCGACCCAACGCAAAATTTCGGCAGCACCTCCTCGCTGTTCTCCTGATACACGTCTCGGCAACTAACCGAGAGGATGTGTACCCGGAGAACAACAAGGAGGAGCTGTCGAAACTCTGCATGGGATCCGGAGCAAAGCATGGGAAACGACCCAATCTACACATACCCGGGCTGTCCAAGGATAACGTTGGATAATTCAAAAGAATCACCGTTATAAATATGCAAATGCATGCATATTTATGACAGGAACCCTTTCAAACGGGAGACGCATATTGGTTACGCAACACCTTTGCATTTTAATACTAAAAATACGTAGCTAGATAGTGTCATCAGCACGAAGGCCGGAACAGAGCAAAATAAAGAGGGTGGAGGAGGAGTTAACAAATGTGCTCACTTTCGAATGCAGGGGAGGTCGTCGAAAACCAATCCCTCGCGGAGAAGCTACTGCACGTTTAAATGCACTCAATCAACACAAATACGCACTCGCGGTAATTAAATAATTGCTAACTAAATTTAACTTTTCTCCCCCTTCTACTTTCTCTTTTTCCTTTTCTTCTTCTTCTTTCTCTTTTTCTACTCGCGGTAATTAAATAATTGCTAACTAAATAATTCTCCCCCTTCTTCTTTCTCTTTTTCCTTTTCCGTGTTTGGTTGGGGGAGTTGGAGGTAGGGAATGGGAGTTTAAGATTAATGAGACTAAAAAATTTGTTGATTGGTTCAGGGACTTGGGATTTAACCAGGGAAGGGGAAGGGGAATTACTAGGGCCAACTCCCATCGATCTCTACCCTGGGGAGCCCTGGTAATTCAGCGAAGGAATGGGAGTTGACGTGTGAAAACATATTGTTACTGATTTTGTGGCCCACCTCCAGAAGCAAAAGAAAGAAAAAACTACGAACAAACTAGCTAAATGCATGCGGCAGCATAATTTCTCCTCTAAACAAACCGGCCAACGCTAACTACTTTCTAATCTACGTCAAATAGGAGCCCATCTCTCGTAACCTACCCTTCCTTTTTTTTGTTCATAAGAATTATTCCCACAGATAATTCCCAACCAATACCAACCGCTGGATTGGGACTAAATAGTCCACTACCCATGTAAATCCCTCGGCCAACTCCCTCTCACAAATTCCCAGTCCCTTTCCCATAAACTACCAAAGACGCTAAGTACCTCCTTCTAATTGCTAACTAAATAATTGCTAACTAAATTTAACTAAAAATCTACCACTAAAAATCTACCATTAAGTAATTGCTAACTAAGTTTAACTAAAAATCTACTACTAACAGATCTAACTTACATAGAAAAATAAACTAAAAAAAGAAAAAAGGGGAGGAGGAGCTCACCGGCGAGTCGGGCGGGGATGGCTCGGGGCAGCGGTGGGGCGGGTTTGGCGCGGGGTGGGGCTGGGCTGGGCCGGCGCGGGGCGGGGCTGGCGCGGGGCGGCGCGGGGTGGGGCTGGTGCGGGACGGCGCGGCGGGGCGAGGCGGCGCGGGGTGGGGCTGGCGCGGGGCGGCGCGGGGTGGGGCTGGTGCGGGGCGGCGCGGCGGGGCGGGGCGGGGTGGGGCTGGTGTGGGACGACGGCGGTGGGTCGGGAGAGCACGGAGAGTAGGGAGAGCAGGGAGAGAGAACCGGCCGTTAGGGCATGCAGTTAGGTCGTGTGCACGGGGGAAACAACGGAGCTATGCCGTCAGCTAGCTGTCGGCAAAGACAACCGTTAGGCTTTGCCGTCGGCTGGCTGTCGGCAAAGCGGTGCCCCATTAAGCCGTGGTCGCACGTGGGACCGGGGAGCTCCCTATGTCGTCAGTCTCCCTATGCCGTCAGTGTTTTTCGCCTTTGCCGTCAGCTGGCTGACGGCTTAGACAAAGCGGACGGCATAGATTATCTATGCCGTCAGCCTCTCATATGTCGTCAGTACTTATTTTGGCTGAGGGCAAAGTCTCTTTGCCGTCAGCCCCGTGAAATTGCTGACGGCAAAGCTGAAAGCTGTCGGCAAATTATGTTTTTCCAGTAGTGTACAAGGCAGTTACTACAAGTAGCAACCGACTTAGCGGGGATTAACCCTTTAATTAATCTAATTAATTTATTTCTAACAACTTTCTAGCATGTTTGTCAACCTCAACCCTTTCTTACTTCATGCTTTGCTGTCATCAAATTTATGTTCCAAATTCTACTCCAAGAGAAAATGTGCAAAATAAACATGCCTAGCCATATGCACAATGCATGAAAGAATAAAATAATTGATCTCATTCTATATTGGCGTAAACAATATTGAAATCTGAGATGGGCTTAAGGCCCACGAGACAATTTCATAACTCTCCAAGGGCTCATGTAGGCGATGGTATGGCAAGGGGTGGTGGAAAGTTTAGTCTCACCTCGTTAGTGGAGAAGGAGTTGGACCCTTTTATAAGGCTCTCTCTTCTACATGCTATTGAAGCATGAGAAGAGAAGAGGCCCTCGCGCACTCCTCCTCCGTCGCCCGCATCGCCGCGGGAATGAGCCGAGCGCGAGCTCATACCTACGTGCTTATTTTTACCGATCAAGCTGGCTCATGTACTCCTGGCGCCACTACTGTTGTTGTTGCGACCAACTGACCGACTGGTGGGTATAACTCGTTTATCCCGCTCCTACTTATTATTGTCTTAGGCATATTGATGATTTGCCTATATATATCTACTATCTGTCTCGTACGTGATGTCATGATCAATTATCAGTATGTCATGCTAGTGATTATTTTGTGGATTAATCTAATTGAAAATTTTCTTATTTACTAAACAAACAGGTGAAGTATCTGACATGAACATGATACAGGGGACAATCTTGATTTTTTTATAATCCAGTAAAAATCGAAAGGAGAAATTTGTTGTGGTTGGAAGCTCATATAGTTCCATATAATAGATACACACATGCAAGAGGAACGACTAGTTCGCACTCTTGCGTGTAATGAATTAGACCCACGAAGTACAAGGATTTCCTTGAGAGAAAAATTGATTTAAATCGGAGATATGGAAGGAAACGAGAACAAGAACTCTCCAATTTGTCCACCTTTTGCATCACAGTGGACACGTGAGATACTCAAAACCCATAGCAAAACATCTCATAAAAAGCACCATTCAAGAAATGGACCGCAGATTGAGATGAGCCATTTGGATCAAGCCACATCAGAAAAGGAGACATCCATAGTGGAAAACATGGCGATATGCTTGCTACGTTTTGCTAATTAATGTTGCTTAGCTGTAGTGTTGAACTTTGTTGGATTTGTTTAGTAGCCCTCGTATCCCCAGCCCATTACGTATTCAGGTTTCAAGTGTTGTTTCTTGCATTTCTTTTTTATTTATTTCAGGATTTTCGGCGATACGTTTTTGGTGAGAGGAGACGTTTCTGTTGATGACAAGGCGCCTACAATGACTTCGTAAATCTTAAGATGATATGTCGACTCATTCTTTCGAAGGTGCTTATAGAAATAGGGTATACATGTATATGGTTATAGGAATGAGTGTATGCGCGTGTATATGATCGCTTAGAAAAGATAGCTGGCTTCGCCCCTGCCAACGCTCGTATACGATTGATGTGGACGTCAAGACATGCCGCGTCTCCTTAACAAAGATCGCAATCCCGTAAAAAACAAAGATTGCAATCCCTAGGGAACAATAGACCGCACTTAGTGACACTGCCGGCGGTACACTTTTGTTACTTCATCTACGAAGGCTTGGCCTTCAACTAGATATCTGGACGTAACACGATGATGGAGGGGCTGAGGATGGTGGTCTGTGGCTTTGCACTCCAGATGTCGTGCTATGTTACGAGTATGGTGGGGTTCTCCCTCACTTACAGATACGAACTTGGATACAAAGGAGAAATGAAGGAAGACGAAGCAATGAAGTGTTCTGGTTCTTGACAAATCTCTCCCCTCTTCTTTCCCTTACTTATCTTTTTCCCTGCTGGACTCGCCAGGCTCTGTCCAGCTGGCGATTGACAATGAGTATGGCGCGGCTTAACCGTAAGAGCATCTCCAACAGCCGCGCTATACTAGCGCCGCGCAGCAAAAAAAGGGACTATAGCGCGCGCGCAACGCGGCCGACAGCTCCAGCGGGCGCGCAAAAAACGCGCGCGCGCTAAAACGAGTTGGACGCGCTGGCCATAGCCTCATCCCGCGCGGTTAATTTCGGGCGTCCACTTCCGCGCGCGGCAGACTCGAGCGCGCGCGCGAACTCGCCCTTTCCTTCCTCCTTCGCACACGCGCGCGCCGGCGCCAGCGCCCCGGCCACCATGGACGCGCACACCGGCGCCCCGCTGACCCCGCTGTACAGCCGCGACCCTCCCGCCGCCGCAGCCGCCGCCGAAAACCCTAGCGCGGCGAGCGTTGGCGCAGGCGCCGCCGCCGCCACCGGAGCTCCGCCGACCGTCGGCCTCGCGCGCAGCCTCTTCTTGCCGCCGCGGATGACCACGCCGACGGGTGGCGTCGCGCCGGCGCCGTCCCGTGCTGCCGCCGCGCCGTCAAAGCTCCCCAATGCGTCGGAGCCGAAGAAAGGAAAAACATCCGCGAAAAAGAAGGCGGCGGACGGCTCCGGCAGCTCGAAGCCGAAGAAGAAGCTTGCAGGGCGGCGGACGGGCGCGGCGTCTACCGAAGCGCCGATGAGCTCACTCGTTGAGCCGGCGGCCGACGCGCACCACGTGTTTGACGAAATGCTCCCAAGGTGAAAAAAATTCCAACTTTTACTTTCTTGTTATTTTTTCCTATATTTGAAAGCTGCTGGAGCGGCGCGCGCTGCATTTTAGCGCGCTGCTGGAGCGGAGCGCGCGCGCTGCATTTTAAAGCTGCTGCTGGAGCCAGCGCTGCGCGACGCGGCAAACCAGGCGACCAGCGCGCGGCAAACAGGTTTTTTAGGCGCGACGCGTAGCGCGGCTGTTGGAGATGCTCTAAGCCGGCAGAGCAGGAAATTGTTGATGTAGCAAGAAAGCTTCCTCCTATGAATCATGATCTGTAGAACGGTCTTTCCAACGTACCTTGACACGAGGTATGATCTTTGTGACAGCCCGATGCCGACGTTCCGGAAGATTCCCCTCCTATTCCGTTTTCGTTGTGTGGTTCGTTTGTCTGTCGCATTCAACATCGCATCATGCGCATCATCTGCATTGCATCGGCATCTCCGTTGTCGCCAGTTTTCAAACTTGCATCCGTTGTTAGTTGCCGGTTCTCGTCGTTGTTCGTTCTGAGCCCGACCGCACTCGCACGCGCCCGCGACATCGTTCGATTCCGGTTTTTTAAAAGTGTGCGTAAAACTTTCTCTGATCGGGGTGAAACTTGGCATGCGGTCGTAATTTGTTTTAGTTAGACCGCGTGTCGAATTTCGCCGCGATCGGAGTTCGTCTGGTACCCGAACGGTCGACCGTAGCGGCACCGTATTCGGTCTATCGTCGGACGTTTTATCGGTGTTTTAAATTACGTTGTCGGGTGCCCGTTTCCCTCTCGTCATAGCCAACACCCCTCTACACGGCCTAAACCTAACCCTAGGACGTTTCCGGAGCGTCCGATCTCAATCGGAGGGTCCGAAAACGCCCGAAACCCTAAGCCTAGTCCTTTCCTTCTATAAATGGACAGCGAATCCTCCATCTCCTCGTTTTCAGTGCCCTAACCCTAGCCAGCCAGCCTTCCACCTTCTCCTCGCGCCGCCGGGCCCACGAGCCCGCAACCGGCCCGCCCGGGCCCGATCTGGACCGTGCAGCACCAGCCGCCGCTTGCTCCTCCCTGCCTCCTGAGATCCTGGTTGCTGCCCCCTCGCCTCCAGGGTGCCGAGCCGAGCGCCGTCGTCCCTCGCAGCCTTCGTCGGAGTTCCACCGGAGGAGCCGCCGCCACTGGAGGGGCCCCGCCTCGTTCCCGCTGGCAGCCACCGCCCTAGCGCGCCCTGAGTGTGAGCCTTCCTGCCGCGTCGCGCCGCCATGCGATGCCGCCTCGAGCTGCGTTGCCCGGAACGGATCCTTCCTGCCCGGATCCGCCCATGGCCGCGGGATCTAGTCTTCCTCGCCTGCCGGCTCTGCCCCTTCGCCGGCGTTCGCCCCGGTCGCTACAGCTGCTCCTGCGTGTCTTGGGAGGGAGACGAGGGAACCGCCCGCGCTGACCGCGCCGTCCCCGCGCCGGACAGGTGGGCCCCGCTCCGGACCGCGACCCCGAACCGGCCTCCTTCGGCCCAGTTCGGCCCCCCCTGCCGCGCACCGCCCAGGCCGGCCCAGCTCGCCCCCGAGCCAGGCCACCTTCGGCCAGTTCGGCCTCCTCTCGGGCCAAGGCCCCAAGATGAGCCCCGCTGCGCCCTTTATTTTATCCGCATGTGCGTAGTATTAGTATGTGGCGCCAATGCTTAGTTTCGGCCCGATAGCCAGATCTGGCCCGCGTAGGATTTTATTAATTTTGGCTATTTAATTCTTTTTCAGAAAAGGGCATATTTTCAAACGCGTGTAGTTTTAAATCCGTGTGTCGGATCGGAGAATATTATATATGTAAAACGTGTAGTTTCTCGCGTAGAACCCGATTATAATACTTGCATATTTAGTTGACGTAGTTTTACGTGCCGAACGCCTAGTTTAACGTGATGTCCTATATTGTTTCGTCCCGTATTTATTTTTCTTGCGGTCCGGATTGCTGGAGTGCCTTAGGTAAAATGCCCATATTTTAGGGACCATTTTTTTATGCATTTTAGAGCGGTTAATTGTATTTTTACATGTAGGGATTTTCCGGTAATTTATTTTCCCGCGTATAGGTTTTTTTCTCGCATTTATGTGCGGCATTATTTTGTGTTGCAAACCCCACATATTTTATATGTTTTCGGGGTAGAAAAATCCATGGAATTTTTCTGTTCAATTAGTTTTAGCTTTTGAGCAAGTTTGTTCGCGCGATATTTTGCTATGTTGCCCTTTTGTTTAATTCGTAGGATTTATTCCGTGCATCGTTTGTCGGAGTTGTCAACTAGAGAGTTAATCTTGGGTGTTTAGACTAGCCCCTAGTATTTTTGGTTGCAATAGAAATGCATGTTTAGGTGTGTTTCGATAGCCCTCAAGTTGCTAGAAATAGTGCTGATTTGGAGGAGCTGAAATATTTCTAAGTCTGAAATCTGTTATATTTTGTTGCTGTCTTGACTGGCTTGCATCTTGTGATCTGTAGCTCTTTTGAGGTTGGTTCAATGGAGTTAGTTGTACCCCTTGTGTTTCTCTAGCATGCTGTAAATTTTTCATGCCATTTGGAGTCCTGTAGCTATAGGTTTTTATGCTGTCAATATAGCTTCGGATCGAAAACTGCACTTTCATGAGGTGTAATTTTCACTAAGTCTGAAATAGTGTGTGAGATGCCATTTTGTGTCTTCTTTTCCTAGTGCTCCTTGCTTCCATGCTAGTTGTAGTTAGCTGTTCGTAGTAGTGCTTCTTGTCCTCTTCCGTGCCATGCCTTGCTTGAGCATATCGGAGTTGTGTAGCCGTAGTTGTGAGGCGTAGAAAGTGCTATGTGGCTGATTTTGGCAGATTGTAGTGATTTCTTGATTTGCTCGTATCTTTTGAACCGTAGCTCCGTTTTGATCGTGCCCTACATGGAACTTGCTTAGAATCTCGTGTAGTTTCATTTTCTCTTGTTGGTTGTATGATTTGAGGTGCTTGTAGCCGTCGTTGCACGCATATTGCATTCATGCCATCATATCTTGCGGTGTTTGTAACTTTTGATCCGTAGCTCCGTTGGAGATGATCTCTATGTGTAGATTGCTTGCCATGACGCGTAGAATCACGTGAACCTATTTGTTTTGCTGTTTAACAACTAATTAAATGCGTCAGTTCAGATCTGGACATAATTGTAAATTAACATGTGAGGTCGTTTCGGAGGTGCTATAAGTCATTTCCGACCTTATTCAAAATGCCTAGATAAGTAGTTTAATTTGCGCTTCACCTCTTGCCATGTTTAACAACATTTAATATTGTCGTGTACCTAATTGAGATAGAACGAAATAATCCGTATGTGGAGTTTCGTCAATATGTAACTCGTTGCATATTGAACTTTACTTAATGTGTAGTGTTTGATGTGTGGATTGTCATGCCGTGACTTGCATGTATTCAGCTGCTCATGCATCATATGTGTTGTGCATCATGTGGTGAATTTCGTGTGTTGATTTGTGTTTTCGGTTTGCTTCGTCTCGATAGAGTACCACAGCGTGTCGGATTGTGAGGACCCGTTCGACTACATGGGTTCGTCTACTTCACGGAGGCATTCTTCTTCCAAGCGGGATCTCAGGCAAGATGGTCATTTCCCCAGATACCATTACTATCATTACCATGCTAGTTTTATCGCTTCTATCGATTATGTCTCGTTGCCTACCACCTGTTAAATATCACCCTCTCAACAATGCCATGTTAACCTTCAACCTGTTCAACCTAGCAAACCACTGATTGGCTATGTTACTACTTGCTTAACCCTGTTTTAGCGTTGCTAGTTGCAGGTGCAGTTGCTTCCATGTGATAACATGGGTTCCTTATTATATCACCCTATTTAAATGCTATTTAATTTAATGCACCTATATACTTGGTAAAAGGTGGAAAGCTCGGCCTTTATAGCCTGGTGTTTTGTTCCACCTTTACCCCCTTAGTTTTCGGCTACCAGTGTTATGTTCCATAAATGAGCGCTCCTAACACGATCGGGGTTGTTATGGGGACCCCCTTGATAATTCGTTTTAGATTAAGACTGGTCTGGCAAGGCCCAACTTTGGTACTACATTTGCCTAATAACCTAATAAAATTGCATAGGGACTTTCCGGACCCCGAGGATAATTTAATCAACCCCCCCCCCCCGGGCCAGTGCTCCGCATGAGTGTTGGTCCACCCACCTACCAGTCGGCGGTGCCACCTCGAGCAAATCAAGGTTTGGCTACCGTCCACTATGCATAAACGGTGTGTCCTGAGAATGAGATACGCGGCTCCTATCGGGTTCGTCGACACACCGGGTGACCTTGCTGGATTAGTTTTACCTTTCACGAGATATCTTGTGCATCGGGATTCTGGTGATGCTTTGGGTAATCTCAGAGTTGAGGTTTTTCACTAGGGAATCCGACAAGATCGCGAGCTTCGTGATTGAGGATTTCTATGCGGCTTGTGGTAATTTGTGATGGACTAGTTGGAGCACTCCTGCAGGGTTAAATCTTTTCGGAAAGCCATGCCCGCGGTTATGTGGCAACGTGGAAGCTTTGTTTAACACTGGTTCTAGATAACTTGAAGTTAACTTAATTAAAACATGCCAACTGTGTGCGTAACCGTGATTGTCTCTTTCGTGAGTTCCTTCTCCGATCGAGGACACGGTGGGGTTATATCTAACATAGGTAGGTGTTCAGGATCATTCATTTGATCATCAGTAGTCACGTCTGTTATGCGTAGATCTTCCCCCTCTTATTTCTGGTATTCGTAAGTTAGCCTCCAAAATATATGCTTAGCCGCTGTTGCAACCTCACCACTTAACCTTACCTCACCCATCAAGCTTTGCTAGTCTTGATACCTTTGGAAATGAGATTGATGAGTCCCCTGTGGCTCACATATTACTACAACACCAGTTGCAGGTACAGGTAAAGGTTACTTGGCGCGAGCGCATTGATTGTTCATTTGGAGTTGCTTCTTCTTCTTCTTCTTCATCGATCTAGGATGGGTTCCAGGACGGCAGCCTGGGATAGCAAGGATGGACGTCGTTCTTATTTTTCTCGTTTGTTTTCGTCCGTAGTCGGACCCTGCTCTTACTCTTGATGATTATGTATTGTACTGATGTGACTCTGATGTAGCTTGTGGCGAGTGTAAGCCAACTCTTTATATATCTCTTCTTTTTAGTACATGTACTTGTAACGATATCCATTCTTGCGACACGACGAGATGCGCTTCTATCCCTGACGAGGCCCTCGTGCCAAATTGAGGGTAGGGTCGCATCTTGGGCGTGACAAGTTGGTATCAGAGCAAGGACCGACCTAGGAGCCCCCTTGATTGATCGAACTTGGACGAGTCGAGTCTAGTGAAAAAACTTTGAGTCTAGTTATATATCGGAGAGTAGGATTCTTTTTTCTCCTCTTTTATGCTCTAGTGAGGAATCTTGACGTAATAATTTATTCTACTCCTCTTCTCACTCAAAAAAAAATTAGGATCACGCGGATATTTTTGGAATCTATATGATGCCGATGTGACGGAGTTCTTTCTTGGTGCCTCCTGTCTGACTTGATTTTCTTCCGGGGAGTTGAGCTCCAGGGGATTCTTGAGCACATCGCTATCATTCAGATTTCTTAGTATCTCAGAACGAAGGATGTTCATAATTTCTTCAATACTAGTAGTGGTGAGATAACCCCGATGTCCCGAGTACTGGTGCAGATTGTTCAGGAGTACTGCCATACTTTGTATCGTTGTGATCACGACGGTCTGTTGTAGATGAAGGTCCGAGATTCTGGTTGTGTGTTGACGGATGTGATACAGGTGACGGGTTAGTATAGGAGTTGTGTGATTATTACTCCTTGTATCCGTGTACCAGATTGCATGACCAGATATTTCGGGAATTCATAGGTGGGAATTCAAGTAGTTGCTTATAGGACAATCTTCCAACAAATGCATGATGTTAGGTTGGGGTTCGACATCTAGTGGATTCGTTTGTTCACGGTCGACTTACAGCGGTACACGTTGTGTCTTAAAGAGTCCTTGTAGCTTGCTACGACTCGGGAAAACTTCGTATGTCGGGTGCACTGCCTTGCACTTGATGGCTACTATAAAATCGAGCCCGTGCGATCCTGTCCACGAAAATATCGGACGAAATCTTTCTCATGAGTTTGTTCTGGCTTGCTTCATAAGCCGCACCCTTTGTTTTGTTGAATGTGGTAATTCAAGTTGCTTCGATGTCAAGCGGTGACTTCAGATCTTTTCTAAGCAGTGTTCTCATATTTCTATGAGAGTGATAATCCTTTTGCTTAATCATTTGTCTTATTAATTCTTGTCAACCGGAGTCGTCATGTTAATTCAATTCAAACGGTGTGCTTCTCTTCAGTGAATCAATCCTCTCCAATTTTTACAAATCATTCTCTCAATTATTTCCGGAGTTGTCTCATCTAGCCCAAGTTGTCTTTGTTTTTCCCCATCCTCCCACCCTTTTCTTCAGTCATTCAATTTTCATCCTAGAGTTTTCTTTTCATTGTGCTTCCGCTGTCTGTTCTTTTCTCTCTTACCCGGTGATTCGTTGTGAAGATTCTCAGGAGCTTCGTGTTCATCTTTATTCAATCTTGTCATCCTTACCGGTGAATTCAATTTAGTTGTCGGTGTCATCTTATCCATTCATCCTTGTAATTCTTTCCTATATTAGAAATTCTTATGAGCCTATCTTGTTGCTAATTCCTCTCTCTTTCTATCCGGAGTGTTAAGATATTTTAGAAGTTTTTGTTTCCAATCTTTTCAACTATTTTGAGGTGCTCAACCTCATCAAGTTTTCATTTCTACCGGTGCAATATCTCTCTTTCTAGCAATCTTTTCAACGGTGGTTTCTTTGAGTGGGCCCATAACCCACAGATTCTTTCCCAGGATCTTTCCTGACGCTTTTAATCTTTTCCTGGAGATCATTAAATCTTTCAACTATGACGTAAGTATGAATTTCATTAGTCATATTCATTCTACAAGATCAATTGGAGTTAATTCTCATATTTGGCTCAATCTTGCATTCTTCTTTTTTTCCGGAGGTCTCAGCTATTCTTGGTGTTGTTCCTCGTCATCATTCTCAGCTTGCAAATTCGAAGGAGTGTTTGTCTCAGTCTTGCTCGATTCTTGTAAAGATTGTCATTTCAGCTTCGTGGCATTATCTTATTTGCTCCAATCATGAGTAATCCCTTTCGTGCTATCCGGTGCTTTTCTGAGTTGTTTTCATTCTCGATCCTCCGAAGGCCATCATCCAGAAGATTCTTCGTTCTCAGCTTTCAGCTTTCATCCTCAATTCTTCTCATTTATTGTCTCTTCGTTCGTCTCTCGTTTACCGGTGCCTTGTTCAAGTTTTCTCTCAGGTGGCTCATGATCTCTTCATTCTCAGGTGTTTCCATGCATTCTTGGAATTTCCCATTCAGTTGTGAATTCTTACCGGTGCGTCCTGCAATCATGCTTCATGTGGTGCATATCTATCTCTCTCTTCAAGATTCTTTCAAGAAGAATAAGTCATATGCTAAATCCGTTGCTTGTCATCAATTTAACTTGATGAAGGATAAGCATAACATAATTCTTATTCTTGTTCATAGTGTTTTGAATTCTTCTTCCGGAGTAGTTCATGATATCAATCCATTCTCAAGTGTTCTTCAAGATTATTGTTGGAGAACCTCAAGTATCCTTTCTCTTGCATTTTCAAGTGCATTTGTTCTTCCTTTATCCTTGACGTGGTATTATAGCATTCTTGTTAGTGTAGGAGCCTCGAAGAGTTTTCCTCTCAAGTATGAGATAATTAAACCCACCAATTCTATGATCATGAGATATTTCAACCCATGATTTCTTCATTGAGCTATCTTGGTTTGGATTTCACCTAAAGCTTTTCCTATGGATTGTTGCTATCATGGTGCTTGTCATTAATCCAAGTTCTCAATGTATCCTCTTGGTGTAAGAAATTGTTCATATCTTGTTTCTCCCAATCTATCCTTGTTCCTTTTAGTGGTTGGTTGTCACCTCATATTTGTTGAGATGATTTTCATAAGCCCACTACTGTCTTGTTCTTTTCGTTGTTGTTTTTCCAACAACTCTGTTCAATTCTTCTTGCAAGGGTGCTTGCCAAGTTCATTTGAGATAGTAGTTTTCATTCTTTTCTTCATTCTCTTCTTCCGCTTGAGCTAGTTCCTATTCTATTGTTCCGGAGGCTTTGTGATGTTGCTCTTTTGGGTCTATTATGTTGTTCTATCAAGATCATGGTGTTCCCTTGCTCTATTTACTTGTTTGTTGTGATTATTGTCTATTTCTTCCACCTTGTCGAATTTTTTGTCCCATTTTCCTACCGAAGTGCTGCCGAAATTTTCTGTGAATTCTTGCTTCTTTCTCATGTCAGTCATCATCTCTTTTCAACCTTCAAGGATTGTTGGTGTCACTCATTTGTCAAAGAAGCGACTAAGTTCTACCCCTTGTTCTTCCTCATCCTCTTCCCCTTTCATTCTTGGATCTCGGGGCGAGATCCTCTTGTAGTGTAGGAGAGTTGTGACTCCTGATGCCGACGTTCCAGAAGATTCCCCCTCCTATTCCGTTTTCGTCGCGTGGTTCGTTTGTCTGTCGCATTCATCATCGCATCATGCGCATCATCTGCATTGCATCGGCATCTCCGTTGCCGCCAGTTTTCAAACTTGCATCCGTTGTTAGTTGCCGGTTCTCGTCGTTGTTCGTTCTGAGCCCGACCGCACTCGCACGCGCCCGCAACATCGTTCGATTCCTGTTTTTAAAAGTGTGCATAAAACTTTCTCTGATGAGGGTGAAACTTGGCATGCGATCGTAATTTGTTTTAGTTAGGCCGCCTGTCGAATTTCGTCGCGATCGGAGTTCGTCTGGTACCCGAACGGTCGACCGTAGCGGCACCGTATTCGGTCTATCGTCGGACGTTTTATCGGTGTTTTAAATTACGTTGCCGGGTGCCTGTTTCCCTCTCGTCATAGCCAACACCCCTCTACACGGCCTAAACCTAACCCTATGACGTTTCCGGAGCGTCCGATTATCTCAATCGGAGGGTCCGAAAACGCCCGAAACCCTAAGCCTAGCCCTTTCCTTTTATAAATGGACAGCGAATCCTCCCTCTCCTCGTTTTCAGCGCCCTAACCCTAGCCAGCCAACCTTCCACCTTCTCCTCGCGCCGCCGGGCCCACGAGCCCGCAACCGGCCCGCCCGGGCCCGATCTGGACCGTGCAGCACCAGTCGCCGCTTGCTCCTCCCTGCCTCCCGAGCTCCTGGTCGCTGCCCCCTCGCCTCTAGGGTGCCGAGCCGAGCGCCGTCTTCCCTCGCAGCCTCCGTCGGAGTTGCACCGGAGGAGCCGCCGCCACTGGAGGGGCCCCGCCTCGTTCCCGCCGGCAGCCACCGCCCCAGCGCGCCCTGAGTGTGAGCCTTCCTGCCGCGTCGCGCCGCCATGCGATGCCGCCTCGAGCTGCGTCACCCGGAACGGATCCTTCCCGCCCGGATCTGCCCATGGCCGCGGGATCTAGTCTTCCTCGCGTGCTGGCTCTGCCCCTTCGCCGGCGTTCGCCCCGGTCGCTGCCGCTGCTCCTGCGTGTCTCGGGAGGGAGACGAGGGAACCGCCCGCGTTGACCGCGCCGTCCCCGCGCCGGACAGGTGGGCCCTGCTCCAGACCGCGACCCCGAACCAGCCTCCTTCGGCCCAGTTCGGTCCCCCTTGCCGCGCACCGCCCAGGCCGGCCCAGCTCGCCCCCGAGCCAGGCCACCTTTGGCCAGCTCGGCCTCCAGCCGGGCCAAGGCCCCAAGGTGAGCCCCGCTCCGCCCTTTATTTTATCCGCATGTGCGTAGTATTAGTATGTGGTGCCAATGCTTAGTTTCGGCCCGATAGCCAGATCTGGCCCGCGTAGGATTTTATTAATTTTGGCTATTTAATTCTTTTTCAGAAAAGGGCATATTTTCAAACGCGTGTAGTTTTAAATCCGTGTGTCGGATCGGGGAGTATTATATATGTAAAACGTGTAGTTTCTCGCATAGAACCCGATTATAAGACTTGCATATATAGTTGACGTAGTTTTACGTGCTGAACGCCTAGTTTAACGTGCTGTCCTATATTGTTTCGTCCCGTATTTATTTTTCTTGCGGTCTGGATTGCTCGCGTGCCTTAGGTAAAATGCCCATATTTTAGGGACCATTTTTCTATGCATTTTAGAGCGGTCAATTGTATTTTTACGTGTAGGGATTTGCCGGTAATTTATTTTCCCGCGTATAGGTTTTTTTCTCGCATTTATGTGCGGCATTATTTTGTGTTGCAAACCCCACATATTTTATATGTTTCCGGGGTAGAAAAATCCATGGAATTTTTCTGTTCAATTAGTTTTAGCTTTTGAGCAAGTTTGTTCGTGCGATATTTTGCTATGTTGCCCTTTTGTTTAATTCGTAGGATTTATTCCGTGCATCGTTTGTCGGAGTTGTCAACTAGAGAGTTGATCTTGGGTGTTTAGACTAGCCCCTAGTATTTTTGGTTGCAATATAAATGCATGTTTAGGTGTGTTTCGATAGCCCTCAAGTTGCTAGAAATAGTGCTGATTTGGAGGAGCTGAAATATTTCTAAGTCTGAAATCTGTTATATTTTGTTGCTTTCTTGACTGGCTTGCATCTTGTGATCTGTAGCTCTTTTGAGGTTGGTTCAATGGAGTTAGTTGTACCCCTTGTGTTTCTCTAGCATGCTGTAAATTTTTCATGCCATTTGGAGTCCTGTAGCTATAGGTTTTGCTGCTGTCAATATAGCTTCAGATCGAAAACTGCACTTTCATGAGGTGTAATTTTCACTAAGTCTGAAATAGTGTGTGAGATGCCATTTTGTGTCTTCTTTTCCTAGTGCTCCTTGCTGCCATGCTAGTTGTTGTTAGCTGTTCGTAGTAGTGCTTCTTGTCCTCTTCCGTGCCATGCCTTGCTTGAGCATATCGGAGTTGTGTAGCCGTAGTTCTGGGGCGTAGAAAGTGCTATGTGGCTGATTTTGGCAGATTGTAGTGATTTCTTGATTTGCTCGTATCTTTTGAACCGTAGCTCCGTTTTGATCGTGCCGTTCAGGATCATTCATTTGATCATCAGTAGTCACGTCCGTTATGCGTAGATCTTCCCCCTCTTATTTCTGGTATTCGTAAGTTAGCCACCAAAATATATGCTTAGCCGCTGCTGCAACCTCACCCCTTAACCTTACCTCACCCATCAAGCTTTGCTAGTCTTGATACCTTTGGAAATGAGATTGCTGAGTCCCCTGTAGCTCACATATTACTACAACATCAGTTGCAGGTACAGGTAAAGGTTACTTGGCACGAGCGCGTTGATTGTTCATTTGAAGTTGCTTCTTCTTCTTCTTCATCATCGATCTAGGATGGGTTCCAGACCGGCAGCCTGGGATAGCAAGGATGGACGTCGTTCTTATTTTTCTCGTTTGTTTTCGTCCGTAGTCGGACCCTGCTCTTACTCTTGATGATTATGTACTGTACTGATGTGACTCTGATGTAGCTTGTGGCGAGTGTAAGCCAACTCTTTATATATCTCTTCTTTTCAGTACATGTACTTGTAACGATATCCATTCTTGCGACACAACGAGATGCGCTTCTATCCCTGACGAGGCCCTCGTGCCAAATTGAGGATAGGGTCGCATCTTGGGCGTGACAATCTTCCCTCCATGCTGAATGAGTCTTGTCTGCACCACAGCTTCCGGTTGAAGAAGACAAAGTGGTTTTATAATCACCATACCGATATCCGGCTCAAGGCTGCCTTGGGAGGCACTTGCTTCTTCAATTGTGATACCTGAACCACGTTGTGAATCTAGGAGCTAGCTGGTGGATCAATTTTGTATGCAACCTCTCCAACCCGGCTTAGCATTGCATATGGCTCGTAGTACTTCAAGGCAAGTTTCTGATTGCGACGAGCAGCAAGGGAATTTTGCAAGTAAGGTTGGACTTTGAGAAAAACCTGGTCGCCCACCCTGAAGGAGTGTTCACTCTGGCTTTTGTCAGTTTGTTTCTTCATGCGCTGTTGCGCCCTTTGCAAGTGTGACGGAGGATCTCCGTCATGGAGGCACGTTCATCTATCAGTTCCTGCATATCGTCGTTGGTGGCCGGTGTAGTAATGCCAAATGGACGATGTTGATACCCATACAAGCCTTCAAATGGGGTGATGCCCGCCGCCGTGTGATATGTGGTATTGTACCAGTGCTCGGCTAGCGAGAGCCATTTCACCCACTTGGTGGGGGCGTCGTGTGTGGAGCAGTGGAGAAAAGCTTCCAAACATTGGTTCAATCGCTCGGTCTGGCCGTCAGTTTCTGGGTGTCGGGCAGAGCTCATATTCAGGATTGTGTTAGACAGTTTGAATAATTCTTGCCAAAACAAATTTGTGAACACCGGATCACAATCGGAGATGATATGAGCTGGCATCCCATGAATACGATAGAGTTTATCGAAGAATATTTGAGCAACTTGCAGTGCTGTATATGGGTGTTTGAGGGGCAGAAGATGCGCAAATTTTGTGAATTTGTCAATTACCACGAGTATGACTTGATAGCCTTGTGAAGATGGAAGGCCTTCGACGAACACATTCGGAAATATCTATATAGCACCTTTATAGTCACCCAGTTATGCTGCGATGATACACACAAGTCATTCCTCCGGTGTCGGTGAGTTACGTGATCTTATGGTCATAGGAATGTATACTTGACATGCAGAAAACAATAGCAACAAAATAACACGATCACATGCTACGTTTATAGTTTGGGTCTTGTCCATCACATCATTCTCCTAATGATGTGATCCCGTTATCAAGTGACAAGACTTGTCTATGGCTAGGAAACCTTAACCATCTTTGATCAACGAGCTAGTCAACTAGAGGCTCACTAGGGACATAGTTTTGTCTATATATCCACACATGTATTTGTGTTTCCATTAAATACAATTCTAACATGGATAATAAATAATTATCTTAAATAGGAAATATAATAATTATTATTTTATTATTGCCTCTAGGGCATATTTCCAACAGTTCCTAATAAACCGGGACTAAATTCTGGCCTCACGAACCGGGACTAGTGGCAGCATTAGTCCCGGTTCAAAAGCAAATCGGGACTAATGCTTCGAACCAAATCCATGTTTTCTACTAGTGTATGTCAATTTTTCTCGTAGCGTGGCAAAAGCTCGGCTTTCTTAATTACAACAAAATATGGGTTTTCACCCTTTTTTCATTTTATTAGTCTCGTAAAAAAGTTGGGTTGTTCTTTTTCTTGGGCCCCATCTGTAGTATCAGTTTTGGGCAATTTTCTCGAAATCACTAATCGAGGAGTACTTCTTTCAAAGAGCACTCCCACCTTCCCAAGTTGCGTCCTTATTTTTTATCTCTTAAACCGTGCGTCTAAAGCTCGAATCATTTTTACCGTTGGGTTACTCGCATTGAAATACTTAAAACTAGATTCTATGTTGATACGTTTTGATGAACTTTTTTTCACAAAAAAACGGACAAAAGATACTGGACGGAAAAACCGTGACTCTCGCAATAGAAAAAAATAGAAAACACGTTTTTTCGTTTTCGAGAGGCATGGCGCGAACGCTAAACCGTGCCTCTCGCAGAAGAAAACCTGCATCTCTTGTGAAAAAAACAGAAAACACGTTTTTTTCATTTCCAAGAGGCACGGGCATCGTGCCTCTCGCCAAAGCAAAAAATGTTCCTCTGTGGAAGCAAAATCGTACCTCTCGCTAAAAAAATAGAAACGCGTTTTTTTCGTGCCTCTCGCGAAAGCAAAACTGTGCCTTTTACGAAACAAAACAGCAAATGTGTTTTTTCACGCAATATTTTTTGAACTTTTTTTATCAAGAAGCTAAGAAAGACAGGTGAAAAACCGAAACACCAATAAAGACTAGAAAAAAGCAAAAAAAAAATAAAAAAAACACTTAGAACGCAACACATGACAATGGCTCAGAGCACGTTAAGTAGCGGCGCATGTGAGCAATCGTTGGAAGGCTTTCGAAGGAATGCTTCTTAACTACTCAAAGTTGATTGGTTTTGGCTAGCAGGCCACAACGGGTTGGCTGGCTTGACAGATCACGCTACAAGCAGATCTCCTCCCCTGGCGAACATCGGGGGGATATCGGCGGCTAAAAAAGAACGTGTCTCTTTGCAGCGGAAATGAGGTATCTGTTTTCGCCAGTATGCATGGAAGCGTATCATTGCATTAATAGGTGGAAAGAGTTACAAGGGTAAAGGATCCTCCAACACGTACACTGCAAGGCATGTAAACTAGTGGTAAGAGGCACTCGAGAGCACAAGAGAGGGGTTGATCAGGCCCAAGCTGTAGTTCAAGTTACATTAATCGCAGCCTCCCTTGACGTTGTCTCGTGAAGAACAGTTTAGGGTCTTTTAGGTTTTTCTTCGCTCCATGGCTCCGCTCCCGGAGCGGATGAAGCTGCAGTACAAAATGTTGGAGCTACCAAATGGGTGCTCCCACATATCCGTGGATTATAAAAAGCTGGTGGATTGCCGAACGTGTCCTTAGAGTCCTCCCACCTTCGCTCGATCCATATGGGTGCCCTGGTGATTGTGATTGTGGATGAAGAAACGACGGAAAGGTCAAGATCCTATTACAGGGTGGCAACTTTGTAGGACCACCACCTCACTTTACGACCTAGGACGTTGACAAGCAGACATGTTCACAACAAGCTTCATGAACATAAAATTCCATCTCCTACATGGTGAACTTGTTGTTGTAACAGGAACCTCGCCAACACCCTGTACATGTAGGCTCACATTACCTTCCGCCTACTGCGTCACAGAAGAAGAGGTAGCCGTACATTGCACTGATTCTGCCGCAGTGGGAAAAGCATACCCACTAACATGTTGGTTCTCTCCAATATCTCCCCAAAATGTTGTGGTTTTACTAGTAGTACTAGTGAATGGCACCATTCTAGAGCACTTAAGCGCAAACACTGATTGCTAGCTAACTAGCAGTAATTGACACGAAATATGGTGGCAAATGAAATCCGTTGACGATATATATATAGAGGCGGACTTCCCTGCAATAATTAATACTGATACACACATATAAGTGTGAGCAGATAAAAATTTGAGGTGCTAGAGCATGATGAAAACTGAATTGCATGAATACATCACAAAATTGTGCTCCACATAAAGTCAGCATGACTGTCTGCGAGAAAATATCCAATCTAACTTTGTAGCAGATGTCTATCCAGCTCAGGTCCAACCCGAAAGAAAAGACACCATATAAGCATGCCTCGAATATGCACAATAATTGATCTCAATCTACATTCCACATTGGTCTAAACAATCGAAAATATGTGACATGAATATTGTACGATACAAGGTACAGGCTGGAAAAATGTGATGGTCCGGCACAAATGGAATGGGAACTTTGATACAGTTTAAAGCTCTTGTTAGTTCTATATAAGATATGCACATACAGGATAGCTCTCTACGTGCTCAGAAGTTCAGTCCATGGAGTATATGAAATGTTCAACTGTAGTTGTACAAAGTTTTCCTTGAGAAAAATATCGATTTGAATTTGGGAGATAGGAGGAAACCAGAATATAATAAGAACCAAAGGACTCTAACTTGTCCATTTTTTGTTTTTGGTGGGACACATGAATTGCTCGGAACCCGCAGCACTGAGAGTTGCTTGAAACTGTGCCTCAGAGTTACTTTATAGTTATTATAACCCATGTTATAGTTTACAATTAGAAGAAATAAGTTCATCAGATTTTGTAATAACTTATAATTGTAAATTTGAAGTTAATTTCTTGCATGTAACCCCAAAGCAGGTTAATTTTAGGGCTCCTAAAAGTTGTAAAGAAAGAGAAAAGCGATATCAGTTGGCTTGAGAGCTAACAATCGCCGGGTAGAAGACCATAGTAGAACACATCTACCTGTCAAAAATGCGCTGAGAAGGGAGGCCTGATGGTTTGTAGATGCTTGTTCTTGTAACTGTTTGTTGCTGAAATCCTTCTAATGTTGCACAGTTCAAGTGTGGAACTTTGTTGTATTTTGTTTAATAGCTGTAGCTAGCAGTGAGCAATTGCTTGTCAAGAATGATAAGTTCATACTTTTAGAGTGTTAAACGGCTGAGATGGTTTTGGAAACTTCTAAACTGCCGGACTTGCCAAATTATATTGTGGGTTATGAAATCCCTTGAGTACAACAAAATGTGCCCAAAATAAGGGAATCCACAAGAATACGGCTTGTTTATGAGAAAAAAATTTACTACTCAAACGTTCACCACCCTGGTAACCTCAAGACAGCGCCTCCCGCAGGCTAGGCAGCGGGACCGCAACCGGCTAGGACAGATATTGCACGCGCTACATGTCACCGTTCGGCGGTAACTACGTCGGACACCATGTACGGGGGGATCTCCCAATCAAAAACCAGAGGAGCCGCCGCCACCCTTCTCCTCGACCCCCTCCCTATCCCCCCTCCCGATCTGATCTAGGGGTTTAAGCCATCACCGCCCCTCTACCCGCTGCTGCCGGATCTCCGTTGGTAAAAGCCCAGATGGGGGTGGGGGCGGTGGCGCGGGCTTCCTCCGCTGCCTTTTCGGGATGAGAGTGGATTTTCAGCACCCGGGTGCCTAGGCACCCTCTATAAATAGTAACATCGAGACAAATAGAAAAAAATTCAAAAAAATCTGAAATTTTGCAAGATCAAAGATGATAAAAAAAATTAGGTGTTTGCAAGTTTTCATGCCAAAAAAAACATTTGAGGAGCTCTACACAGGAAAAACATTTTCATAGTTCAAATTTTGAACACTTTTAGCACTAAATCTGAACCTTGTTTGTACACCTTCCTCTACATGATATTTTGGCATGAAAAAATGTAAGAACCTATAAAATTTGACCATCTTATATGTTGCAAAGTTTCAGATTTTTTCAAACTTTTTTTCTATTTTTTTCTATTTTACTGTTCATATGCTGTTACACCTTTCTCTTTCGGGATACTGTTGCGGTAGAGATCCGGCGGGTGCCCTGGAGATGTGCGTCTTCTGACATCGATGGTGAAGCGGTGAGGGCTCCTCTGCAATCGACGGCTCACCCAGCAGCGCGCGATTCCGAGCGATGGTGCAACTCCGGTCGTGCAGTTTCCCAGCAGCAGACATCACTGAAAAGGACGTGGATGTCGCCTAGAGGGGGGGTGAATAGGCGCTTTAAAATAGTTAAGGTTTAGGCTTGAACAAATGCGGAATAAAACTAACGTTTAATATGTCAAGCACAAAACCTACAAACAACTAGGCTCACCTATGTGCACCAACAACTTATGCTAAGCAAGATAAACAACTAAGTGATAGCAAGATATATTACAATAAACAATATGTCTATCACAAAGTAAAGTGCATAAGTAAAGGGTTCGGATAAGAGATAACCGAGGCACGGGGAGACGATGATGTATCCCGAAGTTCACACCCTTGCGGATGCTAATCTCCGTTAGAGCGGTGTGGAGGCACAATGCTCCCCAAAATGCCACTAAGGCCACTGTAATCTCCTCACGCCCTCGCACAATGCAAGATGTCATGATTCCACTAAGGGACCCTTGAGGGCGGTCACCGAACCCGTACAAATTGCAACCCTTGGGGGCGGTCACCGAACCCGTACACGTGGCAACCCTTGGGGCGGTTACCGGTACCCGTACAAATTGCTCGGGGCAATCTCCACAACCTAATTGGAGACCCCGACGCTTCCCGGAGCTTCACACCACAATGATTGAGCTCCGAGACACCACCAAGCTTCTAGGACGCCAAAGCATCCACGAAGAACAATATCAAGGGTACTAAGTACCAAAGGTAGTAAGCTTCTCAACTTCTCACTTCCACGTATCACCGTGGAGAACTCAAACCGATGCAACTAATGCAATGGCAAGAACACACGAAGTGGTCAAGTCCCTCACACTCAAATCCCTCCACAACAACAAAAGCTATGGAGAAATATGAGAGGAAGAACAAGGAGCTCACAAAGAACTCCAAGATCAAGATCCAAGGGGTTCCCCTCACATAGAGGAGAAAGTGATTGGTGGAGATGTGGATCTAGATCTCCTCTCTCTTTTCCCTCAAGAACAAGCAAGAATCATTGGAGGGATTGAGAGTAAGCAAGCTCTAAGAATGTCAACAACGGAGGTAGAACAATAGCTCAACGGATAGATAAGACCAAGGGGGAAGAAGACCCCCTTTATATAGTGGGGGGAGGAATCAGACCGTTACCCCCACTTTCTGCCCGAGCTCCAGCGGTACTACCGCTGGCTGCAGCGGTACTACCGCTGGCACTCCAGCGGTACTACCGCTAGCTAGTGGTACTACCGCTGGCTGCAGCGGTACTACCGCTGGCACTCCAGCGGTACTACCGATGGGCCCCTGGTAGTGCAACGGCACTACCACCGCCAAGAAAGTCTTTGCAAAAAGGTCCGTCCACGAACAACCGCTAGGCAGGCGGTACTAAGCTCCTGGAGCGGTACTACCGCTGACCAGGGGCGGTACTACCGCCAGCCAGCGGTACTACCGCTAGGGCCAGCGGTACTACCGCCAACTCTAGCGGTACTACCGCTAGGTCCAGCGGTAGTACCGCTTACCACAGAAACAGCCATAACTTTCGCATACGAGCTCCGAATCGAGCAAACCCAAACTTGTTGGATTCAGGACGACAAGGGCTATCCAAACAGCGACTGGAAATCTTAAGACCATGAGGTTATGAAAATGCCAAAGATATAGAGATGTGAGTCCTATATGAATGAAGAACCGGCAAAAACTCCAACATCGAAAACATCATAGTAGATGCATATGGACTCCGTTTTCGATGAACTCGAGCTTGTCACGAAGGTGACCATAAGCTCTAAAACTCACAAAGAGAAACACCAAACAAGAACCAAGAAGTATGATGCAAGGATGCAAATGGTTTGAGCTCTCAACGAATGATACGATCAAGCTACTCACTTGAGAGCCCCCTTGATAGTACAACAATCTATCCTAAACAGAAAACCTATCAAGGGCAAACCTATACCTTGCACCTCGTCCTCTTGAGCTAGATGATGATGATCTTGGCTTCCTCAAGATGGACCACCTTTCTTGATTGTGTTGGCTTGATGAAGACTAGTTGATTGCTCCCCCATACTCACTATGGGTGAGCCACTCTTCAGCATATCTTCACAAGTCCATTGCCACCACAATGGACGGCAAGCTTCAAGCATGATATCTTCGTGTTGATCCACTTGAACTTGCACATCGCAATCTTGATGACGATCACAACTTTACGTCATACTTCATGGGTTGTATGAGATCTTCCCTTTGACGCAAGCCCATGGAAACACACCTAACCCCCACATAGAACTCTCACGAAGACCATGGGGTTAGTACACAAACACGTAATGGACAATGCTTACCATACCATGGGATCACTTGATCCCTCTTGGTACATCTTGTACGCTTTGTGTGTTGATCATCTTGATTTACTCTTTGTCTGAGATCTTGATCAACCATGTGTCTCTATGACCATTCTTTGGATAATACCTTGAATACCATCTTGGTCATCATATAAACTCCTTGAACCCAACAGATGGACTTCAAGAAGTGCCTATGGACAAATCCTATAAATGTAACTTGAGGCAACCATTAGTCCATAGGAATTGTCATCAATTACCAAAACCACATATGGAGATATATGCTCTAACAATCACCCATGGGCATGCTAGATGATGGAGAAGGTCGATCTGGGGGTCCAGCCACGAATGGGATCAAATTTGCCAGCGAAATCTTGGTTCGTCCTCGATCAAAACCGTCAATGGCGGCACCCGTGGGGGTCCTTACCTTGTTGGAGGTGTCGTGGGGCGATTCGAGTTCCTTGTATGCCCTCGGGGAAACCCCAGATTCGGGCTTTCCAAATCGGATGATGGCGAGGTTCAAGTGTCGTCACCCTCATGAGGGGCATTATCTTTGGGGTTGTACATCGGCTAAAGGGACAAGTGTTTGGCTTGGTGGCTGGGCGCAAGTCTTCGTATGCTTCTTGTGTGGTGAACAAGGTGGAGTGGAGTTCCATGTATAGTATCAACTACAGCGAGTCTTGGCAGCAAGGTGCAGCGGGGTCTTAGTGTTGGATGCTGTTTGATCGACGCGCGTAGGAGGTTGGCGTTGTCCTGCATCGTGATGGCGTCGACGGGAGAAGGGTCTATCAAGATCGGTGCATTGATTGATCTTGAAGATGCGACTGCATAATAAGGAGGCGACATATTTTACAGCGTACATGCATACTGAGGGTCTGGTAGACCAGTTAGTGCTCCAGGTTAGCCGGTGGATAACTTTGTGAGGCCATCGAATTTAATGATGTGTGCGGCGTGAGGTCAGAACATGTCATCAATCTTCTAGGGCCCTGTTTGGAACCACTCAGATTATATAATTTGGTTTTTATAATCTATTATGTCTCCAAATAGGATAGATTATATTGCAGTTTATAAAAACTAGATGGTCAGATTATTAAAAACTCATAATCTAGTTTACCCCAGCTAAAATCAGATTATGGATTACTAATGACCCATTACCCTTGGAAACTTGGAGATAATTACCTACTGCCACCGTCACCGTCCTCCAAACATGCCCACCTAGATTATTACCTTTGCAGCTAAATAACAGAGGACAGACATGTCATTATACAATATAAAACCTAGATTACAGTTTATATAATCTGGCCTCCAAACATGTCCATCTAGATTATTTTTATAAACCAGATTATATAATCTATCTTCTAATCCAAATTATTATAATCTATTATGGTTACAAACAGGGCCTAGGTAGGGCAACAGTTTTCGCAAAATGTTTTTGGGTTGATTTATCTTTTTATTTTGTAAAGTCCTTGTTGAATAATGCAATAAAAGATGGCAGTGTGCATCACTCGATGCAGATATCAAGGGCAATCCTCCTTTTCGAAAGAAAAAAATAGCATCCCTCAGCGCCTCTCTTCAATGCAAGCCCCCTCATGTTGTGGCCACTTGATGGTATTTATTTTCTTTTTTTCTCTTATGCTTTTTTTTGGGCGTGTGATGATACCCCAGCAGACCATTTTATCTGGACCGTTTGATACTCGTTGTATTAACATGATGATTGCTTTATTTATAAACTCAGACGAAAGCCTATTTTGAGATAACTTTCACCATCCTCCACCCCTAGATAGAACGTTATTACCGGTTAAATAGATGAACAAACAAGCCCAAAAGTATTGGTACAAACTTTCACCATCCACCACCCTAGAAAAGAACGCTGAAAAACTAGAAACTATTTGAAACAAGAGACCAGTTTCTCATACCTTCTCCACACCGGAGCTCATGTGGAAAGGGGCTGGAAGATACGAGGCTGTCCATTAATTGACGTACCGAGCTTTCAACCGATTCTGTTTGCTGCTGACGAAACGGACCAGCATTTCCGTTTGTCTGCTGTTCTTCATCATGATGAGATGCCTGGTTTGATGGACACAGTCCCTCCCTGCAACCCGTTGCCTGCATATGCACAGCTCGCATTATCCAGTATCTATCGTGGATATTTAATTCGACGTCCAATGAACGGTAAATTCCAAAAAAAATACTATTCCTTTTTAAAAAGTCTGATGTTCCAAATTTCAGCTTGTCCCCACATCTGACGAGGTCATGCCAAAAAGATAAAATGGATCAAAACACTGTGTAAACAGTAAACTCTTTTAAAAGCTTTTGACCTTTATTTTTTTATGTGTGTCCATTGAGGAAAGTGTGAGCTGACGTCCGGGGTCCAAAAATAATTGGACGACGACGAGGAACGGAGCAGATGAACAAGATAAGTCCACACATGATCCTCATGATGCCTTCCGTTCTTTCCACCTTTTTTTTACAAATCACTGACGCAACTTGCTGATCCTATCTAACATAAATAAGTTCAATGCAAAACTGGGTTAAAACCATGTTAAAATTCTCGAAAATCTTATATCGATAAAAGTTGCACCAAACCGGATAATGTGTCACAAATGGTTAACTATAGGGTAAAAACTGAAATTCACTCTTTTTGCTGAGAGCTATTGAAATGTCTGAACTCCACAAAATTTGGCAGGGCTTCACACACATGAACATCTAGTATCAGAAAAAAAATGACTATTTTAAACATATATACTGTTCACCTCGGGTGTAAATGCACCCCAGAGTCAAAACGCCGCGTCCGTATCTCTCATCCCTTTTTAATCTCATTCTGATATTTTATTTGTCAGGTAGTATACAACTCGTCAACTGTATATAACATAATGAAAGTTATGCCTCTGCACATTCATCCTGCAACTGCAACTCTGGTGACATTTCGCCATTTCAGCCCGCTGTTAAGATGCATCATGTGTTTTCACATGTTTAAAATACGGAGTAGTTTACATGTCCATGTCCTTGGCATGAACCAAGTGACAGACCGACCAAGCCTAGTTGTTGCTGTGTCCTCACACAGAGGCAGCCTTCCTGCAGTTGAGCATATGCATAACTGCCTCTGCTGTTAGGTCACTGGGCCTCACAGGGCAAGCACCAGCAATTTCAGGTTCATCCATCTGCTTGCTTCAATGTGCCCTCAAGCAAGCGCCACAGGGAATGCAGGCAATGATGCAGAATTGCAGCCCCCACATCATAGCATCGGAAGGTCTTCACCAAAGATAATGGTCCTAGTAATATCAATATACTAACAGACCGAGTCGCATTACTGACACAAATGATCTATGCACAATCCCTAGACTCATTTCAACGGGCAACCTAGCACAAAATCTACAGAGGTAACACGACCACAATATATAGCCGGCTCACCACGCCGCTGCTCCTCGTAATGCTACGAAATGGTGAGTATGTCGATTGCGGCAGTCGACAGGTCTGCATTTACAGTCGATTCCTCGCCGCGGGCTTTTGTTCTCGGCTCATCCGTTTTTCGATCTGCCTTCGTCTTCGCACTGTCGGTGTCACTCGCGCAAAGGGTTGGGCATGCAGTGCATTCTTTGAAGCGGAAGCAACTGACCAGGTGATCATTGGTTAGACCTGCTGCCTGCATGAAGGAATATATGACCGTCGGGCCCACGCCTCGGAGTCCCCTTCGCACCATGTCTTTGCTAATAATATCTGCCTTGGGGCTCTTGACAGGGACTTGCCTTGGATATCGGATTTTGCTTACTATCTGTTTGTGGTTCAGAAAACCCCAGCAGTACTGGCTGAAGGATCCAAATTCATCTGCAATCTGCATTGGCATTTTGTTTGAAAATTTCTGCATCAGTATAATGAAGCCATGTAACAAGTTCCCGGACAAAAGACATAGATCACAGGAGCATCAGTTAATGGTGATGAAGCAGACATTCCGAACCTTAACTATCTGGCGAGCGTTTTCGATGACTGCTCGCAGTTTTTGCTCTGACAAAAGGGACCTGGCAATGCTCGCTGGCGCTACCAGCTTCTTTTCATTTATGTTGGAGATGGCAATCAGATCGAAGTTCATGAAAAGTTCCCTAGAACATATAGCACAAACATTAGGAAACAAACTATACATACAATTACTTTATTTACTTGCAACTTTAGAGAACCAATACCTGAAAATTTGTCTCTTCTTAAGAATTTCAGGCCATGAAAGCTCTGCTAGTGCACCAGATAATACAAGTAGCTCGAACAATCTCCTGTAAAATCCATGGCCATTGTTAGATATCCAAACTGTTTATTCATGCTAAGCTTCCAGAATATAAATAAGAGTAACAAAGATGGTGTAATATAGTCAACACTTTTGGTACCTGTCATCGTGAACTGGAACCCCCCATTCCTCATCATGGAAAGTGACATAGTGAGGATCTGCTCAGACAATGAACGGGCAGTAGAAGTTTGACAGGTCAGCTTTCTTCATGACAAATGATTCAGAGAGTAAGAATACTTCATCCTTAAGGCAAACGAAAAGCACTGGGCAACCATACTACCATATCATGTGACAACACAACATTATCTAAAGCGAGAATTGGGACTGAAGCTATAGTTTTCTTGGGGTATAGATGAAGCAAAGCATACTTCTATCCCTTATTTTTTGTTTTTATTTTTCTTGTTGGTAAAGTGCCCTTTTCACGGGTCATTTTTACAGTTCCAGCTGATGAGCAAATGATTACAACGTGTTTCTGTAGAAAAGGATGGCTAACAGCGCACTCATTCTGCAAAATCAGTACAAATGGGTTCTCAGGGTGATGGATGTGCAACATTAAAACGCCAATATCTACAGTACATTTAACAAATTACATGCACATTTCTGTATGGAACTGGAAGTAATAATGGTTAGGTGAGCAGATGCTGATGCTGCTGCTAAAGATCACAAAATCCCTTCAAGCAGGTAGAACAAGAATGAAATCTAAAGGAAAACATGCTCACTTTATCCAATGCAGCCTATGAGTAATGTCAAAAGCTCTCAACAAAAAGGAACACTGATATAACAAGATGTAACTTAGATAGTCATATTGTAATCTTTTTGGTTCAGAAATCAGCAATAAGTTTCTAAACCAGAGCTTTTGCAATCTTCACAGAAATTTATGGATGAGTTTCTAATCATGCTAAAACACAAGGAAAAATTCAGGTATTCCTATCCAACAATTCTGAACAAGCACAAATTCAGATTACTACTGTTAATTCATGCTAAAATTAAGATTCTGCACCACATTTTTGGACAATGAATGTTCAGGTGTTTCTAGCCAACGATTCTGAACAAGCACAGATTGCATCCGTATAACTGATCAAATAAACAAACCATCAGGAAGCAAGAACTCACCGGTGGTCGGAGTCACCCAAGCGCACCGCTTCTTCCCTTGGACGGCCTTCGGCGTCACCGGCGCGACAACCTCCGGCACACCGGCATGCTTCCCCACAACCTTACCAGCAGCCTTCCCACGCTTGGCCGCAGCCGGCCGGGGCCAGCTCCTCTCCGTCCTTCCGCCTGAGGACCGGCCGCGGAGCGACTCCACGGAGGCTTCCGAGGAGCAGGACGCGTTGAGGACAACCGCCGGCGCATCGTGCGGCTTCCTCGGCGATGGCAAGGGGGGCGAGCCCCCCTTCCTCGCGTCGCCGTCGCCGTCGACGCCGGCGGTGGCGGCCGCGGCGTCCTTCTTTGCGCCCTGCTCCTCACCCCCCTTGGCCGCGTCGGCGGCCGGAGGCTTCTCCGGCGCGGCCTCGGCCGCCTTCCGCAGCGGCTTGGGGGAAGGCTTCCGCGCAGCGGCCGGGGCCTTGTTGCCCCCCGGCACCAGCACCGGCCTCGCGTCCGCCTCCGGCGCCGCGATGTTGAGGGACCTAACCCTCGGCGCCCCCGCCATGGAAGCCATTCTCGCCCGGCCCGATCTCCCGGCACCAAATTTCAAACTTTTCGCCAATTTCTCTCCAACCAAACCAGGGGACAGCAACACGCAACGCAACCGAGCACGATCTCCGCGCCGCCGCGGAAAACCTCGCCTGCCCCAAAACCAAGAACCTTTTTTCTTATTCTCGTTGCTCTAATCTTGAATCAAAGCGAGCTCCGAGCCAAGAACTCTGATCCCGGGCATGGTCTGGCCCGGCATTGCGCGGACGGAGCGAGCGCGAGAAGCTGGGGCCACGGCGGCGGGCGGCGCACGGAGGAAAGGGGCAGTGGTGCCGGCCTGAGTGGCACTTGCTGTGGGTGGTGGGGACGGGAGACGCGCGCAGGCTCCCGCTTCTGCTTCTGTTCTGCTGCTCCGAGGAGTGGAATCCAAGGGGAGGAGAGTACGGGCGCCCACGGGTTGTTACGAGAGCGACACATTTTCTTTATTTTTTTACAATTCGAAGAGATTTAGGTCATGTTCCGTAATCGCCCACTTCCGCTCCTGTTTGGGACTGCTTCACTCCATCAAAATCAGCTCCGCTTCATCAAATCCACTTTAGAGCAGTTTTATATAGGAGTTATAACCATTTCAAAAGAATGTTTGGCTCTCATTTAGCCCCAACTTCACGGATGAAATATTTGGTGAAAAGGATCTATTTGATTGGATGAGAGGTAAGAAACGAAGGGGTATCCACTTACTGGTGGCAGTGGTGGGTAGTTTTCTTCCAACTCCAGCTTCTATAATTTTATGAAGCACATCCTAGGGAGCTTCACAAAAAACAAGGAGTTGGACCCCAGATTCTAGTTTTTTTTACAGAGCGGTATATCGTGGAGCTACCCTGTTTGGCTTACGTTTTCAAGAGCGGAGCTGAATTTTCTGAAGCAGAGCAGTCCCAAACAGGCCCTTAGACTACAGCTCCATCAACTCTACTCCCGGAGTTGTGGAGCGAAGCTATACCGAAATCGGCCAGTAGGCTAGCTACATAAAGGTAATTCAGAGTTTAAGTCTTAGACTTACATTGATTCTCGTATTTTTGTGATTTATTTGAGAACTTTCAGTGGTGTGCGTGTAGTGATAGGGACGTTTTCTTCGATTACAAAGTCGCTAGTGACGACTCGTCAATCTGAAGATGATGTGCCGAAGGAATCTTTCGGAGATGCCGCTAAATGACGGGATGTGTTATGTTCATATGAATTAATGTATCTGTGTATGTATGAGTGTTTACGTTTGTACTGCCTCAACGCGCTCCCGTATATATGTGTACTTAGAAGTATACTTCGAACTTAGAGCAACTCCAACGGGGCGATCCATTTCGTCTGTCGCCGTCCGTTTGGATCGGCAGGGACAAAAAGTTGGCCTAACGCGCCGACCCAAACAATGCGTGTTCGCTTTTTGTCCGCCTGTCGACCCATTCTCGGTCCAATTTTGCGCCTCATTTGCATCGGCGCGTACACGAAGCGGACATGCGTGGCGCGCGCCTACTGTTGGAAATATGCCCTAGAGGCAATAATAAAATGGTTATTATCATATTTCCTTGTTCATGATAATCGTCTATTGTTCATGTTATAATTGTATTAAGAGAAAAAAATAATACATGTGTGAATAAATAGATCACAATGTGTCCCTAGCAAGCCTCTAGTTGGCTAGCTCGTTAGTCAATAGATGATCATGGGCATTGGATGTCATTGATAACGGGATCCATCATTGGGAGAATGATGTGATGGACAAGACCCAATCCTAAGCATAGCACTAGATCGTATTGTTCGTATGCTAAAGCTTTTTTAATGTCAAGTATCTTTTCCTTCGACCGTGAGATTGTGCAACTCCCGGATACCGTAAGAGTGCTTTGGGTGTATCAAACGTCACAACGTAACTGGGTGACTATAAAGGTGCACTACGGGTATCTCTGAAAGTGTCTGTTGGGTTGGTACGAATCAAGATCGGGATTTGTCACTCCGTGTGACGGAGAGGTATCTCTGGGCCCACTCGGTAGAACATCATCATGAGCTCAATGTGACTAAGGAGTTAGTCACACGATGACGTGCTACAGAACGAGTAAAAAGACTTACCGGTAACGAGATTGAACAAGGAATAGGCATACCGACGATCGAATCTCGAGCAAGTTCTATACCAACAGACAAAGGGAATCGTATATGGGATTGATTGAATCCTTGACATCGTGGTTCATCCGATGAGATCATCGTGGAGCAAGTGGGAGCCACCATGGGTATCCAGACCCCGCTGATGGTTATTGGCCAGAGAGGTGTCTCGGTCATGTCTGCCTGTCTCCCGAACCCGTAGGGTCTACACACTTAAGGTTCGATGACGCTAGGGTTATAGGGAATTGTTATACGAGGTTACCGAAAGTTGTTCGGAGTCCCGGATGAGATCCCGGACGTCACGAGGAGCTCCGGAATGGTCCGGAGGTAAAGATTGATATATAGGACGGATGGTTTCGGATACCGGAAGTGTTTCGGGCATCACCGGTAACGTACCGGGACCACCGGGACCATCGGAGGTGGCCCCGGGGGTCCACCGAAGGGGGCAACGACCCCGTGAGGTAAGGTGGGCCAAGTGGGAAGGGAACCAGCCCCTAGGTGGGCTGGTGCGGCTCCCCACTCAACCCAATGCGTGGGGGAGAGAAAAGGGGGGGGCAAACCCTAAGCCAGGTCGGCCTAAGGCCCACCAGGGGTGCGCCACACCCCTCCTCCCCCCTTGGCCGCCGCACCAGCCCCCATCTAGGGCTTCCTCCCCCCCCCCCAGGAGAGGGAAACCCTCAAGGGGGCGCAGCCCCTCCCTCCCCCTATATATAGTGGGCACTTTTGGCCATTGGAGATCAGACTTTTGCCTCTCTCTCTCTCGGCGCACCCCTGCCCTTCTTCCTCCTACTCTCTGCCGGTGCTTGGCGAAGCTGTTGGAATTATGCCCTAGAGGCAATAATAAATAAAGTTATTATTATAATTCATGTATCAAGATAATCGTTTATTATCCATGCTATAATTGTATTGATTGAAGACTTATATACATGTGTGGATGCATAGACAAAACACTGTCCCTAGCAAGCCTCTAGTTGGCTAGCCAGTTGATCAACGATAGTTAGTGTCTTCTGATTATGAACAAGGTGTTGTTGCTTGATAACTGGATCACGTCATTAGGAGAATCACGTGATGGACTAGACCCAAACTAATAGACGTAGCATGTTGATCGTGTCATTTTATTGCTACTGTTTTCTGCGTGTCAAGTATTTATTCCTATGACCATGAGATCATATAACTTACTAACACCGGAGCAATACTTTGTGTGTATCAAACGTCGCAACGTAACTGGGTGACTATAAAGATGCTCTACAGGTATCTCCGAAGGTGTTCGTTAAGTTAGTATGGATCGAGACTGGGATTTGTCACTCCGTGTGACGGAGAGGTATCTCGGGGCCCACTCGGTAATGCAACATCACACACAAGCCTTGCAAGCAATGTGACTTAGTGTAAGTTGCGGGATCTTGTATTACGGAACGAGTAAAGAGACTTGCCGATAAACGAGATTGAAATAGGTATACGGATACTGACGATCGAATCTCGGGCAAGTAACATACCGAAGGACAAAGGGAATGACATACGAGATTATATGAATCCTTGGCACTGAGGTTCAAACGATAAGATCTTCGTAGAATATGTAGGATCCAATATGGGCATCCAGGTCCCGCTATTGGATATTGACCGAGGAGTCTCTCGAGTCATGTCTACATAGTTCTCGAACCCGCAGGGTCTGCACACTTAAGGTTCGACGTTGTTTTATGCGTATTTGAGTTATATGGTTGGTTACCGAATGTTGTTCGGAGTCCCGGATGAGATCACTGACGTCACGAGGGTTTCCGGAATGGTCCGGAAACAAATATTGATATATAGGATGACCTCATTTGATTACCGGAAGGTTTTCGGAGTTACCGGGAATGTACCGGGAATGACGAATGGGTTCCGGGAGTTCACCGGGGGGGCCACCCACCCCGGGGAAGCCCATAGGTATTGGGGGTGCCGCACCAGCCCTTAGTGGGCTGGTGGGACAGCCCAAAAGGGGCCTATGTGCATTGGAAAGAAAATCAAAGAGAAAAAAAAAGAGGAGGTGGGAAAGGGAAGAAGGACTCCACCTTCCAAACCAAGTAGGACTCGGTTTGGGAGGGGAATCCTTCCCCCCTTGGCTCGGCCGACCCCTTGGGGGTTCTTGGACCCCAAGGCAAGGCTCCCCCCTCTCCCTCCTATATATAGTGGGGTTTTAGGGCTGATTTGAGACAACTTTGCCACGGCAGCCCGACCACATATCTCCACGGTTTTACCTCTAGATCGCGTTTCTGCGGAGCTCGGGCGGAGCCCTGCTGAGACGAGATCATCACCAACCTCCGGAGCGCCGTCACGCTTCCGGAGAACTCTTCTACCTCTCCGTCTCTCTTGCTGGATCAAGAAGGCCGAGATCATCGTCGAGCTGTACGTGTGCTGAACGCGGAGGTCCCGTCCGTTCGGCACTAGATCGTGGGACTGATCGCGGGATAGTTCGCGGGGTGGATCGAGGGACGTGAGGACGTTCCACTACATCAACCGCGTTCACTAACGCTTCTGCTGTACGGTCTACAAGGGTACGTAGATCACACATCCCCTCTCATAGATGGACATCACCATGATAGGTCTTCGTGCGCGTAGGAAAATTTTTGTTTCCCATGCGACGTTCCCCAACAGTGGCATCATGAGCTAGGTTCATGCGTAGATGTCTTCTCGAGTAGAACACAAAAGTTTTTGTGGGCGGTGATGTGCGTTTTGCTGCCCTCCTTAGTCGTTTCTTGATTCCGCGGTATTGTTGGATCGAAGCGGCTCGGACCGACATTACTCGTACGATTACGAGAGACTGGTTTCATCGCTACGAGTAACTCCGTTGCTCAAAGATGACTGGCGGGTGTCAGTTTCTCCAACTTTAGTTGAATCGGAATCGACCGAGGAGGTCCTTGGATGAGGTTAAATAGCAACTCATATATCTCTGTTGTGGTGCTTGCGTAAGTAAGATGCGATCCTACTAGACACCCATGGTCACCACGTAAAACATGCAACAACAAAATTAGAGGACGTCTAACTTGTTTTTGCAGGGTATGCTTGTGATGTGATATGGCCAACGATGTGATGTGATATATTGGATGTATGAGATGATCATGTTGTAATAGATAATATCGACTTGCACGTCGATGGTACGGCAAACGGCAGGAGCCATAGGGTTGTCTTTATAACTAACGTTTGTGCTTGCAGATGCGTTTACTATTTTGCTAGGATGTAACTTTAGTAGTAATAGCATGAGTAGCACGACAACCCCGATGGCGACACGTTGATGGAGATCATGGTGTGGCGCCGGTGACAAAGAAGATCGTGCCGGTGCTTTGATGATGGAGATCAAGGAGCACGTGATGATGGCCATATCATGTCACTTATGAATTGCATGTGATGTTAATCCTTTTATGCACCTTATTTTGCTTAGAACGACGGTAGCATTATGAGGTGATCTCTCACTAAAATTTCAAGACGAAATTGTGTTCTCCCCGACTGTGCACCGTTGCTACAGTTCGTCGTTTCGAGACACCACGTGATGATCGGGTGTGATAGACTCAACGTTCACATACAACGGGTGCAAAACAGTTGCGCACACGGAACACTCGGGTTAAGCTTGACGAGCCTAGCATGTGCAGACATGGCCTCGGAACACATGATACCGAAAGGTCGATCATGAATCATATAGAAGATATGATTAGCATAGGGATGCTTACCACTGAAACTATACTCAACTCACGTGATGATCGGACTTGAGCTAGTGTAAGTGGATCATGAACCACTCAAATGACTAGAGAGATGTACTTTTTGAGTGGGAGTTTAGCGAGTAATTTGATTAAGTTAAACTCTAATTATCATGAACATAGTCTAAGTCCACTTTGAATATATTTGTGTTGTAGATCATGGCTCACGCGACAGTCACCCTGAATTTTAATACGTTCCTAGAGAAAGCTAAGTTGAAAGATGATGGAAGCAACTTTGTAGACTGGGCTCGTAATCATAAGCTAATATTACAAGCTGGGAAGAAGGATTATGTCCTTAATGCTGCGCTAGGAGATGAACCACCCGCTACGGCTGATCAGGATGTTAAGAATGCTTGGTTAGCACGTAAGGAGGACTACTCAGTAGTTCAATGTGCAGTCTTGTATGGCTTAGAACCGGGACTTCAACGTCGCTTTGAGCGTCATGGAGCATTTGAGATGTTCCAGGAGTTGAAGTTTATCTTTCAGAAGAACGCCCGGATCGAGAGGTATGAGACCTCCGATAAATTCTATGCTTGCAAGATGGAGGAGAACTCGTCTGTCAGTGAACATGTGCTCAAAATGTCTGGGTACTCAAACCGTCTAGCTGAGCTGGGGATTGAACTCCCGCAAGAAGCTATCACTGACAGAATCCTTCAATCACTGCCGCCAAGCTATAAAGGCTTTGTGTTGAACTACAACATGCAAGGGATGAACAAGTCTCCCGGCGAGTTGTTTGCGATGCTGAAAGTCGCAGAGTCTGAACTCCGTAAAGAGCATCAAGTGTTGATGGTGAATAAGACCACTAGTTTCAAGAGAAACGACAAAGGCAAGAAGGGTAATTCAAAGAAGAGCGGCAAGCCTGTTGCCAATCCGACGAAGAAACCCAAAGCTGGACCTAAGCCTGAAACAGAGTGTTACTATTGCAAGGGTATGGGTCACTGGAAGCGCAATTGCCCCAAGTATCTGGCTGATAAGAAGGCGGCCAAAGAAAAATCAGGTATATTTGATGTACATGTTATTGATGTGTACTTAACCGGCTCTCGTAGTAGTGCCTGGGTATTCGATACCGGTTCTGTTTCTCATATTTGCAACTCGAAACAGGAACTGCGGAATAGACGAAGGCTGGCGAAAGATGAAGTGACGATGCGCGTAGGAAATGGTTCCAAGGTTGATGCAATCGCCGTCGGCACAGTTTCACTTCAGTTACCATCAGGATTACTTATGAACTTAAATCATTGTTATTTAGTGCCTGCGTTGAGCATGAACATTATATCTGGATCTTGTTTATTGCGAGACGGTTACTGTCGTGGGTATAAGCCTGGCAGTAGATGTGTAGGGTACGAATGAGATCGGCAGAGTCCTAGCTACGGCGAGGTTGTATGAGTTCAGGCCCCTCTGCGGTGGAGGTAACAGCCCTACGTCTCAGTGCTCTCGGAGCTTGTTACCGAGTGTAATATGGAGTACAATGATTTTCTCACTAACCCTTTTACCAGTGGGGGAGGGCGGCTTATATAGAGTGCGCTGCCCTCCACAATGGTTCTGATTCAGGGGTGGAGTAGTGGCGATTGAATGCGTACATTACAGGTAACGTATGCTCTAAATGCTAATAAATGCACCCGGAAACGTACGGCAGTTTCCCTCTGGAGAGGTTACGACGTACCGAGTGTACCTAGTTGGTTAGCTTGATGCCCTCCGAATGCTAGTCTCCGACTGGATGACTCAGGGCCTGTTACCGACTGGATGATCGGGACTCCTTAATGTTGGGGAACGGCGCATGGGAAACAAAAATTTTCCTACGCGCACGAAGACCTATCATGGTGATGTCCATCTACGAGAGGGGATGAGTGATCTACGTACCCTCGTAGACCGTACAGCAGAAGCGTTAGTGAACGCGGTTGATGTAGTGGAACGTCCTCACGTCCCTCGATCCGCCCCGCGAACAATCCCTCGATCAGTCCCACGATCTAGTACCGAACGGACGGCACCTCCGCGTTCAGCACACGTACAACTCGACGATGATCTCGGCCTTCTTGATCCAGCAAGAGAGACGGAGAGGTAGAAGAGTTCTCCGGCAGCGTGACGGTGCTCCGGAGGTTGGTGATGATCTTGTCTCAGCAGGGCTCCGCCCGAGCTCCGCAGAAACGCGATCTAGAGGAAAAACCGTGGAGGTATGTGGTCGGGCTGCCGTGAGAAAGTCGTGTAAAATCAGCCCTAAAACCTCCGTATATATAGGTGGGAGGGAGGGGGCCTCGCCTCAAGGAGCCCCAAGGGGGTCGGCCGAGCCAAGGGGGGAAGGACTCCCCCCCAAACCGAGTTGGACTTGGTTTGGTGGGAGTCCTTCCTTTCCTTCCCACCTCCTTCCTTTTTTTTTCTTTCTTTCCTCTTTGATTTCTCTTCTCTTGGCGCATAGGCCCTCTTGGGCTGTCTCACCAGCCCACTAAGGGCTGGTGCGCCACCCCTAAGGTCCATGGGCCTCCCCGGGGTGGGTTGCCCCCCCCCCCCCGTGAACTCCCGGAACCCATTCGTCATTCCCGGTACATTCCCGGTAACTCCGAAAACCTTCCGGTAATCAAATGAGGTCATCCTATATATCAATCTTCGTTTCCGGACCATTCCGGAAACCCTCGTGACGTCTGTGATCTCATCCGGGACTCCGAACAACATTCGGTAACCAACCATATAACTCAAATACGTATAAAACAACGCCGAACCTTAAGTGTGCAGACCCTGCGGGTTCGAGAACTATGTAGACATGACCCGAGAGACTCCTCGGTCAATATCCAACAGCGGGACCTGGATGCCCATATTGGATCCTACATATTCTACGAAGATCTTATCGTTTGAACCTCAGTGCCAATGATTCATATAATCCCGTATGTCATTCCCTTTGTCCTTCGGTATGTTACTTGCCCGAGATTCGATCGTCGGTATCCGCATACCTATTTCAATCTCGTTTACCGGCAAGTCTCTTTACTCGTTCCGTAATACAAGATCCCGCAACTTACACTAAGTCACATTGCTTGCAAGGCTTGTGTGTGATATTGTATTACCGAGTGGGCCCCGAGATACCTCTCCGTCACACGGAGTGACAAATCCCAGTCTCGATCCATACTAACTCAACGAACACCTTCGGAGATACCTGTAGAGCATCTTTATAGTCACCCAGTTACGTTGTGACGTTTGATACACACAAAGCATTCCTCCGGTGTCCGTCAGTTATATGATCTCATGGTCATAGGAACAAATACTTGACACGCAGAAAACAGTAGCAACAAAATGACACGATCAACATGCTACGTCTATTAGTTTGGGTCTAGTCCATCACATGATTCTCCTAATGATGTGATCCCGTTATCAAGTGACAACACTTGCCTATGGCCAGGAAACATTGACCATCTTTGATCAACAAGCTAGTCAACTAGAGGCTTACTAGGGACAATGTTTTGTCTATGTATCCACACAAGTATTGTGTTTCCAATCAATACAATTATAGCATGGATAATAAACGATTATCATGAACTAAGAAATATAATAATAACTAATTTATTATTGCCTCTAGGGCATATTTCCAACAGTCTCCCACTTGCACTAGAGTCAATAATCTAGTTCACATCACCATGTGATTCCAACGAATCCAACACCCATATAGTTATGGGGTCTGATCACGTCTTGCTCATGAGAGAGGTTTTAGTCAATGGTTCTGAAACTTTCAGATCCGTGCGTTCTTTACAAATCTTTATGTCATCTTATAGATGCTGCTACTACGTGCTATTCGGAAATGCTCCAAATATCTACTCTACTATACGAATCCGTTTCACTATTCATAGTAATTCGGATTAGTGTCAAAGCTTGCATCGACGTAACCCTTTACGACGAACTCTTTAACCACCTCCATAATCGAGAAAAATTCCTTAGTCTATTTAGTTACTAAGGATAACTTTGACCGCTGCTTGTGATTCAATCATGGATCACTCTTTGTACCTCTCAACAGACTTTGAGTCAAGGCACACATCAGGTGCGGTACTCAGCATGGCATACTTTAGATTCTACGGCTAAGGCATAGAAGACGACCTTCGTCTATTCTCTTTATTCTGCCGTGGTCGGGTTTTTAGTCTTACTCAAATTCACACCTCACAACGCAACCAAGAACTCTCTTTTGCTGATCTATTTTGAACTCTTTCAAAAACTTGTCAAGGCATGCATCTTGTTGAAACTTCTATTAAGCGCTTTTGATCTATCTCCATAGATATTTTGATGCTCAACGTTCAAGTAGCGTAATCTAGGTACTCCTTTGAAAACTCCTTTCAAACAACCTTGTATGCTTTACAGAAATTCTACATTATTTCTGATCCACAATATGTCAACCACATATACCTATCAGAAATTCTATAGTGCTCCCACTTACTTCTTTGGAAATACAAGTTTCTCATAAACCTTGTACAAACCCAAAATCTTTGATCATCTCATCAAAGTGTATATTCCAACTCCGAGATGCTTGCACCAGTCCATTGAATGATCACTGGAGCTTGCATACTTGCTAGTATCTTCAGGATCGACAAAACCTTCTGGTTGTATCACATACAATGTTTGCTCAAGGAAACCGTTGAGAAAACAATGTTTTGACATCCTACATGCAATATTTCATAAATAATGCATCAACAACTAACATAATTCTAACAGACCTTTAGCATCGCTACAAGTGAGAAAGTCTCATCATAGTCAACTTGTTTGATCTTGTCGAAAACATCTTTGCGACAAGTCGAGCTTTTCTTAATAGTGACTTATCACCATCATCGTCTGTCTTCTTTTAAAGATCCATTTTACTCAATAGTCCTATGACCATCAAGTAGTTCTACCAAAGTCTACACTTTGTTTTCACACATGGATCCTCTCTCGGATTTCATGGCTTCCAGCCATTTGTCGGAATCTGGGCCCACCATCGCTTTCTCCATAACTCGTAGGTTCACTGTTGCTCAACAACATGACCTCCAAGACAGGGTTACCGTACCACTCTGTAGTAGTACGCGACCTTGTCAACCTACGAGGCTTGTAGTAACTTGATCTGATGCTCGATGATCACCATCATCAGCTTCCACTTCAATTGGTGTAGGCGCCACAGGAACAACTTCCTGCGCCCTGCTACACACTGGTTGAAGTGATGGTTCAATAACCTCATCAAGTTCTACCACTCTCCCACTCAATTCTTTCGAGAGAAACCTTTCCTCGAGAAAGGATCCGTTTCTAGAAACAAACACTTTGCTTTTGGATCTGAGACAGGAGATGTACCCAACTGTTTTGGATATCCTATGAAGATGCATTTATCCGCTTTGGGTTCGAGCTTATCAGACTGAAACTTTTTCACATAAGTGTCGAAACCCCAAACTTTCAAGAAACGACAGTTTAGATTTCTCTAAACCTTAGTCTATACTGTGTCATCTCAACGGAAATACGTGGTGCCCTATTTAAAGTGAGTGCGGATGTCTCCAATGCATAACCCATAAACGATTGTGGTAATTCGATAAGAGACATCATAGTATGCACCATACCAAATAGTGTGTGGCTATGACGTTCAGACACATCATCACACTATGATGTTCCAGGTGGCATGAACTGCGAAACAATTTCCACATTGTCTTAACTGCGTACCAAAACTCCTAACTCAGATATTCATTTCCATGATCATATCGTAGACAGTTTATCCTCTTGTTACGACGAACTTCACTCTGAAACGGAATTGAACTTTTCAACATTTCAGACTTGTGATTCATTAAGTAAATACTCCTGTATCTACTCAAATCGTCAGTGAAGTAAGAACATAATGATATCCACTGCGTGCCTCAGCACCCATTGGACTGCATACATCAAAATGTATCACTTCCAACAAGTTACTATCTTATTTCATCTCAATGAAAACAAGGCCTTGCTCATGTGGTATGATTTGCATGTCACTAGTGATTCGAAATCAGGTGAGTACAAAGATCCATCAGCATGGAGCCTCTTCATGCAATTTATACTAACATGACTCAAGTGGCAGTGCCACAAGTAAGTGGTACTATCATCATCAACTCGTATCTTTTGGCACCAATATCATGAACATGTGTAACACTACGATCGAGATTCAATAAACCATTGAAGGTGAATATTCAAGAAAATAGAGTAACCATTATTCTATTTAAATGAATAATCGTATTGCAATAAACACGATCCAATCATGTTCATGCTTAACGCAAGCACCAAATAACAATTATTTAGGTTTAACACCAATCCCGATGGTAGAGGGAGCGTGCGATGTTTAATCATATCAACCTTGGAAACACTTCCAACACTTATCGTCACCTCGCCTTTAGCTAGGCTCCGTTTATGCCGTAGCTTTCATTTCGTGTTACTGATCACTTAGCAACCGAACCGGTATCCAATACCCTCATGCTACTAGGAGTACTAGTAAAGTACACATCAACATCATGTATATCAAATATACTTCTTTCGACTTTTGCCAGCCTTCTTATCTACCAAGTATCTAGAGTTGCTCCGCCTCAGTGACTGTTCCCCTCATTACAGAAGCACTTAGTCTCGGGTTTGGGTTTAATCTTGGGTCTCTTCATTAGTGCAGCAACTGTTTTGCCGTTTCACGAAGTATCCCTTCTAGCCCTTGCCTTTCTTGAAACTTAGTGGTTTTACAAACCATCAACTATTGATGCTCCTTCTTGATTTCTACTTTCGCAGTGCCAAACATCGCGAATCGCTCAAGGATCATTGTATCTATCCTTGATATGTTATAGTTCATCACGAAGCTCTCAAAGCTTGGTGGCAGTGACTTTGGAGAACCATCACTATCTCATCTGGAAGATTAACTCCCACTTGATTCAAGTGATTGTTGTACTCAGACAATCTGAGCACACGCTCAACGATTGAGCATTTCTCCTTTACTTTGTGGACAAAGAATCTTGTCGGAGGTCTCGTACCTCTTAACAAGGGCACAAGCATGAAATCACAATTTCATCTCTTTAGAACATCACTTATGTTCCGTGACGTTTTACAACGTTTTCGGCGCCTTGCTTCTAAGCCATTAAGTATTTTGTACTGAACTATCGTGTAGTCATCAGAAACGTGTGTGTCGGATGTTCATAGCATCCATAGACGACGCTCGAGGTGCAGCACACCGAGTGGTGCATTAAGGACATAATCCTTCTGTGCAGCAACGAGGACAATCCTCGGTTTTACAAACCCAGTCTGCAAAGTTTTGCTACTATCAATTTTCAACTAAATTTTCTCTAGTAACATATAAAAAAGCGCAAGCTACATCGTAATTCGCAAAGACCATTAGACTATGTTCATGACAATTAGTTCAATTAATCATATTACTTAAGAACTCCCACTCAAAAAGTACATCTCTCTAGTCATTTGAGTGGTACATGATCCAAATCCACTATCTCAAGTCCGATCATCACGTGAGTCGAGAATAGTTTCAGTGGTAAGCATCTCTATGCTAATCATATCAACTATACGATTCATGCTCGATCTTTCGGTCTCATGTGTTCCGAGGCCATGTCTGCACATGCTAGGCTCGTCAAGATTAACCCGAGTGTTCCGCGTGCGCAACTGTTTTGCACCCGTTGTATGTGAACGTTGAGTCTATCACACCCGATCATCACATGGTGTCTCGAAACGCCGAACTGTAGCAACGGTGCACAGTCGGGGAGAACACAATTTCGTCTTGAAATTTTAGTGAGAGATCACCTCATAATGCTACCGTCGTTCTAAGCAAAATAAGGTGCATAAAAGGATTAACATCACATGCAATTCATAAGTGACATGATATGGCCATCATCACGTGCTCCTTGATCTCCATCACCAAAGCACCGGCACGATCTTCTTGTCACCGGCGTCACACCATGATCTCCATCATCATGATCTCCATCAACGTGTCGCCATCGGGGTTGTCGTGCTACTCATGCTATTACTACTAAAGCTACGTCCTAGCAAAATAGTAAACGCATCTGCAAACACAAACGTTAGTTTAAAGACAACCCTATGACTCCTGTCGGTTGCCGTACCATCGACGTGCAAGTCGATATTAACTATTACAACATGATCATCTCATACATCCAATATATCACATCACATCATTGGCCATATCACATCACAAGCATACCCTGCAAAAACAAGTTAGACGTCCTCTAATTTTGTTGTTGCATGTTTTACGTGGTGACCATGGGTATCTAGTAGGATCGCATCTTACTTACGCAAACACCACAACGGAGATCTATGAGTTGCTATTTAACCTCATCCAAGGACCTCCTCGGTCAAATCCAATTCAACTAGAGTTGGAGAAACCGACACTTGCCCGTCATCTTTGAGCAACAGTGTTGTTCGTAGCGATGAAACCAGTCTCTCGTAAGCGTACGAGTAATGTCGGTCCAAGCCGCTTCATCCAACAATACCGCGGAATCAAGAAAAGACTAAGGAGGGCAGCAAAACGCACATCACCGCCCACAAAAACTTTTGTGTTCTACTCGAGAAGACATCTACGCATGAACCTAGCTCTGATACCACTGTTGGGGAACGTCGCATGGGAAACAAAAAATTTCCTACGCGCACGAAGACCTATCATGGTGATGTCCATCTACGAGAGGGGATGAGTGATCTACGTACCCTCGTAGACCGTACAGCAGAAGCGTTAGTGAACGCGGTTGATGTAGTGGAACGTCCTCACGTCCCTCGATCCGCCCCGCGAACAATCCCTCGATCAGTCCCACGATCTAGTACCGAACGGACGGCACCTCCGCGTTCAGCACACGTACAGCTCGACGATGATCTCGACCTTCTTGATCCAGCAAGAGAGACGGAGAGGTAGAAGAGTTCTCCGGCAGCGTGACGGCGCTCCGGAGGTTGGTGATGATCTTGTCTCAGCAGGGCTCCGCCCGAGCTCCGCAGAAACGCGATCTAGAGGTAAAACCGTGGAGATATGTGGTCGGGCTGCCGTGGCAAAGTTGTCTCAAATCAGCCCTAAAACCCCACTATATATAGGAGGGAGAGGGGGGAGCCTTGCCTTGGGGTCCAAGAACCGTGGAGGTATGTGGTCGGGCTGCCGTGAGAAAGTCGTGTAAAATCAGCCCTAAAACCTCCGTATATATAGGTGGGAGGGAGGGGGCCTTGCCTTGGGGCTCAAGGAGCCCCAAGGGGGTCGACCGAGCCAAGGGGGGAAGGACTCCCCCCCAAAACCGAGTTGGACTTGGTTTGGTGGGAGTCCTTCCTTTCCTTCCCACCTCCTTCCTTTTTTTTTCTTTCTTTCCTCTTTGATTTTTCTTCTCTTGGCGCATAGGCCCTCTTGGGCTGTCTCACCAGCCCACTAAGGGCTGGTGCGCCACCCCTAAGGTCCATGGGCCTCCCCGGGGTGGGTTGCCCCCCCCCCCCCGGTGAACTCCCGGAACCCATTTGTCATTCCCGGTACATTCCCGGTAACTCCGAAAACCTTCTGGTAATCAAATGAGGTCATCCTATATATCAATCTTCGTTTCCAGACCATTCCGGAAACCCTCGTGACGTTCGTGATCTCATCCGGGACTCCGAACAACATTCGGTAACCAACCATATAACTCAAATACGTATAAAACAACGCCGAACCTTAAGTGTGCAGACCCTGCGGGTTCGAGAACTATGTAGACATGACCCGAGAGACTCCTCGGTCAATATCCAATAGCGGGACCTGGATGCCCATATTTGATCCTACATATTCTACGAAGATCTTATCGTTTGAACCTCAGTGCCAAGGATTCATATAATCCCGTATGTCATTCCCTTTGTCCTTTGGTATGTTACTTGCCCGAGATTCGATCGTCGGTATCCGCATACCTATTTCAATCTCGTTTACCGGCAAGTCTCTTTACTCGTTCCGTAATACAAGATCCCGCAACTTACACTAAGTCACATTGCTTGCAAGGCTTGTGTGTGATGTTGTATTACCGAGTGGGCCCCGAGATACCTCTCCGTCACACGGAGTGACAAATCCCAGTCTCGATCCATACTAACTCAACGAACACCTTCGGAGATACCTGTAGAGCATCTTTATAGTCACCCAGTTACGTTGCGACGTTTGATACACACAAAGCATTCCTCCGGTGTCCGTGACTTATATGATCTCATGGTCATAGGAACAAATACTTGACACGCAGAAAACAGTAGCAACAAAATGACACGATCAACATGCTACGTCTATTAGTTTGGGTCTAGTCCATCACATGATTCTCCTAATGATGTGATCCCGTTATCAAGTGACAACACTTGCCTATGGCCAAGAAACCTTGACCATCTTTGATCAACAAGCTAGTCAACTAGAGGCTTACTAGGGACAGTGTTTTGTCTATGTATCCACACAAGTATTGTGTTTCCAATCAATACAATTATAGCATGAATAATAAACGATTATCATGAACTAAGAAATATAATAATAACTAATTTATTATTGCCTCTAGGGCATATTTCCAACACTTAATTCAGTCGGGGCAGACCTAGGGTCCTGTCCTTTGTGTGGGGTAGTCCTTGGGTAGGACATGTATGGCAGGCCTATGACCCTACCCTAGGACTATGACCCCATCATTAGTCCCCGAATGGATTGGGGTTGAAACGCCGAAGCGGTGCTTGAGTTTAGATCCGACTGGACTAGGTTTGGCTTGGGCGTTGCTTGCCTCTATCCATTTTATCTTTCCTGACCAGCGATCCGAGTGGAAGTGCTTGCGAAACAAACTGTCAGGAACCGAGTGCTTCTGCGGCATCTTTTGACACGACCGGTCAACTGACAGCAGCGGATTTTCCAGGATCTCAAATTTCGGGTTCCGCGCGCTCAGCGGGGATGACGCCAGTGCGCTCGAGTAGCACCTGACGCCTCGATTCTCACGCCTTCAACTCCTCCACTGATATCGCCGCGGCTGGTCGGGTGGATAAGATTTCGGGCCCATTCGCCAGCGACCCAGCCGGCGCTCTATTTAAATCTGGACGGCGAGACTCCTCCGTTACGCTCGCCGAATCTTTCGCTCTCGCCTGCTCCGTCCTCCTCGCCACCCCCTGCGCTCCTGCACTCCTTCCTTCTCCTCCTTCTCGAGGGCTCACCGTCGCGTCCATGACCAAAGGTCAGACCAGCAAGATGGAGGCGAGGAAGAAGAAGAACAAGGCGGCGGCTGCTCAACGGCGGCAGCGGCCGCTGCCGGCGGGGTGGATCCAAGGAGATTTCCTCCCCTCCACGGTGACGGAGGGAGATCTGCTGGAGCTGGTGGAGCACGGAATGCTCGTGCATAAGTCCTGGAGGCTGTCGGCGGACGACGAGGTCGAGCCGGCGCCTCGGGAGGGGGAGCGCGTCCTGCTCCTCAGCCATGTTCACAGAGGCTTTTCTTTGCCCCCGCATCCCTTCTTTAAAGGCATCATGAATCACTTCGGGGCTCAACTCCATCACTTTCCTCCGAATGCCATCGCCCATCTTTCTGCCTTTATCGTTTTGTGCGAGTGCTTCATCGGTTGCCCTCCCCATTGGGGTTTGTTCAAACACATCTTCTCCGCCCGATCCCAAACTATCAAACGTCTTAGTTAGTCAGACGATAAGACGCACCTCCTCCAGCTCTGCGGGGGTTTAGGGTTCCAGAAGAAGAGTCGGAGCAGCTATCCTGCTCTCTAGTTGAGTGAGTCGGTTAGGAACTGGCAGTCGACGTGGTTCTACTGCCAGGACATCGCCTGTCCGAATGCATCGACTGGGCTGCCTCCGTTTAGTCTAGACCGTCCCGCCCCGCCCAAGCAACTCGCGCTCTCGAAGGCCGAGAAGAACGACATCCAGCCTTTGGTTGAGGCACTCGTGGATGTTGTCAGGAGGGGGGTCGCCGGTATAGACCTGCTGGAAGTCTTCCTTGGTCGGCGGATCCAGCCGCTGCAGGCTCGCGACCATGCTATGTGGCACTACACAGGGCCCGAGGATTCCACTCGGACCAACGTGGTGGGCGTACCCGAGGAGAGGGTGACCTCGTGGGTGCTCCAAATCACGGGCCCCTGTGAGAACCCCAAAGGAGCTCGCCGAGTGAAGCCTTACAGCGCGGACCACCCTCCACCGAATCAGGTGAGTGGTATTATCCGAGTGCATTGAATTGTCTTGATTCCGGTCGCTTACTTATATCTCCGTGTGATGCCTAACGTTTCCGACTGAACTTCATGCAGGCGTGGACCAACTGGTTCTCCCCCGTCTCGAATGGGAATCCGGAGGAGGAAGAGGAGGAAGGCAGTCAAGAGGGCAGCATGGAGAGCGCCAAATACGTCTCCAACAGCGGGGAGTCGGAGGAGGAGGACAGCGAGGAAGAGGAAGAGGATGAAGAGCAAGACTCGCCTCCTCCACGACCAGAGCATCGGACCAAGCGCCGACACGAGCCCGCCGTCCCTTCAGCTCCTCCTGTGTCGTCGAGTGTTCTGCCTGCTGCTCCGGTGGTCCCGAGTGTTCGAGGCACCAAGAGGGCCAGGGACGCCGCCGCTGAACCCGCAGGCCAGTCTTCCAGGGCGCCCAAGCCGAGTGGACCCAAACCTCGGAAGGCTCTGCCGCGAATGAGGGTTGCTATCCCTATCACCTCCACGTAAGTGAATCTAACTTTCGGCTCTTTCTGTTATCCGAGTGAACTCCTGTTTATAAGTCGAATGGATTTCGCTCGACAGGGTCGCCACCTCTGCAACCTCTCCGGCCCGCCAAGGGGACGACCCCATGGACACGGACAACATCGTTTCGTCCCAGCCAGGTGTGTTGTAGGAGAGTCGGGTGTTTTATCCCCACGGACTGCGCCATTCTTTCTTTTTCTGAGACGTCATGTCATTTGGCTTGTTAGGGGCCATTTGCCTGGACGAGGACGACCAGGGGAGAGCCGACCCCGCCGTGGAGCCTGTCCTGGAGCCTGTCCTTGAGGCTGCTCCTCCTGCTACCACTCCAGCCGCCGACGCCCCGCCGACTGAAGCGCCGCCACCGACTGAACCGGTGCTGGTGGGGGGAACCGACTGGGGCGGACCTTGGGATGCCCGAGGACCCTCCGACGATTCCCGGTTCGTCAAATGCTGAATTCAGCATCCGGCGCCTTCCGGAGGAGCAGGTGGGAGCGGCCAAGGGGGCCATGATGCAGGCGGAGCTGATGGCTGGAGAAGCCAAGAGGGCTTATGACTCCGTTGCGGCCTTGTACCAGCGGAGCTTGGAGCTGCGCGATGATATCCGAGTAAGTAGTCTAGTAAGTATTTACTTTTCTCCTGTAACCCACTGGGTGTTGTAGTTGTTTGCAATGGGTTCACTCTGAGTGAACCCAGTGGGTGTAGTCCCCGAGACTTCTGTCGAGTGCTTGCACCGACAGTTGTCTTTATACATTGTGCCTTTAGTTTGGTTGTTTCTGTAGATAGGATTGCCGAGTGCGAGTACTTGTTGTAGTCGGAGTGCACTTGCGATAAGAGTCCCCGAGAGTAAGTTGCACTCAGGTCGGGTAGTATTGGCCTCTGAGGCGTAGGTGAAAACATGCATCTCAATAGGGCAGGCCTGTTTGAGGTGCATGCCAGTGGGGTCACTCTCAGTGAACCCACTAGGTGTAGTCCCCGAGACCGCTGTCGACTACTTGCGTCGGCAGGGGTCTGAAGAACTTAGACTGTGAACTGATAAACTTGCTGATTACCCTTTGTTCCTTGGTGGCAGAAAACTTGTGAAATGGGAACGGCCTATGAGGCCCTGAGGGCGGAGAGGAACCAGCTCGCTGGTGAACTTGATGCTGCTATGCTCGCCATGGCCGGCATGAAGGATGTCCTGGAGGGACGAGAGAAGTCCCTGGAGGAAGCTTGGGAGGCGAACAAGGTGTTGATGGAGGAGGTGGAGAGAATGAAGAAACAGAGGACTGCTATGCACAATGAGATGGCCGTTCGGAACAAACGATACATAGCTCAAGAGAAGTATGTGAACGACTGGGTTGTTCAGATGATGACTCGTCTGGCTGGTAAGCCTTATGTTTTGCCGAGTGCTTGTACCGTGTGTGTTACACTCGGTTTTTATTGTATACTTTCCCTTTTGTTGCAGACTTTTGCGTTGACGCTGAAGCTGAAGCGGCGACTGTGGAGCGGTCCATTAAGGACAACGTGCCACTCGGCGAGGACGCCAACCGGGATCTGCTCCGGGCGCATATCCGCGTAGGCAAAGTGAGTCCTTTCATCGGTCGACTGAGAGAAGTCGTTGGCCGAATTGACAAGGAACTTTGGCCGGAAGACGAGTCGCGGCAGGAGATGGAATCCTTGATGGCGCGACTGGAGGAGATTCCGAGCCGAGTGCAATCGTGGAAGAAATCGGCAGCGCGTTGCGGTGCTGATGTTGCGCTGTCCTTGGTCCGAGTCCATTGCAAGGAGGTGCGGGAAGATAAGCTGAAGACATTGAAGGTCGCCAACACGAAGAAGCTTCGATTCGAAGACTTCATGGAGACGTTCCTTGAGACTGCTACCCGCATCGCCGATGGAATCGACTTGGACACTTTCATGGAGCCCTCCAGTCCTGGCGCCGGCCCAGCTGATGCGGAATAAAACTTTATCCTTGGTATGCGGAGTGTTTAACTGTAAGGTACTGTTGCCACTTCTGTTGGCTGTGATACTTTTAAATCGGTGTGGGTAAGCTTGATCCGCACCGAGTTAGCTATCCTTTCTTAGACTTTTGGAATCGGAATGAAAGCATTTAGTCTTTTGTTTGAATGCTGTTTCGAGTGGGACGTTTAGTGCAGACTCGGAGAAGATTAATACTTAGGTGATTCTTGACCACAGCTAAGTCTCCGAGTGCGACGTGTAGTGCACACTCGGAGGAAGTTATGACTTAGACGATTCTTGGTGACCGCTAAGTCCCCGAGTGTGGCGTGTTAGAGCACACTCGGAAGAAGTTATTGCTTAGATGATTCTTGATCACAGCTAAGTCTCCGAGTGCGACGTGTATTGCACACTCGGAGGAAGATATTACTTAGGTGATTCTTGATGACAGTTAAGTCCCCGAGTGCGACGGGTAGTGCACACTCGGAGGAAGTTAGTACCTAGGTGATTCTTGATCACAGCTAAGTCCCCGAGTGCGACGTGTATTGCACACTCGAAGGAAGTTAGTACTTAGGTGATTCTTGATCACAGCTAAGTCCCCGAGTGCGACGTGTAGTGCACACTCGGAGGAAGTTATTACTTAGGTGATTCTTGATCACAGCTAAGTCTCCGAGTGCGACGTGTAGTGCACACTCGGAGGAAGTTATTACTTAGGTGATTCTTGATCACAGCTAAGTCTCCGAATGCGACGTGTAGTGCACACTCGGAGGAAGTTAGTACTTAGGCGATTCGGGATCGCAGCTAAGTTTTTTTTTGTGACCGGAGTGTGCGACCGTGAGAGGACTCTGCATCTGCAAAAAACTGAATGTGCAGTATATATTATTTCGTCACAGCTTGTTCGTTACACTGCTTCAGTCGACGATCACGTATAAAAACGCTTGAGGAGATCTCCGTTCCATGTGCGCGCCTCGTCTGTCTCCCTCTGAATGTTGTAGAGTCTGTATGCTCCGTTGTTCAGCACCTTGGAGATGATGAAAGGCCCTTTCCCAGGCCGGAGCCAACTTGTGGGGTCTTTGTTGATCCACTCGGAGCACTAAGTCGCCTGCTTGGAATGTGCGACTCCTGACGTGACGCGCATGAAAGCGTCGCAGATCTTGCTGGTAAATTGTTGAGCGAGTAAGTGCCATCTCGCGTTCCTCCTCTAGAAGATCGACTCCATCTTGCCTTGCTTGTTCTTCTTCGGCTTCGGAGAAGAGTTCGACTCGTGGGGCATTGTGAAGCAGGTCACTCGGAAGGACCGCTTCTGCTCCATAAACGAGGAAGAACGGTGATCCCCCGTTGATCTGTTCGGAGTGGTGCGGAGGCCCCAAAGCACTGAAGGTAACTCGGTGACCCATGCACCAGCAGCGTGTCCTACCTCTCGCAGGAGTCGGGGCTTCAAACCTTGAAGAATAAGCCCATTCGCCCGCTCAGCTTGCCCGTTGGATTGAGGATGTGCTACGGAAGCAAAATCCACTCGGATGCCCTCACTCTCACAGAAGCCTTTGAATCTGTCCGAGTCGAAGTTCGTCCCATTGTCCGTGATTATGCTGTGAGGTACCCCGAATCTAGAAATGATGTCCCTGACAAACTTGACAGGTGTTGAGGCATCGAGTTTCTTGATGGGCTTGGCTTCTATCCATTTCGTAAACTTGTCGACTGCCACCAACAGATGTGTGTAGCCTCCTTGGCCTGTCTTGAATGGTCCGACTGTATCTAATCCCCAAACTGCAAATGGCCACACAAGTGGGATCGTCTTTAATGCAGATGCTGGCTTGTGGGACTTGTTGGAGTAGAACTGACAGCCTTCACATCGGTCGACCATATCTTTAGCCATCTCGTTTGCCTGCAGCCAAAAGAAACCGGCTCTGAATGCCTTGGCGACAATTGCTCTTGAAGAAGCGTGATGACCGCAGGTTCCCGAGTGAATATCCTCTAGGATCAACTGCCCTTCCTCTTGGGAAATGCAACGTTGAAGAACGCCCGAAACACTCTCCTTGTATAATTGACCATCAATGACAGTGAATGCCTTCGACCTGCGAACTATTTGCCTGGCTTGGACTTCATCTTCTGGAAGTTCTTGCCTTAGGATATATGCAATGATCGGCACAGTCCAATCGGGAATGACAGCCAGAATCTCTGTGACCAGATCAACCACAGCAGGTACATCGACTTCAGTCGGATCTGTTGCGCTCTTGGGTTGTACCGGTTCTTCTGTGAAGGGATCTTCTTTGACTGAGGGAAGATGAAGGTGCTCGAGGCAGACATCACTCGGGACTGGTCTCCGAGTGGATCCGAGTTTTGCCAACTCGTCAGCTGCTTGGTTCTTCAATCTCGGAACATGATGGAGCTCTAAACCCTCAAACTTCTTCTCCTGCTTCCTCACTGCATTGCAGTATGTTGTCATGGTGGGGTTCCTTACGTCCCACTCTTTCATCACTTGATTGACCACCAAATCCGAATCGCCGTAGACCATCAGGCGACGGACGCCGAGAGAGATGGCCATGCGCAATCCGTAGAGGAGGGCTTCATACTCCGCCTCATTGTTGGAGGAATCAAAGTGTATCTGAAGCACGTACTTGAGCTTGTCGCCTTTTGGTGATATGATCACAACGCCAGCGCCAGAGCCATTCAACATCTTAGACCCATCGAAGAACATTGTCCAATGAGCCGAGTAGATGTGGGTCGGTTGCTGTTGTTCTACCATTCTGCTATAAAGTCAGCCAGGGCTTGAGACTTAATAGCTTTCTTGGCCTCGAACTTGATGTCACAGTACAACATCTCCATTGCCCACTTCGCCACTCGGCCTGACGCGTCTCGATTGTGGAGAATTTCCGACAACGGAGCATCAGAAACGAGAGATACCGAGTGGTCTTGGAAATAATGGGCCACCTTCTTCGCAGTCATATAGATCGCATAGATAAGTTTCTGATAATGGGGATACCTCTGCTTGGAAGGGGTCAGGACTTCGGAGACGTAGTACACTGGCCGCTGAACTTTGTATGCTTTGCCTTCTTCTTCTCGCTCGACTGTAAGAACAGTACTGACGACTTGATTTGTAGCCGCGATATATAGAAGAAGGGGTTCTTTACTGAGCGGGGCAGTAAGAACCGGTTGGGTGGAAAGTAGGGCTTTGAGGTTGTCGAATGCGACTTGGGCTTCGTCTGTCCACTCGAAGGTATCTGACTTCTTCATGAGTCGGTACAGAGGAAGTGCTTTTTTGTCGAGTCGACTGATGAACCTGCTCAAAGCCGCTAGGCAACCTGTGAGCCGTTGAACATCGTGTATTCTAGCCGGCCTCTCCATTCGGATGATGGTCCCGATCTTTTCGGGGTTAACGTCGATCCCTCGTTCGGAAATGAAGAAACCGAGTAACTTTCCGCTGGGAACACCGAATGAACATTTGGCTGGGTTGAGCTTGGTATCGTACCTACGAAGGTTGGCGAATGTTTCTGCCAAGTCAGTCAGCAGGTCGGAACCTTTGCGTGACTTGACTACGATATCATCCATGTATGCCTCCACATTGCGACCGATCTGGTCGAGGAGACATTTTTGGATCATGCGCATAAAGGTAGCTCCTGCATTCTTCAGACCGAAAGGCATAGTGATGTAGCAGAAGCACCCAAACGGGGTGATGAAGGCTGTTTTTAACTCATCGGGACCATAGAGACGAATCTGATGATAGCCCGAATAGGCATCAAGGAATGACAACCGCTCGCATCCCGCAGTCGAATCGACAATTTGATCTATGCGGGGGAGCGAAAAATGGTCTTTCGGGCAGACCTTATTGAGATGCTTGAAGTCAATGCACATTCGGAGTGACTTGTCCTTCTTGGGCACCATGACGACATTGGCGAGCCACTCGGAGTGGTGAACCTCGCAAATGAAGTTGGCAGCCAACAGCTTGGCCACCTCTTCTCCGATTGCTTTCCTCTTGTGCGTGGCGGACCGACGCAGGTGCTCTCGGACAGGCCGAGCGGCGGGATCCACATGCAGTCGGTGCTCAGCCAACTCCCTGGGTACACCTGGCATGTCAGACGGTTTCCATGCGAAGATGTCCCAGTTCTCACGGAGGAATTGGGTGAGCTCGGCTTCCTATTTAGGATCGAGGGTGGTGGAGATGTTCGTCGGGGCGGCAGAGTCGTCCGTCGGGTGGATGCTGACCTTCTTCGTCTCCCCCGCCGACTGGAACGCGGACTCAGAAGGTGGTTTCTTTGAGCGCATCAGGTCGGCAGGGTCAACTGTCTTCTTGTATTCGTCGAGCTCGAGTACCGCCATCTGCTGGTCGGCGATTCTTGATCCCTCCTGCAGACACCCCTCGGCTCGCTGGCGGTTGCCCGTGATGGTGATAACGCCTTTTGGGCCTGGCATCTTCAACTTCAAGTACACATAGCATGGACGTGCCATGAAGCTCACATATGCCGGGCGGCCCAGAATTGCGTGGTAAGCGCTCTGGAAATCCACCACCTCAAATGTAAGCCTTTCCTTGCAGAAGTTTTTGTCGGAGCCGAAGATAACGTCCAACGCGATCTGGCCGAGTGACTTGGCCTTCCGTCCAGGGACAACTCCGTGAAATTGCATACTGCTCTCACTGAGTCTGGACATCGGAATGCCCATTCCCTTAAGAGTGTCCGCGTACATGATGTTCACTCCGCTACCGCCGTCCATGAGGACTTTGCGCAGTCGGAATCCTTCCACCACCGGGTCGGCGACCAGAGCCTATCTTCTTGGGGTGGGGACATGCGTTGGATGATCCGACTGATCAAAGGTGATCGCAGTCTGAGACCATTTAAGAAACTTGGGGGCAGTCGGAACAGCCATGTTGACTTCTCTGTTCACCAGCTTCAGTTGACTCTTGCTTTCGACGTCAGCAAAAATCATGAGGGTTGCATGGACTTGGGGGAACGGATCCTCCTTATCCTCTTCATCTTGTTCAGGATTCTTCTCACTCGGTTGTCCTTCGCTGAACCCCTGGATCAGGAGACGACATTGTCGAGTGGTGTGCTTCGCGTATATGGGGTTGCCTTCTTCGTCCATCTTCGTGTGAACCGGACAAGGCTGGTCCAGGATGGGATTGTTGAACGGCTTCTTCTTGGGGGTAAACTGCGCTTTCCCTTTGCCTTTGAACTTGGCGCTGGTCACAGCTGCAGCTTCTGCTTGCGGTGTGGGCGGAACTTTCTGTTTCTGCTTCCGAGTGTTACCTCCGTCGACGTCGCCGACTGTCTTGTGTTTATCGCTCCGGATGCGGTCCTCTTCTTCGCCGTTTGCATAGCGAGCCGCTATCTCCATCATCTTGCTCATGGAGATGTCGCCCGTTCGACCGAACTTCAAGTACAGCTCTCTGTACCGTACGCCTGCCTTGAATGCGCAGACCGCTTGATGCTCGGTGACGTTCTCCACCGTGTGGTAGAGAGTTGTCCATCGTTGGATGAAGTCGCGCAAGGGCTCATTCGGCTTCTGGATAAAGTGCTGAAGCTCCACAAGGCCTGCAGGGCGTTTGCACGTCCCTTCGAAGGTCCTGATGAACACTCGGGCCAGATCTGCCCAACTGTAAATGCTTGAGGGGGGCAACTGGTTCAGCCAAGCTCGAGCCGAGCCGTCGAGCATCAGAGGGAGGTGTTTCATGACGACATGGTCGTCCCCTCCTCCGATCTGGACTGTCACTCGGTAGTCGTCTAGCCATGTTTCAGGCTTGGATTCCCCCGTAAATTTACCGATTCCCGCTGCCAATCAGAAGTTGGGCGGGATGTTAGCCGAGCGGATGGCTCGACTAAAACACTCGGGGCCGGACACGATGGTCCTGCTGCCACTTGGACGGTCCATATCGTGACCATCGCGGTGGGCTCGACCCCTGTCGACTCTTCGCTGGGCGATTCGCCCTCTTGCTTCGGGTCTTGGGTCGTAAGTGTCGCCGACTGAACGCCGATCATCGTGATGTCGGGACCATAAGGTCCACCCCGCGGAGGGGTGCGTGAGCGGCGGCGATCTTCACGGATCACGGAACGGGTGCCTCCCCTGTGGTGTTGATGGGAACCAGGGCTGTGAACCGATCGATGCGTGTTTGCATGGACGGAACTATTGTAGATCCGATTGTGTGACTAGGAGACTGCCGAATTCTGCTGCTGCGCCGTGCGCAACAGAGCTCGGATCTGCTCGATTCCCCTCCCTGCCTCCGAATCAGTCGGCTGGAGGGAATCAGCGATCTGGGCAGCCGCAGCCACGTTGAGGAGGGGTGTGCGGAACAACTCTATGTTGCTCCGCCCAGTGTGCCGACTGGCAGAACGACGAGGTGGACGGCGTGCACCGGATGCTTCACCAATTTCGCGCTCGCTCCGGCCGGCTTGACGGGGATCTTCATGGGTGTTGGCCATGTGTACTTCTGTCGTCGGCCCGCGACCCGCGTACTCGGAAGGGAGCTCAGTCGGAACCGAGCCCGAGCACTGGGAACGCGGGGCAACCACAACAGACTCCAAAACTACCACTTGAGAGGACGCGATCTGACGTGCTCGGGCATGCTGCACCCAACGTTGGAGACGCGGACTGCGGGATCGCTTGCTGCGGCGCATGACGGAGGTGCAAACCGACAATGGAGTCGATTGTTGAAGAAGAAGAACGCCGCGAGCGCCGGCACGGAAGTGCGTGGCCCCACGACGGGGAAGAGCCTCGACGTCGAGAGGCGCCTCCCGAAGCCACGCCGAATCGTCGACGGTGGAGGAGAGAGCGCCGAAGAGGATCTGGTGACCCATGCTCGAATCTCCACCAGACGGCATGACGAAAAGAGGTAGTCGCAAACTCGCCGGAAGTCGCTTAGACGCCTGCCCCACGGTGGGCGCCAACTGTCGTGGGTATAAGCCTGACAGTAGATGTGTAGGGTACGAATGAGATGGGCAGAGTCCTAGCTACGGCGAGGTTGTATGAGTTTAGGCCCCTCTGCGGTGGAGGTAACAGCCCTACATCTCAGTGCTCTCGGAGCTTGTTACCGAGTGTAATATGGAGTACAATGATTTTCTCACTAACCCTTTTACCAGTGGGGGAGGGCGGCTTATATAGAGTGCGCTTCCCTCCACAATGGTTCTGATTCAGGGGTGGAGTAGTGGCGATTGAATGCGTACGTTACAGGTAACGTATGCTCTGAATGCTAATAAATGCACCCGGAAACGTACGGCAGTTTCCCTCCAGAGAGGTTACGACGTACCGAGTGTACCCAGTCGGTTAGGTTGATGCCCTCCGAATGCTAGTCTCCGACTTGATGACTCAAGGCCTGTTACCGACTGGATGATCGGGACTCCTTAATTCAGTCGGGGCAGACCTAGGGTCCTGTCCTTTGTGTGGGGTAGTCCTTGGGTAGGACATGTATGGCAGGCCTATGACCCTACCCTAGGACTATGACCCCATCAGTTACTCTTTTAAGTCAGAGAATAATGGTTGTTCTATTTCTATGAGTAACATCTTTTATGGTCATGCACCCAATGTGAGAGGATTGTTCATATTGAATCTTGATAGTGATACACACATACATAACATTGAGACCAAAAGAGTTAGAGTTAACAATGATAGCGCCATATTTTTGTGGCACTGCCGCTTAGGTCATATTGGTGTAAAGCGCATGAAGAAACTCCATGCCGATGGACTTTTGGAGTCACTTGACTTTGATTCACTTGACACGTGCGAACCATGCCTCATGGGCAAGATGACTAAAACTCCGTTCTCCGGAACAATGGAGCGTGCAAGTGACTTGTTGGAAATCATACATACCGATGTGTGTGGTCCGATGAGCATAGAGGCACACGGCGGATATCGTTATTTTCTCACCTTCACTGACGATTTGAGTAGATATGGTTATGTCTACTTAATGAAGCACAAGTCTGAAACATTTGAAAAGTTCAAGCAATTTCAGAGTGATGTTGAAAATCATCGTAACAAGAAGATCAAGTTCCTACGGTCTGATCGTGGAGGTGAATATCTGAGTTTCGAGTTTGGTGCTCACTTAAGACAATGTGGAATTGTTTCACAGTTGACACCGCCTGGAACACCACAGCGTAATGGTGTGTTCGGACATCGTAATCGTACTTTATTAGAGATGGTGCGATCTATGATGTCTCTTACCGATTTGCCATTATCATTTTGGGGTTATGCATTAGAAACAGCTGCATTCACTTTAAATAGGGCACCATCAAAATCCGTTGAGACGACACCATATGAACTGTGGTATGGCAAATGCCAAAGTTGTCGTTTCTTAAGGTTTGGGGATGTGATGCTTATGTCAAAAAGCTTCAGCCTGAAAAGCTGGAACCCAAAGCGGAAAAGTGCATCTTCATAGGTTACCCAAAAGAGACAGTTGGGTACACCTTCTATCTCAAATCCGAGGGCAAAGTGTTTGATGCTAAAAACGGAGCTTTTCTCGAGAAGGAGTTTCTCTCGAGAGAATTGAGTGGGAGGAAGATAAAACTTGACGAGGTTGTCGAACCTCTCATCCCTCTGGATGGTGGCGCAGGGCAAGGGAAAACCTCTGTCGTTGCGACGCCAGTTGAGGAGGAAGTTAATGATGATGATCATGACACTCCGGTTCAAGTTTCTGTCGAACCATGTAGGTCGACGAGACCACGTGCTGCTCCAGAGTGGTACGGTAATCCCGTCTTGTCAATCATGTTGTTAGACAACAATGAACCTGCAAATTATGAAGAAGCAATGGTGGGCCCAGATTCCAACAAATGTCTAGAAGCCATGAAGTCTGAGATAGGATCCATGTATGAGAACAAAGTGTGGACTTTGGAAGTACTGCCTGAGGGCCGCAAGGCTATTCAGAACAAATGGATTTTTAAGAGAAATACGGACGCTGACGGCAATATGACCATTTATAAAGCTCGACTTGTGGCAAAGGGTTTTTCACAAGTTCAAGGAGTTGACTACGATGATACATTCTCACCCGTAACGATGCTTAAGTCCGTCAGAATCATGTTAGCAATAGCTGCATTTTTCGATTATGAAATCTGGCAGATGGATGTCAAAACGGCGTTCCTTAACGGTTTCCTTAAGGAAGAATTGTATATGATGCAACCCGAAGGTTTTGTCGATCCTAAGAATGCTAACAAGGTGTGCAAGCTCCAGCGATCCATTTATGGACTGGTGCAAGCATCTCGGAGTTGGAACAAACATTTTGATGAGGTGATCAAAGCATTTGGGTTTATACAAGTGGTTGGAGAATCTTGTATTTACAAGAAAGTGAGTGGGGGCTCTGTGGCGTTTCTAATATTATATGTGGATGACATATTGCTGATTGGAAACAAACGTAGAGTTCTTGGAGAGCGTAAAGGACTACTTGAATAAAAGTTTCTCTATGAAGGACCTAGGAGAAGCTGCTTACATTCTAGGCATTAAGATCTACACGGATAGATCAAAACGCCTGATAGGACTTTCACAAAGCACATACCTTGATAAAGTTTTGAAGAGGTCCAAAATGGAACAGTCCAAGAAAGGGTTTTTGCCAGTTTTACAAGGTACGAGATTGAGTAAGACTCGGTGCCCAGCAACTGATGAAGATAGAGAGCATATGCGCTCCGTCCCCTATGCTTCAGCCATAGGTTCTATCATGTATGCAATGATGTGCACTCGACCGGACGTTAGCCTGGCCATAAGTATGGCAGGTAGATTCCAGAGTAATCCAGGAGTGGATCACTGGACGGCGGTCAAGAATATCCTGAAGTACCTGAAAAGGACTAAGGAGATGTTTCTCGTGTATGGAGGTGACGAAGAGCTCGCCGTAAAAGGTTACATCGATGCAAGCTTTGACACAGATCCGGACGACTCTAAGTCACAAACCGGATACGTATTTATTCTTAATGGGGGTGCGGTAAGCTGGTGCAGTTCCAAGCAGAGCGTCGTAGCAGATTCTACATGTGAAGCGGAGTACATGGCTGCCTCGGAGGCGGCTAAGGAGGGTGTCTGGATGAAGCAGTTCATGACGGATCTTGGATTGGTGCCAAGCGCACTGAATTCAATAACCTTGTTCTGTGACAACACGGGTGCCATTGCCCTGGCAAAGGAACCACGGTTTAACAAGAAGTCCAGACACATCAAACGACGCTTCAACCTCATCCGCGACTACGTCGAAGGAGAGGACGTAAATATATGCAAAGTGCACACGGATCTGAATGTAGCAGACCCGCTGACTAAACCTCTTCCACGGGCAAAGCATGATCAACACCAGAACTGTATGGGTGTTAGATTTATTACAATGTAATTCACATGATGATGTGAGGGCTAGATTATTGACTCTAGTGCAAGTGGGAGACTGTTGGAATTATGCCCTAGAGGCAATAATAAATAAAGTTATTATTATAATTCCTGTATCAAGATAATCGTTTATTATCCATGCTATAATTGTATTGAATGAAGACTTATATACATGTGTGGATGCATAGACAAAACACTGTCCCTAGCAAGCCTCTAGTTGGCTAGCCAGTTGATCAACGATAGTCAGTGTCTTCTGATTATGAACAAGGTGTTGTTGCTTGATAACTGGATCACGTCATTAGGAGAATCACGTGATGGACTAGACCCAAACTAATAGACGTAGCATGTTGATCGTGTCATTTTATGGCTACTGTTTTCTGCATGTCAAGTATTTATTCCTATGACCATGAGATCATATAACTTACTAACACCGGAGGAATACTTTGTGTGTATCAAACGTCGCAACGTAACTGGGTGACTATAAAGATGCTCTACAGGTATCTCCGAAGGTGTTCGTTAAGTTAGTATGGATCGAGACTGGAATTTGTCACTCCGTGTGACGGAGAGGTATCTCGGGGCCCACTCAGTAATACAACATCACACACAAGCCTTGCAAGCAATGTGACTTAGTGTAAGTTGCGGTATCTTGTATTACGGAACGAGTAAAGAGACTTGCCGATAAACGAGATTGAAATAGGTATACGGATACTGACGATCGAATCTCGGGCAAGTAACATACCGAAGGACAAAGGGAATGGCATACGAGATTATATGAATCCTTGGCACTGAGGTTCAAACGATAAGATCTTCGTAGAATATGTAGGATCCAATATGGGCATCCAGGTCCCGCTGTTGGATATTGACCGAGGAGTCTCTCGGGTCATGTCTACATAGTTCTCGAACCCGCAGGGTCTGCACACTTAAGGTTCGGCGTTGTTTTATACGTATTTGAGTTATATGGTTGGTTACCGAATGTTGTTTGGAGTCCCGGATGAGATCACGGACGTCACGAGGGTTTCTGGAATGGTCCGGAAACGAAGATTGATATATAGGATGACCTCATTTGATTACCGGAAGGTTTTCGGAGTTACCGGGAATGACGAATGGGTTCCGGGAGTTCACCGGGGGGGGCCACCCACCCCGGGGAAGCCCATAGGTATTAGGGGTGCCGCACCAGCCCTTAGTGGGCTGGTGGGACAGCCCAAAAGGGGCCTATGCGCATTGGAAAGAAAATCAAAGAGAAAAAGAAAAAAAAGAGGAGGTGGGAAAGGGAAGAAGGACTCCACCTTCCAAACCAAGTAGGACTCGGTTTGGGAGGGGAATCCTTCCCCCCTTGGCTCGGCCGACCCCTTGGGGGTTCTTGGACCCCAAGGCAAGGCTCCCCCCTCTCCCTCCTATATATAGTGGGGTTTTAGGGCTGATTTGAGACAACTTTGCCACGGCAGCCCGACCACATATCTCCACGGTTTTACCTCTAGATCGCATTTCTGCGGAGCTCGGGCGGAGCCCTGCTGAGACGAGATCATCACCAACCTCCGGAGCGCCGTCACGCTGCCGGAGAACTCTTCTACCTCTCCGTCTCTCTTGCTGGATCAAGAAGGCCGAGATCATCGTCGAGCTGTACGTGTGCTGAACGCGGAGGTGCCGTCCGTTCGGCACTAGATCGTGGGACTGATCGCGGGATAGTTCGCGGGGCGGATCGAGGGACGTGAGGACGTTCCACTACATCAACCGCGTTCACTAACGCTTCTGCTGTACGGTCTACAAGGGTACGTGGATCACACATCCCCTCTCGTAGATGGACATCACCATGATAGGTCTTCGTGCGCGTAGGAAAATTTTTGTTTCCCATGCGACGTTCCCCAATAGAAGCCCTGCCGGGAGACCTCGTCTCTCCATCGACACCATGCCGTCGTGCTGCTGGAGTTCTTCCCCAACCTCTCCCTACTCCTTGCTGGATCAAGGTGCGGGAGATGTCACCGGGCTGCACGTGTGTTGAACGCGGAGGTGCCGTAGTTCGGCACTAGATCGGAATCGCTGCGAGTACGACTCCATCAACCGCGTTCTAGCAACGCTTCCGCTTAGCGATCTTCAAAGGTATGAAGATGCTCTTAGCCCTCTCTCGCTGCTGGTCTCTCCATAGGAAGATCTGAATATGCGTAGGAAAATTTTGAATTTATCCTACGTAACCCAACAGTGGCATCCGAGCCAGGTTTTCTATGCGTAGATTCTATGCACGAGTAGAACACAAAAGTTGTGGGCGATGATTTGTCAATTTTCTTGCTGCTACTAGTCTTATTCTTTTCCGACGGTATTGTGGGATGAAGCGTCCCGGACCGACTTTACACGTACGCTTACGTGAGACTGGTTCCACCGACAGACATGCACACCGTGCATAAAGGTGGCTATCGGGTGTCTGTCTCTCCTACTCTAGTCGGATTGGATTTGATGAAAAGGGTCCTTATGAAGGGTAAATAGCTTTGGCATATCATCGTTGTATCTGTCACGTAGGTAAGAAGGCGTTCTTGCTAGAAACGCAAATCAGCCACGTAAAACTTGCAACAACAATTAGAGGACGTCTAACTTGTTTTTGCAGGGTTTGACATGTGATGTGATATGGCCAAAGTTGTGATGTTGCATGTATGATGTATGAGATGATCATGTTATTGTAATAGGTTTCATGACTTGCATGTCGATGAGCATGACAACCGGCAGGAGCCATAGGAGTTGTCTTAATTTATTGTATGAGATGCAACGCCATGTGCTTACTACTTTTACTTCATTGCTAACGGTTAGCTATAGTAGTAGTGATAGTAGTAGTTGGCGTGACGACTTCACGGAGACACAATGATGGAGATCATGGTGTCACGCCGGTGACGATGATGATCATGCGATGCCTGAAGATGGAGATCGAAAGAGCAAAGATGATAATGGCCATATCATGTCACTATATGATTGCATTGTGATGTTTATCATGTTTTACATCTTATTGCTTAGAACGACGGTAGCATAATAAGATGATCCCTCTTAAAATTTCGAGAACATATTCCCCTAAGTGTGCACCGTTGCGAAGGTTCGTTGTCTTGAAGCACCACGTGATGATCGGGTGTGATAGATTCTAACGTTCGCATACAACGGGTGTAAGCCAGATTTACACACGCGAAACACCTAGGTTGACTCGACGAGCTTAGCATGTACAGACATGACCTCGAATACAAGAGACCGAAAGGTCGAACATGAGTCGTATGGTTGAATACGATCAGCATGAAGTTGCTCACCATGGTGACTAGTCCGTCTCACGTGATGATCGGACACGGGTTAGTCAACATGGATCATGTATCACTTAGATGGCTAGAGGGATGTCGATTTAAGTGGGAGTTCATACTTAATTTGATTAAATGAACTTAATTGTCATGAACTTAGTCTAAAAGTTGTCTTTATAAATATTGTAGATGGCCAACGTCAACCTCAATTTGAACGCATTCCTAGAGAAAAACAAGCTGAAAGATGATGGTAGCAACTATGCGGACTGGGTTCGCAACTTGAAGCTCATCCTTGAAGCAGCTAAAAAGGCTTATGTCCTTGATGCGCCGCTAGGTGACCCTCCCGCTCCCGCAGCAGCCCAGGACATTCTGAATGTCTGGCAAACGCGGAGTGATGACTACTCTCTGGTCAGGTGTGGCATGTTATACAGTTTAGAAACGGGGCTCCAAAGGCGTTTTGAGCAACACGTAGCATATGAGATGTTCCAAGAGCTGAAGCTAGTTTTTCAAGCTCATGCCCGTGTCGAGAGATATGAAGTCTCCGACAAGTTCTTTAGCTGTAAGATGGAGGAGAACAGTTCTGTCAGTGAGCACATACTCAAAATGTCTAGGTTACACGGTCGTCTGACTTCACTTGGAGTCGAACTTCCGGATGATGCTATAATTGACAGAATCCTCCAGTCTCTCCCACCAAGCTATAAAGGCTTTGTGCTTAACTACAACGTGCAAGGGATGGAGAAGACCATTCCCGAGTTGTACTCGATGCTCAAGTCTGCAGAAGTAGAAATCAAGAAAGAAAATCAAGTGTTGATGGTCAACAAGACCACTAGTTTCAAGAAGGGCAAGGGTAAGAAGTGTTGGGTAACGTCGCAAGGGAAACAAAAATTTTCCTACGCGCACGAAGACCTATCATGGTGATGTCCATCTACGAGAGGGGATGAGTGATCTACGTACCCTTGTAGATCGTACAGCAGAAGCGATGTGAGATCGCGGTTGATGTAGTGGAACGTCCTCACGTCCCTCGATCCGCCCCGCGAACAATCCCGCGATCAGTCCCACGATCTAGTACCGAACGGACGGCACCTCCGCGTTCAGCACACGTACAGCTCGACGATGATCTCGGCCTTCTTGATCCAGCAAGAGAGACGGAGAGGTAGAAGAGTTCTCCGGCAGCGTGACGGCGCTCCGGAGGTTGGTGATGATCTTGTCTCAGCAGGGCTCCGCCCGAGCTCCGCAGAAACACGATCTAGAGGAAAAACTATGGAGGTATGTGGTCGGGCAGCCGTGAGAAAGTCGTCTCAAATCTGCCCTAAAAGCCCCATATATATAGGAGGAGGGAGGGGGACCTCGCCTTGGAGTCCAAGGGACTCCAAGGGGGTCGGCCGAGCCAGGGGGGAGGACTCTTCCCCCCCCAAACCGAGTCCTACTTGGTTTGGTGGGAGGGAGTCCTTCCCCTTTCCCACTTCCTCTCTTTTTTTTTTCTTTCTTCCTTTCATTTTTGTTCCTTGGCGCATAGGACTTGGTGGGCTGTCCCACCAGCCCACTAAGGGCTGGTGTGACCCCCACAAATACCTATGGGCTTCCCCGGAGTGGGTTGCCCCCCTCCGGTGAACCCCCGGAACCCATTCGTCATTCCCGGTACATTCCCGGTAACTCCGAAAACCTTCCGGTAATCAAATGAGGTCATCCTATATATCAATCTTCGTTTCCAGACCATTCCGGAAACCCTCGTGACGTCCGTGATCTCATCCGGGACTCCGAACAACATTCGGTAACCAACCATATAACTCAAATACGCATAAAACAACGTCGAACCTTAAGTGTGCAGACCCTGCGGGTTCGAGAACTATGTAGACATGACCCGAGAGACTCCTCGGTCAATATCCAATAGCGGGACCTGGATGCCCATATTGGATCCTACATATTCTACGAAGATCTTATCGTTTGAACCTCAGTGCCAAGGATTCGTATAATCCCGTAAGTCATTCCCTTTGTCCTTCGGTATGTTACTTGCCCGAGATTCGATCGTCAGTATCCGCATACCTATTTCAATCTCGTTTACCAGCAAGTCTCTTTACTCGTTCTGTAATACAAGATCCGCAACTTACACTAAGTTACATTGCTTGCAAGGCTTGTGTGTGATGTTGTATTACCGAGTGGGCCCCGAGATACCTCTCCGTCACACGGAGTGACAAATCCCAGTCTTGATCCATACTAACTCAACTAACACCTTCGGAGATACCTGTAGAGCATCTTTATAGTCACCCAGTTACGTTGCGACGTTTGATACACACAAAGCATTCCTCCGGTGTCAGTGAGTTATATGATCTCATGGTCATAGGAATAAATACTTGACACGCAGAAAACAGTAGCAACAAAATGACACGATCAACATGCTACGTCTATTAGTTTGGGTCTAGTCCATCACGTGATTCTCCTAATGACGTGATCCAGTTATCAAGCAACAACACCTTGTTCATAATCAGAAGACACTGACTATCATCGATCAACTGGCTAGCCAACTAGAGGCATGCTAGGGACGGTGTTTTGTCTATGTATCCACACATGTAAATGAGTCTTCATTCAATACAATTATAGCATGGATAATAAACTATTATCTTGATACAGGAATTATAATAATAACTATACATTTATTATTGCCTCTAGGGCATAATTCCAACAGTCTCCCACTTGCACTAGAGTCAATAATCTAGCCCTCACATCACCATGTGAATTACATTGTAATAAATCTAACACCCATACAGTTCTGGTGTCGATCATGTTTTGGCCGTGGAAGAGGTTTAGTCAGCGGGTCTGCTACATTCAGATCCGTGTGCACTTTGCATATATTTACGTCCTCCTCCTCGACGTAGTCGCGGATGAGGTTGAAGCGTCGTTTGATGTGTCTGGTCTTCTTGTGAAACCTTGGTTCCTTTGCTAAGGCAATGGCACCAGTGTTGTCACAGAACAAGGTTATTGGATCCAGTGCACTTGGCACCACTCCAAGATCCGTCATGAACTGCTTCATCCAGACACCCTCCTTAGCTGCCTCCGAGGCAGCCATGTACTCCGCTTCACATGTAGAATCTGCTACGACGCTTTGCTTGGAACTGCACCAGCTTACTGCACCCCCATTAAGAATAAATACGTATCCGGTTTGCGACTTAGAGTCGTCCGGATCTGTGTCAAAGCTTGCATCGACGTAACCTTTTACGGCGAGCTCTTCGTCACCTCCATACACGAGAAACATCTCCTTAGTCCTTTTCAGGTACTTCAGGATATTCTTGACCGCCGTCCAGTGATCCACTCCTGGATTACTCTGGAACCTACCTGCCATACTTATGGCCAGGCTAACATCCGGTCTAGTGCACAGCATTGCATACATGATAGAGCCTATGGCTGAGGCATAGGGGACGGAGCGCATATGCTCTCTATCTTTATCAGTTGCTGGGCACTGAGTCTTACTCAATCTCGTACCTTGTAACACTGGCAAGAACCCTTTCTTGGACTGTTCCATTTTGAACCTCTTCAAAACTTTATCAAGGTATGTGCTTTGTGAAAGTCCTATTAGGCGTTTTGATCTATCCCTATAGATCTTAATGCCCAGAATGTAAGCAGCTTCTCCTAGGTCCTTCATAGAGAAACTTTTATTCAAGTAACCTTTTATGCTCTCCAAAAGCTCTACGTTGTTTCCAATCAGTAATATGTCATCCACATATAATATTAGAAACGCCACAGAGCTCCCACTCACTTTCTTGTAAATACAAGATTCTCCAACCACTTGTATAAACCCAAATGCTTTGATCACCTCATCAAAGCGTTTGTTCCAACTCCGAGATGCTTGCACCAGTCCATAAATGGATCGCTGGAGCTTGCACACCTTGTCAGCATTTTTAGCATCGACAAAACCTTCGGGTTGCATCATATACAACTCTTCCTTAAGAAAACCGTTAAGGAACGCCGTTTTGACATCCATCTGCCAAATTTCATAATCGAAAAATGCAGCTATTGCTATCATGATTCTGACGGACTTAAGCATCGCTACGGGAGAGAAAGTCTCATCGTAGTCAATTCCTGGAACTTGTGAAAAACCCTTTGCCACAAGTCGAGCTTTATAAACGGTCACATTACCGTCAGCGTCCGTCTTCTTCTTAAAGATCCATTTGTTCTGAATAGCCTTGGGGCCCTCAGGTAGTATCTCCAAAGTCCATACTTTGTTCTCATACATGGATCCTATCTCGGATTTCATGGCTTCTAGCCATTTGTTGGAATCTGGGCCCACCATTGCTTCTTCATAATTTGCAGGTTCATTGTTGTCTAACAACATGATTGTCAAGACGGGATTACCGTACCACTCTGGAGCAGCGCGTGATCTCGTCGACCTGCGTGGTTCAACAGAAACTTGAACTGGAGTTTCATGATCATCATCATTAACTTCCTCCTCAACCGGCGTCGCAATCACAGGGGTTTCCCCTTGCCCTGCGCCACCATCCAGAGGGATGAAAGGTTCGACAACCTCGTCAAGTTCTATCTTCCTCCCACTCAATTCTCTCGAGAGAAACTCCTTCTCGAGAAAAGTTTCGTTCTTAGCAACAAACACTTTGCCCTCGGATTTGAGATAGAAGGTGTACCCAACTGTCTCTTTTGGGTAACCTATGAAGACGCACTTTTCCGCTTTGGGTTCCAGCTTCTCAGGCTGAAGCTTTTTGACATAAGCATCACATCCCCAAACTTTAAGAAACGACAACTTTGGTCTTTTGCCATACCACAGTTCGTATGGTGTCGTCTCAACGGATTTTGATGGTGCCCTATTTAAAGTGAATGCAGCTGTTTCTAATGCATAACCCCAAAACGATAACGGCAAATCAGTAAGAGACATCATAGATCGCACCATTTCTAACAAAGTACGATTACGACGTTCGGACACACCATTACGCTGTGGTGTTCCAGGCGGTGTTAACTGCGAAACAATTCCACATTGTCTTAAGTGAGCACCAAACTCGAAACTCAGATACTCACCCCCACGATCAGATCGTAGGAACTTGATCTTCTTGTTACGATGATTTTCCACTTCACTCTGAAATTGTTTGAACTTTTCAAATGTTTCAGACTTGTGCTTCATCAAGTAGACATAACCATATCTACTTAAATCGTCAGTGAAGGTGAGAAAATAACGATATCCGCCGCGTGCCTCCACGCTCATCGGACCACACACATCGGTATGTATGATTTCCAACAAGTCACTTGCACGCTCCATTGTTCCGGAGAACGGAGTTTTAGTCATCTTGCCCATGAGGCATGGTTCGCACGTGTCAAGTGAATCAAAGTCAAGTGACTCCAAAAGTCCATCAGCATGGAGTTTCTTCATGCGCTTTACACCAATATGACCCAAGCGGCAGTGCCACAAAAATATGGCGCTATCATTGTTTACTCTAACTCTTTTGGTCTCAATGTTATGTATATGCGTATCTCTATCAAGATTCAATATGAACAATCCTCTCACATTCGGTGCATGACCATAAAAGATGTTACTCATAGAAATAGAACAACCATTATTCTCAGACTTAAAAGAGTAACCGTCTCGCAATAAACAAGATCCAGATATAATGTTCATGCTCAACGCAGGCACTAAATAACAATGATTTAAGTTCATCACTAATCCCGATGGTAGTTGAAGTGACACGGTGCCGACGGCGATTGCATCAACCTTGGAACCGTTTCCTACACGCATCGTCACTTCGTCTTTCGCCAGCCTCCGTCTATTCCGCAGTTCCTGCTTCGAGTTGCAAATGTGAGCAACAGAACCGGTATCGAATACCCAGGCACTACTACGAGAGCTGGTTAAGTACACATCAATAACATGTATATCAAATATACCTGATTTTTCTTTGCCCGCCTTCTTATCTGCCAGATACTTGGGGCAATTGCGCTTCCAGTGACCCATACCCTTGCAATAGAAGCACTCTGTTTCAGGCTTAGGTCCAGCCTTGGGTTTCTTCGGCGGATTGGCAACAGGCTTGCCGCTCTTCTTCGAATTGCCCTTCTTGCCTTTGCCGTTTCTCTTGAAACTAGTGGTCTTGCTGACCATCAACACTTGATGCTCTTTACGGAGTTCAGACTCTGCGACTTTCAGCATCGCAAACAACTCGCCGGGAGACTTGTTCATCCCTTGCATGTTGTAGTTCAACACAAAGCCTTTATAGCTTGGCGGCAGTGATTGGAGGATTCTGTCAGTGATAGCTTCTTGCGGGAGTTCAATCCCTAGTTCAGCTAGACGGTTTGAGTACCCAGACATCTTGAGCACATGTTCACTGACAGACGAGTTTTCCTCCATCTTGCAAGCATAGAATTTATCGGAGGTCTCATACCTCTCGATCCGGGCGTTCTTCTGAAAGATAAACTTCAACTCCTGGAACATCTCAAATGCTCCATGACGCTCAAAGCGACGTTGAAGTCCCGGCTCTAAGCCATACAAGACTGCACATTGAACTATTGAGTAGTCCTCCTTACGCGCCAACCAAGCGTTCTTAACATCCTGATCAGCCGTAGCGGGTGGTTCATCTCCTAGCGCAGCATTAAGGACATAATCCTTCTTGCCAGCTTGTAAGATTAGCCTAAGATTACGAGCCCAGTCTACAAAGTTGCTTCCATCATCTTTCAACTTAGCTTTCTCTAGGAACGTATTAAAATTGAGGATGACACTTGCGTGAGCCATGATCTACAACACAAATATATTCAAAGTGGACTTAGACTATGTTCAAGATAATTAGAGTTCAACTTAATCAAATTATATGCTAAACTCCCACTCAAAAAGTACATCTCTCTAGTCATTTGAGTGGTTCATGATCCACTTACACTATCCCAAGTCCGATCATCACGTGAGTCGAGAGTAGTTTCAGTGGTAAGCATCCCTATGCTAATCACATCAACTATATGATTCATGATCGACCTTTCGGTCTCATGTGTTCCGAGGCCATGTCTGCACATGCTAGGCTCGTCAAGCTTAACCCGAGTGTTCCGCGTGCGCAACTGTTTTGCACCCGTTGTATGTGAACGTTGAGTCTATCACACCCGATCATCACGTGGTGTCTCGAAACGACGAACTGTAGCAACGGTGCACAGTCGGGGAGAACACAATTTCGTCTTGAAATTTTAGTGAGAGATCACCTTATAATGCTACCGTCGTTCTAAGCAAAATAAGGTGCATAAAAGGATTAACATCACATGCAATTCATAAGTGACATGATATGGCCATTATCACGTGCTTCTTGATCTCCATCACCAAAGCACCGGCACGGTCTTCTTGTCACCGGCGCCACACCATGATCTCCATCATCATGATCTCCATCAACGTGTCGCCATCGGGGTTGTCGTGCTACTTATGCTATCACTACTAAAGCTACATCCTAGCAAAATAGTAAACGCATCTGCAAGCACATATGTTAGTATAAAGACAACCCTATGGCTCCTGCCGGTTGCCGTACCATCGACATGCAAGTCGATATTTCTATTACAACATGATCATCTCATACATCCAATATATCACATCACATCGTTTGGCCATATCACATCACAATCATACCCTGCAAAAACAAGTTAGACGTCCTCTAATTTTGTTGTTGCATGTTTTACGTGGTGACCAAGGGTATCTAGTAGGATCGCATCTTACTTACGCAAACACCACAACGGAGATATATGAGTTGCTATTTAACCTCATCCAAGGACCTCCTCGGTCAAATCCGATTCAACTAAAGTTGGAGAAACCGTCACTTGCCAGTCATCTTTGAGCAAAGGGGGTTACTCGTAACGATGAAACCAGTCTCTCGTAAGCGTACGAGTAATGTCGGTCCAAGCCGCTTCAATCCAACAATACCGCGGAATCAAGAAAAGACTAAGGAGGGCAGCAAAACGCACATCACCGCCCACAAAACCTTTTGTGTTCTACTCGAGAAGACATCTACGCATGAACCTAGCTCATGATGCCACTGTTGGGTAACGTCGCAAGGGAAACAAAAATTTTCCTACGCGCACGAAGACCTATCATGGTGATGTCCATCTACGAGAGGGGATGAGTGATCTACGTACCCTTGTAGATCGTACAGCAGAAGCGATGTGAGATCGCGGTTGATGTAGTGGAACGTCCTCACGTCCCTCGATCCGCCCCGCGAACAATCCCGCGATCAGTCCCACGATCTAGTACCGAACGGACGGCACCTCCGCGTTCAGCACACGTACAGCTCGACGATGATCTCGGCCTTCTTGATCCAGCAAGAGAGACGGAGAGGTAGAAGAGTTCTCCGGCAGCGTGACGGCGCTCCGGAGGTTGGTGATGATCTTGTCTCAGCAGGGCTCCGCCCGAGCTCCGCAGAAACACGATCTAGAGGAAAAACTATGGAGGTATGTGGTCGGGCAGCCGTGAGAAAGTCGTCTCAAATCTGCCCTAAAAGCCCCATATATATAGGAGGAGGGAGGGGGACCTTGCCTTGGAGTCCAAGGGACTCCAAGGGGGTCGGCCGAGCCAGGGGGGAGGACTCTCCCCCCCCCCAAACCGAGTCCTACTTGGTTTGGTGGGAGGGAGTCCTTCCCCTTTCCCACTTCCTCTCTTTTTTTTTCTTTCTTCCTTTGATTTTTGTTCCTTGGCGCATAGGACTTGGTGGGCTGTCCCACCAGCCCACTAAGGGCTGGTGTGACCCCCACAAATACCTATGGGCTTCCCCGGAGTGGGTTGCCCCCCTCCGGTGAACCCCCGGAACCCATTCGTCATTCCCGGTACATTCCCGGTAACTCCGAAAACCTTCCGGTAATCAAATGAGGTCATCCTATATATCAATCTTCGTTTCCAGACCATTCCGGAAACCCTCGTGACGTCCGTGATCTCATCCGGGACTCCGAACAACATTCGGTAACCAACCATATAACTCAAATACGCATAAAACAACGTCGAACCTTAAGTGTGCAGACCCTGCGGGTTCGAGAACTATGTAGACATGACCCGAGAGACTCCTCGGTCAATATCCAATAGCGGGACCTGGATGCCCATATTGGATCCTACATATTCTACGAAGATCTTATCGTTTGAACCTCAGTGCCAAGGATTCGTATAATCCCGTAAGTCATTCCCTTTGTCCTTCGGTATGTTACTTGCCCGAGATTCGATCGTCAGTATCCGCATACCTATTTCAATCTCGTTTACCAGCAAGTCTCTTTACTCGTTCCGTAATACAAGATCCGCAACTTACACTAAGTTACATTGCTTGCAAGGCTTGTGTGTGATGTTGTATTACCGAGTGGGCCCCGAGATACCTCTCCGTCACACGGAGTGACAAATCCCAGTCTTGATCCATACTAACTCAACTAACACCTTCGGAGATACCTGTAGAGCATATTTATAGTCACCCAGTTACGTTGCGACGTTTGATACACACAAAGCATTCCTCCGGTGTCAGTGAGTTATATGATCTCATGGTCATAGGAATAAATACTTGACACGCAGAAAACAGTAGCAACAAAATGACACGATCAACATGCTACGTCTATTAGTTTGGGTCTAGTCCATCACGTGATTCTCCTAATGACGTGATCCAGTTATCAAGCAACAACACCTTGTTCATAATCAGAAGACACTGACTATCATCGATCAACTGGCTAGCCAACTAGAGGCATGCTAGGGACGGTGTTTTGTCTATGTATCCACACATGTAAATGAGTCTTCATTCAATACAATTATAGCATGGATAATAAACTATTATCTTGATACAGGAATTATAATAATAACTATACATTTATTATTGCCTCTAGGGCATAATTCCAACAAGAAGAACTTCAAGGAAGACGGCAAAGTTGTTGCCGTGCTCGGTAAGCCAGATGCCGGGAAGAAGAAAAAGAATGGACCCAAGCCTGAGACTGAGTGCTTCTAATGCAAGGGAAAGGGTCACTGGAAGCGGAACTGCCCCAAATACTTAGCGGACAAGAAGGCCGGCAACGTTAAAGGTATATGTGATATACATGTTATTGATGTGTACCTTACCAGCGCTCATAGTAGCTCCTGGGTATTTGATACCGGTGTTGTTGCTCACATTTGCAACTCAAAGCAGGAACTGCGGAATAAGAGAAGACTGGCCAAGGACGAGGTGACGATGCGCGTCGGGAATGGTTCAAAGGTCGATGTGATCGCCGTCGGCACGCTACCTCTACATCTACCGTCGGGATTAGTCTTAAACCTTAACAATTGTTATTTAGTACCAGCTTTAAGCATGAACATTGTATCAGGGTCTTGCTTAATGCGAGACGGCTACTCATTTAAGTCAGAGAATAATGGTTGTTCTATTTACATGAGTGATATGTTTTATGGTCATGCTCCGCTGGTGAATGGTTTATTCTTGATGAATCTCGATCGTGATGTTACACATATTCATAGTGTGAGTACCAAAAGATGTAAAGTTGATAATGATAGTCCCACATTCTTGTGGCACTGCCGCCTTGGTCATATCGGCGTTAAGCGCATGAAGAAGCTCCATACTGATGGACTATTAGAGTCTCTTGACTTTGAATCATTTGACACATGTGAACCGTGCCTCATGGGCAAGATGACTAAGACTCCATTCTCAGGAATAATGGAGAGAGCAACCGACTTATTGGAAATAATACATACTGATGTGTGTGGTCCAATGAACGTTGAAGCTCGCGGTGGCTATCGTTATGTTCTCACTCTCACCGATGATTTGAGTAGGTATGGGTATATCTACTTGATGAAGCACAAGTCTGAGACATTTGAAAAGTTCAAGGAATTTCAGAGTGAGGTCGAGAATCAACATGACAGAAAAATTAAGTGTCTACGATCTGATCGTGGAGGAGAATATTTGAGTCACGAGTTTGGCACACACCTAAGAAAGTGTGGAATCGTTTCACAACTAACGCCGCCTGGCACACCGCAACGCAACGGAGTGTCTGAACGTCGTAATCGCACTTTATTAGATATGGTATGATCTATGATGTCTCTTACCGACTTACCGCTATCATTTTGGGGATACGCATTAGAAACTGCAGCATTCACTTTAAATAGGGCACCGTCTAAATCCGTTGAGACGACACCGTATGAATTATGGTTTGGCAAGAAACCTAAGTTGTCGTTTCTTAAAGTTTGGGGCTGCGATGCTTATGTGAAGAAACTTCAACCATAAAAGCTCGAACCCAAAGCGGAGAAATGCGTATTCATAGGATACCCTAAGGAAACTATTGGGTATACCTTCTATCTTAGATCCGAAGGTAAAACCTTTGTTGCCAAGAACTGATCCTTTCTAGAGAAAGAGTTTCTCTCAAAAGAAGTAAGTGGGAGGAAGGTAGAACTTGATGAGGTAATTACACCCCCTCTCGAACAGGATAGTAGCGCAACGCGGGAAGTTGTTCCCGTGGCGCCTACACCAACTGAAGAGGAAGGTAATGATGATGATCATAAAGCTTCGGATCAAGTTACTACTGAACCGCTAAGGTCCACAAGGGCACGCTCCGCACCAGAGTGGTATGGCAACCCTGTGATGGAAATCATGTTGTTAGACAACGGTGAACCTTCGAACTATGAAGAAGCGATGGCGGGCCCGGATTCCAAAAATGGCTTGAGGCTATGAAATTCGAGATAGGATCCATGTATGAGAACAAAGTATGGACTTTGGTGGACTTGCCCGATGACCGGCGAGCCATAGAAAATAAATGGATCTTCAAGAAGAAGACTGATGCAAACGGTAATGTAACCGTTTACAAAGCTCGACTTGTCGCAAAGGGTTTTCAACAAATTCAAGGAGTTGACTACGAAGAGACTTTCTCTCCCGTAGCGAAGCTGAAATCAGTCCGAATCATGTTAGCAATTGCCGCCTTTTATGATTATGAAATTTGGCAAATGGACGTCAAAACAGCGATCGTTAACGGGAACCTTAAGGAAGAGTTGTATATGATGCAACCAAAAGGTTTTGTCGACCCTAAGGGTGCTAACAAAGTGTGCAAGCTCAAGCGCTCCATCTATGGGCTGGTGCAAGCATCTCGGAGTTGGAACATTCGCTTTAATGAGGTGATTAAAGCGTTTGGGTTCATACAGGTTTACGGAGAAGCCTATCTGTACAAGAAAGTGAGTGGGAGCTCTGTAGCTTTCCTCATACTGTATGTGGATGACATATTATTGATGGGGAATAATATAGAGATGTTGGAGAGCATAAAGGCCTATTTGAACAAGAGTTTTTCAATGAAGGACCTTGGAGAAGCTGCATACATATTAGGCATCAAGATCTATAGAGATAGATCAAGACGCCTCATAGGTCTTTCGCAAAGTACATACCTTGACAAGATATTGAAGAAGTTCAATATGGAAAACTCAAAGAAAGGGTTCTTGCCAGTTTTGCAAGGTATGAGATTGAGTAAGACTCAGTCGCCGACCACGGCAGCAGATAGAGAGAAGATGAGTTCTGTCCCCTACGCTTCAGCCGTGGGCTCTCTAATGTATGACATGCTGTGTACCAGACCTGATATAAACCTTCCCATAAGTTTGGTAGGGAGGTACCAAAGTGATCCAGGTATGGAACACTGGACAGCGGTCAAGAATATCCTTAAGTACCTGAAAAGGACTAAGGAAATGTTTCTCGTTTATGGAGGTGACGAAGAGCTCGTCGTAAAGGGTTACGTCGACGCTAGCTTTGACACAGATCCGGATGACTCTAAGTCACAGACCGGATACGTATATGTGTTGAATGGTGGGGCAGTGAGCTGGTGTAGCAGCAAGCAAGAAGTCGTGGCAGCATCTACATGTGAAGCGGAGTACATAGCTGCTTCAGAAGCAGCTCATGAAGGAATTTGGATGAACGAGCTCATCACCGACCTTGGAGTGGTTCCAAGCGCGTCGGGTCCAATGACACTCTTATGTGATAACACTGGGGCCATTGCCATAGCCAAGGAGCCCAGGTTTCACCGGAAGACGAAGCACATCAAACGCCGCTACAACTCCATCCAGGACCATGTCCAGAGTGGAGTGATAGATATTTGTAAAGTACACACGGATCTGAATATTGCAGATCCGTTGACTAAACCTCTTCCACGAGCAAAACATGATCAACACCATAATGCTATGGGTGTTCGATACATCACAATGTAACTAGATTATTGACTCTAGTGCAAGTGGGAGACTGTTGGAAAGATGCCCTAGAGGCAATAATAAAATGGTTAATATCATATTTCCTTGTCCATGATAATCGTCTATTGTTCATGCTATAATTGTATTAACAGGAAACAGTAATACATGTGTGAATAAATAGATCACAATGTGTCCCTAGCAAGCCTCTAGTTGGCTAGCTCGTTAGTCAATAGATGATCATGGTTTCCTGATCATGGGCATTGGATGTCATTGATAACGGGATCACATCATTGGGAGAATGATGTGATGGACAAGACCCAATCCTAAGCATAACACTAGATCGTATTGTTCGTATGCTAAAGCTTTTTCTAATGTCAAGTATCTTTTCCTTCGACCGTGAGATTGTGCAACTCCCGGATACCGTAGGAGTGCTTTGGGTGTATCAAACGTCACAACGTAACTGGGTGACTATAAAGGTGCACTACGGGTATCTCTGAAAGTGTTTGTTGGGTTGGTACGAATCAAGATCGGGATTTGTCACTCCGTGTGACGGAGAGGTATCTCTGGGCCCACTCGGTAGACCATCATCATGAGCTCAATGTGACTAAGGAGTTAGTCACACGATGACGTGCTACAGAACGAGTAAAGAGACTTACCGGTAACGAGATTGAACAAGGTATAGGCATACCGATGATCGAATCTCGGGCAAGTTCTATACCGACAGACAAAGGGAATCGTATACGGGATTGATTGAATCCTTGACATCGTGGTTCATCCGATGAGATCATCGTGGAGCAAGTGGGAGCCACCATGGGTATCCAGACCCCGCTGATGGTTATTGGCCAGAGAGGTGTCTCGGTCATGTCTGCTTGTCTCCCGAACCCGTAGGGTCTACACACTTAAGGTTCGATGACGCTAGGGTTATAGGGAGTTGTTATACGAGGTTACCGAAAGTTTTTTGGAGTCCTGGATGATATCCCGGACGTCACGAGGACCTCCGGAATGGTCCGGAGGTAGAGCTTGATATATAGGACGGATGGTTTCGGATACCGGAAGTGTTTCGGGCATCACCGGTAATGTACCGGGACCACCGGGACCACCGGAGGTGGGCCCGGGGGTCCAACGAAGGGGGGCAACGATCACGGGAGGTAAGGTGGGCCAAGTGGGGAAGGGAACCAGCCCCTAGGTGGGCTGGTGCGCCTCCCCACTCAGCCCAATGCGTGGGGGAGAGAAAAGGGGGGGGCAAACCCTAAGCCAGGTGGGCCTAAGGCCTAGGAGGGGTGCGCCACACCCCTCCTCCCCCCTTGGCCGCCACAGCAGCCCCCATCTAGGGCTGCCCCCCCCCCCCCAGGAGAGGGAAACCCTCAAGGGGGCGCAGCCCCTCCCTCCCCCTATATATAGTGGGCACTTTTGGCCATTGGAGATCAGACTTTTGCCTCTCTCTCGGCGCAGCCCTGCCCTTCTTCCTCCTCCTCTCTGTCGGTGCTTGGCGAAGCCCTGCCGGGAGACCTCGCCTCTCCATCGACACTACGCTGTCGTGCTGCTGGAGTTCTTCCCCAACCTCTCCCTCCTCCTTGCTGTATCAAGGTGCGGGAGACGTCACCGGGCTGCACGTGTGTTGAACGCGGAGGTGCCGTAGTTCGGCACTAGATCGGAATCGCTGTGAGTACGACTCCATCAACCGCGTTCTAGCAACGCTTCCGCTTAGCAATCTTCAAAGGTATGAAGATGCTCTTGCCCCTCTCTCGTTGTTGGTCTCTCCATAGGAAGATCTGAATATGCATAAGAAAATTTTGAATTTATGCTACGTAACCCAACACCTACTTCCCTCCCTGGCCCGCAAGTCGGCGACAAAGCGGCCACTTTTTCCCTTCATTTTCGCCTAAACTCTCCCGCTCCCTCCCGCGCCCGCTCCCACCGCCATGGACGACGACTTCGAGGCCGCCGCCACCATCGCCTCAATGGCCACGTCCGTCGCCGCCATCGAAGGCATAGGCAAGGCATGCGTCCCCCGCAAGGCCAGGGCGCCGCCCAAGAAGAACAAGGAGTTGACGCCCGAAGAGCGGGTCATGGAGTCGGCCAAGAGGAAGGGCCGGAGGCACGCGCAGGATGCAAGGGGCAAGGTAGCTGCCACCGTTGCTGCGCAACAGGAAGACACCAATGCCCGGGTGAAGGCGGCAACGATGGAGGCCATGTTGTACGTGGGGGTAAACCCTAGCCAGCACAGGCTTGTTAACGCCGTCGTTTCCGCGGTCGCGGCCAGCACGGGCTCGTCAGCATATTCTCGGATGATGCTGCCAGAGTCGCCGCGCGCGTCTTGCACATTGTCGATTTCTGGCTTCCACGTCTACCCGCAAGGTAGCCGCTTCTCCGGGGAATGCTCGTCAGAGGTGAGCATCGTGGCTCCTTCCACACCCGCGACGGTGACCATCGACCTCAACGTCATGTCGGTGGCAGGCGGATCATCGTCCGGTGACATGAGGAAACGTCAGCGCGAAATGCCAACCGAGATGCTCACCGGCGCCCGCAATCTGTTCAACAGAATGCCGGCGGCCGTCGACGATGACACGACCAACAGTTTCCTGGAGAACATGATCTTCTAAGGTGCACCGGCGGCTGGTGCATACGATCCCGATGAGACCCAAAGCCAGGACGGTCGAGCGCCGTTCACGCAAGACACCAATGATATACATGACGCCTTCATGAAGATCAGGTCGGCCTAGACGGCTTCCCGCTCGATCATAAGTTCCCTGAGGACTACGACCTTGAGGAGGAGGATGATGACATGCACATCGACGGGGAGCCTTTGTTCGAGGACGAGCTCGCCAACTAAATTGCTGCCGGGGCGAAGCCGAAGCGCAAGAGCAAGCGGACGAAGGCATACTAGAGCCTAGGACTAGAGCATACTAGAGAAGAACAATGTTAGGACCAAGGCGAAAGAAGTGGCCCTTGCAAGCATGAAGACGGGTGCGGAGATCATGAAGGTTGATCTGAACACCGTGTCCCCGAGTAAGAGGTTGTGGTTCGAGAAGATGCAGGCCGAAATGCTCAAGTTCGACCAGTTATGATCTGCCATGGAGATCACGAAACCTTTTTTGTATGCCGGCAAGTATGCTGGCATGACGACGGGCTGACATGGCGTGGTCGAATTTGGTGTGCTGGCATGTGTGTCGATAGCTGGCAAGTGTGCCAGCATGAACTGCGTGGTCGTTTAATGTAGGCTGGCAATGTATGTCTGCCGCTGGCATGGTGTTGACATGAACTATTGGGCGTTGGCATGCTGGCATGTTTTATTTAAGTACAGACAGAAAATGGGTCGCCAGCGTTGGCTCGCAGCCGACCCAAAAAGAAAAGTGGGCGGACGTGGAGCGAACAGCCGACCCAAACGGACAAAAAGCAAACAAAACCGTCGTCCGTTTGGGTCAGCCGGTTGGAGTTGCTCTTACTTTGTAAGTTTAAGATGGACATTGCAAAAATTCATAGATGTCCATTAACAACTCATTTCAAGTTGAGCACCAAGCAGTGTCCCTCCATTAATGATGTATATACTCTAGAAGTTTCTTTAAATATGTTTAACTCATAATACACTAGAAATCATTACTAAGATATTAATTAGATTCTATTCTTTATACCTCTCTCACATAAGCTTTAATAATATCAAAATATACACGAACACAAGCATACACACAAATATATGTGCATATATTATATAATTTATGTAATTGACAATCCTTGGCTTAAAGAGAACTTTTCTTACAAACATATGGTTTTAGTTTAGCAGAAGCAAATGATTTCAGTGGAATACACTAAAATATATAAAAAACATTGTATTACAACATTATTATGTTCTTTACTATGTCGACTAATTACTAGGGATTATAATCATTAAATCTTTACTCCGTTAAAAATAAGCTTAAACAAGTATAAAAGTTTAGTATAAAATATGGTTTTCTTTGTCCCCAAATTTGTATCGGCGTGCCCTACTCAATCCTATAGCATCGGGATCGCGCCTTGGCGCGAGGGTGTCGGTCCCAACATTTTGATCAAGCAAGTAATGCGAAGTCAACAGTAATTCAGGTTTACCATTGTCCGTACCAAGTATAAGATCCAAAACATTTCTCATAAAGTTTGGAAAGAAGGAATAGAAAAAAAGACATATAGCATGACAGATCAGAATCAAAGCAAGTCTTTTATATAGGAAGAAACACACCTCGTGAGTATTTCACAATAATTAGATCAAATCATTTATGCAAAAAAAGGCAAAAATCTAAGTAGTGGATTAGACCATAGCCATACAGTACATAATACATATCCCGCCGCTCTGGACACAAACGTAAAAAAGAAAAATCAAACTCATTGTGTTCTCTGAGAATATCTTTCGGCGGTAAATAACTATACAAATTAGAAGATGGTCCAATATGACATAAAGCATAATCCTGACCGAGTTTTTCATAGTGATACGGTATGGTCTACCTGAGTCACTGGAAATGATTTAGAGACAACATAAATAAGTAGTCGAAATATATAAGCAACAAAACAAGTTGATAACTTTGGACAAACCTTGATAGGTTGATGAACCCAATAATGAACTTAAGTTTGACATCATGTGCTTGGTTTCTTTAATTCTTTCAATAGAGAATGCATGAAACTCATTTCCTTGTAAAACCTCACACATTAATGGATACACCATGGAATCGACTCACAGATATGGCATGTCACTTTGTTCTTGTTGCGTTGATCCCCGAAAGAATTTTGAAATGCTTTTGCTACATGCTCACTGGCTACTCTTATGCAGTTTTGGTCTATTATAGTTCTCTAGGAGAATACTGTTGGAAATATGCCCTAGAGGAAATAATAAAGTGGTTATTATTATATTTCCTAGTTCATGATAGTTGTCTATTGTTCATGCTATAATTGTATTAACCGGAAACCATAATACATGTGTGAATACATACACCACAACATGTCCCTAGTGAGCCTCTAGTTGACTAGCTCATTAATCAATAGATGATCATGGTTTCCACATCATGGACATTGGATGTCATTGATAACGGTATCACATCATTAGGAGAATGATGTGATGGACAAGACCCAATCCTAAGCATAGCACAAGATCGTGTAGTTCGTCTGCTAGAGATTTTATAATGTCAAGTATCATTTCCTTAGACCATGAGATTGTGAAACTCCCGGATTATTGGGGTACGTAGTAATTTCAAAAAAAATCCTAAGCCACGCAAGGATCTATCTAGGAGAAACGAGCAACGAGCAAAGGAGTAGAGCATCTTCGTACCTTTGAAGATCGTTAAGTGGAAGCGTTGCTAGAACGCGGTTGATGGAGTCGTACTCGCAGCGATTCACATTGTGGTGGATTCCGATCTATGCACCGAACAACGGTGTCTCCGCGTTCAACACACGTGCAACCCGGTGACATCTACAACGCCTTGATCCAGCAAGGGGGGGAGAGGTTGAGGGAGAGCTCCGGCAGCACAACGGCGTGGTGACAAACCCAAAAATGAGTCCCATTGGCCTTGTGAATTCCCCCCACCGCTAATTAAACACTTGACCGTTAATTCATGTTTGCGCTTATTTCAATCTCCTCGTAAGATTTTTTCTATTCTATTATTCTTACTAACACCTAACGGGGGAGTGATAAACCCACCAGACATGCTTAGGCTGCTCAGATCGCGCGGCAATTCCACAGTCACGCGGTGACCACGCGGTTGGCATGCTCGTTTACACGCTCTGGAGTTAGGGCCTCAAACAACATCCAAACCTCGATGCCTCACCACCACACCATGTGTCTATGATTAAATGGATACTTATGTACCTACAAATTATTTTTGGGAAAAATAAAGAGCAAAGTATAATGCAACTGCACGTCAAATTTGACCCGCTTCCAACTAAATCGGCACAAATTTGTCTTTTTCACGAGTGGTGGATAAAAGCTTTTGACACCCAACCATTAGGTCAACTGGGCATTAAATATGGACTAGTATTTTAGAAATTTGATTTCATACAATTTTGCAACAAATATATGGTAGATCCTTCACAAAAAACTAATTTTGAGCATTAGAAAAATGCAAATTGATTTTTTCGTCCAAAGAAAATGAAAACTTCCTTAGGCAACATTGTTTGTCATTCCAATATGCACCCTTGTGCATAATATGAGATCATTTGAACAAACTATGCAATGAATGTGGCCATAAGATTGATCATTTGGCTTGAAAGCCATGAATCTTCACACATGATAGCTCATTTCTAAGAACATTTTTTTTTAAATACCGTATTACAATTTTATTATTTTTACTCGCAACTTGGTCACATATAATGATGCAATGCAAAGGTTTTCCAATTTTTTTATTTTTTTTATTTTTCATGCCCATTTTCAAATGCGGTCAAAACGGCGGGAATGACTGTTCCTAGCTAGGGGTTTATTCTTGGAAAACTTTTGTTGTTTCTATGATCAAATGGATACCTATGTACCTAAAAATGATTTTTGGTAAAAATAAAGAGCAAATTATAATGCAGCTGCAGTTCAAATTTGACCCGCTTCCAACTGAATCGGCACAAAGTGGATAAAAGCTTTTGACACCCAACCATTAGGTCAATTGTGCATTAAATACGGACTAGTATTTTATAAAATTGATTTGGTACAATTTTGCAACAAATATATGGTAGATCCTTCACAAAAAACTAATTTTGGGCATTAGAAAAATGGAAAATGATTTTTTCATCCAAAGAAAATGAAAACTTTCTTAGGCAACATTGTTTGTCATTCCAATATGCACCCTTGTGCATAATATGAGATTATTGAACACACTATGCCATGAATGTGGCCATAAGATTGATCATTTGGCTTGAAAGCCATAAATCTTCACACATGGTAGCTCATTTCTGAGAACACTTTTTTTAAATAATTATCATATTACAAGTTTATTATTTTACCTGGTGACTTTGTCACATATAATGACATAATGCGAAGGTTTTCTATTTTTTTGATTTTGTTTTTAATTTTTCAGGCCCATTACAAAATGCGGTCAAAACGGCTGGTATGACCGTTCCTAGCTAGTGGTTGAATCTTGAAAAACTTTTGGTGTTTCTCTGATAAAATAGATACTTTTGTACCTACAAATGATTTTTGGAAAAAATAAATAACAAGCTATAATGCAGCTGTAGTTCAAATTTGACCCGCTTCCAACTGAATCGGCAGAAAAAAAAATCACGATAGGTGGATAAAAGCTTTTGACACCCAACCATTTGGTCAATTGTATATTAAATATGTACTAGTATTTTAGAAAATTGATGGAGTCCAATTTTGCAACAAATATATGGTAGGTTCTTCACAAAAAAAACATTTCGAACACTCAAAAAATGATTAAAAATAGTTAGATCAGAAATGCATACAAATTGATCCTCATCCATAAAATGTGCTCTAACTCTCGTGAAAATTTTTGTGGTGCCCTTTTGCAAAATATTTTTGATAGATGTCTCACAAAATTCCTCTATTTTTAGTACTTGGAAACTATTTTAAATCACTGATTTTCTAAACCAATCAGAACTCTTCCCATGGACCGATGACATGGCGCCCATCCATCCATCCATCCATCTCTCCATTCCACATCCATACATCCATCTATCTACAGAAAAGTAAAATAAAATGTAAAAGAGATATCCCCACCCGCAGCCCAAAACCCTAGCTCAGATCCCATCCCCCCATCGCACCCTTCCTCCCTCGTCCCCATCTCCTCCCGTCACCGCCACCTCCTCCCCGTCGCCGCCACCCTCCCGATCCAATCCTCTCCCGCCACTGCCACCCATCGCCGACCTCGCCATCCTCCTCACCCACCGTCGTCTTCTTCTTCCCACGAGCAATCATGGCTTCCTTTTCCTCGTTCGTCACGTTCGGGAATACGAGGAAGGTGTTGTCCTTGTCCTAGTCACACGGGGACGAAGCCACCGTCCGCAGGAGCATCGGCGGGTAAGACACCATCAAACCCTTCGCAATCACATGTCTCTTCTTGATGTTGTGGATGTCTCATCGTCGAGTTCTGGATTTCCCATCACGGGGGCTCAGTCGAGGTCCGGAACCTGGACCCTTTCCTGCTGCTCGACGAGTTCTCCACCTCCAAGCCAGTCGGCTTCCCCGACCACCCGCACCGAGGCTTCGAGACCGTAACCTACATGCTCGACGCACACATGCTCTCCACCTTCCATCTTGTGCTCTGTTCTGTTCTGCCCATGAGGTGTTTGCTGATATGTTGTTCTGTCTTGTGGGTTTGTGCCGATGCAGGGGCATTCACCCACCGGGACTTCTCCGGACACAAGGTCACCATCAGGACCGGAGATGTGCAGGTTCAATCTACTCATCCAATTCTTCAGAGATCTTGACCCATTCTATTTTGATTTGAGAGCTAACATTGCATCTGAATGTGTTAGAAAGCATCAATTGTAACCACACCTTCTATACATCTACTGTACTAATTTTTCAGTTATCTGTAGTTAGAAAGCATCAACTGTAAGACTGTAACTAAACATATCTTCTTATCCTCTCATTTTATACTCATACACATGCTTATGATCATGTTAACACATGCTCATGCTCATTTTACTCATGCACATGCTCATGATCTTCTTAGTTATGACTGTAACTACTCCATTTGATTGCATGATCTCTATTTGAATGCATGTTCATAAGATTGTAACTGGAGTACAATATCACAATGAACACACCCATTATCTCTATTTGAATGGGATCTTGTTCCATGTTGAATCAACATCTGGGTCATCATGACTTCCTCCAGGTACGTCCTTTTCTTTAGCTAGAGTACAATTCAAATCAAAATCTATTTTGGAGTACTCGAAGTTACTGATCTGTTTTACTAATCTCCAAGTTACTCCATTCAAACAAATGTGTTGATCTGATCTGCTATAGTAGTTGTTGTTGATCTTGTTGTAGTAGTAGTTGTTGATCTCATCTGATGTACTTTTTGTTGATCTGATATGCTATAGTTCCTATTGATTTGGAGTAGTTACTGTTGCTGATATGATATGTTGTACTATTGTTGATCTGATTTGTTGTTGCTATTGCAGGAATGCTGGATCTGCTGCTGCTTGCTGCAGGATCTCGTTATCAACATGAGATGTTGTTGGTCAAGTCATGGCGACGAACGGGGATGCTCTTTGTAGTATATTTGTTCAGCCTCTACGAACATTTACAAGAGCTCTAGCCTGAAAGTGAAGAAGTCAGAAGTATATTTGTAGTAATAGTTATATGTTTTTTTATCTTGGTGAAATGAACGATGTAAAGATTGTGCTATTAGCCAAAATTGGCATGTGTTTTGATAATTTTCATCTGTTTACTGTTCTCATTGAAATAATTGTTTCGCTGTCGTTAATTACAACTTGACAAGTGAGACCTAATAGTATTTGGCATCCAAAAGGCCATTTACCAAATAATATTCATAGAGAAGGCTGAAAATTAAGGAAATTGACTGAAAAAAGGCTGAGGCCCAAAAGAAAAATAGATGAGACCCAAAAAAGAAATGGACCGCAAAAAGGTTGAGGCCCAAAAACACTGGATAAAGCTTAGAAAACAAAAAAGGCCGAATTATTGGGCTTGGCCCATGCAGCTAAGCAAAATAAAGAGAAAAAAACATTAAATGAGCTTAGTTATTGGGCTTGGCCCATGTAAACGACCGGAATGGACCGGGCTGATTCTAATTTATGACCTTTTGTTTGGTCGTAAATGTCTACGAACAATCTAGAAGAAAGATCGTTATAGTTCATTAGAGACGCTCAACTTTTGACCGTCTTGTTTTGGTCGTAAAAAGGTCGCAAATGGAAATCAACTAATTCGGTGACCAATATTGAAGGTCGCAAGTTAGCATATTTCTTGTAGTGATTAAAGAACAATATAGCTACAATTTACAGATTTTCAAGAAGAAAATGTACATGGGCATTGTTCAATAATTTTGGTTTGAAATCTCACATGTGTATGCATGTAAAATTTAAATTGGGCCTTCATTATTAGCGTTCAACGGTTGCCAATGCATTAACGAGAAATAAAAAAACCATTCACATAATACAACAACCCATAAAAGGGCAGTTCAATAATTCATATATATAATACAAGACCTACACGCAAATAATATACAATCCAAGTCTTACAAGCTCCTATGATATACTCGACACACTGCATCATGTGTTGACATCATCAACCACATTCATCAAACAGAGCTCATCGCTTACATTACAATATACAGATCAAAATCCATTACAGTGTGTTCTAGCCAATGTGATCTTCAAAGAAAGGAATGTCCTCGTTATTTTCACATAAATTTGGTATTCCTCACTTTGTCTTCGAAGCATTGGTCTCTCTTCCTTAACATTGTATCACAAAGTAGAAACAAGAATAAATCCACAAAGACAAGATATCACAGATATTGCCTTTCTGAAAAGACTAGAAAGATTCATATATGGAACTAAGGTTAGAACAATTTTCAAAGATATAGTGGATCGATATAAACAACGGTATTCAAAATAGATAATTTATCATCTATGATGTAGCAGTGAATTTGAACTTCACAAGAACTCAACCAGAACACAAACTTTTTTAGTGAACAAACCTAAACTATATGCAGCGATTGTGTGTGCACCAGCCATTCCATAGATCAGTTGTGACTATTGCCAATGAGTCTCCGAACTCCCTTGCCATACAAGGGCAAGTTTGAGCATACATTGATTAATCTAGACGACGGTTGTCGCCGCTTCGTCTGGCTAGGCTCCACTATTGGTCCTTCCCTACCTCCTCGATGCCAAGATGAGACACGCGCACAATCAATGCGCCTTGTGCACACAAAATTAAAAAAACTGCATTTTGTTTTGATTTTGAACAACATGATAATTTTGCTTCCATAGGAAAACTACAAGAAGATTTGAATGCAAGAAAGCTAGCCATTTGGAGTTACTCAATTCATAAACAAAATGAGAAAAAAGAGACAGTTCAGAAAACTGTAAACCTGAGCAGCATGGCAGTAAGTAGCAGATGTATCAAGGAAACTAAGTATATTGAGGTAGATTTTCAAGCTCCTCAGGTATAAAATTTGGCACACCATTCTTCTGTAAAAAATGTTTAATGGTCTTTCTAAAATGCATTTCATTAAACAAGCTTTACAAACATAGAGCACCTGCGGCGTTTAGTTCATTCACAAGGCTGGACACATGCTCTTACAAGCAAACAATTATTTTGTTTGCAAGATGATTTGAACAACTAATACAATCATCAAATGATTAACATCCAACAATTTTCATGTAAAATGTTGAACCAATTATCTGAAATGTTGAATCAAAAACGTTGCTGCAGATTGAAAGCACAATGTGTATATACAGCTAAGGGGAGCACCAGTTGTTTAAAAACCAAGAAAGTTAACAAAAGTGCAGTAGCAAAGCATTGAGTCTTGAGGCATATAGCAAGCTAATATGTCTATATTAACAAATAGGTGACAGTCTTACAAGATGGATGAAAGAACACACCCTGCAAATCGAGTATTACACTTCGTGAAAGATGGTCCTTGTTCAATATGAAATGAAATGAGTTCATTGTACACAAAATGAATACTAACTGAAATGAGTTCATAATTGTGTCTGGAAAAGCATTTTCACATATTTGACAAATCAAAATGAGTTCGTCGTAGCAACAAATGTATGAAGGGAATTCTTGTGAGTGATGTGTGAAGAAAAAACATGTTGTGCGTGTGTTTGCCAATTTGCTTGGATTTTGTCTTCAAAATTCAAAACCTAGTAAATTACTCTACTTCAGTAGTCCAACATATTTCGAGGTCTACATCATCATCATGTTTCCGAGCGATTCATTTCTTTGCAGCTTGATTCTTCTGGAAGAGAAGAAAATATTTCTCACTTGAAATATCACATGTTTTTTGAATATTTTTTATGTTTTATTCCAATTTTCTAATCTTTGAATTATTTGACAATTTAATCTCTAATCACCCATCCTCACTGCTCTAGCGTGGATCACTCATTTCAAATCGTCTAACTTCCCGGCCGATCACCCATCATTTCACTACTTCAGCCCGAGCACGCTTAACTTTCTGGTTCTATCACCCCTAGTTGCTAAGTGTGCACTTGTTGTTTTCTGACAATAATAAGCTAATCCTAAACAACTTGGGTCTTGATGTCATGTCACATGATTTAATTTTTTGAATTACAAACAATTATTAAAATAAACTTAATAAGTAACAATAATAGTGAATTTCAATGAAAACAACCTAATATTTTTAAATAAAATTATTTTTCTTTTTATTTTTGGAAAAAACTTCTTTTTGAAATAACTTTTTTTCCATTTGGAATTTTGAGCATGTGAGAAAACTTCACCGAGCAAGCCCGGGTGAAATCGAGTACCAATTTTTTCTAGTTTTTTTGATATATTAATTTTTTGGACGTCGTATGCAAAAGTTATGGCCGTTTATTTCTTTTCCTTTTTTTTGCAAAAACGGTCAAAATTCATATCTCCAAATTTCTATACCGACTAGACACTAAAACCTAACAACATCTCAAAGGATTTTATTTTTTGAAGATTTTATCATTTTTGTTTATTTTTTGAAGATTTTATCATTTTTGTTTATTTTCTACAAAACTCAAAGTATCAAGGTTTTAGACGAAAACCCATCTGCTACAAAGGCATTTTTTTAAATTAATTGAACTGTAGATTTTTTTTGTGCATTAAATATGCACCATACTACAACATGTTAAAATCTACAGAAAGAACTAACTAAAAATAATAAAAAACAACAATTAAATGACTAAAACAACTATATAAGCAAAACAATATTTCTTTAATTAAAATACTAATTTAAATTATTCTAAAAATAACCAAATAAATCTTACTGTGACAACAATCTAACACATGAGTGGGAGCAAAAAGAATTAAATTAAAAACTATTTGTAAACTCAAGTTATTCAAAAACTGGTTTTGAAGCAAATTTAAACAAATTCAAATTTAAACCATTCAAATTTGAAAACTAATGGCACAAACAGAAACTAGACAAAATTTTGAATCTAATGCAAAAAGAATCAATCAAAAACATCAAATATCCTAAAAGATATAAGCAATTTAAAACAGAAACTACAAACAAGATATAAGCCATTAGTGTCATAAAGTGCACAATTGTGAAAGGCAATAAACATGTTAGTTGCAGCCTAATTTGGTTTCATCATATCCCTGAACATACAGAACCTAGAATAAGTTGTACGTCTTGATATCATGGTCAAAAAGGATAGAGTCATCTCCACTAGGGAGGTATAGTGGAAGCCCAAGTCTTCCAATGATTTGATCGGTGCCATTCTTCACAAACACCATAAGGCCTAGTTCAAGAGCGTCCAATCATTAACTTGTCGAAAAGCACCCGAGGAGTTGACCATGTAGATGAAATCGAAGGCATGGATTTCCTCCTTCACGGGGTCGTCTGGAAGATCACAGTTTTCAAGTGTAACAAGTCTTTGGTTCACTCAAAACAGAAAGACTTCGGTGATTCTCAACACTCTTGCTCTAGGTGTTCGTGTTTATCCTCGCATCATATCTCTCTCTCAATGTCTTCGAGGTGGATTGCTCTAAAACGACAACAGTCGTATCTAACTCTGAGCAGCTGCAAACTTATGATGGAGGGAGTGGGCTATTTATAGCCAAAAGGCAACCTGACAGATATGACCGAAATGACCCTACGTCAATGGCCAACCGGCACGGGTTCCAATGGCCGGATTTCAAAGACACATGTGTCAATATTGCTTGGGCTACAAGCAATGTTGACTCAACCAACTCTCGAAAATATTTCATCTCGTTGTCTTCACTCGAAGGCATGGGTATTTTGGTTGAGCATCACGTCAGCTTCTGACTTCGATCACCTCGACCCTACTTAGCAGTTGGTGGTTCCTATGACTCGGGAAAGAAGAAATAAAAACAACCAAAAGACTTCGTCTTCGTGTTTCATTATCTTTAAGCGTTTATCTTCGTGTACCGGATTCGGCCATCATCAATGTCTTCGGACATTTTTAGGTGTCGTCTTCAACAGCTAAACTGAATCTTCAGGGACTTCTATTTGTGTTCTCCTGTGAACCCTCACAAACACATTAATCCCTCAACCATGTTTATCTTCAATACTCCAAAACCAACAAGGGGTGGCACTAGATGCACTTACAAACGTGCACAACCCCGTGACGCACAAAAGTTCCTTGTAAGATGTTTTCACCTATTCTCTAATCTACATGTAGTCTCATAGCCATCACCAATTTGGCTTTAGGGAGATTCGGTGGCACAAGAAGTAATCTTAAATTATAATTGGTATTGTTCTTAAGCACAGACCAAAATGATGTGTATCATAATGGATTTTTTATGCTTGTTCTTAGGAAAAAGCATATTCTCCGAAGCTACTAAATTTGACCTATACTAAATTTTTGCTTTTTTTTCTCAAAATGCAGTTCTCCTTCAAACTCATTTTTTCCTTCTACTGGATGTGCTTCTAAATAAGGATCTCAACAGAGCAAACGGAAGGAGGAGAGAGTAACAAGATAAAAGTTAAGAACAACACACATGCTTCACATTAACTCCTATTCCTGAACCAATATGCTTTTTTACTATTCACCAATATGCTTTTGATGATTGAATTAGATAAAGCAAGTATGTATTTATTTTCAGTTAGGACTTTACATACTTCCTAGCCAAGAAGGCCTACTAGCATTGGCTTCAAGAAGTCATTGTGCAAGACACATTAGAATTGATTTGATGCAAGTATGTGGCCATTTTTCTTATTTGCTAGAGGATTCGGTAAGATATATTTTTTCTATCCCAACTTCAACGTCATTAATAGCATGTAAATTTAAACAACAGAGAATTTTTCATCTATAGTTCACGTATCCTTCTGGAGGCATTTTATAAAATATGTTTCCATATCAAACTTTTGTCCTTTTAGAGGTATTTTAGGAAACAAGTTTCCATGCCATCCATTAGAAGATGTTTGCCAACCTTAAGTTGCATTCGTAACACATGTGTAGCTTCTGTTAGCATTTAGAGATATGGCTATGTACATGTCACTGTCCTGATCTGATTGATTTCATTTATATAAAAGTTAACAAATGAAATTTTGGAGACCAACGCTAGGCTTAAACGATAAGAACTTGCTCTTCGGGCAAAAAACAATTAACACCCAAAGGTAAGTTATGTCGCCGTTGGAGCGACAAACAGAGCGAATGGAGGGCCGCAGTCTCGCTGGTGAGGCCGAGGTGGGTAGGTCAGCTGCCGCCGCTATTGTTGCCTAGGATACCGGAGAAGAGGAAGGGAAAAAATATATTTATTTGATTGTTTTCATGATGTCTTTACTACCCTTATTTCTCTGTTCATTGAGTTTTGGACGTATCGATTGTCTCTTGCAAACTCATACTTCCTCCGTCTTAGTTTATAGGGCATGTACGTAGTCCAAGGTTATTGATTTGACTAGCTAAATGTACATTATATGTCATAAAAATTATATTATTATATTTTTAAACGGATGTAGTTTTTAAACATATTTTTTCATCATATATGATACATATTTAGCTAGTGAAATTATTAACCTAAAAACTATGGGCATGCCTTGTAAACTGAGACGGGGAAGTAGTAGCTCTGACCAGATGCATCCTTATTTTTTCAGCGTCTGTATGTTTTTTAAGAAATTCAAGTTTCTCAATATTTTGGGGATGTGTCATACATACACGCACGCATGAATTTCTAAGATAACTTCACTTGGTATTTGGTCCATCCATCCGGGGCACACCGAACAAGGAAACATCACGAGAAATCCATCTCCCTCGGCTCAAAAAAAAAGTCCATCTCGCTCGCAGGGGACGTCTTATCTGCGCGGCCTTGTTTGTAAAAAGCCCAAAGCGACAGAAACAAAGGGCCCACGCAGACCACCACGTAATTCATTCCATCAGCACGCACGCACGCACAGCGCTCCCTCTTGTTTAGTCCCACCTCGCCTACCGAGGGTGCGCGCGACCAGATTAAATAGCGTGCTCCGCGCTGCACAACGCCGAGCTCAGCAGCGTGAGCTTGTAACCCGAGCGGGGGCATTAAAGGTGGTGTGGACGTTGCCGTAGCGCTGCGGGCCTGGTCCGGCTGTGCTCCTGCTGGCCCGCCCGTTCCAAGTTGCGTAGTGGACCGACTGGGGCCTGTGCGAAAGCTGGGCCTCACGGGCCATAATGTGGCAGGCACAGCGTGAGGCTGGCTTCACAGAGCAGCGACCACTGCCCGCTTCCAACGGTGGAAGGATAACGGGCCTCTGCACAGCCTGGGCCGATTGGGCCTCGCAGCCTTCTCCAATGAACCACCATTTTTGTAATATTTTCTTTTTGCGCTTAATTCAGGAATTCGGTTATTGCTGCTGCTGGCGGTGAAAGCTTTCGAAAAAAAAAGGCAATCAGCCGTCAGAGTTAGGGGTCGTATGATTGTATGAACAAACCCGCAAGGGCGGAGGCGCATCACTCTACAGGGTGGCGCGGCGAGGCTGTGCCTGGGGCGGCCGGCGGTGAGGTTGGTGGCGGTGACGTCGTCGTCTCGTATGAGGTGTGTGGGAGAGCTGGCTTGCGGACCGGTGGTGATGTACCGTTGGTTTGCATGGGGGTGTCAGCGAGGTGGCTTCGAGCGAAGCCTAGACGGCACGGCGTCCGTGGACGTTGTTTTCCTCCTTGAGGGATCATTGTGGAGCCTCTCCTCGCCCAGCACCTTCGGACCATGGTCAAGGGGCAAAAGCCTAAGACTCCATAGCGACTCGGGTGATGGTGTCGTTCTCCCACATCGTTACCCCATTGAGGACGTTACCTTGAGCGTCATCGGTCTCCCTCGTGCTTTCTCGGAGCTAGACACACACAACATCGTGGTCGGCAGGTGCCCGACTGGCGATGTGGATGGTTGGCGCGACTTCTTGTGTGGTAACGATGACGGCTTCGAGCGGAGTTGGTTTGCTGCTGAGTTTTGGTAGTCGGTCTCATCCGACGTGTTCGAGGGGTTGCCGCGCCTCACTTTGTCTTCCTGGAGTCGGAGCTGCTGAGGTGGGGCCTTGCGGCGACGATGACGCGAGGAGGGTGGTCGGTTGTGGAGCTGGCTCGGCTCAAGCTCAGTCTTTTTCTCTTACAATGATCGTCGACAGAGTCGGAACTGCCTGGTAGTTTGCGCATGCAGTTGACTGTTTAGCAGTGACCGGCGTGGGCCACGACATTTGCTTGCGATGAAGCCAGCCTCAACATTGCCCTTGTGTAGGCATGATGACGATGACACTGGATTACAACCTCGACGGTGTATGTGCATTCTTACGTGGGTTGCCAGGTCACCATGTGTCCTGTATAGGCGTGTTGTAACAGTTTGCTCCGGTTCTCCGTTAATCAACCAGGCAATCCTCTTTTTTTTAATTAATGAGAGATGAGGCAAAGCTTTTGCCTCCGTTTTTTCTAGAAGGTAATGTTTCCAGTTATTCATCTACTTATAGGGAAAACACAGATGATATGATCTGCAAATCTCTACTTCAACTAGTACCACTACCAGGCGCTATATATGCCTCTTCCTCTCTCTCTCAAAAAAAAAAAAAAGATGTACTTCAAAATGGACAGTCGATCGATGTTTTCTTTAGGGGGTTTTACATAACTTAGGACGCACTTGGATTGTCGGTTTAGTTCTAATACGGGTGTATAATTGGTACAGACCTTATACAGACCTCGGACGGTTGTTTTTATTCCGGATGAAAATCGTACTACGATCGGTATTATACACTTGTAATTAAATCCAGATGTATAAGTTTACACCTATTCCAAGCGGAGCCTTAGGTGTACCACATCTCTCTATTGCTAATGCTACAATTGTTACCGATCTGAATGTCCAGTCAAATTCTTGCCTCGGCGTGCAGATGCCAACTTCTTTCAGTAGTGCATGCATCCTTCAAATTTCTTTCTTGCAGGTAAAGTTCCTGCAACAAGACTCTGCTCAGGACGGCTCCGCGCCAGATTCTGCAACTAATAATCATGCTGCTGAATGCTGATCAAGTACAGTTCTTGTTAAGCTTCAGACCGGTCTTCTTCTGCGTTCCAAGATGCTCTGGCGAGACTGCGCCCATCCAGTTCAGATGATGACATCTCAGCTCGGATTCGATCTGTACCAGTTGTCTTCAATCTGCACGATGTGTTACAGGACACCGGGGTTCAGATGACATATATAAACAGATCCAGCATACTCTCATGATCTGCACTAACCTCGAATGTTTCTACTGCGCTGTCAAACTGACCATACCTGAAAAAAAGAACGTATGGAAATATTCATGCTCTTAATCATGTACAGGTGAATGTCAAAATAAGGAAAACAGAAAGAGCAGGCACATCATCTAACTGTACTGCGCTGTCAAAATAGACTGGTAGAGAGATTTCCGCACCCAGCAAACCAGAAATAAGGAAAACAGAAAGAGCAATTCATATAAAACAGTGGTTTGTCCAATAGTTATGTTAACTAGCAAAGGGCGCGCACATCATCTATTTGCTACTCCCTCCGTTCACAAATAGAGTTTTGGATATTTCAACATGAACTACTACATACGGACTGAGATGGGTGGATAGTAAACGCACTGAACCATATCTTATACATCCAATTTAGCTAAAAATAATAATAACATCCTATATTTGTGAACTTATAGGGAGTATGTAACAAAAGCATCGCTACACAACGGACCACTTTGTATTGACTAAAAACGTTATACAAGGCTGGCTTGTGTTGCCATCGGACCAGCATGCCCACCACCACCAGAGTAGAGCACAAAATAAACACGTATGGATTCTGGGTGGAATACCAATGTGGAATATGGTAAACCCGAGTCAGGGAACGCATTGAGGTTTCCAGTTTCAAGATAAACTCTAGTGTATGTAAGCCACACACATTAGGATAAAAAGAATTGCTATTCCCTCAAAAGAACATATTCAAACACAAAACGAATGAAGACAAGCTTAAGTTGACGTAAATACAAAGTTGGTTTCTCAAGTAAACGTTGTTCCTTTGGATAATTACCCAAAAACATGGTCTACTTTTCTGAAGAGAAGGGAGATGACCTACAACAAAGAATCAACTTCGCACAAAAAATCATACAAAGAGCAAACTTCTGTGAGTCCCATAGCACTTGAAGGGAAATGATGAGGCTGGTTTACAGACATAAGGTTTTTCTGAAAGTGATTGAATATCTTCTTGCCATTTCCCATTTTCAAAATCGACAGAGCATCAGAGAAGCAAAGAGCTTTTGATTACATAATTGCAAGAACTAACATAAATTATGAGGGAGTATTAGCTGAAGGAAAGTTAACAGAATGATACAAAAGAGGGCAGAGATTAAACTCACTTATGTAAACTGAGAGCCTGCTTGAGATAATGATACAAGATACAACAAGCTTTCCACAGACAGGGAGTTCTTTAGATAATATGTCCAAGGACTTTGGAGTAACAGGCAAACCATCTATCAAACCTGCAGGGAATAAGATGATGAATAGGTTAACCGTGGACGTCCAGCCAATTGCTAACACTATGAGAAAATTACGCTGATCAAAACAGCAACATAAAAACATCAGAGAGCGACAGCATGCAGTGCGCTAAATGCTACAACAGAAGCCAGCCATATATTGAAACATGACTACAGCAATCAAAGGAAAAAAATACCACTCAATGCTATTTGGTATAGTGCTTCAAAATCTTTTTTTTGTGTGTGCAAAATAACGTTGCATAGTAGCAAACCCTAAAGAGGAGGTTCAAGAAGAACTGAACAGCTGCTAGTGAATAGTGATCAAAGGTCCAAATGTGATACTCTTCTATAACAATTTCAACTGATCAGAAAGTCGTTATGCATTTCATTCCATAATCCACTTTTCGTCAACAGATCTTCAGATCCAATCTCAATTTACCTCATGAAACTCCAAGTTCCTACTATGTTTGATGAGTAAGGATAGTTTTAAATAATCAACCTCGAAATGAAACATCCTCCTCTGTTTGATGACATCTTATGTGGCCCCATAGAATATGTCCATGCAAGTTGCTTCCATTGTTAGTATCATTATTTATAAGGCGTCCTGCCTTGAACGCTTAAGCGGCAAGGCGCCGCCGCTTTAGGCGCTTAGGCATCGCTTAGGCGTCAAGGCGGTTGGTGCTCGCCAGGTTGCCTTACCGCCTTTATAAACAATGGTTGGTATAACAAATTAACAATGGCAGTATTATGATTTGCAAATGGCTCACAAGACGCCCCCTGTAGATCACCTTTAGACAGAAGGCAGAAGTATGAGAAAAAAACAAAGAAAAATTATTTTAATGGCATTTGGGACGTAGAAGTATCAGCATCACTTTGTGTGCTGGTGGTGTACATGGCCACTTGAAAATTACTTATTTTCACGGCCTTGATGAGATTTGGTAGCATTAGTGACATTTCAGTTATTCCCTTTTATTCTTAGTAATTTTAGAATTACTTTGCACTTAGTATTTTCTGTGCGTTGTGTGTATTTTTCAAGAGAGCCAATTTACTTAAGCAGTACACTCGCTTTTTCTTCTCAAGGATTTACACGACTGGAGTTACCGAACTTCTCAGTTTCTTGTCATAAATAATCAGGAGTGCATGTCCTTCAAGAAAAATGTAGACTGGTAGAGATATTTCCACACAAAGCAATTAGAAATAAAGAAGACAAGAGCAGTTCATACAGAACAGTAGTTTTTCAATTAAATTTAAGGGCCAAGAAGGTAATCGTCTAGTTATCATACCCAACAAAGGTTATGTTAATTAGCAGATGGCAGATACAGTATCTAATTGTTATGTAATACATCCTTCATACACAGCGGATCATTTTACTTTGACTACAAAAGTTGATTAAACATGGTTGGCTGGTTGACCATCACTGAACCAATTCAGAGGAGGTTTTTCGGGGTAGTCGACACCTATTCTAAAAGTTTTGAAATTAGGTTTGTCTTTCTAAGCATCATGGATGTCTAAATTTCACTGTATGCATATTATTTGTGTTAAACTGATCTTCTCATTTGTTTAAGTTTGTGCATTTGATCAAAAATCTGGACTACATAGGTGGGCGCACCTTAGAAAAGAGGGGCAATTTCGCTCATTGTTTTGATAATTTGTACTCCCTCCGTTCCTAAATATAAGACCTTTTAGAGATTACACTATGGACTATATACAGATGTATATAGACATATTTTAGAGTATAGGTTCACTCATTTTGCTCCATATGTAGTCCATAGTAGAATTTCTAAAAGGTCTTATATTTAGGAACGGAGGGAGTACATGTCAAACAGGGATTGTACATATGCCTAGCCTAGTTGATCAATACAGGAAAAATATATTTTTTGAGAAGTTACTATTGCTGACCTGATCTCAATGGTTTAGTTGATTCTTCTTTCCCTGACGAGTTGCAGCTGGCTCCTTCATAGGAAATTACAAGTTTTGCCACCAGTTTGGTCTTTTCAAGTTAAATGCATGATCTATGAGCGATAGGCAGCTAAAATACAAAGAGCCGTGTGAACAACTCATGAGAAAGATACTAAATTGTTCCATCATGCAAAGAAACAAATATATGAGTGAAGACAAAGGAGGAAAGATATAGCAAAAAACGAGCATATGCTATGCTACTAGAATGATAAATACAAAAAAATTGTCAAACGAGAACCACTATATACAACTGCTGATAGAACTAAAGAACAAACACGGCATAAAAAGAGTTTATTTCATCCATTAATTATAACTTTCAAGAGAACAATGATGTACACAATTCAGCTTTGGCTATATTAGGTTAACAAAAAGAAGTTGTGCTCACAGGGAACTAAATCTACACGTTGTACCAAAGCAATGATATCCAGAAGCCTGTGTGTCTGAAACCCACTCATAGGTTGAACCATATTCAGCTTCGCGCGTCTTCCATTTTCCATGTGACAAACTTCTTCCAGATTGTGCAAGGCCCCAGGCAGATCGAACATTGAATTAACCAAAGAAATACAAATGCAACGAACATCGGATGCTCAGTGCCGGGGGTACATATCCCAACCCGAGTCAGGTTCTTTTCGCTTCGATACCACCCCAGTCCCAGAGCTGCCACCTTGTGATGTATTCCTCATACGTTCATCGAGAAAGACGGTGTGACCTTGGAATGGCACAGGCCAATAGCCGCCAGCTTCCCTTCGTGCACCTTCAGATGAGAGTGCATAGTTGAAATCCATGCTTGCATTCATGTAGCCAAATTCACTAGGCACAGGTTGAACTGTTCTGCTGGTGAAAGATGGATGAGAAATGCCAACACCTAGGCCCGACAATGGAGGGACCACAGCTGCCCCCCTTGCATCAACCATGTAAGGAGCACCTCCAGGAGCATAGAGAGGATGAGGCAAAGACATGGCAGCAGATTGAGAAGGATAGCCGAAAACGCTGAAATCAGGAGGCTGGTGTGCATATGACTGCATTGACCTCACGGGGAGACTAGATTCCACACTTGGCCCCAGAAAGTTATACTGGTTTGGGCTGCGGTGCTCCTTCTGTCCGAGTGTTACTCTCTTGCCCATAATCATGACTTCAGAATGGTCTGATGTATTGTTCGTGGAAGTCTTGACAAACGACTCCCCCTTGCCTCGGGAAGAGGCATCAAAGACGGATACATTGTCATTTAAGTCAAAGTTCCGTGTAGTAGGTTGCCTTGAAGATGACGAGGAAGAAGGCTGGCTCCATCTGCCATGATATTGTTGATGACTCCAGAATGATGGTACATCAGGTGAGGTGGTAGCAGCTTCCTCCTCTTCACATGGGTTATTAAGGTCAAGTTCAAGCCCCGTACTAGCACCATCAGCTCCAGAGATATCCTTGGGAGCTATGTCAGAAGAACGAAGCCATAAGGCTGTTGAAAGCGACTCGCCAGCAATAGCATTTTCACTTTCATCTACATTCAAGTCAAACATCACATTTCTTGTTTTCTGAGAAGAGGCTGACATTGACTTCTCTCTGTCAGGAGTACGCGGAACAGAAGCTGGCCGAAAAGCACTGGTTGCAGCAGAACCTTTCCACCCCTGTGCACCTTCGAATTGGAGGCGAGCTGGGAATACAAGTGGGCCTCTGGAAGCAGCCACAGCTATAGGAGTTGATAAATTTACAGAATTATTGGCAATGGACTTTGGATGATAATCGGTTTCCTCATGGTACTGACTTGCATTAAGATCAAAGTCTACCATATCCACACCCCGTGTGTTCTTTCTACTATTAATAGGACCGCTGTCATCTGTGATGCCCACACCATCCTCCTTAAGAGACGAGGAATTTCCTGAATCCACCACCGTGGTGGAGGATTTATTGTCATTTGATTCATGAACAGGGGGTTCAGTGTGCTGCCTTGCTTCCACATGAGGACTATCTACATTTTCGGAACTAATGTCAGGAGAACTGCAATAGTCTCCCCTGTAGTCAATTACTTCCCGCTCCACCTCAATTGCAACGAGACGCGCAACTTCTAGTGCATCAGTATCATCATACTCTGTTGATGATGGTGACTTCTCTCCATTTACTGCATTCAACTTTGTCTCTGCTGCCTTTGAGGAATCCCCAAAGCTCTTAGCAGATCTCGTCAGCCAAAATTCACTGCCAGTGTCTTTATCATCTGTACCTGATGATGATGTAGGCTCTTCTTCTTTGCCCATGCTGTCCTCTGACGAATATTGCAAACTAACGCTTGCATTTGCAAGATGGTCCAAAGCTTCAATTGCATTATTATCAGAGCATGACCGATCTGCTGCAAAGGAATTGCCCTTTTTTATATCCAAGCCACTTGAAACATTTTGGTCCCCCAAATCATTTTTGATACTGTCAAATGAGTTCTCTGAGTTGACATTCTCAAGAGACTTGGCATCTATGGTCGAACCTACTTGAGTAACATGCCCAGTGTCACTCTTTAGGTTGAGAGTATCTGACAACTTGCAATTGGTGACCAAACCTACGTCATTGGAGGAAGAAGTCTCCTCGGTAACAGACGCATTCGGTAGGCCGCCCTGAGATGCAAGAGATGAAACTGAGGAGTTCACCTGCACTAAAACCTCATGTCCATCTGAGAAATTTGGGGATGCTGACATTGGAGGCTGCTTTGTCATATCTGTGTTATTATTGACAAGGGACGGATCTGGCAAAGGAACACCCGAGGAAGTTAACGTATCATGGCTCAATTTAGCTTCTGCAGTTGCAGCTTCATTTGCTCCATCGTGTTTATTATTTTCCGTTTCCTGGCTAGCTTCTGGGGGCTTAAGTCCAGCAGCCTGGTATGCTTCTTTTGCATCTATTTGTCGGTCATTTTCCACAAAATTTGGTGCACTGCTCCATTTCTGGCAAAGTAATCTTGCCTTTTGACTGATCTCTGTATTTTCATGAGAAAGTAGCTGATGAACAGTGGGAATTAAACCACAAGGAGCTTTATGTATATCATCAACTGATAGCCGCTCCAATGCAGTTAATACTGCATTTATCAAATCTTCTGCTGAACTGCTGACTTCCTTGCTGCAGTTTTGAGCATCTTGAAGCCACTGATTGAGATAACCAATACCATTTAGCTGAACAAAATGCTGAAGACATTCTTCAATGTTGGTAGATCCAAGTGTTTTTGCAGCTGTTGAACACTGCCTTATGAAGTCAGATGTACTAAAATCAGCAGCATCTCTCAGCTTTTGGACCTCGGAAACCAGCTCTGCTATTCTTGCCGTAGTTGAAATGCCATCCTTCATCTCAGTCAGAGTAAAGAAATCTTCAAGCATTGTGCGTACTGCTCTTATCTCCCTGCAGTGGTGTCGGACTAAATCCTGTTTAGTCAGAGATTCACCTTCAGAGTTCCTAATTTCCCTGAAATATATAAAGCAGGGTGGTCAACAGAAGTAGAGCAGGTCTCAATCATAACATAGACAATACAAAGCATGCCATGACAATTAGACACAGCCTCCATCCATCTCTACGAATATTTAAACGTGCAGCATCCGAGACATCACTAGTATATTGGATAGTAACAAAATACTTAAATCGTCATCTGATCACCTAATCAATGGCTTACAACTATGTTTAGGTACAACCACAACGTTTACTTATTAGGCATACACTTCTATTTTGAAAATAAACTAAACATAAGTGATTCCATGCATGGTAAGAACTACGAAGACGCTACTATTGTTTCACCCCATGCTAGTTAATCCTCTGCTGATTTACAGACTATGCTGATCTTAATTCTGCTCGACTGCCATGGATGTAATTGAAGAATTCCCCAATATAACTTGTAAGAGCTATATACCTGCACCATTGGGGGTAGCATCAAGGCGCTTAAAATACTGCAAGCAAAAGGTTGATCCTGTCTCGCACAGACTCCCCGGCTATTTTCCAGCTCCAGAAGAGTGTGAGCTTATTGTTCTGTGTGCAGAATATAAGAGTGAGCAACGAGCTGTTCCTTGCGTGGTAGTAATAATGAATAATTTAAGATGATAAAGCTCAATTCCCAAACAGCAGCAGTAGTTATCTATTAATAATACTGACAGTTGGGAATCAGCTGCTGTTAAATTGGTTGATTTTTTGTATAAGTAAAGAACATATGCCTCTCTCAGGAAAGGAGAATGAGGAAGAAACCTTCCAACATTCGAAGCATCTGCCAGAAATTTTTGGGGAAATTCAAACAGCACGCTAACTAGGAACTACTCCCTCCATTCACTATCAGAAGACGTTCTAACTTTTTTCTTATTCGGTTGTATATAGACACATTTTAGTCCGGCTGTTTGTTCACTCATATCAGTCCGTATGTACTATTTTGGTCCGGCTGACCAAAACACCAGTACCAAGGCAACTGAATGCACACGTCTATGAAGTAATTGAGTGCATCGATTTATGTTGCTACATGCATGTGTTCAACCGTAATTGGCTGGATACCCTTTTGGCCATAACTGGCTGGCCTCTTGCGCGCATGAAGGCATCCTCTCCCACGCATGGACCACGGCAGCATGGCTCGTGCCCAGCCAATGGGATAACTGAAGGCGCCATTAATTGCGCAAGGGAAATATCACACGGTCTACAATTAACAGGCGTGCTTCCGTTGCTCAGCGGACCGAAAATCCCGGACGGGGGTATTAGTCCATATTGAAATATGCAAAACATCTTGTATTTGTGAACAGAGGGAGTGCTAAAGTTTTTCCATCCAATCCATCCATCCATGGAGCGCACCAACTAGTCTAGGATACGGATAATGACCACCAAGCACATTAGAAAAAAAAAACATAGTGGCCAATCCCATTAAGTAGAAATTTAGCTACAATTAGAAACGATAGAACAGAAGCATGATCCATATTAGCTAACAAAGAAAACATGTCAGACAGCTCTACATGATGTATAGCTAACCACAGAACAGAAGTACAACCGGAAGCTCTAGGAACCCAGTAACGCATGGCATCAGTAGGTAATAACAACCATGGACAGAACCATCACTTGCAACCATGTCATCAACAGAAAACCACAGCCAGCAGCGATGCAAACACGCTAGAGCAGGAATTGGGCAACCATTCGCCGGCCATGGGACTAGTAGCCAAGCAATGGCCCCAAAATCAGCCACGGCTCGTCGGCCGTGTCACCCAGAGCAGGGGAGAGAGGGAGAAGGGGGGAGAACCGAGGGATTACCGAGGCAGAGACGAAGTGGGAACGGGCAACGCCACCGCCGTGGGACGAGAAGGCGTCGTGGCGGAGGAAGCCCGCGCCGAGTAAGCGAGGCGGGGGCGCCGGAGCTGGGGAGGAGGAGACGAAGACGGCGGCCGGACCGCCGCGCCGGCGAGCTAGGGTTTGCCTGGGTGGCGCGCGCGGGGGCAGGAGGCCGGGGCGGAGGCGGCGAATCGGTGGAGGGGGCCGATGGGGAGCCGGGCCGGCGAGCTGCGGCGCGGGGTGGCGCCGGAATCGGCCGGCGACGGCGGCGGTGGAGGGGGGGGATCGTGAGGAGCGTGCGCCGCGTGCGGGGGGAGGGAGCGAGAGAGAGGGGGTGGGGGAAGGAGAGACGAGAGAGGCGTGGCCGTGTTGGGCTAAGCCCGATTAGTTGGTGTGTGCGCGCTGCCCAAAACCCGCCCGCGCGTGCGTGCGTGTGTGCGTGAGCAACTTGCCCCCCTCTCACCTCACCACCTCTGCCTGCCGCCGTGTGAGCCCCGAGAAAAAACCCCGAATGCGTGCCGTCTTGTATCCCCAGCTCCATCCTCATACGTCTGCCGACGACCTGTAAGAACAACTCTGATTTATGTCCTTTAAGAAAAGCTCTGATTTACGTCTCGGTTCAGATACATTTTTAGTAGATTCGGTAGATCCGCCTCAGGCACCAGGATCATCGGGTGCATTTCAAAAAAATGGGTTGTGGTCTGGCCTCCGTATTTGGAGGTTGCCGCTGCTGATTTGGACGGCAACGCGGGAGGGACATTTCGATCCCCGTACTCCTTTCTCGATTAGTGTTGATGTAGTATGTACCACTCGCTCGGACGGGTTTTATAGATGAAGCCGTCATTAATGACAAAGTGGCAGCGTGAACAATGAAACGGTTTCATATACATCTAGGAGGTTGTCGTTTTGCTGAATCCGCTAGATTTGCTTTTGTGTTAATATAAATATAAAGTTGTGTGGGGCCCCTCTAAGTCCTTGGTAAGCTAGTTGTGGGCCCTCAGTGCCGCCGATGGTGGTGTTTTCGTCGTGCTTGCATGCGTCAGTGGTATGGCGTGGCTAATGCGTTGGATGGTGGTGTTTTCGTCGTGCTTGCATGCGTCAGTAGTATGGCGTGGATGGTAACTTCTGGATGGTGCTAGCACAAGCCTGACCACTTTGTATCGTTTGATGAGTCACCGCACATATGTCCACGAATCCATGATGCCCTTGTGAACTTACAAGCTTCATCAAGGGGCGTGGGCATGTGGAATGATGTCGCCACGTACCTTATTTATAGGGTGGGTGCATCAATTGTTCATCATTCGCTTTGGCCCCCATTCCCTCCCCTTCATGATCAGCTGACGTTGTTTTGCCATTTAATTTATGGGCATGAGCATGCATAACAACCGTGGCCAAAAACATCGGTAGAATGGAAGTGTCGTATGTGTGTCAGCATGGTGTCGTTGGCGGTGTACCGTCCTCGTTGCATGTCGCTATTTGTTGTTTTGTTCTCTTTTTATTTATGTTCCCATGTGTTTTATTGATTTGCTTTATTCTTTTTATGCTCCGATGTTTGTTCGTCATTCTATATGTTATAATGCTTTGGTTATGAGTTATTTTATCGCAAGTGCTGTCACAGATTGCAACTTTGTGTCCAATGGTCTCCACCTCACCGAGTCAAACCTGGTCAACTAAGGTTGTGTGTTGAAGTGATGCATTTAGAACGCATCGCCATTATGGGTGTTAGATTCATTACATTTTAAATCACATAGAGATGTGAAGCTAGATTATTGACTCTAGTGCAAATGGGAGACTATTGGAAATATGTACTAGAGACAATAATAAAATAGTTATTATTATATTTCCTGTTTCAAGATAATCGTTTATTATCCGTGCTATAATTGTATTGAATGGAAACACAAATGCATGTGTGGATATATAGACAAAACAATGTCCCTAGTGAGACTCTAGTTGACTAGCTCGTTGATCAAAGATGGTTAAGGTTTACTGACCATGGACAAGTGTTGTCAGTTGATAACAGGATCACATAATTAGGAGAATGATGTGATGGACAAGACCTGTCGTGGGTATAAGCCTGACAGTAGATGTATAGGGTACGAAAAGGATGGGCAGAGTCCCAGCTACGGCGAGGATGTATGAGTTCAGGCCCCTCTGCGGTGGAGGTAATAGCCCTACGTCTCAGTGCTCAGGGAGCTTTGTTGTCGAGTGGAATAGGGAATACAATGAATTGCTAACCCCTTTACCAGTGGGGGAGGGTGGCTTATATAGAGTGCGCTGCTCTCCACAAGGGTTCCGGTACAGGGGTGGAGTAGTGGCGATTGAATGTGTACGTTACAGGTAACGTACGCCCTTAATGCTAATAAATGCACCCGGAAACGTACGACCGTTTCCCTCCAGGGGGTTACGATGTACCGAGTGGTATACAGTCGGTTGACTCGATATGCTCCGAATGCTAGTCGCCGACTGGAGGACCGAGGGTATGTTACCTTAATTCAGCCGGAGTTGACTAAGGGTCTTGTCCTCTGCGAGGGGTAGTCCCTGGGTAGGACCTACAGGGCAGGCCTATGACCCTACCCTAGGACTATAACCCCATCATTAGTCCCCGAATGGATTGGGGTTGGAACGACGAAGCGATGTTTGAAGTTGGATCCGACTGGAACAAACTCGGCTTGGACGTTGCTTGCCTCGATCCATTTCGACTTTTCTGATCGACGATCCGAGTGGAAGTACTTGCGAAACAGACTGTCGGGAGCCGAGTGCTTCGGCGGCATCTTCTGACGCGACCGGTCAACTGACAGCGGCGGATTTTCCGGGATCCTCAAATTTCGGTTTCCGCGCGCTCAGCGGGGATGATGCCAGCGCGCTCGAGTAGCGCCGGACGCCTCGATTCTCGCGCCTTCAACCTCTCCACTAATATCGCCGCGGTGGGTCGGGGGGATAAGGTTTCGAGGCCACCTGCCAGCGACCCAGTCGGAACCCTATTTAAATCTCGGTGGCGAGGCTTCTCCGTTACGCTCGCCGAATCCCTTGCTCTCGCCTGCTCCGCCCTTCTCGCCACCTCCAGCGCTCCTATACTCCTCCCTTCTCCTTCCTCCCGAGGGCTCGCAGCTGCCGCCATGACCAAGGGCCAGACCAGCAAGATGGAGGCGAGGAAGAAGAAGGGGAAGACGGCGGTGCCTGCTCAGCGGCGGCAGTGGCCGCTGCCGGCGGGATGGATCCAGGGCAATTTCCTCCCCTCCATGGTGACGGAGGGGGATCTGCTGCAGCTGGTGGAGCACGGGATGATCGTGCACAAGTCCTGGAGGCTGCCGGCGGAGAACGAGGTCGAGTCAGCGCCTCGGGAGGGGGAGCGCGTCCTGCTGCTCAGCCACGTCCACCGAGGTTTTTCTTTGCCCCCGCATCCTTTCTTCAAGGGCATCATGAATCACTTCGGGGCCCAACTTCACCATTTTCCTCTGAATGCCATCGCCCATCTTTCTGCCTTTATAGTTTTGTGCGAGTGTTTCATCGGCTGCCCTCCCCATTGGGGTTTGTTCAAACACATCTTTTCCGCCAGATCCCAAACCATCAAATGACTTAGCCAATCGGATGATAAGACGCATCTCCTCCAGCTCTGCGGGGGCTTAGGTTTCCAGAAAAAGAGTCGGAGTAGTTATCCTGTTCTTCAGTTAAGTGAGTCGGTCAGGAACTGGCAGTCGACGTGGTTCTACTGCCAGGATATCGCCTGTCCGAATGCGTCGATTGGGCTGCCTCCTTTTAGTCTAGATCGGCCCGCCCCGCCTAAGCAGCTCGCGCTCTCGAAGGCGGAGAAGAACGACATCCAACCCTTGGTTGAGGCACTCGTGGACGTCGTCAGGAGGGGGGGTCACCGGCATAGACTTGCTGGAGGTCTTCCTTGGTCGGCGGATCCAGCCTCTGCAGGCTCGCGACCATGCCATGTGGCATTACACGGGGCCCGAAGACTCCACTCGGACCAACGTGGTGGGCGTGACTGAGGAGAGGGTGACCTCGTGGGTGCTCCAAATCACGGGCCCCTGCGAGAATCCCAAAGGATCTCAGCGAGTGAAGCCTTACAACGCGGATCATCCTCCACCGAATCAGGTGAGTGACACTTGTCGAGTGCACTGAACTGTCTTAATTCCTGTCGTTTGTCTATATCTCTGTGTGATGTCTGATGTTGCCGACTGAAATTTATGCAGGCGTGGACCAACTGGTTCTCCCCCGTCTTGAATGGGAATCCGGCGGAGGAAGAGGAGGAAGGCAGCCAGGAGGGCAGCATGGAGAGCGCCGAGTATGTCTCCGACAGCGGGGAATCGGAGGAGGAGACCAGCGAGGAGGAGGAAGAAGACGAAGAGCAGGACTCGCCACCCCCGCAACCAGAGCATCGGACCAAGCGCCGACACGAGCCCGCCGTCCCCTCGGCTCCTCCCGCGTCTTCGAGTGCTCCGCCTACTGCTCCGGTGGTCCCGAGTGTTCGAAGCACTAAGAGGACCAGGGATGCCGCCGCTGAGCCTGCGGGTCAGTCTTCTAAGGAGGCCAAGCCGAGTGGGCCTAAGCCTCGGAAGGCTCTGCCGCGAATGAGGGTTGTTGTCCCTGTCACCTCCGCGTAAGTGTGTTGGAATTATGCCCTAGAGGCAATAATAAATGTATAGTTATTATTATAATTCCTGTATCAAGATAATAGTTTATTATCCATGCTATAATTGTATTGAATGAAGACTCATTTACATGTGTGGATACATAGACAAAACACCGTCCCTAGCATGCCTCTAGTTGGCTAGCCAGTTGATCGATGATAGTCAGTGTTTTCTGATTATGAACAAGGTGTTGTTGCTTGATAACTGGATCACGTCATTGGGAGAATCACGTGATGGACTAGACCCAAACTAATAGACGTAGCATGTTGATCGTGTCATTTTGTTGCTACTGTTTTCTGCGTGTCAAGTATTTATTCCTATGACCATGAGATCATATAACTCACTGACACCGGAGGAATGCTTTGTGTGTATCAAACGTCGCAACGTAACTGGGTGTCTATAAATATGCTCTACAGGTATCTCCGAAGGTGTTAGTTGAGTTAGTATGGATCAAGACTGGGATTTGTCACTCCGTGTGACGGAGAGGTATCTCGGGGCCCACTCGGTAATACAACATCACACATAAGCCTTGCAAGCAATGTAACTTAGTGTAAGTTGCGGGATCTTGTATTACGGAACGAGTAAAGAGACTTGCCGGTAAACGAGATTGAAATAGGTATGCGGATACTGACGATCGAATCTCGGGCAAGTAACATACCGAAGGACAAAGGGAATGACATACGGGATTATACGAATCCTTGGCACTGAGGTTCAAACGATAAGATATTCGTAGAATATGTAGGATCCAATATGGGCATCCAGGTCCCGCTATTGGATATTGACCGAGGAGTCTCTCGGGTCATGTCTACATAGTTCTCGAACCCGCAGGGTCTGCACACTTAAGGTTCGACGTTGTTTTATGCGTATTTGAGTTATATGGTTGGTTACCGAATGTTGTTCGGAGTCCCGGATGAGATCACGGACGTCACGAGGGTTTCCGGAATGGTCCGGAAACGAAGATTGATATATAGGATGACCTCATTTGATTACCGGAAGGTTTTCGGAGTTGCCGGGAATGTACCGGGAATGACGAATGGGTTCCGGGAGTTCACCGGAGGGGGGCAACCCACTCCGGGGAAGCCCATAGGTATTTGTGGGGGTCACACCAGCCCTTAGTGGGCTGGTGGGACAGCCCACCAAATCCTATGCGCCAAGGAAGAAAAATCAAAGAAAGAAAAAAAAAGGAGGGGAAGTGGGAAAGGGGAAGGACTCCCTCCCACCAAACCAAGTAGGACTCGGTTTGGGGGGGGGGGAGTCCTCCCCCCTGGCTCGGCCGACCCCTTGGGGTTCCCTTGGACCCCAAGGCAAGGTCCCCCTCCCTCCTCCTATATATATGGGGCTTTTAGGGCAGATTTGAGACGACTTTCTCACGGCTGCCCGACCACATACCTCCATAGTTTTTCCTCTAGATCGTGTTTCTGCGGAGCTCGGGCGGAGCCCTGCTGAGACAAGATCATCACCAACCTCCGGAGCGCCGTCATGCTGCCGGAGAACTCTTCTACCTCTCCGTCTCTCTTGCTGGATCAAGAAGGCCGAGATCATCGTCGAGCTGTACGTGTGCTGAACGCGGAGGTGCCGTCCGTTCGGTACTAGATCGTGGGACTGATCGCGGGATTGTTCGCGGGGCGGATCGAGGGACGTGAGGACGTTCCACTACATCAACCGCGATCTCTAATCGCTTCTGCTGTATGATCTACAAGGGTACGTAGATCACTCATCCCCTCTCGTAGATGGACATCACCATGATAGGTCTTCGTGCGCGTAGGAAATTTTTTGTTTCCCATGCGACGTTCCCCAACAGTGGCATCATGAGCTAGGTTCATGCGTAGATGTCTTCTCGAGTAGAACACAAAAGGTTTTGTGGGCGGTGATGTGCGTTTTGCTGCCCTCCTTAGTCTTTTCTTGATTCCGCGGTATTGTTGGATTGAAGCGGCTTGGACCGACATTACTCGTACGCTTACGAGAGACTGGTTTCATCGTTACGAGTAACCCCCTTTGCTCAAAGATGACTGGCAAGTGACGGTTTCTCCAACTTTAGTTGAATCGGATTTGACCGAGGAGGTCCTTGGATGAGGTTAAATAGCAACTCATATATCTCCGTTGTGGTGTTTGCGTAAGTAAGATGCGATCCTACTAGATACCCTTAGTCACCACGTAAAACATGCAACAACAAAATTAGAGGACGTCTAACTTGTTTTTGCAGGGTATGATTGTGATGTGATATGGCCAATGATGTGATGTGATATATTGGATGTATGAGATGATCATGTTGTAATAGAAATATCGACTTGCACGTCGATGGTACGGCAACCGGCAGGAGCCATAGGGTTGTCTTTATACTAACATATGTGCTTGCAGATGCGTTTACTATTTTGCTAGGATGTAGCTTTAGTAGTGATAGCATAAGTAGCACGACAACCCCGATGGCGACACGTTGATGGAGATCATGATGATGGAGATCATGGTGTGGCGCCGGTGACAAGAAGATCGTGCCGGTGCTTCGGTGATGGAGATCAAGGAGCACGTGATGATGGCCATATCATGTCACTTATGAATTGCATGTGATGTTAATCCTTTTATGCACCTTATTTTGCTTAGAACGACGGTAGCATTATGAGGTGATCTCTCACTAAAATTTCAAGACGAAATTGTGTTCTCCCCGACTGTGCACCGTTGCTACAGTTCGTCGTTTCGAGACACCACGTGATGATCGGGTGTGATAGACTCAACGTTCACATACAACGGGTGCAAAACAGTTGCGCACGCGGAACACTCGGGTTAAGCTTGACGAGCCTAGCATGTGCAGACATGGCCTCGGAACACATGAGACCGAAAGGTCGATCATGAATCATATAGTTGATATGATTAGCATAGGGATGCTTACCACTGAAACTACTCTCGACTCACGTGATGATCGGACTTGGGATAGTGTAAGTGGATCATGAACCACTCAAATGACTAGAGAGATGTACTTTTTGAGTGGGAGTTTAGCATATAATTTGATTAAGTTAAACTCTAATTATCTTGAACATAGTCTAAGTCCACTTTGAATATATTTGTGTTGTAGATCATGGCTCACGCAAGTGTCATCCTGAATTTTAATACGTTCCTAGAGAAAGCTAAGTTGAAAGATGATGGAAGCAACTTTGTAGACTGGGCTCGTAATCTTAAGCTAATCTTACAAGCTGGAAAGAAGGATTATGTCCTTAATGCTGCGCTAGGAGATGAACCACCCGCTACGGCTGATCAGGATGTTAAGAACGCTTGGTTAGCGCGTAAGGAGGACTACTCAATAGTTCAATGTGCAGTCTTGTACGGCTTAGAACCGGGACTTCAACGTCGCTTTGAGCGTCATGGAGCATTTGAGATGTTCCAGGAGTTGAAGTTCATCTTTCAGAAGAACGCCCGGATCGAGAGGTATGAGACCTCCGATAAATTCTATGCTTGCAAGATGGAGGAAAACTCGTCTGTCAGTGAACATGTGCTCAAAATGTCTGGGTACTCAAACCGTCTAGCTGAACTGGGGATTGAACTCCCGCAAGAAGCTATCACTGACAGAATCCTTCAATCACTGCCGCCAAGCTATAAAGGCTTTGTGTTGAACTACAACATGCAAGGGATGAACAAGTCTCCCGGCGAGTTGTTTGCGATGCTGAAAGTCGCAGAGTCTGAACTCCGTAAAGAACATCAAGTGTTGATGGTGAGCAAGACCACTAGTTTCAAGAGAAACGGCAAAGGCAAGAAGGGCAATTCGAAGAAGAGCGGCAAGCCTGTTGCCAATCCGCCGAAGAAACCCAAGGCTGGACCTAAGCCTGAAACAGAGTGCTTCTATTGCAAGGGTATGGGTCACTGGAAGCGCAATTGCCCCAAGTATCTGGCAGATAAGAAGGCGGGCAAAGAAAAATCAGGTATATTTGATATACATGTTATTGATGTGTACTTAACCAGCTCTCGTAGTAGTGCCTGGGTATTCGATACCGGTTCTGTTGCTCATATTTGCAACTCGAAGCAGGAACTGCGGAATAGACGGAGGCTGGCTAAAGACGAAGTGACGATGCGTGTAGGAAACGGTTCCAAGGTTGATGCAATCGCCGTCGGCACCGTGTCACTTCAACTACCATCGGGATTAGTGATGAACTTAAATCATTGTTATTTAGTGCCTGCGTTGAGCATGAACATTATATCTGGATCTTGTTTATTGCGAGACGGTTACTCTTTTAAGTCTGAGAATAATGGTTGTTCTATTTCTATGAGTAACATCTTTTATGGTCATGCACCGAATGTGAGAGGATTGTTCATATTGAATCTTGATAGAGATACGCATATACATAACATTGAGACCAAAAGAGTTAGAGTAAACAATGATAGCGCCATATTTTTGTGGCACTGCCGCTTGGGTCATATTGGTGTAAAGCGCATGAAGAAACTCCATGCTGATGGACTTTTGGAGTCACTTGACTTTGATTCACTTGACACGTGCGAACCATGCCTCATGGGCAAGATGACTAAAACTCCGTTCTCCGGAACAATGGAGCGTGCAAGTGACTTGTTGGAAATAGTACATACCGATGTGTGTGGTCCAATGAGCGTGGAGGCACGCGGCGGATATCGTTATTTTCTCACCTTCACTGACGATCTAAGTAGATATGGTTATGTCTACTTGATGAAGCACAAGTCTGAAACATTTGAAAAGTTCAAACAATTTCAGAATGAAGTGGAAAATCATCGTAACAAGAAGATCAAGTTCCTACGGTCTGATCGTGGGGGTGAGTATCTGAGTTTCGAGTTTGGTACTCACTTAAGACAATGTGGAATTGTTTCGCAGTTAACACCGCCTGGAACACCACAGCGTAATGGTGTGTCCGAACGTCGTAATCGTACTTTGTTAGAGATGGTGCGATCTATGATGTCTCTTACTGATTTGCCATTATCTTTTTGGGGTTATGCATTAGAAACAGCTGCATTCACTTTAAATAGGGCACCATCAAAATCCGTTGAGACGACACCATACGAACTGTGGTATGGCAAAAGACCAAAGTTGTCGTTTCTTAAAGTTTGGGGATGTGATGCTTATGTCAAAAAGCTTCAGCCTGAAAAGCTGGAACCCAAAGCGGAAAAGTGCGTCTCCATAGGTTACCCAAAAGAGACAGTTGGGTACACCTTCTATCTCAAATCCGAGGGCAAAGTGTTTGTTGCTAAGAACGGAACTTTTCTCGAGAAGGAGTTTCTCTCGAGAGAATTGAGTGGGAGGAAGATAGAACTTGACGAGGTTGTCGAACCTCTCATCCCTCTGGATGGTGGCGCAGGGCAGGGGGAAACCTCTGTCATTGCGACGCCGGTTGAGGAGGAAGTTAATGATGATGATCATGAAACTCCAGTTCAAGTTTCTGTTGAACCACGTAGGTCGACGAGATCACGCGCTGCTCCAGAGTGGTACGGTAATCCCGTCTTATCAATCATGTTGTTAGACAACAATGAACCTGCAAATTATGAAGAAGCAATGGTGGGGCCAGATTCCAACAAATGGCTAGAAGCCATGAAATCCGAGATAGGATCCATGTATGAGAACAAAGTGTGGACTTTGGAGATACTGCCTGAGGGCCGCAAGGCTATTCAGAACAAATGGATCTTTAAGAAGAAGATGGACGCTGACGGTAATGTGACCGTTTATAAAGCTCGACTTGTGGCAAAGGGTTTTTCACAAGTTCCAGGAATTGACTACGATGAGACTTTCTCTCCCGTAGCGATGCTTAAGTCCGTCAGAATCATGTTAGCAATAGCTGCATTTTTCGATTATGAAATTTGGCAGATGGATGTCAAAACGGCGTTCCTTAACGGTTTCCTTAAGGAAGAGTTGTATATGATGCAACCCGAAGGTTTTGTCGATCCTAAAAATGCTGACAAGGTGTGCAAGCTCCAGCGATCCATTTATGGACTGGTGCAAGCATCTCGGAGTTGGAACAAACGCTTTGATGAGGTTATCAAAGCATTTGGGTTTATACAAGTGGTTGGAGAATCTTGTATTTACAAGAAAGTGAGTGGGAGCTCTGTGGCGTTTCTAATATTATATGTGGATGACATATTACTGATTGGAAACAACGTAGAGTTTTTGGAGAGCATAAAAGGTTACTTGAATAAAAGTTTCTCTATGAAGGACCTAGGAGAAGCTGCTTACATTCTAGGCATTAAGATCTATAGGGATAGATCAAAACGCCTGATAGGGCTTTCACAAAGCACATACCTTGATAAAGTTTTGAAGAGGTTCAAAATGGAACAGTCCAAGAAAGGGTTCTTGCCAAGTGTTACAAGGTACGAGATTGAGTAAAACTCAGTGCCCAGCAACTGATGAAGATAGAGAGCATATGCGCTCCGTCCCCTATGCTTCAGCCATAGGCTCTATCATGTATGCGATGCTGTGCACTAGACCGGATGTTAGCCTGGCCATAAGTATGGCAGGCAGGTTCCAGAGTAATCCAGGAGTGGATCACTGGACAGCGGTCAAGAATATCCTAAAGTACCTGAAAAGGACTAAGGAGATGTTTCTCGTGTATGGAGGTAACGAAGAGCTCGCCGTAAAAGGTTACGTCGATGCAAGCTTTGACACAGATCCGGATGACTCTAAGTCGCAAACCGGATACGTATTTATTCTTAATGGGGGTGCAGTAAGCTGGTGCAGTTCCAAGCAAAGCGTCGTAGCAGATTCTACATGTGAAGCGGAATACATGGCTGCCTCGGAGGCGGCTAAGGAGGGTGTCTGGATGAAGCAGTTCATGACGGATCTTGGAGTGGTGCCAAGTGCACTGGATCCAATAACCTTGTTCTGTGACAACACTGGTGCCATTGCCTTAGCAAAGGAACCAAGGTTTCACAAGAAGACCAGACACATCAAACGACGCTTCAACCTCATCCGCGACTACGTCGAGGAGGAGGACGTAAATATATGCAAAGTGCACACGGATCTGAATGTAGCAGACCCGCTGACTAAGCCTCTTCCACGGCCAAAACATGATCGACACCAGAACTGTATGGGTGTTAGATTTATTACAATGTAATTCACATGGTGATGTGAGGGCTGGATTATTGACTCTAGTGCAAGTGGGAGACTGTTGGAATTATGCCCTAGAGGCAATAATAAATGTATAGTTATTATTATAATTCCTGTATCAAGATAATAGTTTATTATCCATGCTATAATTGTATTGAATGAAGACTCATTTACATGTGTGGATACATAGACAAAACACCGTCCCTAGCATGCCTCTAGTTGGCTAGCCAGTTGATCGATGATAGTCAGTGTTTTCTGATTATGAACAAGGTGTTGTTGCTTGATAACTGGATCACGTCATTGGGAGAATCACGTGATGGACTAGACCCAAACTAATAGACGTAGCATGTTGATCGTGTCATTTTGTTGCTACTGTTTTCTGCGTGTCAAGTATTTATTCCTATGACCATGAGATCATATAACTCACTGACACCGGAGGAATGCTTTGTGTGTATCAAACGTCGCAACGTAACTGGGTGACTATAAAGATGCTCTACAGGTATCTCCGAAGGTGTTAGTTGAGTTAGTATGGATCAAGACTGGGATTTGTCACTCCGTGTGACGGAGAGGTATCTCGGGGCCCACTCGGTAATACAACATCACACATAAGCCTTGCAAGCAATGTAACTTAGTGTAAGTTGCGGGATCTTGTATTACGGAACGAGTAAAGAGACTTGCCGGTAAACGAGATTGAAATAGGTATGCGGATACTGACGATCGAATCTCGGGCAAGTAACATACCGAAGGACAAAGGGAATGACATACGGGATTATACGAATCCTTGGCACTGAGGTTCAAACGATAAGATCTTCGTAGAATATGTAGGATCCAATATGGGCATCCAGGTCCCGCTATTGGATATTGACCGAGGAGTCTCTCGGGTCATGTCTACATAGTTCTCGAACCCGCAGGGTCTGCACACTTAAGGTTCGACGTTGTTTTATGCGTATTTGAGTTATATGGTTGGTTACCGAATGTTGTTCGGAGTCCCGGATGAGATCACGGACGTCACAAGGGTTTCCGGAATGGTCCGGAAACGAAGATTGATATATAGGATGACCTCATTTGATTACCGGAAGGTTTTCGGAGTTGCCGGGAATGTACCGGGAATGACGAATGGGTTCTGGGAGTTCACCGGAGGGGGGCAACCCACTCTGGGGAAGCCCATAGGTATTTGTGGGGGTCACACCAGCCCTTAGTGGGCTGGTGGGACAGCCCACCAAATCCTATGCGCCAAGGAAGAAAAATCAAAGAAAGAAAAAAAAAGGAGGGGAAGTGGGAAAGGGGAAGGACTCCCTCCCACCAAACCAAGTAGGACTCGGTTTGGGGGGGGGGAGTCCTCCCCCCTGGCTCGGCCGACCCCTTGGGGTTCCCTTGGACCCCAAGGCAAGGTCCCCCTCCCTCCTCCTATATATATGGGGCTTTTAGGGCAGATTTGAGACGACTTTCTCACGGCTGCCCGACCACATACCTCCATAGTTTTTCCTCTAGATCGTGTTTCTGCGGAGCTCGGGCGGAGCCCTGCTGAGACAAGATCATCACCAACCTCCGGAGCGCCGTCATGCTGCCGGAGAACTCTTCTACCTCTCCGTCTCTCTTGCTGGATCAAGAAGGCCGAGATCATCGTCGAGCTGTACGTGTGCTGAACGCGGAGGTGCCGTCCGTTCGGTACTAGATCGTGGGACTGATCGCGGGATTGTTCGCGGGGCGGATCGAGGGACGTGAGGACGTTCCACTACATCAACCGCGATCTCTAATCGCTTCTGCTGTACGATCTACAAGGGTACGTAGATCACTCATCCCCTCTCGTAGATGGACATCACCATGATAGGTCTTCGTGCGCGTAGGAAATTTTTTGTTTCCCATGCGACGTTCCCCAACAAAGTGTACCCAACTTTCAATTCTTTCTGATATCTGAGTGAACTTCTGTTTACTGGCCGAATGGATTTCACTCGACAGGGTCGCTACTTCTGCCACCTCTCCGGCGCGCCAGGAAGACGATCCCATGGACACGGACAACGTCGTCTCGTCCCAGCCAGGTGCGTTGTAGGGACGTCGAGTGTTTTATACTATCGCGTCTCGAATTCTATCATAGGTCCTACTTCTTTCTTTTTCTGAGACCTCGTGTCATTCGGCCTGTCAGGGGCGATTTGCCTGGACGAGGGCGACCAGGGGAGAGCCGACCCAGCTGTGGAGCCTGTTCTTGAGGCTGCTCCTCCTACTGCCGCTCTCGCCGCCGACGTGCTGCCGACTGAGGCGCTTCCACAGATTGAACCAGTGCTGGTGGATGAGGAGCCGACTGGGGCGGACCTTGGGATGCCTCAGGAACCTCCGACGATTCCAGGCTCGTCGAATGCTAAATTCAGCATCCAACGTCTTCCAGAGGAGCAGGTGGGAGCGGCCAAGGGGGCTATGGTGCAGGCGGAGCTGATGGCTGGAGAAGCCAAGAGGGCTTACGACTCCGTTGCGGCCTTGTACCAGCGGGCTTGGAGCTGCGGGATGATATCCGAGTAAGTGGTCTAGTAAGTATTTACTTTTCTCCTGTAACCCACTGGGTGTTCTTGAATAGCAGCTGTCTTTTGCAATGGGTTCACTCTGAGTGAACCCAGTGGGTGTAGTCCCCGAGACTTCTGTCGAATGCTTGCACCGACAGTTGTCTATACATATTGTCTTTACTTTGGTTGTGTCTGTAAATAGTATGACCGAGTACGAGTAGTTGTTGCAGTCGGAGTGCACTTACTGCAAGAGTCCCCGAGAGTAAGTTGTACTCAGGTCGGGTAGTATTGGCCTCGTAGGTGTAGGTGAAAACATGCATCTCAATAGGGCAGGCCTGCTTTGAGCTGCATGCTAGTGGGGTCACTCTCAGTGAACCCACTGGGTGTAGTCCCCGAGACCGCTGTCGACTGCTTGCGTCGGCAGGGGTCTGAAGAACTTAGACTTTTAACTGTTGAACTTTCTGATTGTCCCTTGGTGCTTGGTGGCAGAAAACTTGTGAAATGGGGACGGCCTATGAGGCTCTCAGAGCGGAGAGGAACTAGTTTGCTGGTGAGCTTGATGCGGCTATGCTCGCAATGGCCGGCATGAAGGATGCTCAGGAGGGACGAGAGAAGTCCTTGGAGGAGGCTCGTCAAGCGAACAAGGTGTTGACTGAGGAAGTGGAAAAAATGAAGATATAGAGGACTGCTCTCACGAATCAGATGGCCGTCCTGAATAGACGATGCATAGCTCAGGAGAAGTATGTCAGCGACTGGGCTGGGCAGATGATGACGCGTCTGGCTGATAAGTCTTATGTTTTGCGGAGTGCTTGTACTGTGTGCGTGACACTCGACGTTTATTGTATGCTTGCCCTTTTGTTGCAGATTTTTGCGTTGATGCTGAAGCTGAAGCAGCGGACGTGGAGCGGTCCATTCGCGACAACGTGCCACTCGGCGAGGACGCCAATCGGGATCTGCTCCGGGCGCATATCCGCGTAGGCAAAGTGGGTCCTTTCATCGGTCAACTGAGAGAGGTCGTCGGCCGAATTGACAAGGAACTTTGGCCAGAAGATGAGTCGCGGCAGGAGATGGAGAGCCTGATGGCGCGACTTGAGGAGATTCCGAATCGAGTGCAATCATGGAAGAAATCGGGAGCGCGTTGCGGTGCAGATGTTGCTCTGTCCTTGGTCCGAGTCATTGCAAGGAGGTGCATGAGGAGAAGCTGAAGACACTGAAGGTCACCAACACAAAGAAGCTTCGATTCGAAGACTTCATGGAGACGTTCCTTGAGGGTGCTACCCGCATCACCGACGGAATCGACTTGGACACCTTCGTGGAGCCCTCCAGTCCTGGCGCCGACCCAGCTGACGCGTAAGAAAACTTTATCCTCGGTATGCCGAGTGTTTATCTGTAAGGTACTTTGGCCACTTCTGTTGGCCGTCACATTCTTAAATCGGTGCGGGTAAGCTTGATCCGCACCGAGTTAGCTATCTTTTGAGAATTTTGGAATCCGAATCAAAGCGTTTACTCTTGTGTTTGAATGTTGTTTCGAGTGCGACGTTTAGTGCACACTCGGAGAAAGTGATTACTTAGGTGATTCTGGATCACAGCAAAGTCTCCGAGTGCGATGTTTAGTGCACACTCGGAGGGAGTTATTACTTAGGTGATTCTTGGTCACAGCTAAGTCCCCGAGTGCGACGCTTAGTGTACACTCGGAGGGAGTTATTACTTAGGTGATTCTTGACCACAACTAAGTCTCCGAGTGCGACGCTTAGTGCACACTCGGAGAAAGTTAGAACTTAGGTGATTCTTGATCACAGCTAAGTCCCCGAGTGCGACGTTTAGTGTACACTCGGAGGAAGTTATTACTTAGGTGATTCTTGATCACAGCTAAGTCCCCGAGTGCGACGCTTAGTGCACACTCGGAGAAAGTTATTACTTAGGTGATTCTTGATCACAGCTAAGTCCCCGAGTGCGACGTTTAGTGCACACTCGGAGAAAGTTAGAACTTAGGTGATTCTTGATCACAGCTAAGTCCCCGAGTGTCACGCCCAAGATGCGACCCTATCCTCAATTTGGCACGAGGGCCTCGTCAGGGATAGAAGCGCATCTCGTCGTGTCGCAAGAATAGATATCGTTACAAGTACATGTACTGAAAAGAAGAGATATATAAAGATTTGTCTTACACTCGCCACAAGCTACATCAGAGTCACATCAGTACATTACATAATCATCAAGAGTAAGAGCATGGTCCGACTACGGACGAAAACAAACGACAAAAGAAGAACGACGTCCATCCTTGCTATCCCAGGCTGCCGGCCTGGAACCCATCCTAGATCGATGAAGAAGAAGAAGCAACTCCAAATGAACAATCAACGCGCTCGCGTCACGTAACCTTTACCTGAACCTGCAACTGGTGTTGTAGTAATCTGTGAGCCACAGGGGACTCAGCAATCTCATTTCCAAAGGTATCAAGACTAGCAAAGCTTAATGGGTGAGGCATGGTTAAGTGGTGAGGTTGCAGCAGCGGCTAAGCATATATTTGGTGGCTAAACTTACGAGTACAAGAAATAAGAGGGGGAAGATCTACGCATAACGGACGTGAACTACTGATGATCAAATGAATGATCCTGAACACCTACCTACGTCAGACATAACCCCACCGTGTCCTCGATCGGAGAAGGAACTCACGAAAGAGACAGTCACGGTTACGCACACAGTTGGCATATTTTAATTAAGTTAACTTCAAGTTATCTAGAACCAGTGTTAAACAAAGTTTCCACGTTGTCACATAACCGCGGGCACGGCTTTCCGAAAGAATTAACCCTGCAGGGGTGCTCCAACTAGTCCATCACAAATTACCACAAGCCGCATAGAAATCCTCAATCACGAAGCTCACGACCTCGTCGGATTCCCTAGTGGAAAACCTCAACTCTGAGATTACCCAAAGCATCACCGGAATTCCGATGCACAAGATATTCCGTCAAAGGTAAAACTAATCCAGCAAGGCCGCCCGACGTGTCGACGATCCCGATAGGAGTCGCGTACCTCGTTCTCAGGACACGACGGATGAGCGATGGTTACCATGCCAAACGCCGAGTTGCCCCGGTAGCGTTAATAAGCTTCTCTGTTTTGGACCAACACTCATGAGGACCACTGGCCCGGGGGTTGATTAAATTTCCTCGGGTTAATTACTCCCTATGCAGTTCATTAGTTATTAGGCAAATGTAGTACCAAAGTTGGGCCTTGCCAGACCAGCTTTAATCTAAAACGAATTATCAAGGGGGTCCCCATAACGACCCCGATCGTGTTAGGAGCGCTCATTTATGGAAAAATAACACCGGTAGCCGGTAACTAAGGGGCAAAGGTGGAACAAAACACCAGGCTAGAAAGGCCGAGCCTTCCACCTTTTACCAAGTATATAGGTGCATTAAATTAAATATCATTTAATAGGGTGATATGACAAGGAACCCATGTTATCACATGTAAGCATCTGCACCTGCAACTAGCAACGCTAACGACAGGGTTAATCAAGCAGTAACATAGCCAAACAGTGGTTTTCTAGGTCGAACAGGTTGAAGGTATTCATGGCATTGTTGAGAGGCTGATATTTAACATGTGGTAGGCAACGAGACATAATCGATAGCATCGAAATAACTAGCATGGCAATGATAGTAATGGTATCTGGGGAAATGATCATCTTGCCTGAGATCCCGCTTGGAAGAAGAACAACTCGGTGAAGTCAGCGAACCAACGTAGTCGAACGGGTCCTCACATTCCGACACGCTTGCGGAACTCTATCGAGACGGAGGAAACCGGAAACAAACATAAACACAAGTATTCACCACAACAAAAGCAAGACATGATGCATACCCTAATATGATGCATGATCAGTTCATTGATGCAAGGGGTGGCATGGCAATTCCCCTCACACAAACACTACACATTAAATGAAGCTCGATATGCAACGGGTTGCATATCGACGAAACTCCACGTTTAATTATTTAATTCACTCCCGTTAATTATCGCGGCAATATTGCATTGTGGTTATCATGGCAAGGGTGAAGCGATGAACCTACATGGCACCCTAGTCGGTTATCAAACGGAGCACGGAACGTAGCTACGGCACGAGAGACATGCAACACATGATCATATGCCATGAATGCGTCATGCATGAGAGTTCAACACATCACGACAAGGAGGGAAATAAGCATGGTGTCGCCATGGCGAGCGATAGGAAACCATGGCGGCAAATCGGAAACGATGCCACGACAACGTTCGGGTCCCGATAACTCGAGGAGAAACCGGTGCCAACGTATACGAATGCGTGCGGGAACGGAAAATAAAGATGGGGTGATCCCGTATTTCGGGTTCCCATGTGTCGAGGGCTCGACGAAAAGGAAGACGACGTGCACGGCAAATAAACGGTGCATACATACGGTGCATACATGCATTCAACTTGTTCAACACATACATTCATACATCACTAGCACACGGTACACGACATGTCCCATCGGTATACCTTCGACGCGTGCGAATCGGAGGGGTTCGGTCGAAGCGGACGTCATGGTCGTCGTGGAAGTAGTCGTACACGCGCCGGTAGTTGAAGTAGTGGTACACGGTCTCGTCAATGGTAGTCGTTCGCTCGGCGTCGTGGTTCCCAGGTCTTCGGCGTCGGTAGTCGATCACGGGTCTTCGGCGACGTCGAGGAAGTCGAACTCATCTCCGGGGTCGTCGAGGGCGTCGTGGAAGTCGGTCTTGTCGGTTCCATGAAGGAGGGGTTGGTGCACGCGGCGACGGCAAGCGACGCAACAACAACATCAAACGTGCATCGGCGGCACAACGAAAAGCATCAACATCTAGCACCAGCAGGTTTCGACTAGCATCGGCAGCAAGCTAGCTAGCACGCATCATTAGGCACGGCATGCAAGCACACTAGCAGCAACAGCAATCGGCGACGGCAAGGCCTTGCTGGCAAGCAACAACAACTAACTGGCAGCTAGTCTACACCAGGCACAGCAGCTAGAACCCTAGCAGGAAAACAGCAACAGCTCCAACTCCTACTAGGAGCAACAAAACGGGCAAGCAGGCTAGCAGGGCATCACATCTACTACCGGCAGCAGGAGTAGCAGCTTAGCAACGCAACAGCGGCCTAGCAGCAAGCAAAACGGAACAGCAGGGCAACATCGACGCAGCAAGGCAGCAACTCGGCACGAGGAGGCCGCGGGAATAGCAACGACAAGCGACTCATCTACAGCTAACAACGACAACAGCACAACGCCACAACTCGGCACGAGCGCAGCAACAGCAACGGCAGCGGCGTGCTACCTCGGCGTCGGCAAGGGAACGGGCGGTCCTGCGAGCACGACGGGGCGGCGACCGGGAAGCGAGCGAGGACGACCAGGGGGCGAGGCCGGCGGGGCGATGAGCTCGGGCCTGGGGGAAGCAGGGGCGATCGGAGGAGCTCTCCTCCCAGCAGACGGCGGGCGGCGGCGTGCTCGGGTCGAGGGGGCGACCACCATGGTGCGCGGGGGCAAGGTCCGAGGAGGAGGAGGCGTCCACGGCGAGCAGCGCGGCGGAGGGGAGGCCCTGGCGGCGGGCACGACAGGGCGGCGCGCGGGTCGGGCACCGGCGGCGGCGCGGGCGCAGGGGACGGGGAGCAGAGAGGCGGCTCGCTGGCGACGGGAGGACAAGGCGGCGGCGCGACGCGAGAGGAGGATGTGGCGCAGGAGGGGGCGCTGGGGGACGAGCGGCACGGGAACGAGGCGAGGGAGAGGAGGCGCACGGGGGATGCGGGCTAGGTCACGGGGGGAGCTGGGCCTTGGGCCGGCTTGCTCTCTATTTGGGCCTTGCCCCTTAAAAAAACAGAGAAGAACATGAAGGGAAAAAAAAGGGTTTTAGCAAAAATGAAGAAAAACCTTTTATTCCCTTTTAAAGAAATATACCCAACGTCAAAATAGATTGGCTTCTCTTTTTTTAAACGAATAAAAACCAAAACCTTTTAAAGAATTTAAAATTAAAACCCTTTTGTAGAAAAAAAATAAATAAAACCTCTTTTAACACGAGAATAAAATCAAACCCTTTTAAAAGAACTAAAAAAATTCAAAACCCTTTTTAAAGAATTAAGATAAAACACTTTATTTAAAGAATAAATAAAAGCCTTTTAAAAGAGAAAAATAAAATGGGAGGTTTTTTTTAAAATAAAATAAAATAATGGAGAAATAAAATAAAACCTAAGGGTTGCCCCCACATTTAATAAAAGGACTTTTATTGTAAGAAGAAGACGCACCCTTTTGAATAGGGGTTTAAACGAAGACTTTTAGCAAAACCACAAAACGAAATGAGAGAGGAGAGAAGGGGAGAAGGTTTAGGTCGGCGGCGCAACGGGGTTTAGCGGTGGCTCTCACGCACCCTCTTTCATCACTCCAACAAAACAACGCCACTCACGAAGCACTAACACCCAACAACACGGAGCAACAAGCAACACCGATAAAACACAGATGACATGATGCCATGCATGATGCGATGATGCAACTACATGACGATGCAACGAATAAAACTAAACACACGACGAAAGCGGAAAAGAAGGGAGAATCTTCTGGCGTCGGTCTCGGGCTGTCACACCGAGTGCGACGTTTAGTGCACACTCGGAGAAAGTTAGTACTTAGGTGATTCTTGATCACAGCTAAGTCCCCGAGTGCGACGATTAGTGCACACTCGGAGAAAGTTAGTGCTTAGGTGATTCTTGATCACAGCTAAGTCCCCGAGTGTGACGATTAGTGCACACTCGGAGAAAGTTAGTACTTAGGTGATTCTTGATCACAGCTAAGTCCCCGAGTGTGACGATTAGTGCACACTCGGAGAAAGTTAGTACTTAGGTGATTCTTGATCACAGCTAAGTCCCCGAGTGCGACGCTTAGTGCACAGTCGGAGAAAGTTATTACTTAGGTGATTCTTGATCACAGCTAAGTCCCCGAGTGCGATGCTTAGTGCACACTCGGAGAAAGTTATTACTTAGGTGATTCTTGATCACAGCTAAGTCCCCGAGTGCGACGCTTAGTGCACACTCGGAGAAAGTTGTAACTTAGGTGATTCTTGATCACAACTAAGTTTTTTTGTTTTTTTTGTGAGTGACCAGAGTCTGCAACTGTGGAAGAATTCTGAGACTGCAAAAACTGAATCCGCTTTATATTATTCCATCAATACTAGTTCTTTACACTGCTTCAGTCGACGATCACGTGTAGAAAGCTTCAAGAGGTCTCCATTCCATGCGCGCGGCTCATCTGTCTCCCTCTCGATGTTGTAGAGTATGTATGCTCCGTTGTTCAGCACCTTGGAGATGATGAAGGGTCCTTCCCAGGCCGGGGCTAACTTGTGAGGTCTTTGCTGATCCACTCGGTGCACCAGGTCGCCTGCTTGGAACGTGCGACTCCTGACGTGGCGTGCATGAAACCGCCGTAGATCTTGTTGATAAATGGTTGAGCGAGTCAGCGCCATCTCGCACTCCTCCTCTAGAAGGTCCACTCCATCTTGCCTTGCTTGTTCTGCTTCAGCTTCGGAGAAGAGTTCGACTCGTGGAGCATTATGAAGCAAGTCACTCGGAAGGACCGCTTCTGCTCCGTAAATGTGGAAGAACGGCGATCGCCCTGTAGATCTGTTCGGGGTTGTGCGAAGACCCCAAAGTACTGAAGGTAACTCGGTGACCCAAGCGCCAGCGGCATGTCCCACCTCTCGCAGAAGTCGGGGCTTTAAACCCTGAAGAATAAGTCCATTCGCCCGCTCTGCTTGTCCATTGGATTGAGGATGTGCTACGGAAGCAAAATCCACTCGGATACCTTGGCTTGCACAAAAACCTTTGAATCTGTCCGAGTCAAAGTTTGTCCCGTTATCCGTGATTATGCTGTGAGGTACGCCGAATCTGGAGATGATGTCCCTAACAAACTTGACGGCTGTTGAGGCATTGAGTTTCTTGATGGGCTTGGCTTCTATCCATTTTGTGAACTTGTCGACTGCCACCAACAGATGAGTGTAGCCTCCTTGGCCTGTCATGAATGGTACGACTGTATCTAATCCCCAAACTACAAACGGCCACACAAGCGGGATTGTCTTCAATGCAGAAGTTGGCTTGTGGGACTTGTTGGAGTAGAACTGACAACCCTCGCATCGGTCGACCATATCTTTAGCTATCTCATTCGCCTGCAGCCAGAAAAAACCAGCCCTGAATGCCTTGGCGACGATTGCTCTTGAAGAGGCGTGATGACCGTAGGTTCCCGAGTGAATCTCTTCCAGGATCAACTGCCCCTCCTCTGGGGAAATGCAACGTTGAAGAACGCCTGAAACACTCTCCTTGTACAATTGGCCATCAATGACAGTGAATGCCTTCGACCTGCGGACTATCTGCCTGGCCTGGGTTTCGTCTTCTGGTAGTTCCTGTCTCAGGATATGTGCAATGATCGGCACAGTCCACTCGAGGATGGCAGCGAAAATCTCCATAACCAGATCAACCACAGCAGGTACATCGACTTTAGTCGGATCTGTTGAACTCTTTGGTTGTACCGGCTCTTCTTTAAAAGGATCTTCTTTGACTGAAGGGAGGTGAAGGTGCTCGAGGCAGACGTCACTCGGGACTGGTCTCCGAGTGGATCCGAGTTTTGCCAACTCATCAACTGCTTGATTCTTTAGTCTCAGAACATGGTGAAGTTCTAGACCTTCAAACTTCTTCTCGAGCTTTCTTACTGCATTGCAGTATGTGGTCATGGTGGGGTTCCTGACGTCCCACTCTTTCATCACTTGATTGACCACCAAATCTGAATCTCCGTAGACCATCAGGCGACGGACGCCGAGTGAGATGGCCATACGCAACCCGTAGAGGAGAGCTTCATACTCTGTCTCGTTGTTGGAGGAATCGAAGTGTATCTGCAGCACATACTTGAGTTTGTCGCCCTTTGGCGATATGATCAGAACGCCAGCGCCGGAGCCATTCAACATCTTGGACCCATCGAAGAACATTGTCCAATGGGCCAAGTAGATGTGGGTCGGTTGCTGTTGTTCTATCCATTCCGCTATGAAGTCAGCCAAGGCTTGAGACTTAATAGCTTTCTTGGCCTCGAACTTAATATCGCAGTACAGCATCTCCATCGCCCACTTCGCCACTCGGCCTGACGCATCTCGATTGTGGAGAATTTTCGACAACGGAGCATCGGAAACGACATATACCGAGTGGTCTTGGAAATAATGAGCCACCTTCTTCGCAGTCATGTAAATCCCATAGATAAGTTTTTGATAGTGGGGATACCTCTTCTTGGAAGGAGTCAGGACCTCGGAGACGTAGTACACTGGCCGCTGAACTTTGTATGCTTTGCCTTCTTCTTCTCGTTCGACTGTAAGAACAGTACTGACGACTTGATTTGTAGCCGCGATGTACAGAAGAAGGGGCTCTTTACTGAGCGGAGCAGTAAGAACCGGCTGGGTGGAAAGTAGGACTTTGAGGCCGTCGAATGCGACTTGGGCTTCGTCTGTCCACTCGAAAGTATCTACTTTCTTCATGAGTCGGTACAGAGGGAGTGCTTTCTCGCCGAGTCGACTGATGAACCTGCTCAAAGCCGCTAGGCAACCTGTGAGCCATTGAACGTCATGTATTCTGACCGGCCTCTCCATTCGAACGATGATCCCGATCTTTTCGGGGTTGACATCGATCCCTCGTTCGGAAACGAAGAAACCGAGTAATTTCCCGCTGGGAACACCGAATGTACATTTGGCGGGGTTGAGCTTGATATCGTACCTACGAAGGTTGGCGAATGTTTCTGCCAAGTCAGTCAGCAAGTCCGAACCTTTGTGTGACTTGACTACGATGTCATCCATATATGCCTCCACATTTCGACCGATCTGGTCGAGAAGGCATTTTTGGATCATGCGCATAAAGGTAGCTCCTGCATTCTTCAAACCAAATGGCATAGTGATGTAGCAGAAGCACCCGAATGGGGTGATAAAGGCTGTCTTTAATTCATCGGGACCATACAGACGGATCTGATGATAGCCCGAGTAGGCATCAAGGAATGACAAACACTCGCACCCCGCAGTCGAATCGACAATTTGATCTATGCGGGGGAGTGGAAAATGGTCCTTCGGACAGACCTTATTGAGGTGCTTGAAGTCGATGCACATCCTGAGTGAGTTGTCCTTCTTGAGCACCATGACAACATTGGCAAGCCACTCGGAGTGGTGAACCTCGCGAATGAAGTTGGCTGCCAGCAGCTTGGCCACCTCTTCCCCGATTGCTTTCCTCTTGTGCGCGGCGGACCGACGCAAGTGCTCTCGGACACGCCGAGCGACGGGATCTACATGTAGTCGGTGCTCAGCCAACTCCCTGGGTACACCTGGCATGTCAGAAGGTTTCCATGCGAAGATGTCCCAGTTCCCACGGAGGAATTGGGTGAGCTCGGCTTCCTATTTAGGATCGAGGGTGGTGGAGATGTTCGTCGGTGCAGCAGTGTCGTCCATCGGGTGGATGTTGACCTTCTTCGTCTCTCCCGCTGACTGGAATGCGGATTTTGAAGCTGGCTTCTTTGAGCGCATCAGGTCGGCGGGGTCGACTGTTTTCTTGTACTCGTCGAGCTCGAGGACGGCCATCTGCTGGTCGGCGATTCTTGATCCTTGCTGCGAGCACTCTTCGGCTCGCTGCCGATTGCCCGTGGTGGTGATCACGCCCTTTGGACCTGGCATCTTCAGCTTCAAGTATACGTAGCATGGACGGGCCATGAAGCTCACATACGCTAGGCGGCCCAGAATTGCGTGGTAAGCACTCTGGAAATCCACCACCTCAAATGTGAGCTTCTCCTTGTGAAAGTTCTTGTCGGAGCCGAAAACGACGTCCAACGCGATCTGGCCGAGTGACTTGGCCTTCCGTCCAGGGACGACTCCATGGAACTGCATACTGCTCTCGCTGAGTTTGGACATCGGAATGCCCATTCCCTTGAGAGTGTCGGCGTACATGATGTTCAAACCGCTGCCGCCGTCCATGAGGACTTTGCGTAGTCGGACTCCTTCCTCCACCGGGTCGACGACCAGAGCCTGTCTTCCTGGGGTGGGAACATGCGCTGGATGATCTGACTGGTCAAAGGTGATCGCAGTCTGAGACCATTTAAGGAACTTGGGGCTGGTTGGAACGGCCATGTTGACCTCCCTGTTCACCAGCTTCAGTCGACTCTTGCTTTCGACGTCAGCAAAAATCATGAGTGTCGCATGGACTTGGGGGAACGGATCCTCCTTATCCTCCTCATCCTGTTCACTGACCTTCTCACTCGGTTGCCCTTCGCCGAATCCCTGGTTCAGGAGTCGGCACTGCCGAGTGGTATGCTTGGGATATATGGGGTTGCCCTCTTCGTCCATCTTCGTATGAACCGGGCATGGTTGGTCCAGGATGGGATTATTGAACGGCTTCTTCTTGGGGGTATACTGCGCCTTCCCTTTACCTTTGTACTTGGCATTGGTCACGACTGCAGCTTCTGCCTGCGGAGTGGATGGAGCCTTTTGATTTTGCTTCCGAGTGTTGCTTCCTTCTCCGTCGCCGACTGTCTTGTGCTTGCCGCTTCGGATGCGGTCCTCTTCTTCGCCATTTGCGTAGCGAGCTGCTATCTCCATCATCTTGCTCATGGAGATGTCGCCTGTTCGGCCAAACTTCAGGTACAGCTCCCTGTACCTCACGCCTGACTTGAAGGCGCAGACTGCTTGATGCTCGGTGACGTTCTCCACCATGTGGTAGAGAGTCGTGCAACGCTGGATGAAGTCGCGCAGGGGCTCATTCGGCTTCTGGACGCAGTGCTGGATCTCCATGAGGCCCGCAGGGCGCTTGCACGTCCCTTCGAAGGTCCGGATGAACACTCGGGCCTGATCCGCCCAACTGTAGATGCTCGAGGGGGCTAATTGATTCAGCCACGCTCGCGCCGAGCCGTCGAGCATCAGAGGGAGGTGCTTCATGGCGACGTGGTCGTCCCCTCCTCCGATCTGGACTGCCACTCGGTAGTCGTCTAGCCATGTTTCTGGCTTGGACTCTCCTGTAAATTTACTGATTCCCGCTGCCAATCGGAAGTTGGGCGGGATGTCAGCCGAGCGGATGGCTCGACTAAAACACTCGGGACCGGACACGATGGTCCTGCTTCCACTTGTACGGTCCATATCGTGACCATCACGGTGGGCTCGACCCCTGTCGACTCTTCGCTGGGCGATACGTCCTCTTGCGTCGGGTCTTGGGTCGTAAGTGTCGCCGACTGAACGCCGATCATCATGATGTCGGGACCCATAGGGCCCACCCTGCGGAGGGGTGCGTGAGCGGCGGCGATCTTCTTGAATCATGGAACGGCTGCCTCCCCTGTGGCGCTGATGGGAACCAGGGCTGTGAACCGATCGATGCGTATTCGCGTGGACGGAACTACTATAGATCCGGTTGTGTGACTCGGAGACCGCCGAATTCTGCTACTGCGCCGCGTGCAACAGGGCTCGGATCTGCTCGATCTCCCTTCCTGCCTCTGAATCAGTTGGCTGGAGGGAATCGGCTATCTTGGCAGCCGCAGCCAAGTTGAGGAGAGGCGTGCGGAACAACTCCACGTTGCTTCGCCGAGTGTGCCGACTGGCAGAACGGCGAGGTGGACGGCACGCACCGGATGCTTCACTGACCTCGCGCTCGCTTCGGCCAGCTTGACGGGGATCTTCATGGGAGTTGGCCATGTGTACTTCTGCTGCGGGCCCGCGACCCGCATACTCGGAAGGAAACTCAGTCGAAACCGAGTCCGAGTGCTGGGACGGCGGGGCAACCACAACGGACTCAAGAACCGCCACTTGCGAAGACGCGTTCTGGCGCGCTTGGGCATGCTGCACCCAACGCTCGAGCCGCGGACGGCAGGACCGCTTGCTGCGGCGCGTGGCGGCGGTGCAAGTCGACACCGGAGTCGACTGTTGGAGAAGAAGGATGCCGCGAGCGCCGGCACGGAAGTGCGTAGCCCCGCGATGGGGAAGCGCCTCGACGCTGAGAGGAGCATCCCGAAGCCACGCTGAATCGTCGACGATGAAGGAGAGAGCGCCGAAGAAGATCTGGTGACCCATGCTCGAACCTCCACCGGATGACATGACGAAAGGAAGTAGTCGCAAATTCGCCGGAAGTCGCTTAGACGCCTGCCCCACGGTGGGCGCCAACTGCCGTGGGTATAAGCCTGACAGTAGATGTATAGGGTACGAAAAGGATGGGCAGAGTCCCAGCTACGGCGAGGATGTATGAGTTCAGGCCCCTCTGCGGTGGAGGTAATAGCCCTACGTCTCAGTGCTCAGGGAGCTTTGCTGTCGAGTGGAATAGGGAATACAATGAATTGCTAACCCCTTTACCAGTGGGGGAGGGTGGCTTATATAGAGCGCGCTGCCCTCCACAAGGGTTCCGGTACAGGGGTGGAGTAGTGGCGATTGAATGTGTACGTTACCTTAATGCTAATAAATGCACCCGGAAACGTACGACCGTTTCCTTCCAGGGGGGTTACGATGTACCGAGTGGTATACAGTCGGTTGACTCGATATGCTCCGAGTGCTAGTCGCCGACTGGAGGACCGAGGGTATGTTACCGACTGGACGACAGGGATTCCTTAATTCAGCCGGAGCTGACTAAGGGTCTTGTCCTCTGCGAGGGGTAGTCCCTGGGTAGGACCTACAGGGCAGGCCTATGACCCTACCCTAGGACTATAACCCCATCAAGACCCAAACTATAAACGTAGCATGTGATTGTGTCATTTTGTTGCTATTGTTTTCTGCATGTCAAGTATACGTTCCTATGACCATAAGATCATGTAACTCACTGACACCGGAGGAATGCCTTGTGTGTATCAAATGTCGCAACGTAACTGGGTGACTATAAAGGTGCTCTACAGGTATTTACGGAGGTGTCCATTGAGTTAGCGTGGATCAAGACTGGGATTTGTCACTCCATATGACGGAGAGGTATCTCGGGGCCCACTCGGTAATACAACATCACAAACAAGCCTTGCAAGCAATGTGACTAAAGAGTTAGTCACGAGATTTTGTATTACGGAACGAGTAAAGAGACTTGCCGGTAACGAGATTAAAATAGGTATGAAGATACCGACGATCGAATCTCGGGCAAGTAACATACCGAAGGACAAAGGGAATGTTATACGGGATTAACTGAATCCTTGACATAGAGGTTCAACTGACAAGATCTTCGTAGAATATGTAGGATCCAATATGGGCGTCCAGACCCCGCTATTGGATATTGACCGGAGAGTGTCTCGGTCATGTCTACTTAGTTGTCGAACCCGCAGGGTCTCCACACTTAAGGTTTGGTGATGTTTCAGTAGTATTGAGTTATGTATGTTGGTGAACAAAAGTTGTTCGGAGTCCCAGATGAGATCTCGGACGTCACGAGGAGCTCCGGAATGGTCCGGAGGTATATATATATATATATATATATATATATATATATATATATATTGCATTTGGCTTCCGAAAAGATTCCGGACATTGCCGGTAAAGTACCGGGAGTGACAAATGGGTTCCAGGGTTTTACCGGGAGGGGCCACCCACCCGAGAGAAGGCCTATTAGACTTAGAGGTGGCACATCAGCCCTTAGTGGGCTGGTGTGGACAACCCAATAAGTCCAATTCGGCCAAAGAGCAAAAAGAAAAAGAGTAGGAAAAAAGGAAGGAGGTGGCCAAGTGGGAGAGGAGTCCTCCAGCCAAACCGAATTGGAGGAGGACTCTTCCCCTCTTGGCTCGGCGGAAGCTCCTCCTTGGAGTAGGAGGCAAGCCAGCCCTCCCCCTTGTTCCTCCTATATATAGTGGAGGTTTTTGTTGGGGAACGCTGCATGGGAAACAAAAAAAATTCCTACGCACACGAAGACCTATCATGGTGATGTCCATCTACGAGTGGAGATTGGATCTACGTACCCTTTTAGATCGCACAGTAGGAAGCGTTAAGAAACACGGTTGATGTAGTGGAACGTCTTCACGTCCCTCGAACCGTCCCCCGAACCGTCCCGCGATCCGTTCCGATCTAGCACCGAACGGACGACACCTCCGCGCTCAGCACACGTACATCTCGATGATGATCTCGGCCTTCTTGATCCAGCAAGCAAGACGAGAGAAGTAGATGAGTTCTCCGGCAGCGTGACGGCGCTCCGGTCATGGTGATGATCTACTCCTGCAGGGCTTCGTCCGAGCTCCGCAGAAATCTGATCTAGAGGTGAAACTGTGTGGTTTAGGCTAGAGTTGCACGTGGCAAAGTTGTGTCTCAAAAAGCCCTGAACCACCACTATATATAGGAGGGAGGGGGAGGGGCTAGCCTTGAGGGACAAGTACCTCAAGGTGCGCCGCCCGCCAGGAGGAGTAGGACTCCTCCTCCAATTCGGTTTGGGAAGAAGGAGTCCTCCTCTTCCTTCCCACCTCCCTCTTTCCTTTTTCTTTTTCTTTTCTTTTGGTATTTTCTTTAGGTGGCGCCATGGACTCCTTGGGCTGACTCCACCATCCCACTAAGGACTTGTGGTGCCACCCTATGGCCTTGGACTCACTCTCGGGTGGGTGGGCCCCTCCCGGTGAACACCCAGAATCCATTCGTCACTCCCGGTAAACTGCAGGAATTGCCCGAAACTTTCCGGTGACCAAATGATACCATCCTATATATCAATCTTCGTTTTTGAACCATTCCGGAAACCCTCGTGACGTTTTTGATCTCATCCGGGACTCCGAACAACATCCGGTAACCACACATATAACTCAACTATAATAAAACATCATCGAACCTTAAGTGTGTAGACCCTGCGGGTTCGAGAACTATGTAGACATGCCCCTAGGCACTCCTCGGTCAATACCCAATAGCGGGACCTGGATGCCCGTATTGGATCCTACATATTCTCTGAAGATCTTATCGGTTGAACCTCAGTGTCAAGGATTCATATAATCCCGTATGTCATTCCCTTTGTCCTTTGGTATGTTATTTGCCCGAGATTCGATCGTCGGTATCTGCATACCTATTTCAATCTCGTTACCGGCAAGTCTCTTTACTCGTTCCGTAATACAAGATCCCGTGACTTACACTTAGTCACATTGCTTGCAAGGCTTGTGTGTGATGTTGTATTACCGAGTGGGCCCCGAGATACCTCTCCGTCACACTGAGTGAAAAATCCCAGTCTTGATCCATACTAACTCAACGGAAACCTTCGGAGATACCTGTAGAGCACCTTTATAGTCACCCAATTACGTTGCGACGTTTGATGCACACAAGGTATTCCTCCAGTGCCAGTGAGTTATATGATCTCATGGTCATAGGAACAAATACTTGACTGTGATAAAATTGTGTTCTCCCCGACTGTGCACCGTTGTGACAGTTCGTCGTTTCGAGACACCACGTGATGATCGGGTGTGGTAGACTCAACGTTCACATACAACGGGTCCAAAACAGTTGCACACACGGAACTCTCGGGTTAAACTTGATGAGCCTAGCATGTATAGACATGGCCTCGGAACACAAGAGACCGAAAGGTCGAGCATGAATCATATAGTTGATATGATCAACATGGAGATGTTCACCATTGAAACTATACTCAACTCACTAATGATCGGACTTGAGTTAGTGAATTTGGATCATGCGACGCTCGAATGACTAGAGGGATGTCAATTTGAGTGGGAGTTTATTAGTAATATGATTAGCTAAACTCAATTATCTTGAACATAGTCTAAGTAATCTTTGCAAAATTTTATGTTGTAGATCAATGGCTAGCGCAGTAGCAACCCTGAATTTCAATATGTTCCTAGAGAAAACTAAGCTGAAAGATGATGGAAGCAACTTTGTTGACTGGGTTCGTAATTTGAGGCTTATCCTCACGGCTGGCCAAAAGCAATATGTCCTTGATGCAGCGCTAGGTGATGCACCACCTGATACGACGACCCAAAATGTTTTGAACGCTTGGCAGTCACGTAAGGATGACTACTCATTAGTTCAATGTGCAGTTTTGTACGGCTTAGAACCGGGACTTCAAAGACGTTTTGAACGTCATGGAGCATATGAGATGTTCCAGGAGTTGAAGTTTATCTTTGAGAAGAATGCCTGGATCAAGAGGTATGAAACCTCCGATAAGTTATATGCTTGCAAAATGGAGGGGAACAGGTCTGTCAGTGAACACATACTCAAAATGTCTGGGTACTCTAACCGTCTAGCTAAGCTGGGGATTGCTCTCCCGCAAGAGGCTATCACTGATAGAGTCCTTCAGTCACTGCCACCTAGCTATAAGAGTTTCGTGTTGAACTATAACATGCAAGGAATGAATAAGTCACTCGCCGAGCTGTTTGCGATGCTGAAAGTCGCTGAGTCAGAAATTCAGAAAGAACATCAAGTGTTGATGGTCAATAAAACCACTAGTTTCAAGAAAAACGGCAAGGGCAAGAAGGGTAACTCCAAGAAGAGTGGCAAAGTTGTTGCCCCTCCGATGAAGAAACCCAAGACTAGACCCAAGTCGGAAACTGAGTGTTATTATTGCAAGGGGACTGGTCACTGGAAGCGAAACTGCCCCAAGTATCCAGCCGATAAGAAGGCGGCCAACGCCAAACAAGGTATATTTGATATACATGTTATTGATGTGTACCTTACCAGCTCTCGTAGTAGTGCCTGGGTATTTGATACCGGTTCTATTGCTCACATTTACAACTCGAAACAAGAACTGTGAAATAAATGAAGGCTGACGAAGGATGAAGCGACGATGCATGTGGGAAATGTTCCAAGGTTGACGCAATCGCTGTCGGCACGATCTCACTTCAGTTACCATCGGGATTAGTGATGAGCTTAAATAATTGTTATTTAGTGCATGCGTTGAGCATGAAGATTATATCTGGATCTTGTTTATTGCGAGACAGTTACTCATTTAAGTGAGGGAATAATGGTTGTTCTATTTATATGAGTAATATCTTTTATGGTCATTGATACGTCCATTTTGCATCATGCTTTCATGTTGATATTTATTGCTTTATGGGCTGTTATATTACTTGTGGTACCATATTTATGCCTTTTCTCTCTTATTTTGCAAGGTTTATTTGAAGAGGGAGAATCCAGGCAGCTGGAATTCTGGACTGGAAAAGGAGCAAATCTTAGTCCACTATTTTGCACATCTTCAAATGCCCTGAAAAGTTTCGTGGATTTTTTTGGGATTATATAAAAAATTATGGGCGAAAGAAGTACCGGAGCGGGGCTGCCAGGGCGCCACAAGCCCTGCCACCGCCACCCCCCTGGTGGCGGAGTGGGGGCTTGTGGGCTCCCTAACGGCCCACTAGCTCCCCTCTTTTGCTATATGAAGGGTTTCGTTCCAGAAAAATCAATAGGGAGCTTTTTCGTGGTTTCGTCGCCGCCACGAAGCGGAACTTGAGCAGATCCAATCTAGAGCTCCGGCAGGACGATCCTACCGGGGAAACTTCCCTCCCGGAGGGGGAAATCGCCGCCATCGTCATCACCAACACTCCTCTCGTCGGAGGGGAGGCATCTTCATCAACATCTTCATCAGCACCATCTCCTCTCCAATCCCTAGTTCATCTTTTGTAATCAAGCTCCGTCTCACGACTCCGATTGGTACTTCTAAGGTTGCTAGTAGTGTTGATTACTCTTTGTAGTTGATGCTAGTTGGATTACTTGGTGGAAGAGTTTATGTTCAGATCCTTGATGCTATTCATTACACCTCTGATCATGATTATGATTATGCTTTGTGAGTAGTTACTTTTGTTCCTGAGGACATGGGATAAGTCATGCTGATAATAGTCATGTGAATTTGATATCTGTTCGCTTGTTCCTTAGTTACTTTTGTTGCTTCTACTTGTTACTTTTTACTTTTTGCTTGCTACGTTTCACCTCGCTACACAATCACTTGTTACCGATACTTTCAGTGCTTGCAGTTATTACCTTGCTGAAATCCGTTTATCAGAGCCTTCTGCTCCTCGTTGGGTTCGACACTCTTACTTATCGAAAGGACTACGATTGATCCCCTATACTTGTGGGTCATCAAGACTCTTTTTTGGCGCCGTTGTCGGGGAGTGAAGCGCCTTTGGTAAGTGGAAATTGGTAAGGAAACATTTATATACTGTGCTGAAATTTATTGTCACTTGTCACTATGGAAACTGTTCCTTTGAGGAGTTTGTTCGGGGTATCTTCACCACGAACGGAAGCACGAGGAGTTGTTCCTCGACCTGAGGTACCTACTGAAAATATCTTTTATGAAATTCCTTCGGGTATGCTTGAGAAACTGCTGGCTAATCCTTTTACAGGAAATGGATCTTCACATCTAGACTTGCATCTAATCTATGTAGATGAAGTTTGTGGTTTATTTAAGCTTGCAGGTTTTCCCGAGGATGAGGTAAAGAAGAAATTATTTCTTTATCTTTGAAGGATAAGGCGTTGACATGGTATAGGCTATGTGATAATACTGGATCATGGGGCTACAATCGGTTGAAATTGGAATTTCATCAAAAGTTCTATCCTATGCATTTAGTACATCGTGATCGGAACTTTATTTATAACTTTTGGCCTCGTGACAGGCAAAGCATAGCTCAAGCTTGGGGGAGGCTTAAATCAATGCTATATTCATGCCCCAATCATGAGCTCTCGAGAGAAATCATCACTCAAAACTTTTATGCTCGGCTTTCTCATGAAGATCGTACCATGCTTGACACTTCTTGTACCAGTTCTTTTATGAAGAAGGATATTGATCACAAGTGGAATTTATTGGAAAGAATCAAACACAACTCTGAAGATTGGGAGCTGGAGGAAGGTAAGGAGTCAGGTATGAATTTTCAGTTTGATTGCGTTAAATCTTTTGTTGAGACAAACACTTTTAGAGATTTTAGCGCTAAGTATGGACTTGACTCTGAGATAGTAGCTTCTCTATGTGAATCTTTTGCTTCTCATGTTGATCTTCCCAAAGAGAAGTGGTTTAAATATCATCCTCCTGTAGAAAGCAACATAGCCAAAACCAATCTAGTTTAGGAGAAAATCATTGCTTTTAGTGATCCTGTTGTTCCTTGTGCTTACACTGAGAAACCACCATACCCTGTTAGGATAAAGGATTATTCTAAAGCTCCAACTGTGATACGTAGGGGTTACATTAGACCACTTGCACCCCGTGAGGAGATTAGAGTTGAACCTAGTGTTGCTATTATCAAAGATCTCTTAGCCGAAGACATAGATGGGCATGTTATCAAATTATGTGAGGACTCCGCTAGAATTGCTAAACCTCACGCGAAAGACAAATGCGGACCTGTAGTTGGCCTGCCCGTTGTTTCTGTCAAGATAGGAGATCACTGTTACCATGGTTTATGTGATATGGGAGCTAGTGTTAGTGCAATACCCCGTTCTCTATATGGTGAAATCAAAGATGAGATTGCATGCACCTGCTGAGTTAGAACCCATTGATGTCACTATTATGCTAGCTAACACATACACTATCTGCCCTCCGGGAATTGTGAGCGACGTAGAAGTCCTGTGTGGTAAGACGCAGTATCCTACTGATTTCCTCGTCCTTGGTACTGCGCAAGATAGCTTTTGTCCCATCATATTTGGTAGACCCTTTCTTAACACTGTCAATGCTCACATTGATTGCATTAAGCAGACTATCACAGTTAGTTTCGAGGGTGTGTCTCATGAATTTAACTTCTCCAAGTTTGGAAGACAACCCCATGAAAAAGAGTCGTCTAGTAGGGATGAAATCATTGCTCTTGCCTCTATTGCCGTACCTCCTACGGATCCTTTAGAGCAATATCTGCTTGAGAATGAAAATTATATGCATATGGAGGAGAGAGATGAGATAGATAAAATTGTCTTAGAACAATATCCTATTCTCAAGAATAATCTGCCTGTTGAACTGCTTGGGGATCCTCCCCCACCAAAGGGTGATCCTGTGTTCGAGCTTAAACAGTTGCCTGATACTCTTAAGTATGCCTATCTTGATGAGAAGGAGATATATCCTATTATTATTAGTGCTCTCCTCTCAGAGCACGAAGAGAAGAAGTTACTAAGAACTCTGAGGAAGCACCGTGCTGCTATTGGATATACTCTTGATGATCTTAAGGGTATTAGTCCTACTCTATGTCAGCACAGGACTAAAACCGATCCTGACTTTAAACAAGTTGCTGATCATCAAAGGAGATTAAATCCTAAGATGAAAGAGGTCGTTAGAAAAGAAATATTAAAGCTTCTGGAAGCAGGAATCATTTATCCTGTTGCTCATAGTGATTGGGTAAGTCCAGTACATTGCGTACCCAAGAAGGGAGGTATCACCATCGTTCCTAATGATAAGGATGAAATAATACCACAAAGGATCATTACCGGCTATAGGATGGTGATAGACTTCCGGAAACTGAACAAGGCAACCAGGAAAGATCATTATCCTTTGTCGTTTATCGACCAAATGCTAGAAAGGCTATCAAAACACACACACTTCTGCTTTCTAGACGGTTATTCAGGTTTCTCGCAAATACCTGTTGCACAATCTGATCAAGAGAAAACCACTTTCACCTGCCCCTTCGGTACCTTTGCCTATAGACGTATGCCTTTTTGCTTATGCAATGCACCTGCCACTTTTCAAAGATGTATGATGGCTATATTCTCTGACTTTTGTGAAAAGATTGTCGAGGTTTTCATGGATGACTTCTCCGTTTACGGGTCTTCCTTTGATGATCGCCTCAGAAACCTTGATCGAGTCTTACAGAGATGCGAAGATACCAACCTCGTCTTGAATTGGGAGAAGTGCCACTTTGTGGTTAATGAAGGTATCGTCTTAGGTCACAAAATTTCTGAAAGAGGCATTGAAGTTGATAAGGCTAAGGTGGATGCAATCAAGAAAATGCCTTGTCCCAGAGATATCAGAGATATACGAAATTTCCTAGGTCATGTTGGTTTCTATAGAAGGTTCATTAAAGACTTCTCTAAGATTTCTAGGCCTCTTACCAACCTCTTGCAGAAGGATGTTCCTTTTGTTTTTGATGAGGATTGTGAGGAAGCCTTCTAAATACTTAAGAAGGCTTTGATAACCGCACCTATTGTTCAACCACCTAACTGGAACTTGCCCTTTGAAATCATGTGTGATGCTAGTGATTATGCTGTTGGTGCTGTTCTAGGACAAAGAGTTGATAAGAAGTTGAATGTTATTCACTACGCTAGTAAAACTCTAGACAGTGCCCAAAGAAACTATGCCACTACAGAAAAGGAGTTTTTAGCAGTCGTGTTTGCATGTGAAAAGTTCAGATCTTACATAGTTGACTCCAAAGTCACTATTCACTCTGATCATGCTGCTATTAAGTACCTTATGGAGAAGAAGGACGCTAAGCCTAGGCTGATCAGATGGGTTCTCCTGCTACAGGAATTTGATTTACATGTGTTGACCGAAAGGGTGCTGATAACCCTGTAGCAGATAACTTGTCTAGGCTAGAGAATGTCCTTGATGACCCACTACCTATTGATGATAGCTTTCCTGATGAGCAACTAAGTGTCATCCGCACTTCACATAGTGCACCGTGGTATGCCGATTATGCAAACTATATTGTAGCCAAATACATACCACCTAGTTTCACCTATCAGCAAAAGAAGAAATTCTTCTTTGATTTGAGACACTACTTTTGGGATGATCCTCACCTTTATAAGGAGGGAGTAGATGGTGTTATTAGATGTTGTGTACTTGAACATGAACAGGGACAGATCTTGCAGAAGTGTCATTCTGAAGCCTACGGAGGACACCATGCTGGAGATAGAATTGCCCATAAGGTATTGCAATCAGGTTTCTATTGGCCCACTCTCTTCAAGGATGCCCGTAAGTTTGTCTTGTCTTGTGACAAATGCCAAAGAATAGGGAACATCAGTAAGCGTCAAGAAATGCCTATGAACTATTCACTTGTCATTGAACCATTTGATGTCTGGGGCTTTGATTATATGGGACCCTTCCCGAGTTCCAGTGGGTACACTCACATCTTAGTTGCTGTGGATTACGTTACTAAGTGGGTAGAAGCTATCCCCACTAAAAATGCTGATCACCACACCTCTATTAAGATGCTTAAAGAAGTCATATTCCCAAGATTTGGAGTCCCTAGATATTTGATGACTGATGGCGGTTCACACTTCATTCATGGTGTTTTCCGCAAGATGCTAGCTAAGTATGATGTCAACCATAGAGTTGCATCTCCTTACCATCCTCAGTCTAGTGGTCAAGTGGAGTTGAGTAATAGGGAGATCAATTTCATCCTACAAAAGAGCATCAATAGATCTCGAAAGAATTGGTCTAGCAAACTTGACGATGCACTATGGGCTTATAGGACTGCTTATAAGAATCTCATGGGCATGTCATCGTATAAAATGGTCTATGGTAAGGCCTGTCATTTACCTCTTGAGCTGGAACACAAAGCTTATTGGGCAATCAAAGAGCTCAACTTTGATTTCAAACTTGCTGGTGAGAAGCGGTTATTTGATATTAGCTCGTTAGATGAATGGAGGGCCCAGGCATATGAGAATGCCAAGCTGTTCAAGGAAAAGGTTAAGAGATGGCACGGCAAACGAATACAGAAACGAGAGTTCAATGTAGGTGATTATGTCTTGCTATACAATTCTCATTTGAGATTCTTTGCAGGCAAGCTTCTCTCTAAATGGGAAGGTCCTTATGTTATCGAGGAAGTATATCGTTTCGGTGCCATCAAAATCAATAACACGGAAGGAAACTTCCCTAGAGTGGTAAATGGGCAAAGAATCAAGCATTACATCTCTGGTACTCCCATAAATGTTGAGACCAATATCATCAATGTCATAAATCCAGAGGAGTACATAAGGGATGTTTATCAGCCTGTTTCAGACCCTGAAAACGAAGAGGTATCTGTTTCGGTAAGAAATTGGACTCCGATGCTTTTCCAATAGGAAATTTCCTCCGTTTTGGAAATTTTTGGAAAATTAGAAAAATAAAAAGCAGTCCGGAGAGCGCATGAGGCGGCCACAAGCTTGGACACCGCCCCTACCCCCTGGTGGCGGAGGGAGGGCTTGTGGGCACCTCGTGTGCCTCCCGGACTCCGTTTTCTTGTGGAGCACTCCTTATCGTCTAGAAAAAATCAATATATATTCGTCCGAAGGTTTTGATCTCCGTATCGCGCAGTTTTCCTCTGTTTTCGTTTCGAGCCTGTTTTTGTGACAGATCTAGATCATCATGACTTCCCCAAACGCTCCTAAGGACAAGATCTTCGAGAAAGTCATCAATCCCTCAATCTATCAAGATGAGCGAGGCGATGTTGCACATCCGTGATGTTGAGGGGCCTAAGAAGACCAGAAGCATGGAGACGAGGCTCGAAGCAATGGAGCAACAAGTCTTCAAGTGCCAGGGGATGGTGGAGCGTGGACTCAACGCCAACCACATGATGATCACGGAGTTCACTAGCAATCACAAGATGGATGCCATTGACATTGGGAAACACCTCTCCAGGCTCTATGACAGGGTTGATCAACTTCAGGGCCAGATCTATGACCTGCAGAACCAAAACTGTGAGTATGAGTACAGATTTAAATCAATAAGGTTGGCTGCAGATTTGAGGATTCCGGCGACTCGTTCATCCTGCCATGATGGAGCACCTATGCCTTGGAAGACGGAGGATCAGACTACTCCAACAACTCCACCACCATCACCACCAAAGGAAGACAACTAAGCATTGGTATGGGCAATCCCCTTGGCTTCTGCCAAGCTTGGGGGAGTTGCCCTGGTATCGTATCACCTTTATATATTTTGCTTTTACCTTTGTTTTAGTTCTTTCCTTTTCAATTTTTATTTCTTCTCTTAGAGGAATAAGTCTTTAGTGTTTAGTTTGAGTCTTTTTATTTTGCCTCTCCCCCGATGTATTCGAGCTTACGAGCTATATAATAAAGAGTATCTTAGTCAAGGGCTTTGCTTTGTGCCATGATCAAAAGTATGAAAAGAACGATAGCATGAAAGATCATGAGACGATCTTATGGAAAGTGATAGCTTCACATATAACAAGTATGTTGATTGAAACCTGTTGAGAATAAATCAACATAGACCCCAGTCATTGTTGCAATTAATAAGAAGTAATAAGGAAAGAGAGGTTCACATATAAATATATCATCTTAGACACCTTTTACAATTGTGAGCACTCACCAAACTATTACATGCTTAGGAGTAGATGCTGGACAAGGAAGACAACATAATGAATTGTGTTTGCTTGGTTCCAAATAATGTTATATATATGATTAGAGATCCCTTAGCATGTGACGATTGCTTCCACCTCATATTAGCCAAAACTCCCGCATCAAGTAGAGATACTACTTGTGCATCCATAAACCTTCAACCCAGTTTTGCCATGAGAGTCCACCATACCTACCTATGGATTGAATAAGATCCTTCAAGTAAGTTGTCATCAGTGCAAGCAATAAAAATTGCTCCCTAATATGTATGATCTATTAGTGTGTGGAAAATAAGGTTTGTACGAACCTGTGATGAGGAAGACATAAAAGCGATAGACTACATAATAAAGTTCTTTATCACAGGAGGCAATATAAAGTGACGTTCCTCCGCACTAAGAGGACACGCATTCAAACCTCAAAAGCGCATGACAACCTCTGCTTCCCTCTGCGAAGGGCCTATCTTGTACCTTTACTTTTTACCCTTGTAAGAGTCATGGTGATCTTCAGCAATTCCCTATTTTTGCCTTTGTCTTGGCTACCATCACATGCTTGGGAAAGATCTATATTCATATATCAACTTGGAGTTGAGTACTCATGCTTTATTATTGTTGACTTTACCCTTGAGGTAAATCGTTGGGAGGCAAAACTATAAGCCCCTATCTTCCTCTGTGTCCAGCTGAAACTTTGACACCATGAGTACCACGTGAGCTGTAACAATTGTGGAAAACAAAAGAGATGATTGAGTATGTGGGTTTGCCTTACAAGCTCTTATTTGACTCTTTATGATATTGTGATAAATTGCAATTGCTTCAATGACTATGGACTATTGTTGGTTACTTCTCGGTAAGGTTTTTTGCTTCATGCTTTGCTTTGTGAAGGAATTGTTGCTTTCCCATAAGAATCTTTATGATGTATTGTTGTTCTATGTGTGATCATGATGCCCTCATGTCCGTATTATGTTTTATTGACACCTTCGTCCCTAAACATGTGGACATGTTTATGGAACTTGGTTTTCGCTTGAGGACAAGCGAGGTCTAAGCTTGGGGGAGTTGATACGTCCATTTTGCATCATGCTTTCATGTTGATATTTATTGCTTTATGGGCTGTTATATTACTTGTGGTACCATATTTATGCCTTTTCTCTCTTATTTTGCAAGGTTTATTTGAATAGGGAGAATTCAGGCAGCTGGAATTCTGGACTGGAAAAGGAGCAAATCTTAGTCCACTATTCCGCACATTTCCAAATGCCCTGAAAAGTTACGTGGATTTTTTTGGGATTATATAAAAAATACTGGGCGAAAGAAGTACGAGAAGGGGGCTGCCAGGGCACCACAAGCCCTGCCACCGCCACCCCCTGGTGGCGGAGTGGGGGCTTGTGGGCTCCCTGACGGCCCACTAGCTCCCCTGTTTTGCTATATAAAGGGTTTCGTTCGAGAAAAAATCAATAGGGAGCTTTTTCGTGGTTTCGCCGCCGCCATGAGGCGGAACTTGAGCAGATCCAATTTAGAGCTCCGGCAGGACGATCCTGCCGGGGAAACTTCCCTCCCAGAGGGGGAAATCGTCGCCATCGTCATCACCAACACTCCTCTCGTAGGAGGGGAGACATCTTCATCAGCACCATCTCCTCTCCAATCCCTAGTTCATCTTTTGTAATCAATCTCCGTCTCACGACTCCGATTGGTACTTGTATGGTTGCTAGTAGTGTTGATTACTCTTTGTAGTTGATGCTAGTTGGATTACTTGGTGGAAGAGTTTATGTTCAGATCCTTGATGCTATTCATTACACCTCTGATCATGATTATGATTATGCTTTGTGAGTAGTTACTTTTGTTCCTGAGGACATGGGATAAGTCATGCTGATAACAGTCATGTGAATTTGATATCCGTTCGGTATTTTGATATGTTGTATGTTGTCTTTTCCTATAGTGGTGTTATGTGAACATCGACTACATAACACTTCACCATACTTGGGCCTAGAGGAAGGCATTGGGGAGTAGTAAGTAGATGATGGGTTGCTCGAGTGACAAAAGCTTAAACCCCAGTCTATACGTTGCTTCGTAAGGGGCTGATTTGGATCCACTAGTTTAATGCTACGGTTAGACGTTGTCTTAATTCTTGTTTTGTAGTTGCGGATGCTTGCGAGAGAGGTTAACCATAAGTGGGATGCTTATCCAAGTAAGGGGAGTACCCAAGCGTCGGTCCACCCACATATCAAACTATCAAAGTAACGAACGCGAATCATATGAACATGATGAAACTAGCATGACAGAAATTCCCGTGTGTCCTCGGGAGCGTTTTTCCTCCTATAAGACTTTGTTCAGGCTTGTCCCTTGCTGCAAAAGGGATTGGGCCACTTGCTGCACCGTTGCTACTACTTGTTACTTGTTACTTTTTGCTTGCTACGTTTCACCCCGCTACACAATCACTTGTTACCGCTACTTTCAGTGCTTGCAGTTATTACCTTGCTAAAATCCGTTTATCAGAGCCTTCTGCTCCTCATTGGGTTCGACACTCTTACTTATCAAAAGGACTACGATTGATCCCCTATACTTGTGGGTCATCAGTCATGCACCCAATGTAAGGGGTTTGTTCATGTTGAATCTTGATAGTCATGAGACTCATGTCCATAACATTGAGACCAAAAGATGTAGAGTTAGTAATGATAGCACCACTTTCTTGTGTCACTACCGCTTAGGTCATATTGGTGTAAAACGCATGAAGAAACTCCATGCTGATGGACGTTTGGAGTCACTTGTTTTTGAATCACTTGACACATGTGAACCATGCCCATGGACAAGATGACTAAGACTCCGTTCTCCGGAATAATGGAGCATGCAAGTGACTTGTTGGAGATCATACATGTTGATGTGTGCAGACCAATGAGCATAGAGGCGCGCACTGGATATCGTTATTTTCTCACCTTCACTGATGATTTGAGTAGATATGGTTATATTTACTTGATGAAGCACAAGTCTAAAACGTTTGAAAAGTTCAAGCAATTTCAGAGTGAAGTTGAAAATCATCGTAACAAGAAGATCAAATTCCTACGATCTGATCGAGGAGGTGAGTATCTGAGTTATGAGTTTGGTGCTCACTTAAGACAATGTGGAATTATTTCACAGTTGACACCGCGTGGAACACCACAGCGTAACGGTGTGTCCGAACATCGTAATCGTACTTTATTAGACATGGTGTGTTCTATGATGTCTCTTACCGATTTGCCATTATCATTTTGGGGCCATGCATTGGAGACATCTGCATTCACTTTAAATAGGGCACCATCAAAATCCGTTGAGATGACATCGTATGAACTGTGGTATGGCAAGAAGCCAAAGTTGTCGTTTCTTAAAGTTTGGGGATGTGATGCTTATGATAAAAAGCTTCAGCCTGAATAGCTGGAACCCAAAACGGAAAAGTGTGTCTTCATGGGTTACCTAAAAGCGACAGTTGGGTATACCTTCTATCTCATATTCGAGGGAAAAGTGTTTGTCGCTAAAAATAGAGCTTTTCTTGAGAAAGAGTTTCTCTCGAAAGAATTGAGTGGGAGGAAGATAGAACTTGATGAGGTTGTAGAACCTTTGCTTCAACCGGATGGTGGCGCAGGACAGAAAGAAGTTTCTGTCGAGGCTACACTAGTTGAAGAGGAAGCTAATGATGTTGATCATGAAACTTCAGATCAAGTTTCTATCGGACCTCGTAGGTCGACAAGGGCACGTACTGCTCCAGAGTGGTACTGGAATCCTGTCTTATCGATCTTGTTGTTAGACAACAATGAGCCTACGAGCTATGGAGAAGCAATGGTGGGCCTGGATTCCAACAAATGGTTAGAGGCCATGAAGTCCGAGATAGGATCTATGTATGAAAACAAAATATGGACTTTGGAAGTATTACGTAAAAGTCGAAAGGCCATTCAGAACAAATGGATCTTTAAGAAGAAGACAAACGCGGACGTAATGTGACCGTCTATAAAGCTCGACTTGTGGCAAAGGGTTTTTCACAAGTTCAAGGAGTTGACTATGATGAGAATTTCTCACCCGTAGCGATGCTTAAGTCCGTTAGAATCAAGTTTGTAATAACTGCATTTTTTGATTATGAAATTTGGCAGATAGATGTCAAAACAACGTTCCTTAACGAGTTTCTTAAGGAAGAGTTGTATATGATGCAACCGGAAGATTTTGTTGTTCAAGAGAATGCTGATAAAGTATGAAAACTCCAGCAATCAATTTATGGACTAGTGCAAGCATCTCGAAGTTGGAATCAACGCTTTGATGAGGTGATCAAGGCGTTCGGGTTTATACAAGTTTTTGGAGAAGCTTGTATTTACAAGAAAGTGAGTGAAAGCTCTACAACATTCATAATATTATATGTGGATGACATATTGCTGATTGGAACATTGTAGAACTTTTGGAAAGCATAAAGGATTACTTGAATAAATGTTTTTCAATGAAGGACCTGGGAGAAGCTGCTTACATATTGGGCATTAAGATCTATAGAGATAGATTAAGGCGCCTGATAGGACTTTCCCAAAGCACATACCTTGATAATATTTTGAAGAAGTTCAAAATGGAACAATCCAAGAAAGGGTTCTTTCATGTGTTACAAGGTATACAGTTGAGTAAGACTCAATGCCCAGTAACTGCAGAAGATAGAGAAACGATGAGTGATGTCCCCTATGCTTCAGCCATAGGGTCTATCATGTATGCAATGATGTGCACAAGACCGAATGTGAGCCTTGCCATAAGTATGTGTGACAGCCCGATGCCGACGTTCCAGAAGATTCCCCTTTCTTTCCATTTTTGTCGTGTGGGTATTTTCATTTGTCGCATCATTCGCATCATCTGCATTGCATCGGCATCTCCATTGCCGCCATTTTTCAAACTTGCATCCATTGTTAGTTGCCGGTTCAGGTCGTTGTCCGTTCTGAGCCCGACCGCACACGCACGCGCCCGCGGCATCGTCAAAACCCTGTTTTAAAAGTGTGTTGAAAACTTTCTCTGATCGGGGTGAAACTTGGCATGCGGTCGTGATTAGTTATAGCTAGGCCGCCTGTCAAATTTTGTCGCGATCGGAGTTCGTCTGGTACCCGAACGGCCGACCGTAGCGGCACCGTCTTCGGTTATTCGTCGGATGTCTGTCGGTGTTTTAAAATTCGTTGCCGCGCTGCCCGTTCTCCCTCTCGTCTCCGGTAAACCACCCTACACGGACATGTACCCGTTCCCGCGTGCGGATTCGCCCGAACCCGACCGCACGGTTGGATCCGGAATGCGATTCCGGTTAACCTAGCCCCCCTTTCCTATTTAAACACACTTCCCCTTCCATTTTAGGTCTCCCCTAATCCTGCCTCGAAAACCATGCAATCCCGAAACCCTAGCAGCCATCTCTCTCTCCTCCCAGATCAGATCTAGCCAAGGCACCGATCTGGACCGTCGGATTTCTGATCCAACAACCCAGGCACCTCCCACAGCTCCAGCATCCATGGCCTCCCTCTCGAGCTCCCTGCCCGAGCCCCCCCGCGAGCCTAGCGTCCCAGCGCCCGCGCCTCCAGCCGCCTGCCCGGGTCGCCGCCTCCCCTGCCGGTCTCGCCGCGCTGTCCTCTGCTTCCCGCCGCCGCCGGTTTCCCCGCTCACCGCCGACAGGCCACCGGTTCGAGCCGACCCCGCCCGCGCCAGATCTCGCTGCTCGCCGGCCTCCATCGCCAGATCTCGCTGGATCCCGCCGTCCTCGACGCCCTGGCAGCCTACAGCGCCGAGCCTCGACCTCCCTGCTGCCGGCAGCCCGCCGCCGCCGCCCCTGTGCGCTCGGGATCGAGCAGCGCTGGGAGCGCGACAAGGTGCCCGACGGCTCGTGCGGCCTAGCAGCCTCACGCCTGGGCCTCGCTCGGCCTCCCCCGCTTGGGCTCAGCTGGGCCGGTCGGCCTCCCCACCAGCAGCCGGCCCAAGCTAGCTCGAACCCCTTCCCCCGTTCGGTCCAGGTCGGCCCACCTTCAACCGGCCCAAGAGGCCCCAAGGTGAGCCTATCCCCCCGCCCATGGCGAGTTATGCTATTTTGCGCCCATGCTGTTCGGCCCATTAGTTATTAGGTTATTTTTTCGGAATTAATATATTTCAGAAGTATGACGATAATAAAACGCGCGTAGTTTTCAACTCGTGTGTCGGATCGCGACGTGTAGCATATGTATCTTGTGTAACTTTTTGCGTAGAATCCGATTTCACAACTTGTATTTTTGTTTGATGTGTTTTAGCATGCCGTATGCCTAGAAACGCGTGCTGTCCTATTATGTTTGCGTCCCGTATTATTTTTCGCGCGTCTCCGGATAGCCCGAATGCCGTAGATTAAATGTTCATGTTTTAGGAACCCTCTTGCCATGTATTTGAGAGCGGTCATTGGTATTTTTGCGTGTACGGTTTGCCGCTAGTTTATTTTTCCGTGTATAGGTTATTTCCTCGCATTTACGTGTGGCAATATTTTCGTGTTGCAAGCCCACATATTTTATATGTTTTCGGGATAGAAAATTCCATGGGATTTTTCTGTGCAATTAGTTTTAGCTTTTGAGCAAGTTAGTTCGCGCGATATTTTGCTATGTTGCCCTCTTGTCTTTTTCGTAGGATTTATTCCGTGCTCCGTTTGATTAAGTTGTCAACCAGGGAGTTGTTCTTTGATGTTTATTCTAGCCCCTCGTATTTTTAGTTGCAATAGAAAAGCATGTTTAGGTGTGGTTTGCTTGATCTCAAGTTTCTAGAATAGTGCTGATTTGGAGGTGTTGGAATATTTCTAAGTCTGAAATCTGTTATATTTTGTTGTTGTCTTGTCTTGCTTGTATCTTGTGATCTGTAGTTCTTTTGAGGTTGGTGGAATGGAGTAAGTTGTAGTCCTTGTGTTTCTCTAGCATGCTGTAAATTTTCATGCCATTTGGAGTCCTGTAGCTATTGGTTTTGCTGCTGTCAATATTGCTTCACATCGAAAACTGCACTTTCATGAGGTGTAATTTTCACTAAGTCTGAAATAGTGTGTGGGATGCCATTTTGTGACTTCTTTCCCTAGTGATCCATGCTGCCATGCTAGTTGTTGTTATTTGTTTGTTGTAGTGCTTCTTGCCCTCTTTCGTGTCATGCCTTGGTTGATTATATTTGACTTTTGTAGCTCGTAGTTGTGGGGTGTAGAAGATTTTGGCAGATTGTAGTGATTTCTTGTTTTGCTCATAGTTTATGAACCGTAGCTTCGTTTTGATTGTGTCCTACATGAAACTTGCTTAGAATCTCATTTAGTTTCATTTTCTCTTGCTGGTTATATGTTTTGAAGTGCTCGTGGCCGTCGTTGCACACATATTGCATTCATGCCATCATATCTTGCGGTGCTTGATTCTTTTGATCCGTAGCTCCGTTGGAGATGTTTTTTATGTGTAGATTGCTTGAAATGACGCGTAGAATCACGTGAACCTATTTGTTTTGCTGTTTAACAACCAATTAAATGTGTTAGTTCAGATCTGGACAGAATTGTAAATTAACATGTGAGGTCGTCTCGGAGATGCTATATGTCATTTCCGACCTCATTTAAAATGCCTAGATAGGTAGTTTAATTACGCTTCACCTCTTGCCATGTTAACCCACATTTAATATTGCCGTGTATCTAATCGGGATAGAACTAAATAATAAACGTGGAGTTTCGTCAATATGCAACTCGTTGCATATTGAACTTCATTTAATGTGTAGTGTTTGTTTGTGTGATTTGCCATGCTGTGACTTGCATGTATTTAGCTGCTCATGCATCATTTGTGTTGTGCATCGTGTGGTGAATTCCGTGTGTTGATTTGTGTTTCCGGTTTGCTTCGTCTCGCTAGAGTTCCGCAGCGTGCCGGATTGTGAGGACCCGTTCGACTACGTCGGTTCGTCTGCTTCACGGAGGCATTCTTCTTCCAAGCGGGATCTCAGGCAAGATGACCATTTCCCCAGATACCATTACTATCATTGCCATGCTAGTTTTATCGCTTCTATCGTTTATGTCTCGTTGCCTACCACTTGTTAAATATCAGCCTCTCAACAATGCCATGAAACCTTCAACCTGTTCGACCTAGCAAACCACTAATTGCCTATGTTACTGCTTGCTTAACCTTGTGTTAGCATTGCTAGTTGCAGGTGCAGCTGCTTCCATGTGAAAACATGGGTTCCTTGTTATATCACGATATTAAATGCTATTTAATTTAATGCACCTATATACTTGGTAAAAGGTGGAAGGCTCGGCCTTTCTAGCCTGGTGTTTTGTTCCACCTTTGCCCCCTTAGTTTCGGCTACCGGTGTTATGTTCCATAATTGAGCGCTCCTAACATGATCGGGGTTGTTATGGGGACCCCCTTGATAATTCGTTTTAGATTAAAGCTGGTCTGGCAAGGCCCAACATTGGTACTACATTTGCCTAATAACCTAATAAAATTGCATAGGGACTTTCCGGACCCCGAGGATAATTTAAGCAACCCCCCGGGCTAGTGCTCCGCATGAGTGTTGGTCCACCCACCTAGCAGTCGGCGGTGCCACCTTGGGGAAACTCGAGGTTTGGCTACCGTCCACTATGCATAGACGGTGTGTCCTGAGAACGAGATACGCGGCTCCTATCGGGTTCGTCGACACACCGGGTGGCCTTGCTGGATTAGTTTTACCTTTGACGAGATATCTTGTGCATCGGGATTCCGGTGATGCTTTGGGTAATCTCAGAGTTGAGGTTTTCCACTAAGGAATCCGACGAGATCGCGAGCTTCGTGATTGAGGATTTCTATGCGGATTGTGGTAATTTGTGATGGACTAGTTGGAGCAGCCCTGCAGGGTTAAATCTTTCGGAGAGTCGTGCCCGCGGTTATGTGGCAACATGGAACCTTTGTTTAACACTGGTTCTAGATAACTTGAAGTTAACTTAATTAAAATATGCCAACTGTGTGCGTAACCGTGACTATCTCTTTCGTGAGTTCCTAATCCGATCGAGGACACGGTGGGGTTATGTCTGATGTAGGTAGGTGTTTAGGATCATTCATTTGATCATCAGTAGTTCACGTCTGCTATGCGTAGATCATCCCCCTCTTTATTCTTGTACTCGTAAGTTTAGCCACCAAATATATGCTTAGCCGCTGCTGCAACCTCACTACTTAACCTTACCTCACCCATTAAGCTTTGCTAGTCTTGATACCTTTGGAAATGAGATTGATGAGTCCCCTGTGGCTCACAGATTACTACAACACTAGTTGCAGGTACAGGTAAAGGTTACTTGACGCGAGCGCGTTGATTGTTCATTTGGAGTTGCTTCTTCTTCTTCTTCTTCTTCTTCTTCATCGATCTAGGATGGGTTCCAGGCTGGCAGCCTGGGATAGCAAGGATGGACGTCGTTCTTCTTTTGTCGTTTGTTTTCGTCCGTAGTCGGACTCTGCTCTTACTCTTGATGAATATGTAATGTACTGATGTGACTCTGATGTAGCTTGTGGCGAGTGTAAGCCAATTCTATATATATATCTCTACTTTTCAGTACATGTACTTGTAACGATATCCATTCTTGCGAGATGACGAGATGCGCTTCTATCCCTGACGAGGCCTTCGTGCCAAATTGAGGATAGGGTCGCATCTTGGGCGTGACAGTATGGCAGGCATGTTTCAAAGTAATCCAGGAGTGGAGCACTAGACATCGGTCAAGACTATATCTGAAGTACCTGAAAAGGACTAAGGAAATATTTCTCATTTATGGAGGTGACGAAGAACTAGTTGTAAAGGGTTACGTTGATGCAAGCTTCGACACCGATTCAGATGACTCTAAGCCACAAACCGGATACGTATTTATTCTTAATGGGGGTGCGATAAGATGATGCAGTTCCAAGCAAAGCGTAGTAGCTGATTCTACATGCGAAGCGGAGTACATAGCAGCCTTGGAGGCGGCTAAGGAGGGTGTCTGGATGAAGCAGTTCATGACAGATCTCGGAGTTGTGCCAAGTGCACTGGATCCAATAAATCTGTTCCGTGACAACACTGGTGCCATTGCTCTAGCCAAGAAACCAAGGTTTCACAAGAGGACCGGACTAATAAAGCGACGCTTCGATGTCATCCGTGATTACATCAAAGAGGAGGACATAAATATTTGCAAAGTGCACACGGATTTGAATGTTGCAGATCCATTGACTAAGCATGTTCCACGAGCAAAACATGACCAACACCAGAACTGTATGGGTGTTAGATTCATTACATTGAAAATCACATAGATATGTGAAGCTAGATTATTGACTATAGTGCAAGTGGGAGACTATTGGAAATATGCCCTAGAGGCAATAATAAAATAATAATTATTATATTTCTTGTTTCAATATAATTGTGCTATAATTGTATTGAATGGAAACACAAATGCATGTGTGGATATATAGACAAAACAATGTCCCTAATGAGCCTCTAGTTGACTAGCTCGTTGATCAAACATGGTTAAGGTTTCCTGGCCATGGACAAGTGTTGTTAGTTGATAACGAGATCATATCATTAGGTGAATGATGTGATGGACAAGACCCAAACTATAAACATAGCATGTGATCGTGTCATTTTGTTGCTATTGTTTTCTGCATGTCAAGTATACGTTCCTATGACCATAAGATCATGTAACTCACTGACACCGGAGGAATGCCTTGTGTGTATCAAACGTCACAACGTAACTGGGTGACTATAAAGGTGCTCTACAGGTATCTCCAAAGGTGTCCATTGAGTTAGCAGGGATCAATACTGGGATTTGTCACTCCATATGACAGAGAGGTATCTCGGGGCCCACTCGGTAATACAACGTCACAAACAAGCCTTGCAAGCAATGTGGCTAAAGAGTTAGTCATGAGATTTTGTATTACGGAATGAGTAAAGAGACTTGCCAATAACGAGATTGAAATAGGTATGAAGATACCAACGATCGAATCTCGGGCAAGTAACATACCGAAGGACAAAGGGAATGCTATACGAGATTAACTCAGTCCTTGGCATAGAGGTTCAACCGATAAGATCTTCATAGAATATGTAGGATCCAATATGGGTGTCCAGGTCCCACTATTGGATATTGAACGGAGAGTGTCTCAGTCATGTCTACATAGTTGTCGAACCCGCAGGGTCTGCACACTTAAGGTTCGATGACATTTCGGCAGTGTTGAGTTATGTATGTTGGTGACTGAAAGTTGTTCGGAGTCCCGGATGAGATCCCAGATTCCACGAGGAGCTCCGGAATGGTCCGAATGTAAATTTTGATATATATATATATATATATATATATATATATATATATATATATTGCATTTGGTTTCCGAAAAGATTTTGGACATTGCCGGTAAAGTACCGAGAGTGACGAGTGGGTTCCGGGGTTTTACCGGGAGGGGCCACCCACCTGAGAGAAGGCCTATTGGACTTAGAGGTGGCACATCAGCCATTAGTGGGCTGGTGTGGACAGCCCAATAAGTCCAATTCGGCCAAAGAGCAAAAATAAAAAGAGAAGGAAAAAAAAGAAGAGGGTGGCCAAGTGGGAGAGGAGTCGTCTACCCAAACCGAATTGGAGGAGGACTCTTCCCCTCTTGGCTCGGCCGAAGCTCCTCCTTGGAGTAGGAGGCAAGCCAGCCCTCCCCCTTGTTCCTCCTATATATAGTGGAGGTTTTGAGGTCAAAAGGCACCCGAAAAAGCCATGTGCTGCCCTCTCCTCCATAGATCGTCTTCCTCGTCTAGATTAGTCCGGATAGCTCGGTGAAGCAGTGTTGGGCTAGTTCACCACCACCACCACCATGTGGTCGTGCTATCGGGGAACTTATCTACCTCGCTTCCCCTCTTGCTGGATCAAGAAGGCGGAGATCGTCATCGAGTTGTACGTGTGCTGAACGCGGAGGTGTTGTCCGTTGGGTGCTAGATCGGGACGGAGTTCGTGGGACGCTTGCGATTCGGATCGCGAAGACGCTCGACTACGTCAATCGCGTTTCTTAACGCTTCACGCTTAGTGATCCACATGTGGATCCGATCTCCCCTCCCGTAGATGATCATCACCATGATAGGTCTTTTGTGTGCGTAGGAAAATTTTGTTTCCCATGCAACGTTCCCCAACACTTAGATGAACCATCAACTAGGACGATATCCTACTCAATCTAGAATTTCTCCGATTCCAGAGTTTTACTTCAATGCTAGCCGTATCCACTCCCCTAGCAGATGGGATGACGTCTGACATATTAGTATAGGTGAGGTGGCCTTTCTTTTTAGCCTGGTTATCCAACCCGTTCTGACTTTGGTTCGTGGCCTCCTTATAAGCATTCCCAATAGTCCATCTCTAGCTTGCTTCCCCATCATAGGTTATGTTCCAACCATTGTTGCCACCCCCTTGATCATCCCAACATCTCTACCTTCCCTATTGTTCATCCATTTTAACCCTTAGAACTGAGAAGAAGGTATTGTTTGCTGTCTCGGAGAGGTGATGACCTATTTGTAAACTTAGATGCACCCAGTCGTACCGAGCCTTGGTGCACTGTTGTTTTTGTCCAAATTGCAATGCGACCAACAGTAAAAGCGCACCCATGCCTCTTCCAATGCTTCGGTGCGTAGATGAGGTGCTACATGCATTAGCAACTAGTCTCCTCAATGCATAGGTACTTAGCTTTTATTGTTATAAATTTCCTTCATTGATTATTTAATAATTAAATATTTTCATGCATTGATTGGTGATACGTCTCCAACGTATCTATAATTTTTTATGGTTCCATGCTATTATCTTGTCAACTTTGAATGCTTTATATGCATTTTTATGTCCTTTTTGGGACTAACCTATTAACTCAGTGCCAAGTGTCAGTTCCTGTTTTTTTCCATGTTTTTGACCTTTTTCAAAGGAGAATATTAAACGGAGTCCAAACGGAATAAAACCTTTGGAAAGATTTTTTTCCGGAACAGAAGATACGCAGGGAGCTTGAGAACCAAGGCAAAGGCTCCCGGGGGAGGCCACAAGCCCCCTAGCCGCGGCCTGGGAGGGACGCTTCTAGCAGGCTTGTGGGCCCCCGTGGCTCCTTTGCCCTACCTCTTCCGCCTATAAATCCCCGAAAAATCTGAAACCACGAGAGAGAGCCACGAAAATACTTTTCCGCCGCCGCAAGCTTCTATCTCCGCAAGATCCCATCTGGGGCACGTTCTGGTGCCCTGCCGGAGGGGGGATTCGAACACGGAGGGCTTCTTCATCAACACCATTGCCTCTCCGATGATGCATGAGTAGTTCACCACAGACCTTCGGGTCCATAGCTAGTAGCTAGATGGCTTCTTCTCTCTCTTGGATCTTCAATACAAAGTTCTCCATGATCTTCATGGAGATCTATCCGATGTAATATTCTTTTGCGGTGTGTTTGTCGAGATCCGATGAATTGTGGATTTATGATCAGATTATCTATGAATTTTATTTGAGTTTCCTCTGATCTCTTATATGCATGATTTCATATCCTTGTAATTGTCTTCGAGTTGTGGCTTTCGTTTGGCCAACTTGATCTATAATTCTTGCAATGGGAGAAGTGCTTGGTTTTGAGTTCATACCATGCGGTGACCTCACGGAGTGACAGAACGGGTAGCGAGGCACGCATCGTGTTGTTGCCATCAAGGGTAAAAAGATGGGCTTTATATCTATTGCATGAATTTATCCCTCTACATCATGTCATCTTGCTTAGGGCATTACTCTGTTTGTTATGAACTGAATACACTAGATGCATGCTGGATAGCGGTCGATGTGTGGAGTAATAGTAGTAGATGCAAAAAGTATCGGTCTACTTGTCTCGAACGTGATGCCTACATGTATGATCATTGCCTTAGATATCATCATGACTTTGCGCGGTTCTATCAATTGCTCGACAGTAATTCGTCCACCCACTGTAATATTTGCTATCATGAGAGAAGCCTCTAGTGAACACTATGGCCCCCGGGTCTACTTCACATCATATTTTCAGCTCCACACTTTTACTTTGTTGCACTTTACACCTTCAGATCTCACCTTGCAATCAATCGTGAAGGGATTGACAACCCCTTTGTAGCGTTGGGTGCAAGTTTGCTGTTTTTGCGCACGTACTTTGGAGACTTGGCTTGATACTCCTACTCGATTGATATCTTGGTTCTCAAACTGAGGGAAATACTTACTGCTACTGTGCTGCATCACCCTTTCCTATTCAAGGGAGAACCAACACAAGCTCAGGAGGTAGCAAGAAGAATTTCTGGCGTCGTTGCCGGGGAGGAAGATCAAGTCAAGAATAGTCTCCCGTCAACGTGCCAATTTCTGGCGCCGTTGCCGGGGAGCATCAAGTCAAGAATAGTCTTCCTCCAACGTGTCAATTTCTGGCACGGGGACTATTCTAAGTGAAGTTTATCCAAGTAACTGTCGCAAACTCATCTCTCGCATTTACTTCTTTTGCCTCTCGTTTTCCTCTCCCCCACTTCTGAAAAACAAAAATTTACAAAAATATTTGCCTTTTTCGTTTGCCTTTCCTTTGCTTGTGTGCTTTGTACATTCAATATGCTTGCATCTTCGCTTGCTGAAAATCTATTGATATGGATCCTCATCCACTTGTTAATCTCTTTAAGAGATCCAATTATGTTGAACCAATTGCTAGGGAGTTGAGTGCACTTGACTTTCTCTATGGAGTTTTGCTTGAGATGCGTGAATCTGAAAATCGTAATGAAGAAATTTATGAAGTGATTCACGAGGGCTCCTTGAATGAAAAGCATGATTGCAATGGTTTCACTATAAATCCTATTAGTGTCAATCATGCTAAAAATATGCAAAACCCTAAGCTTGGGGATGCTAGTTTTGCTATGTCCACTACTTGTTGCAATGATCATGATTGGGGTAATGCTTTTTCTTATGATCTTGAAAATTTGTTTAAGCCTCATGATGAATATGATATTTGCAATATTATTGAAAGTGGGTTTGGAGAAGTCATGACTTTAGTTGATGATAATCCCACTATTTTTGAAGAGCGTCAACTTTGCATGCATGTGGATCATGAAAAGAATATCCTATGTGATAGCTATATTGTTGAATTTGAATATGATCCCACATGTAATTGTTATGAGAGAGGAAAATTGTTGGAATTATGCCCTAGAGGCAATAATAAATGTATAGTTATTATTATAATTCCTGTATCAAGATAATATTTTATTATCCATGCTATAATTGTATTGAATGAAGACTCATTTACATGTGTGGATACATAGACAAAACACCGTCCCTAGCATGCCTCTAGTTGGCTAGCCAGTTGATCAATGATAGTCAGTGTCTTCTGATTATGAACAAGGTGTTGTTGCTTGATAACTGGATCACGTCATTGGGAGAATCACGTGATGGACTAGACCCAAACTAATAGACGTAGCATGTTGATCGTGTCATTTTGTTGCTACTGTTTTCTGCGTGTCAAGTATTTATTCCTATGACCATGAGATCATATAACTTACTGACACCGGAGGAATGCTTTGTGTGTATCAAACGTCGCAACGTAATTGGGTGACTATAAAGATGCTCTACAGGTATCTCCGAAGGTGTTAGTTGAGTTAGTATGGATCAAGACTGGGATTTGTCACTCCGTGTGACGGAGAGGTATCTTGGGGCCCACTCGGTAATGCAACATCACACACAAGCCTTGCAAGCAATGTAACTTAGTGTAAGTTGCGGGATCTTGTATTACGGAACGAGTAAAGAGACTTGCCGGTAAACGAGATTGAAATAGGTATGTGGATACTGACGATCGAATCTCGGGCAAGTAATATACCGAAGGACAAAGGGAATGACATACGGGATTATACGAATCCTTGGCACTGAGGTTCAAACGATAAGATCTTCGTAGAATATGTAGGATCCAATATGGGCATCCAGGTCCCGCTATTGGATATTGACCGAGGAGTCTCTCGGGTCATGTCCACATAGTTCTCGAACCCGCAGGGTCTGCACACTTAAGGTTCGACGTTGTTTTATGCGTATTTGAGTTATATGGTTGGTTACCGAATGTTGTTCGGAGTCCCGGATGAGATCACGGACGTCACGAGGGTTTCCGGAATGGTCCGGAAACAAAGATTGATATATAGGATGACCTCATTTGATTACCGGAAGGTTTTCGGAGTTACCGGGAATGTACCGGGAATGACGAATGGGTTCCGGGAGTTCACCGGGGGGGGGGGGGCAACCCACCCCGGGGAAGCCCATAGGCATTGGGGAGTGACACCAGCCCTTAGTGGGCTGGTGGGACAGCCCACAAGTGCCCAATGCGCCAAGAGAAGAAAAATCAAGAGGAAAGAAAAAAAAAGGAAGGAGGTGGGAAGGAAGGGGGACTCCTCCCACCAAACCAAGTCCAACTCGGTTTGGGGGGGAGTCCTCCCCCCTTTGGCTCGGCCGACTCCTTGGGGGTCCTTGGACCCCAAGGCAAGGCCCCCCTCCCTCCTCCTATATATATGGAGCAATTAGGGCTGATTTGAGACGACTTTCTCACGGCTGCCCGACTACATACCTCCACGTTTTTTCCTCTAGATCGCGTTTCTGCGGAGCTCGGGCGGAGCCCTGCTGAGACAAGGTCATCACCAACCTCCGGAGCACCGTCACGCTGCCGGAGAACTCTTCTACCTCTCCGTCTCTCTTGCTGGATCAAGAAGGCCGAGATCATCGTCGAGCTGTACGTGTGCTGAACGCGGAGGTGCCGTCCGTTCGGTACTAGATCGTGGGACTGATCGCGGGATTGTTCGCGGGGCGGATCGAGGGACGTGAGGACGTTCCACTACATCAACCGCGTTCTCTAACGCTTCTGCTGTACGATCTACAAGGGTACGTAGATCACTCATCCCCTCTCGTAGATGGACATCACCATGATAGGTCTTCGTGCGCGTAGGAAATTTTTTGTTTCCCATGCGACGTTCCCCAACAGTGGCATCATGAGCTAGGTTCATGCGTAGATGTCTTCTCGAGTAGAACACAAAAGTTTTTTGTGGGCGGTGATGTGCGTTTTTCTGCCCTCCTTAGTCTTTTCTTGATTCCGCGGTATTGTTGGATTGAAGCGGCTTGGACCGACATTACTCGTACGCTTACGAGAGACTGGTTTCATCGTTACGAGTAACCCCCTTTGCTCAAAGATGACTGGCAAGTGACGGTTTCTCCAACTTTAGTTGAATCGGATTTGACCGAGGAGGTCCTTGGATGAGGTTAAATAGCAACTCATATATCTCCGTTGTGGTGTTTGCGTAAGTAAGATGCGATCCTACTAGATACCCTTGGTCACCATGTAAAACATGCAACAACAAAATTAGAGGACGTCTAACTTGTTTTTGCAGGGTATGATTGTGATGTGATATGGCCAATGATGTGATGTGATATATTGGATGTATGAGATGATCATGTTGTAATAGAAATATCGACTTGCACGTCGATGGTACGGCAACCGGCAGGAGCCATAGGGTTGTCTTTATACTAACGTTTGTGCTTGCAGATGCGTTTACTATTTTGCTAGGATGTAGCTTTAGTAGTAATATTATAAGTAGCACGACAACCCCGATGGCAACACGTTGATGGATGATCATGGTGTGGCGCCGGTGACAAGAAGATCGTGCCGGTGCTTTGGTGATGGAGATCAAGAAGCACGTGATGATGGCCATATCATGTCACTTATGAATTGCATGTGATGTTAATCCTTTTATGCACCTTATTTTGCTTAGAACGACGGTAGCATTATGAGGTGATCTCTCACTAAAATTTCAAGACGAAATTGTGTTCTCCCCGACTGTGCACTGTTGCTACAGTTCGTCATTTCGAGACACCACGTGATGATCGGGTGTGATAGACTCAACGTTCACATACAACGGGTGCAAAATAGTTGCGCACGCGGAACACTCGGGTTAAGCTTGACGAGCCTAGCATGTGCAGACATGGCCTCGGAACACATGAGACCGAAAGGTCGATCATGAATCATATAGTTGATATGATTAGCATAGGGATGCTTACCACTGAAACTATACTCAACTCACGTGATGATCGGACTTGGGATAGTGTAAGTGGATCATGAACCACTCAAATGACTAGAGAGATGTACTTTTTGAGTGGGAGTTTAGCATATAATTTGATTAAGTTAAACTCTAATTATCTTGAACATAGTCTAAGTCCACTTTGAATATATTTGTGTTGTAGATCATGGCTCACGCGAGTGTCATCCTGAATTTTAATACGTTCCTAGAGAAAGCTAAGTTGAAAGATGATGGAAGCAACTTTGTAGACTGGGCTTGTAATCTTAAGCTAATCTTACAAGCTGGGAAGAAGAATTATGTCCTTAATGCTGCGCTAGGAGATGAACCACCCGCTACGGCTGATCAGGATGTTAAGAACGCTTGGTTAGCGCGTAAGGAGGACTACTCAATAGTTCAATGTGCAGTCTTATATGGCTTAGAACCGGGACTTCAACGTCTCTTTGAGCGTCATGGAGCATTTGAGATGTTCCAGGAGTTGAAGTTTATCTTTCAGAAGAACGCCCGGATCGAGAGGTATGAGACCTCCGATAAATTCTATGCTTGCAAGATGGAGGAAAACTCGTCTGTCAGTGAACATGTGCTCAAAATGTCTGGGTACTCAAACCGTCTGGCTGAGCTGGGGATTGAACTCCCGCAAGAGGCTATCACTGACAGAATCCTTCAATCACTGCCGCCAAGCTATAAAGGCTTTGTGTTGAACTACAACATGCAAGGGATGAACAAGTCTCCCGGCGAGTTGTTTGCGATGCTGAAAGTCGCAGAGTCTGAACTCCGTAAAGAGCATCAAGTGTTGATGGTAAGCAAGACCACTAGTTTCAAGAGAAACGGCAAACGCAAGAAGGGCAATTCGAAGAAGAGCGGCAAGCCTGTTGCCAATCCGCCGAAGAAACCCAAGGCTGGACCTAAGCCTGAAACAGAGTGCTTCTATTGCAAGGGTATGGGTCACTGGAAGCGCAATTGCCCCAAGTATCTGGCAGATAAGAAGGCGGGCAAAGAAAAATCAGGTATATTTGATATACATGTTATTGATGTGTACTTAACCGGCTCTCGTAGTAGTGCCTGGGTATTCGATACCGGTTCTGTTGCTCACATTTGCAACTCGAAACAGGAACTGCGGAATAGACGAAGGCTGGCGAAAGACGAAGTGACGATGCGCGTAGGAAATGGTTCCAAGGTTGATGCAATCGCCGTCGGCACAGTGTCACTTCAGCTACCATCGGGATTAGTGATGAACTTAAATCATTGTTATTTAGTGCCTGCGTTGAGCATGAACATTATATCTGGATCTTGTTTATTGCGAGACGGTTACTCTTTTAAGTCTGAGAATAATGGTTGTTCTATTTCTATGAGTAACATCTTTTATGGTCATGCACCGAATGTGAGAGGATTGTTCATATTGAATCTTGATAGCGATACGCATATACATAACAATGAGACCAAAAGAGTTAGAGTAAACAATGATAGCGCCATATTTTTGTGGCACTGCCGCTTGGGTCATATTGGTGTAAAGCGCATGAAGAAACTCCATGCTGATGGACTTTTGGAGTCACTTGACTTTGATTCACTTGACACGTGCGAACCATGCCTCATGGGCAAGATGACTAAGACTCCGTTCTCCGGAACAATGGAGCGTGCAAGTGACTTGTTGGAAATCATACATACCGATGTATGTGGTCCAATTTGCGTGGAGGCACGCGGCGGATATCGTTATTTCCTCACCTTCACTGACGATTTAAGTAGATATGGTTATGTCTACTTGATGAAGCACAAGTCTGAAACATTTGAAAAGTTCAAGCAATTTCAGAGTGAAGTGGAAAATCATCGTAACAAGAAGATCAAGTTCCTACGGTCTGATCGTGGGGGTGAATATCTGAGTTTCGAGTTTGGTGCTCACTTAAGACAATGTGGAATTGTTTCGCAGTTAACACCGCCTGGAACACCACAGCGTAATGGTGTGTCCGAACGTCGTAATCGTACTTTGTTAGAGATGGTGCGGTCTATGATGTCTCTTACTGATTTGCCGTTATCATTTTGGGGTTATGCATTAGAAACAGCTGCATTCACTTTAAATAGGGCACCATCAAAATCCGTTGAGACGACACCATACGAACTGTGGTATGGCAAAAGTCCAAAGTTGTCGTTTCTTAAAGTTTGGGGATGTGATGCTTATGTCAAAAAGCTTCATCCTAAAAAGCTGGAACCCAAAGCGGAAAAGTGCGTCTTCATAGGTTACCCAAAAGAGACAGTTGGGTACACCTTCTATCTCAAATCCGAGGGCAAAGTGTTTGTTGCTAAGAACGGAACTTTTCTCGAGAAGGAGTTTCTCTCGAGAGAGTTGAGTGGGAGGAAGATAGAACTTGACGAGGTTGTCGAACCTCTCATCCCTCTGGATGGTGGCGCAGGGCAAAGGGAAACCTCTGTCATTGCGACGCCGGTTGAGGAGGAAGTTAATGATGATGATCATGAAACTCCAGTTCAAGATTCTGTTGAACCACGGAGGTCGACGAGATCACGCGCTGCTCCAGAGCGGTACGGTAATCCCGTCTTATCAATCATGTTGTTAGACAACAATGAACCTGCAAATTATGAAGAAGCGATGGTGGGCCCAGATTCCAACAAATGGCTAGAAGCCATGAAATCCGAGATAGGATCCATGTATGAGAAGAAAGTGTGGACTTTGGAGATACTGCCTGAGGGCCGCAAGGCTATTCAGAACAAATGGATCTTTAAGAAGAAGACGGACGCTGACGGTAATGCGACCGTTTATAAAGCTCGACTTGTGGCAAAGGGTTTTCCACAAGTTCCAGGAATTGACTACGATGAGACTTTCTCTCCCGTGGCAATGCTTAAGTCCGTCAGAATCATGTTAGCAATAGCTGCATTTTTCGATTATGAAATCTGGCAGATGGATGTCAAAACGGCGTTCCTTAACGGTTTCCTTAAGGAAGAGTTGTATATGATGCAACCCGAAGGTTTTGTCGATCCTAAAAATGCTAACAAGGTGTGCAAGCTCCAGCGATCCATTTATGGACTGGTGCAAGCATCTCGGAGTTGGAACAAACGCTTTGATGAGGTGATCAAAGCATTTGGGTTTATACAAGTGGTTGGAGAATCTTGTATTTACAAGAAAGTGAGTGGGAGCTCTGTGGCGTTTCTAATATTATATGTGGATGACATATTACTGATTGGAAACAACGTAGAGCTTTTGGAGAGCATAAAAGGTTACTTGAGTAAAAGTTTCTCTATGAAGGACCTAGGAGAAGCTGCTTACATTCTAGGCATTAAGATCTATAGGGATAGATCAAAACGCCTGATAGGACTTTCACAAAGCACATACTTGATAAAGTTTTGAAGAGGTTCAAAATGGAACAGTCCAAGAAAGGGTTCTTGCCAGTGTTACAAGGTACGAGATTGACTAAGACTCAGTGCCCAGCAACTGATGAAGATAAAGAGCATATGCGCTCCGTCCCCTATGCTTCAGCCATAGGTTCTATCATGTATGCGATGCTGTGCACTAGACCGGATGTTAGCCTGGCCATAAGTATGGCAGGTAGGTTCCAGAGTAATCCAGGAGTGGATCACTGGACAGCGGTCAAGAATATCCTGAAGTACCTGAAAAGGACTAAGGAGATGTTTCTCATGTATGGAGGTGACGAAGAGCTCGCCGTAAAAGGTTACGTCGATGCAAGCTTTGACACAGATCCGGACGACTCTAAGTCGCAAACCAGATACGTATTTATTCTTAATGGGGGTGCAGTAAGCTGGTGCAGTTCCAAGCAAAGCGTCGTAGCAGATTCTACATGTGAAGCGGAGTACATGGCTGCCTCGGAGGCGGCTAAGGAGGGTGTCTGGATGAAGCAGTTCATGACGGATCTTGGAGTGGTGCCAAGTGCACTGGATCCAATAACCTTGTTCTGTGACAACACTGGTTCCATTGCCTTAGCAAAGGATCCAAGGTTTCACAAGAAGACCAGACACATCAAACGACGCTTCAACCTCATCCGCGACTACGTCGAGGAGGAGGACGTAAATATATGCAAAGTGCACACGGATCTGAATGTAGCAGACCCGCTGACTAAACCTCTTCCACGGCCAAAACATGATCGACCCCAGAACTGTATGGGTGTTAGATTTATTACAATGTAATTCACCTGGTGATGTGAGGGCTAGATTATTGACTCTAGTGCAAGTGGGAGACTGTTGGAATTATGCCCTAGAGGCAATAATAAATTTATAGTTATTATTATAATTCCTGTATCAAGATAATATTTTATTATCCATGTTATAATTGTATTGAATGAAGACTCATTTACATGTGTGGATACATAGACAAAACATCGTCCCTAGCATGCCTCTAGTTGGCTAGCCAGTTGATCAATGATAGTCAGTGTCTTCTGATTATGAACAAGGTGTTGTTGCTTGATAACTGGATCACGTCATTGGGAGAATCACGTGATGGACTAGACCCAAACTAATAGACGTAGCATGTTGATCGTGTCATTTTGTTGCTACTGTTTTCTGCGTGTCAAGTATTTATTCCTATGACCATGAGATCATATAACTTACTGACACCGGAGGAATGCTTTGTGTGTATCAAACGTCGCAACGTAATTGGGTGACTATAAAGATGCTCTACAGGTATCTCCGAAGGTGTTAGTTGAGTTAGTATGGATCAAGACTGGGATTTGTCACTCCGTGTGACGGAGAGGTATCTTGGGGCCCACTCGGTAATGCAACATCACACACAAGCCTTGCAAGCAATGTAACTTAGTGTAAGTTGCGGGATCTTGTATTACGGAACGAGTAAAGAGACTTGCCGGTAAACGAGATTGAAATAGGTATGTGGATACTGACGATCGAATCTCGGGCAAGTAATATCCGAAGGACAAAGGGAATGACATACGGGATTATACGAATCCTTGGCACTGAGGTTCAAACGATAAGATCTTCGTAGAATATGTAGGATCCAATATGGGCATCCAGGTCCCGCTATTGGATATTGACCGAGGAGTCTCTCGGGTCATGTCTACATAGTTCTCGAACCCGCAGGGTCTGCACACTTAAGGTTCGACGTTGTTTTATGCGTATTTGAGTTATATGGTTGGTTACCGAATGTTGTTCGGAGTCCCGGATGAGATCACGGACGTCACGAGGGTTTCCGGAATGGTCCGGAAACGAATATTGATATATAGGATGACCTCATTTGATTACCGGAAGGTTTTCGGAGTTACCGGGAATGTACCGGGAATGACGAATGGGTTCCAGGAGTTCACCGGGGGGGCAACCCACCCCGGGGAAGCCCATAGGCATTGGGGAGTCACACCAGCCCTTAGTGGGCTGGTGGGACAGCCCACAAGTGCCCAATGCGCCAAGAGAAGAAAAATCAAGAGGAAAGAAAAAAAAAGGAAGGAGGTGGGAAGGAAGGGGGACTCCTCCCACCAAACCAAGTCCAACTCGGTTTGGGGGGGGAGTCCTCCCCCCTTTGGCTCGGCCGACTCCTTGGGGGTCCTTGGACCCCAAGGCAATGCCCTCCCTCCCTCATCCTATATATATGGAGCAATTAGGGCTGATTTGAGACGACTTTCTCACGGCTGCCCGACTACATACCTCCACGGTTTTTCCTCTAGATCGCGTTTCTGCGGAGCTCGGGCGGAGCCCTGCTGAGACAAGGTCATCACCAACCTCCGGAGTGCCGTCACGCACCGGAGAACTCTTCTACCTCTCCGTCTCTCTTGCTGGATCATGAAGGCCGAGATCATCGTCGAGCTGTACGTGTGCTGAACGTGGAGGTGCCGTCCGTTCGGCACTAGATCGTGGGACTGATCGCAGGATTGTTCGCGGGGCGGATCGAGGGACGTGAGGACGTTCCACTACATCAACCGCGTTCTCTAACGCTTCTGCTGTACGATCTACAAGGGTACATAGATCACTCATCCCCTCTCGTAGATGGACATCACCATGATAGGTCTTCGTGCGCGTAGGAAATTTTTTGTTTCCCATGCAACGTTCCCCAACAAAAATATCGTGGTAGGAACTTTCATATCACTAAATCACCTCTCTTTATGTTGAGATTGCTATTGTCTCCTTCCTCTTCCTTGCATATGGTAACTATTGGTTGTCTTGATTATCTGTTTTCCTATAAAATGCCTATGCATAGGAAGTATGTTAGACTTAGATGTGATTTTCACATGCTTTATGATGCTCTCTTCGTGTCCGATTGCTATACTTTTTGTAAGCATCATTGAATTATCAATGCCTAGCTAAAAGGCGTTAAACACGTTAAACAATAGCGCTTGTTGGGAGGCAACCCAATGAATTTATCTTTGATTTTTTGCTTTTTGTTTTGTTGTGTCCACACCATCATAATTCTATTATGATTGTGTATTTTGTGTGTGTTTCTTTTTGTGTTTGAGCCAAGTAAAACCTTTATGACTAGTTTTGGTGATGGTTGTTTGATCGTGCTGAAAAATACATAAACTTTTCGCTCACGAAATTATTTTTCATTCTTGTCCAGAAAGAGCTTTTGAGTTGATTCTTTTTGCTTCTGGTTGATATGCCAATTGCCCAAATTGTCGCAATTTTTCAGAATTTTTGAGATACCATAAGTATACGAAGTATACAGATTGCTACAGACTGGTCTGTTTTTGACATATTCTGTTTTTGCTGTGTTGATTGTTTATTTTGATGAAACTATGGATAGTATCGGGGGGGGGGGTACTAGCCATGGAAAGTGATAATACAGTAATCTAACACCAATATAAATATAAATCAAGTTTGATACAGTACCTAAAGAGTTGGTAGTTTGTTTTCTTGTGCTAATGATATCACGAGTTTCTGTTTAAGTTTTGTGTTGTGAAGTTTTCAAGTTCTGGGTGATGTTCTCATGGACAATGGGATAAAGAGTGGAAAGAGCTCAAGCTTGGGGATGCCAAAGACATCCCAAGCCATATTCAAGGACACCAAAAAGCCTAAGCTTGGGGATGCCCCGGGAAGGCATCCCCTCTTTCGTCTTCAATCCATCGGTAACGTTACTTGGAGCTCTATTTTTATTCACCACATGATATGTGTTTTGCTTGGAGCGTCCTATATTATAGGAGTCTTTTCTTTTTGTTGTGTCACAATCATCCTTGCTGCACACCCTTTTGAGAGAGACATTCAGTCATCGTGAGTTTGCAGAATACTCATTGAGCTTCGCTTACATCTTTTGAGTTAGGCAATTTAGCTCGCATGTGCTTCACTTATATCTTTTGAGCTAGATAACTTTGCTCTAGTGCTTCACTTGGATCTTTTTAGAGCACGGAGGTGTCATATTTTGGAGAAATAAGAACTCTCGATCTTCACTTATATCTTTTTGAGAGTGCTCTCTCTGAGTAACTTGGTAATTGGCTTGTGCTATGAAAATAGTCCTAAAGATGATAGGCATCCAAAGAGGATATAATAAAACTTCCATATTCACGTGCATTGATTAGTAAAGAGAAGTTTGATTCCTCTCAATTAGTTTTGAGACATGGATATGGTAATATTAGAGTTATGTTAGTAGGGTGTTGTGAATCTAGAAATACTTGTGTTGAAGTTAGTGATTCCCGTAGCATGCACGTATGGTGAACCGCTATGTTAGGAAGTCGGAGCATAATTGAATTATTGATTGTCATCCTTTGTGTTGCGGTCGGGATCGCGCGATGGTTAACACCTACCAACCATTCCCCTAGGAGTATGCGTTTAGCACTTTGTTTCGATTACTAATAAAAACTGTGGCAATAAGTGTATGAGTTCTTCATGACTAATGTGAGTCCATGGTATAGATGCACTTTCACCTTCCACCATTGCTAGCCTCTCTAGTGCCGAGCAACTTTCGCCGGTGCACAAACCCACCATATACCTTCCTCAAAACAGCCACCATACCTACCTATTATGGCATTTTCATAGCAATTCCGAGATATATTGTCATGCAACTCCCACCGTTCCGTCTCATGACTTGTGCCGTAACTTTCATATTGCATTGCATGATCGTAAGATAGCTAGCGAGATGTTTCAACGTTATACGCTAAGCTAGATCGTTGCACATCCTGGTACACTGCCGGAGGCATTTCCTATAAGAGTCATCATTGTTCTAAGCATTGAGCTGTGAGTAATTAAAAGTGTGATGATCATCATTATTAGAGCATTGTCCCATGTGAAAAAGAGAGAGGCCAAAGATGCCCACAAAAAAATGGAAAGAGGCCAAAGAGCCCAAACAAGAAAAGAGAAAAAGAGAGAAGGGACAATGCTACTATCTTTTTCCAGACTTGTGCTTCACAATAGCACCATGTTCTTCATGATTGAGAGTCTCTTGTTTTGTCACCACCATATACTAGTGGGAATCTTCATTATATAACTTGGCTTGTATATTCCAATGATGGGCTTCCTCAAAATTGCCCTAGGTCTTCATGAGCGAGCAAGTTGGATGCACACCCACTAGTTCTCCTTTTGAGCTTTCACACACTTATAGCTCTAAATGCATCCATTGCATGGTAATCCCTACTCATTCACATTGATATCTATTGATGGGCATCTCCATAGCCCTTTGATACGCCGAGTCGATGTGACCATCTCCTCCTTTTTGCCTCACAACCTCCACCACACTCTGTTTCACCTATAGTGCTATATCCATGGCTCACGCTCATACATTGCGTGAGAGTTGAAAAAGGTTTGAGAAAGTAAGAGTGCGAAAACAATTACTTGGCCAATACCGGGGTTGTGCATGATTTAAATTCGTTGTGTGGGGATGATGGAGCACGACCAGACTATATGATTTTGTGATAACTTTCTTTGGCCTTGTTTTTTTGAAAGTTCATGATTACCTTGCTAATTTGCTTGAAGTATTATTGTTTTGATGTCAATAGAAAACTATTGTTTTGAATCTTACGGATCTGAACATTCATGTCACATGAAAGAAGTTGCGAAGGACAAATATGTTAGGTAGAATTCCACATAAAAAATTCAGTCTTTATCACTTCCCTACTCGAGGAGGAGCAGGAGTTAAGCTTGGGGATGTTTGATACATCTCCAACGTATCTATAATTTGGATGCTTTGTATGCATTTTTATATCCTTTTTGGGACTAACCTATTAACTCAGTGCCAAGTGCCAGTTCCTGTTTTTTCCGTGTTTTTGACCTTTTTCAGAGGAGAATATTAAACGGAGTCCAAACGGAATAAAACCTCCGAAAAGATTTTTTCTGGAACAGAAGATACGCATGGAGCTTGAGAACCAAGTCAAAGGCTCCCGGGGGAGGCCACAAGCCCCCTACCCGCGGCCTGGGGGGCACCTAGCAGGCTTGTGGGCCCCCGGTGGCTCCTTTGCCCTACCTCTTCTGCCTATAAATCCCCGAAAAATCTGAAACCACGAGAGAGAGCCACGAAAATAATTTTCCGCCGCCGCAAGCTTTTGTCTCCGCAAGATCCCATCTGGGACACGTTCTGGTGCCCTGCCGGAGGGGGGATTCGGACACGGAGGGCTTCTTCATCAACACCATTGCCTCTCCAATGATGCGTGAGTAGTTCACCAGAGACCTTCGGGTCCATAGCTAGTAGCTAGATGGCTTCTTCTCTCTCTCGGATCTTCAATACAAAGTTCTCCATGGTCTTTATGGAGATCTATCCAATGTAATCTTCTTTTACGGTGTGTTTCTCGAGATCCGATGAATTGTGGATTTGTGATCAGATTATCTATGAATCTTATTTGAGTTTCCTCTGATCTCTTATATGCATGATTTCATATCCTTGTAATTCTCTTCGAGTTGTGGGTTTCGTTTCGCCAACTTGATCTATAATTCTTGCAATGGGAGAAGTGCTTGGTTTTGGGTTCATACCATGCGGTGACCTCACCCAGTGATAGAAGGGGTAGCGAGGCACGCATCGTGTTGTTGCCATGAAGGGTAAAAAGATGGGGTTTATATCTATTGCGTTAATTTATCCCTCTACATCATGTCATCTTGCTTAAGGCGTTACTCTATTTGTTATGAACCGAATACACTAGATGCATGCTGGATAGCGGTCGATGTGTGGAGTAATAGTAGTAGATGCAGAAAGTATCGGTCTACTTGTCTCGGACGTGATGCCTATATGTATGATCATTGCCTTAGATATCGTCATGAATTTGTGCGGTTCTATTAATTGCTCGACAGTAATTCGTTCACCCACCGTAAAATTTTCTATCATGAGAGAAGCCTCTAGTGAACATTATGGCCCCCGGGTCTACTTCACATCATATTTTCAGCTCCACACTTTTACTTTGTTGCACTTTCCACCTTTTGATCTCACCTTGCAATCAATCCACGCCGCATATTACGTTTGGTACAGTTTCTTGCCAAGTTTCATCTCCCGGTTCTCCCGGCGAGGATTTTCAAACTGCCAAAATTTTCGGAACTTCCCATGTGCAACAAGAAGCTACATCTGATCCAGCCGAGATTCATGGTACTTTGAATGATGGGAATCAATTTTCGGTGGCAAGTTTGGATTCTGGGCAAATTTCCTCTCTCATTAATGAGCCTGCTGAGGTTATTTCTTCCCCTGGGCCCGAGCCTAATTGCCCGATGGATATTCCTTCCTCTCAGGAGGCCCATCTGGCCTTTGACGAACTCATTAATAGCATGGTTGAGGATATCTTTTCTTGCTCTATTTGCAACGCTCGGGGCCATCTAGCTGCGAATTGTACGGCTTCGCCTGGATGCTCTGACAACACAGTGGGCCACGCACGATCTAGAGGAGCCTCTTTTATGCGCAATAATTGTCTTACTTGGAACTGTAAGAGACCCACCACCTCCCCTGTCGCTGATATCTCGGGAACTGCTGATACTCTTGGCGAAACAGCAACCCCTGTGACACAGTTCCGTCCTGTCTCATCGCCGTCGCCTCCTCGAACTCCCTCGGAGACACCACCGGTCACTCCGCCACCGCCGGTCACTCCGCCACCGCCTCCCGCAATGGCGAACTTTGAGCTTGATCCCGAGTTCTTCCTCCCGCCTGGTCACAATATCATTGATGGAGGAGTCGACCGTCTGCCTCGGACCTACACCACGCCTGCAGTACCCATCACCAGACGTCACGAGCGCTTTGTCATCGCTGACGTCCATCCAGCGCCGCCGGCTGACGAGGTGATTCAGGTACGACAAGAAGTTGTTGCTCTTCTCTTGCATCAAGGGTTACATGTTCGGTCTGCTCAACCTTGGATTGAGGGAGTTGGATTGTTTGAGCTCCAAGACGCTGCTGAGAGTTATGCTGCGGTACACATGGTTCCGCAGCCAGTTGCTCAAAACTCTGTTGTGCGCTTCATGCGTCATGATCAGGGTCTTGGGTTCCACGGCCAAGAGGGTTTTCGTCAGGGCTGCCTCATGCTTTTGGGGGTCCCGTTGAATTTCCGCAATACTGAAGATCTCCGGGCGGCTGTTAACACCTTTGGGGAGTTTCACCATTGGGTCAGTGATGATCCATATTTGGTTCGTTCTATTGTGTTTGCTGCCTTCCCAGATGACCGGCTGGTACCTCGCAGTATCAGTTTTTCTGAATATTCTGCTTGGGGTGGCGCAAAGGTTTCCTGGTTTGCTCCTGTGTACATTCTCGGTGCGGCGGCTGCAGAGATTCTTCCTAATGATGAAGATCCGATGCCTCTCAATGGCAACCCTCATCCGCTCCCTGGACATCTTGTTCATGATAATCTGTAGTTTGCTCTGCCCCCATATCCTGCACTGGGATGGAATGCGGTTCCGCTTGCACCTGGAGATCCTGGGCCTGCTGCTGCTGCTGCTGATGACAGAGGCTGGGAGCAGCCGCCTGCTAATGCTGAGGATGGAGGCTGGGGTCAGCCGCCTGCTGCTGTTGGAGGAGGTTGGGAACCTGATGCGGCACTAGCTGCACCTGCTGCTGATCCGGTTCAAGACCAGGAATCTATGGTGATTGATCAGTCGAGTCCCTCTTCCTCGGATTCGGTTCACGAGTTGGTGGACCTTGATCTTCCGCAGGGTGATATGGAGGCGGAACCTGCTGCTCAAGAACCACCGCTAGATAATCCTGACGCCCCTGATGCTGATGCTCCTGATGCTGCCCCGGACAATGCTGCTGAGCCGGAGGATGAAGCGCCTGTGTTGGAGGAGGTGCATGATGAAAACCCTCTGGCAATTGTTCTCTACAAACCCCCTCCACCCACTCAGTCTGGCAACCTCTTTGTTGGGGCCGCTAGGGTTATATATGGGCCTCCTCTGCCGCCGGTGATGCCTGGGCACGCACCTTTGATGCTCTGATGGGCCCTGTTGCTGCTATGCATGTACCTCGTCAATTATAGCTGCCAATTCTTGAGCCCATTATGATCCCCAAGCGATCCTGGGATGTGGCTTTCGATGCTGATGCTCCAGGACCTTCCCTGTCGGAACCTGCTACTGCTTCGCTCTCACTGCAGGAGGTAATCCCACTTAGTCCTTCTTCATCATCAGAGGACTTATCTTTTCGTTCTCCTGCTCCATCCAAGAAGGGGACCCGCAAGAAGGCCACCCCGGTGGTTGAATCCTCGGTGCGACGGTGTACTCGTGGCTCCATCAAACGTGATGGCTTCAAGCCAATCCTGCAAGAGCTGCCCGCACATGTCCCCAAGAAGAGGAAGCCCAAGGCCAAGCCAATGTCCTCTACTTCCCAAGAGACTGAAGATGCTCAAGTACCTACTGCCACTCCTATCCCAGTGATTCAGGAGGTGGGACAGTCACTCGGCATAGCCCCTGAGAAGCTCACGGTGGATCGACTTATGGAAGATCCTGCTGACTCTGCGCCATCGTCTTCTGATGTTTAATCCATCCATGTTTAGCTGTTACTGTACTGGTTCTATGTACTGTCGAACTTCTGCTTGCGCTGTCTTTTGGTTTTCGGAACTTTGGTTGCAGTGGCTATTACATAGCCTTGCTTTTGCCATATCTATGATCTGCAATGGATAGTCGTTCCATGAGAAGTTGACGTGTGCTGTGCTGGAATGTGCGTGGCCTAAATTCGGATCATAGGCAACGGGCAGTCCGTAACAAGATTAATGAGAGCCTAGCTGCGGTGATCTGCTTGCAGGAAACAAAAATGCAGTCCATTGATTTTCGCGTTGTTAAAGGTTTCTGCCCCAAACGCTTTGATCAATTTGCTTACTCCCCTTCCAGGGGTGCATCAGGAGGGCTTATCACCCTTTGGAACTCCTCCATTCTCACTGGTCATTTAGTGGAATGTACCCCATACGGCTTGATCATCTCTTTTACCTCAAATCACACGGGTGAATCATGGACTTTAGTTAATGTCTATGGGCCATGTCAAGGAGAGGCCCGCGATCTTTTTGTGAGCTGGCTTTACAATCTTGATATCCCCACTGGGGCTAATTGGTTGCTTCTTGGGGACTTTAATTTCATTAGATCTCCTGACAACAGAAACCTCCCTGGTGCTGATGTGAATGACATGTTCATCTTCAACGAAATTATTGGGCATCTGGGATTGCTGGAGCTTCCCATTAAAGGCAGATCTTACACTTGGTCCAATATGCATGACACCCCTCTTCTGGAGCAGCTGGACTGGTTCTTTACATCAACCAACTGGATCTCCTCATATCCTCTTACCCAAGTGCTTCCTCTGGCAAAGACTGCATCTGATCATGTGCCCTGTGTAGTCACTGTTAACACTTCCATCCCTAAATGCAACTTATTTCACTTTTAAAATTACTGGGTTGAAATGGAGGGCTTCATAGAATGTGTACAACAATCCTGGCTCATTCCTTCAAGAAAGACACACATCTCTGTTGTTATCATGGATAAGATGAAGCATCTTCGGCAGGCTCTGAAGAAATGGCAGACGTCCCTGTCTCAGTTAAAAACTTTTATCTCCAGATGTAATTAAGTGGTGCTATGCTTGGATGAGCTTGAAGAGTTGAGGTCCCTTTTCAGACCAGAAACTAACTTCAGGAAAATTGTCAAACTACATTTGGAACATCTTCTGCACCTTCAGTGCCTATACTGGAAGAAGAGGGCCACTATCAGATTTGTTAAGGTTGGTGAGGAAAACACTAAGTTCTTTCATGCTATGGACACTGAGAGATATAGGAAGAATTCCATTGCATCTCTCAAGTTAAATGATGGCTCTATCATCTCTGATCATGATCAAATTGCTGCATGTTTTTGGGCATCTTTCAAGGATAGAATGGGAACTTCTCTTGGAATTAACATGGCATTTGACTTACAATCCCTGCTGAATGAGGTGGAGGGCCTAGACATTCTCACAGAACCTTTTTCCAAGTCTGAAATGGACAAGACTGTGCAGGATATGCCCATTGATAAAGCTCCAGGGCCTGATGTTTTCAATGGGCTTTTTTTCAAGAAATGCTGGCACATTATCTCCCCTGAGTTTTACCAACTTGCTGCTGAATTCCATGCTGGACAGGCCCAGCTGGTAAACATGAACTCTTCCTATATTACACTCATTCCAAAGAAGAGATCACCTGAACATGTGGGAGATTAGAGACCAATATCCCTTACCGGAATGGGTCTCAAATTTCTGTCAAAAATGCTTGCTAATAGGCTACAGTTGCAGATTGTGAAGTGTCTTCACAAGAATCAGTATGGTTTTATCAAATCTAGGACCATTCAAGATTGTGTGGGATGGACTCTTGAGTACCTGCACCAATGTCATCAATCTAAGAGCCCTATAGTTATTCTTAAGCTGGACTTTGAAAAGGCATTTGATTCTGTGGAGCATGAGTTCATCTTCCAGATTCTTAAGCACAAGGGCTTCAATGATAGATGGATCCTTTGGGTTAGGCAGCTACTAACCTCTGGATCTTCTTCAGTGCTGATCAATGGTGTGCCTGGAAAGAAGTTCATGTGTAGGAAAGGTGTCAGGCAGGGAGGTCCTATGTCCCCACTGCTTTTTGCTATTGCTGCTGATTTTCTGCAAACTCTGGTTAATCAACTGCTGGTGGAGGGGCTGATACAGCTGCCTATACCTTGTCATGATAAGGATTACCCTATAGTGCAATATGCTGATGATACTCTTATCATCCTACCAGCTGATAAATCACAATTGTTGCAGTTTAAGAAAATGCTCTTGCTTTTCTCCCAGTCCAGTGGATTACAGGTGAATTACCACAAATCTGCACTCCTACCTGTCAACACTTCTCCTCAGCATCTGCAGGATCTGGCAGACTCCATTGGTTGCAAAGTGGGTTCTCTACCCTTCACATATCTGGGACTGCCAGTTGGGACAACTAAACCTAGAATCATTGATCTCATGCCTCTGGTGGATAACATGGAAAGAAGACTCAGTGCTAGTTCCTCCTTTCTTGCTCAGGGGGGAAGGCTGCAATATGTAAACTCAGCACTGTCTGCTGTACCCATTTTCTTTCTATGCAGTCTGGATATCCCACCAGGTATACTGAAGCAATTGGAGAGGATTCAAAGGCAATGTCTATGGAGAAGAAATGGGAATGATCATGCACCCTCTCTTGCTGCTTGGCCTCTGGTGTGCAGGCCTAAAAATAGAGGGGGGCTAGGGATTATGAACTTAGCAGTTCAGAATGAAGCACTCCTGCTCAAACATGCTGATAAATTCCTCAATCATGCTGATATCCCTTGGGTTCATCTGATTTGGAACACTTACTATCATAACACTGTACCTCAGGGCACTGCACTTTGTGGTTCCTTTTGGTGGAAGGACATCTGTAAACGTCTTGACAAATTCAGATCAGTTACTTATGTTCTGCCGAACAAGGGTGATTCCTTCCTGTTTTGGTCTGACTCCTGGCTGATTGGCAACTCCATTATGCCATTGGCGGCCAGATTCCAAAGACTGTTCTCCTTTGTGGCTGACCCTTTCTGCACAGCTCAAGAGGTCTTTACTGCTTTTTCTGATGACAGCATGCTCTCCATGTTTCACCTCCCACTGTCTTCTCAAGCTTATCAGGAAATGATTTCGGTCCAATCTTTGCTTCTGGACCTGTACCTTGATCATCAGGCCTCTGACAGATGGGTATGGGGCAAGGATGCTAAGGTCTACCCAGCCAAGGCATACTATGATCATGTTCATAGCAGTATTGTACCTAATCCTTTACTCAACTGGATCTGGAGAAGCTGCTGTACTATGAAGATTAAGATGTTTGCCTGGATGCTTATCATGGACAGGCTGAACACTCAGGACATGCTGGAAAGGCGTCACTGGAAGGTCTCTGATTCTAACCTTTGTGTTTTATGCCACGCTCGAGTCAAGGAAGACAGAGATCATTTATTCTTCAACTGCCTATTCAGCACCAGGGTCTGGAATTACCTGCAGATCACTTGGCAGGGGTCATCTATGTGGAGTGCTACTGTTGCGGCTAGAAAGGACTTCCATAACCCTTTCTTTGCTGAGGTAGTTTTCACTGCCTGTTGGAATATCTGGACTACCAGAAATGCAAAGGTCTTCAACCAGGAGCAGCCAAAGTTCAGGAAATGGAGATCCGGATTTATTCATGATATTTCTCTGTTAGCTCACATAATTAAGGCTAGTTTCAGGGATGATCTCCTTAAATGGATTTCCTTTTTGCCTCCTTGAGGTTTGTATTCCTTTGCTCCTCCCCCCCTTGTACATTCTGCAAGTCCTCTTGTACATACAGCTTTCATAGTTGAGAATACAGAAAAATGGCTGTGGGGGGGTTTTCCCTACAGTAGCCGGTCAAAAAAATCGTGAAGGGATTGACAACCCCTTTGTAGCGTTGGGTGCAAGTTTGCTGTTTTTCGCAGGTACTTTGGAGACTTGGCTTGATACTCCTACTAGATTCATACCTTTGTTCTCAAAATGAGGGAAATACTTACTGCTACTATGCTGCATCACCCTTTCCTCTTCAAAGGAAAAACCAACGCAAGCTCAAGAGGTAGCAATTGGTAGTCATTTGTATAGATTCATGTGCTTAGCACCTTTTCCCGTGGTCATCATAATGTTTTTTATGCTCTTCAATTTCTTTGTCACATCATTTTTAAGGAGAAATACATTATGGCTACTTTATTCAATCAAAAAATGCTTACATTGTGTGCCGAAGATTCATCGATAAACACCAACGGTGAGTTCAACCACAAAGCAGGTGGATCAACACGACCGTGTTGTGCTAGCACATGAGCTACCTTATTAGAGTCGTGATTACAATGCTCTAAAACAACCTTCCCGAAACCAACTAGGAGTACCCTGCAATCTTCAAGGATTGGCGCAGCGCCTCCACTAAAGCTAGGTGGTCCGTTTTGTTAGACAATGTAATTATGTAAAGGGGTGCGTGTGGTTTAAGCTGTTAGAGATAGAACGTTAGGATTGATCTCTTGTAGATATTATTCTTTGTAGATAAAGATCAATCCTAACCTCCTTCTATCTCATGTAATCTTGTGTATTCGGTTGGCATTGTGCCCTATATAACACGCATACGTCCCTGCCGCATAGGCATACGTTTCTACCCTATTATTCTCACATGGTATAGAGCCTTCCTCTTCCATCTATGTCCAACCCGTCTTCATCCTCAGCCGCCATGTACTCCTCCACCTCTCTCGCTGCCCTCGGTCATACCATAACCGAGAAACTATCCAAAGATAATTTTTTGGTGTGGAAGGCGCAGGTCCTTCCCCACATCAGGGCTGCCGGACTGATGGGGTACCTTGATGGTTCCTCGGCGGTGCCCCCTGCCGATCTGATCACGGAGACGGAGGTCTCCGGGAAGAAGGAGTCCACATCGACTCCGAATCCTGCCTACACCATCTGATATAGTCAGGACCAACAGGTTCTTACTTTCCTGCTGGCATCTCTCTCGCGGGATGTCCTGCTATAAGTCCACGACGTCACCACCTCCTCCAGCGTCTGGCAGATGATCCTTCTACTCTTTGCCTCCCAGTCTCAGCCACGCAAGATCCAGCTCCGTGGCCAGCTATCCACAACTAAGAAAGGTGATCTCTCTTCTGCCTCATACTAGACCAAGATGAAAGGTTTTGCAGATGAACTTGCGGCGATCGATACACCTGTTGATAAAGATGAGGTCGTCTCCCGCATCCTCCACGGTCTAGATTCATACTACAACTCGTTTGTGTCTGCAATCTCTACTCGTGCGGCGGCGGACAACCCGATTGGCCTCGGCGAAATCTTCTCTCTGCTTCTCTCTACCGAGAATCGGATCGAGGCACAGAAAAGCAGTGCTGCCCACTCCCTTAACCTTGCCTCCAAGGGGAGTGGTCGCGGCAACCCGGCTCGGTTTTCTTCGGGTGGTGGCGCATCCTACACCAACCACTATGGCGCCGCTACTTCGTCACCAGGAGGAGGAACTCCGCCTCCTCAAGGCCCGCTCGTCTGCCAAATCTGCAAGCTTGATGGCCATGGAGCGTGGTCCTGCAAGAAACGCTTCGACAAATCCTACAACAACAACCCCAAGCGCCAAGGCAACCGTGCCAAATCTGCAAATGCGGAGGCTGCTTCATATGGAGTCGATACCAACTGGTATCTCGACAGTGGTGCGACAGATCATGTGACAGGTGAACTGGAGAAACTCACTGTCCGTGATTGCTACACTGGACCAGAACAAATCCACACTGCGAGTGGTCAAGGTATGGAAATTGCAGATGTTGGTCATGCACTTCTTCCTACTCCTCATGAATCTCTTAAATTGAACAACATCTTGCATGTTCCTAGTACATCTAAAAGACTCCTTTCTGGTCATCACCTCACCAAAGATCATCATGCATATCTTATTGTTTACTCGGAGTTCTTTTCTGTGAACGATCAGGAAACAGGGAGAACAATTTTTCACGGTCCAAGTGGAGGTGGATTGTACCCTATTGCTGGTCAGCCGGCTGTTCCTGGACGACAAATCCTTGGAGTCATCAAGCCATCTACCTCTAGGTGGCATAGGCGCATAGGTCACCCATCTCTTCCTGTGGTGCAGCAAATACTTCGCAATCATAATCTTCCAGTGTCTAATAAAACAGATCATCACCTTGTTTGTGATGCATGTCAAATGGCCAAGATGTTGGGGAACATCGCATGGGAAACAAAAATTTTCCTACGCACACGAAGACCTATCATGGTGATGTCCATCTACGAGAGGGGATATTCAATCTACGTACCCTTGTAGATCGTACAGTAGAAGCGTTAGTGAACGCGGTTGATGTAGTGGAACGTCCTCACGTCCCTCGATCCGCCCCGCGAACCGTCCCGCGATCAGTCCCACGATCTAGTGCCGAATGGACGGCACCTCCGCGTTCAGCACACGTACAGCTCGACGATGATCTCGGCCTTCTTGATCCAGCAAGAGAGACGGAGAGGTAGATGAGTTCTCCGGCAGCGTGACGGCGCTCCGGAGGTTGGTGGTGATCTAATCTCAGCAGGGCTCCGCCCAAGCTTCGCAGAAACGCGATCTAGAGGTAAAACCGTGGAGATATGTGGTCGGGCTGCCGTGGCAAAGTTATCTCAAATCAGCCCTAAAACCTCCGTATATATAGGGGGAGGAGGGGGAGCCTTGCCTTGGGGTCCAAGGACTCCCAAGGGGGTCGGCCGAACCTAAGGGGGGAACCCTCCCCTTCCAAACCGAGTCCAACTAGGTTTGGAAGGAGGAGTCCTTCCCCCTTTTTCCACCTCCTCTTTTTTTTCTTTTCTCTTTTATTTTTCTTCCTATGGCGCATAGGGCTTTCTTGGGCTGTCCCACCAGCCCACTAAGGGCTGGTGCGCCACCCCAAATGCCTATGGGCTTCCCCGGGTGGGTTGCCCCCCCCCCCCCCGATGAACTCCCGGAACCCATTTGTCATTCCCGGTAACTCCGAAAACCTTCTGGTAATTAAATGAGGTCATCCTATATATCAATCTTCGTTTCCAGACCGATCCGGAAACCCTCGTGACGTCCGTGATCTCATCCGGGACTCCGAACAACATTCGGTAACCAACCATATAACTCAAATACGCATAAATCAACGTCGAACCTTAAGTGTGCAGACCCTGCGGGTTCGAGAACTATGTAGACATGACCCGAGAGACTCCTCGGTCAATATCCAATAGCGGGACCTGGATGCCCATATTGGATCCTACATATTCTACGAAGATCTTATCGTTTGAACCTCAGTGCCAAGGATTCATATAATCCCGTATGTCATTCCCTTTGTCCTTCGGTATGTTATTTGCCCGAGATTCGATCGTCAGTATCCGTATACCTATTTCAATCTCGTTTACCGGCAAGTCTCTTTACTCGTTCCGTAATACAAGATCCCGCAACTTACACTAAGTCACATTGCTTGCAAGGCTTGTGTGTGATGTTGTATTACCGAGTGGGCCCCGAGATACCTCTCCGTCACACGGAGTGACAAATCCCAGTCTCGATCCATACTAACTCAACGAACACCTTCGGAGATACCTGTAGAGCATATTTATAGTCACCCGGTTACGTTGCGACGTTTGATACACACAAAGCATTCCTCCGGTGTCAGTGAGTTATATGATCTCATGGTCATATGAACAAATACTTGACACGCAGAAAACAGTAGCAACAAAATGACACGATCAACATGCTACGTCTATTAGTTTGGGTGTAGTCCATCACATGATTCTGCTAATGATGTGATCCCGTTATCAAGGGACAACACTTGCCTATGGTCAGGAAACCTTGACCATCTTTGATCAACGAGCTAGTCAACTAGAGGCTTACTAGGGACAGTGTTTTGTCTATGTATCCACACAAGTATTGTGTTTCCAATCAATACAATTATAGCATGGATAATAAACGATTATCATGAACTAAGAAATATAATAATAACTAATTTATTATTGCCTCTAGGGCATATTTCCAACAGTCTCCCACTTGCACTAGAGTCAATAATCTAGTTCACATCACCATGTGATTCCAACGAATCCAACACCCATATAGTTATGGGGTGTGATCACGTCTTGCTCGTGAGAGAGGTTTTAGTCAACGGTTCTGAAACTTTCAGATCCGTGTGTTCTTTTACAAATCTTTATGTCATCTTGTAGATGCTGCTACTATGTGGTATTCGGAAATACTTCAAATATCTACTCTACTATACGAATCCGTTTCACTACTCATAGTTATTCGGATTAGTGTCAAAGCTTGCATCGACGTAACCCTTTACGATGAACTCTTTAACCACCTCCATAATCGAGAAAAATTCCTTAGTCTATTTAGTTACTAAGGATAACTTTGACCGCTGATCAGTGATTCAATCCTGGATCACTCTGTGTACCTCTTAACAGACTTGCTGCAAGGCACACATCAGGTGCGGTACTCAGCATGGCATACTTTAGAGTCTACGGCTAAGGCATAGAAGACGACCTTCGTCTATTTTCTTTATTCTGCCGGGGTCGGCTTTTGAGTCTTACTCAAATTCACACCTTACAACGCAATCAAGAACTCCTTCTTTGCTGATCTATTTTGAACTCCTTCAAAAACTTGTCAAGGCATGCATCTTGTTGAAACTTCTATTAAGCGTTTTGATCTATCTCCATAGATCTTGATGCTCAACGTTCAAGTAGCTCAATCCAGGTATTCCTTTGAAAAACTCCTTTCAAACAACCTTTTATGCTTCACAGAAATTCTACATTACTTCTGGTCAACAATATGTCAACCACATATACTTATCAGAAATTCTATAGTGCTCCCACTCACTTCTTTGGAAATACAAGTTTCTCATAAACCTTGTATACACCCAAAATCTTTGATCATCTCATCAAAGTGTATATTCCAACTCCGAGATGCTTGCACCAGTCCATTGAAGGATCACTGGAGCTTGCATACTTGTTAGTATCTTTAGGATCGACAAAACCTTCTGGTTGTATCACATACAATGTTTGCTCAAAGAAACCGTTGAGGAAACAATGTTTTGACATCCTACGTGCAATATTTCATAAATAATGCAGCAACTACTAACATAATTCTAACAGACTTTTAGCATCGCTACGAGTGAGAAAGTCTCATCATAGTCAACTGTTTGATCTTGTCGGAAACATCTATGCGACAAGTCGAGCTTTTCTTAATAGTGACTTATCACCATCATCGTTTGTCTTCCCTTTAAAGATCCATCTTTACTCAATAGTCCTATGACCATCAAGTAGTTCTTCCAAAGTCTACACTTTGTTTTCATACATGGATCCTCTCTCGGATTTCATGGCTTCCAGCCATTTGTCGGAATCCGGGCCCACCATTGCTTTCTCCATAACTCGTAGGTTCACTGTTGCTCAACAACATGACCTCCAAGACAGGGTTACCATACCACTGTGTAGTATTACGCGACCTTGTCAACCTACGAGGCTTGTAGTAACTTGATCCGATGCTCGATGATCACCATCATCAGCTTTCACTTCAATTGGTGTAGGCGCCAGAGGAACAACTTCCTGCGCCCTGCTACACACTGGTTGAAGTGATGGTTCAATAACCTCATCAAGTTCTACCACCCTCCCACTCAATTCTTTTGAGAGAAACCTTTCCTCGAGAAAGGATCCGTTTCTAGAAACAAACACTTTGCTTTCGGATCTGAGATAGGAGATGTACCCAACTGTTTTGGATATCCTATGAAGATGCATTTATCCGCTTTGGGTTCGAGCTTATCAGACTGAAACTTTTTCACATAAGTGTCGAAGCCTCAAACTTTCAAGAAACGACAGTTTAGATTTCTCTAAACCTCAGTCTATACTGTGTCATCTCAACGGAAATACGCGGTGCCCTATTTAAAGTGAATGTGGTTGCCTCTAATGCATAACCCATAAACGATAGTGGTAATTCGATAAGAGACATCATAGCATGCACTATACCAAATAGTGTGTGGCTATGACGTTCAGACACATCATCACACTATGATGTTCCAGGTGGCATGAACTGCGAAACAATTTCCACATTGTCTTAACTGCGTACCAAAACTCGTAACTCAGATATTCATTTCTATGATCATATCATAGACAGTTTATCCTCTTGTTACGACGAACTTCACTCCGAAACAGAATTGAACTTTTTCAATATTTCAGACTTGTGATTCATTAAGTAAATACTCATGTATCTACTCAAATCGTCAGTGAAGTAAGAACATAATGATATCCACTGCGTGCCTTAGCACTTATTGGACTGCACACATAAAAAATGTATCACTTCCAACAAGTTACTATCTTGTTCATCTCAATGAAAACAAGGCCTTGCTCATGTGGTATGATTTGCATGTCACTAGTGATTCAAAATCAAGTGAGTATAAAGATCCATCAGCATGGAGCCTCTTCATGCAATTTATACCAACATGACTCAAGCGGCAGTGCCACAAGTAAGTGGTACTATCATCATTACCTCGTGTCTTTTGGCACCAATATCATGAACATGTGTAACACTACGATCGAGATTCAATAAACCATTGAAGGTGATTATTCAAGCAAATAGAGTAACCATTATTCTCTTTAAATGAATAATCGTATTGCAACAAACACGATCCAATCACGTTCATGCTTAACGCAAGCACCAAATAACAATTATTTAGGTTTAACACCAATCCCGATGGTAGAGGGAGCGTGCGACGTTTTGATCATATCAATCTTGGAAACACTTCCAACACGTATCGTCACCTCGCCTTTAGCTAGTCTCCGTTTATGCCGTAGCTATCATTTCGTGTTACTAATCACTTAGCAACCGAACCGGTATCCAATACCCTCATGCTACTAGGAGTACTAGTAAAGTACACATCATGTATATCAAATATACTTCTTTCGACTTTTGCCAGTCTTCTTATCTACCAAGTATCTAGAGTTGCTCCGCCTCAGTGACTGTGACTCTCATTACAGAAGCACTTAGTCTCAGGTTTGGGTTTAATCTTGGGTCTCTACATTAGTGCAGCAACTGTTTTTCCGTTTCACGAAGTATCCCTTCTAGCCCTTCCCTTTCTCGAAACTTAGTGGTTTTACTAACCATCAAATATTGATGCTCCTTCTTGATTTCTACTTTCGCAGTGTCAAACATCACGAATCACTCAAAGATCATTGTATCTATCCTTGATCTGTTATAGTTCATCACGAAGCTCTCACAGCTTGGTGGCAGTGACTTTGGAGAACTATCACTATCTCATCTGGAAGATTAACTCCCACTTGATTTAAGCGATTGTCGTACTCAGACAATCTGAGCATATGCTCAACAGTTGAGCTTTTCTCCTTTACTTTGTGGACAAAGAATCTTGTCAGAGGTCTCGTACCTCTTAACAAGGGCACGAGCATGAAATCACAATTTCGTCTCTTTAGAACATTACTTATGTTCTGTGACGTTTCAAAACGTCTTCGGCGCCTTGCTTCTAAGCCATTAAGTATTTTGCACTGAACTATCGTGTAGTCATCACAAACGTGTATGTTGGATGTTCACAGCATCCACACACGACGCTCGAGGTGCAGCACACCGAGTGGTGCATTAAGGACATAAGACTTCTGTGCAGCAACGAGGACAATCCTCGGTTTTACAGACTTAGTCTGCAAAGTTTGCTACTATCAACTTTCAACTAAATTTTCTCTAGGAACATATAAAAACAGTAGAGCTATAGCGCAAGCTACATCGTAATTCGCAAAGACCATTAGACTATGTTCATGACAATTAGTTCAATTAATCATATTACTTAAGAACTCCCACTCAAAAAGTACATCTCTCTAGTCATTTGAGTGGTACATGATCCAAATCCACTATCTCAAGTCCGATCATCACGTGAGTCGAGAATAGTTTCAGTGGTAAGCATCTCTATGCTAACCATATCAACTATACGATTCATGCTCGACCTTTCGGTCTCATGTGTTCCGAGGCCATGTCTGCACATGCTAGGCTCGTCAAGCTTAACCCGAGTGTTCCGCGGGTGCAACTGTTTTGCACCCGTTGTATGTGAACGTTGAGTCTATCACACCCGATCATCACGTGGTGTCTCGAAACGAAGAACTGTCGCAACGGTGCACAGTCGGGGAGAACACAATTTCGTCTTGAAATTTTAGTGAGAGATCACCTCATAATGCTACCGTCGTTCTAAGAAAAATAAGGTGCATAAAAGGATTAACATCACATGCAATTCATAAGTGACATGATATGGCCATCATCACGTGCTCCTTGATCTCCATCACCAAAGCACCGGCACGATCTTCTTGTCACCGGCGCCACACCATGATCTCCATCAACGTGTCGCCATCGGGGTTGTCGTGCTACTCATGCTATTACTACTAAAGCTACATCCTAGCAAAATAGTAAACGCATCTGCAAGCACAAATGTTAGTATAAAGACAATCCTATGGCTCCTGCCGGTTGCCGTACCATCGACGTGCAAGTCGATATTATCTATTACAACATGATCATCTCATACATCCAATATATCACATCACATCGTTGGCCATATCACATCACAAGCATACCCTGCAAAAACAAGTTAGACGTCCTCTAATTTTGTTGTTGCATGTTTTACGTGGTGACCATGGGTATCTAGTAGGATCGCATCTTACTTACGCAAACACCACAATGGAGATATATGAATTGCTATTTAACCTCATCCAAGGACCTCCTCGGTCAAATCTGATTCAACTAAAGTTGGAGAAACTGACACTTGCCAGTCATCTTTGAGAAACGGGGTTACTCGTAGCGATGAAACCAGTCTCTCGTAAGCGTAGAGTAATGTCGGTCCAAGCCGCTTCAATCCAACAATACCGCGGAATCAAGAAAAGACTAAGGAGGGCAGCAAAACGCACATCACGGCCCACAAAAACTTTTGTGTTCTACTCGAGAAGACATCTACGCATGAACCTAGCTCATGATTCCACTGTTGGGGAACGTCGCATGGGAAACAAAAATTTGCCTACGCACACGAAGACCTATCATGGTGATGTCCATCTACGAGAGGGGATATTCGATCTACGTACCCTTGTAGATCGTACAACAGAAGCGTTAGTGAACGCGGTTGATGTAGTGGAACGTCCTCACGTCCCTCGATCCGCCCCGCGAACCGTCCCGCGATGAGTCCCACGATCTAGTGCCGAACGGACGGCACCTCCACGTTCAGCACACGTACAGCTCGACGATCATCTCGGCCTTCTTGATCCAGCAAGAGAGACGGAGAGGTAGATGAGTTCTCCGGCAGCGTGACGGCGCTCCGGAGGTTGGTGGTGATCTAATCTCAGCAGGGCTCCGCCCGAGCTCCGCAGAAACGCAATCTAGAGGTAAAACCGTGGAGATATGTGGTCGGGCTGCCGTGGCAAAGTTATCTCAAATCAGCCCTAAAACCTCCGTATATATAGGGGGAGGAGGGGGAGCCTTGCCTTGGGGTCCAAGGACTCCCAAGGGGGTCGGCCGAACCTAAGGGGGGAACCCTCCCCTTCCAAACCGAGTCCAACTAGGTTTGGAAGGAGGAGTCCTTCCCCCTTTTTCCACCTCCTCTTTTTTTTCTCTTTGATTTTTCTTCCTATGGCGCATAGGGCTTTCTTGGGCTGTCCCACCAGCACACTAAGGGCTGGTGCGCCACCCCAAATGCCTACGGGCTTCCCCGGGGTGGGTTGCCCCCCCCCCCCCCCCCCCCGCGGTGAACTCCCGGAACCCATTCGTCGTTCCCGGTAACTCCTAAAACCTTCTGGTAATCAAATGAGGTCATCCTATATATCAATCTTCGTTTCCGGACCATTCCGGAAACCCTCGTGACGTCCGTGATCTCATCCGGGACTCCGAACAACATTCGGTAACCAACCATATAACTCAAATACGCATAAAACAACGTCAACCTTAAGTTTGCAGACCCTGCGGGTTCGAGAACTATGTAGACATGACCCGAGAGACTCCTCAGTCAATATCCAGTAGCGGGACCTAGATGCCCATATTGGATCCTACATATTCTACGAAGATCTTATCGTTTGAACCTCAGTGCCAAGGATTCATATAATCCCGTATGTCATTCCCTTTGTCCTTCGGTATGTTATTTGCCCGAGATTCGATCGTCAGTATCCGTATACCTATTTCAATCTCGTTTACCGGCAAGTCTCTTTACTCGTTCCATAATACAAGATCCCGCAACTTACACTAAGTCACATTGCTTGCAAGGCTTGTGTGTGATGTTGTATTACCGAGTGGGCCCCGAGATACCTCTCCGTCACACGGAGTGACAAATCCCAGTCTCGATCCATACTAACTCAACGAACACCTTCGGAGATACCTGTAGAGCATCTTTATAGTCACCCGGTTACGTTGCGACGTTTGATACACACAAAGCATTTCTCCGGTGTCAGTGAGTTATATGATCTCATGGTCATAGGAACAAATACTTGACACGCAGAAAACAGTAGCAACAAAATGACACGATCAACATGCTACGTCTATTAGTTTGGGTCTAGTCCATCACATGATTCTCCTAATGATGTGATCCCGTTATCAAGTGACAACACTTGCCTATGGTCAGGAAACCTTGACCATCTTTGATCAACGAGCTAGTCAACTAGAGGCTTACTAGGGACAGTGTTTTGTCTATGTATCCACACAAGTATTATGTTTCCAATCAATACAATTATAGCATGGATAATAAACGATTATCATGAACTAAGAAATATAATAATAACTAATTTATTATTGCCTCTAGGGCATATTTCCAACACAAGAATCATCAATTACCTTACTCACGTTCCACTAGTGTGTCAAAAGCTCCTTTAGAACTTATTTTTCCGGATGTATGGGGCCCTGGGCCTCTCTCTGTTGGTAGACAAAAATACCATGTCAGTTTCATTGATGATTTTAGCAAGTTCAGTTGGATTTATCTCATTAAACATAAATCTGATGTGTTTCAAAAATTTCATATTTTTCAAGCACTAGTTGAGCGTTTATTTGATCGCAAAATCATTGCCATGCAAACTGATTGGGTGGCGAATATCAAAAGTTGAATCAATTTTTTGAGCGCATTGGTATTACCCATCATGTGTCATGCCCTCATGTGCACCAACAAAATGGTTCCGCTGAACGCAAACATCGCCATATTGTCGAAGTTGGCCTATCTCTCTTAGCTCATGCATCCATGCCACTTAAATTTTGGGATGAGGCATTCTCACGGCTGTCCACCTAATCAACCGTGTCCCTAGCCGCGTCATACAAAACCAGACACCTCTTGAATGCCTGTTTAACACCACACTAGAGTACTCATCACTTCGTATTTTTGGGTGTGCAGTATGGCCAAACTTGCGCCCTTTCAACAAACACAAACTCGAGTATCGTTCCAAGCAATGTGTTTTTATTGGCTACAGTCCTCTCCACAAAGGCTATAAGTGTCTTGATGTCTCCACGGGTCGAGTTTATGTCTCCCGTGATGTTATCTTCGATGAGCATATTTTTCCTATGGCTGCTTTACATCCTAATGTCGGTGCCCAACTCTGTGTGGAACTTGTCCTTCTCCCGTCTTTCCTGCTTAATTCCCCGCCTATTGTTCCTTGGGAGGAAGTGTGTACTGATATTGTGTCAATTTCTACTAACAGTGTGCCAAAATCTAATGAAAATCTCGCAACAGATGCTCATGATTTTATGCACGCAAGCAATGGTGCAAACTCAGCAGCCACAGAAAATCCGGGCGGCGCGACACCCGGGGCTGATTCGCCTGCCAGATCCGCCTCGGGATCGCGGGCCGATTCTCCTGCCAGCGTGGCCTCGGGATCCCCCGCGTCAGGTGCATCAGCGGCTGGCCCTGCGCACCGACCGCGACAGCAGGCCCCACCCGACCAGGGTACTGTTGTCGGACCGCTTGCGAGGCTGCATGCCTCTGCCTCGGGCCTGGTGTGACTCCCCGACAGCGACCGCGCCTCGGGTCAGGGGTTATCTCATGATGCCGTCGCAACTCCAGCTGCGGCGCGCGTCCCCGCACCTGCCAGCGATCACCTACCGCTCTCTCCTCGTGAGTTGCAGTCGCAGGTGGCTACCTCATCCCCGACACCTCCTGCGCCTGGACACCTGTCGGCTTCTGGTTCGCTGCATGCGGATGCCGCTGACGCTGCGACTGCTCCCTCGCCAACGGTCTCCTCCGACGCTCCTGCTGCACAACGTCTTCAACAACATCTGCTTCCACCACCGCCACCACCTCCTCCAACCCGTACACATATACGGTCCAAAAGTGGTATTCTCAAGCCCAAAGAATATAAAGATGGTTGTATTCATTGGGGTTTGTTTTGTGCCACAGGTGAACCGCAAAATCTGCAGGAGGCCCTTGCTCATCCTAAATGGAAAGATGCGATGGATGAAGAATATCGTGCACTCATGGACAACCGTACTTGGCACCTAGTGCCACCCCGGAAAGGTACAAATATTATTGACTGCAAATGGGTTTATAAGGTCAAACGGAAATCTGATGGCAGCATTGATCGTTTTAAAGCACGACTGGTAGCCAAAGGTTCTAAACAACGCTATGGTCTTGACTATGAGGATACCTTTAGCCCTGTTGTTAAAACTGCTACTATCAGGTTAATTCTCTCTATAACTGTCTCCAGAAATTGGTGCATGCGACAGTTGGACGTTAAGAACGCTTTTTTACATGGTGTTCTAGAAGAGGCTGTTTTCATGAAACAACCACCTGGGTATGTGGATCCAAGGTCACCTAATATGGTCTGTAAACTTGATAAAGCACTATATGGTTTGAAACACGCACCTCGAGCATGGTACTCTCGCTTATCTGTCAAATTGCAGTCTCTTGGTTTTGTACCTTCCAAGTGTGATACTTCACTATTTCTTTACTCTCGGGCTGGTGTCACTATTTTTATGTTCATCTATGTTGATGATATCATTGTTACTAGTTCCTCCCCTCAGGAAGTTGAAGCTCTCCTTATTGATCTTTGCATGGATTTTGCTCTAGAAGATCTAGGTCCTCTCCATTATTTCCTTGGTATTGAGGTAACTTCTGCTGGTGATAACATTATTTTATCTCAAGGAAAGTATTTACTTGAACTGCTTCAACGAGTGGCCATGCCAGGATGCAAACCAGTTAGCACACCTTTGTCAACTTCTGAGAAGTTGTCATTATTTGATGGTCATCCTCTTGGGGCTGAGGATTCTACTCAGTACAGAAGCATTGTTGGTGCTTTACAATATTTGACATTAACTCATCCTGATATCTCTTTTTCCAGTCAACAAAGTTTATCAAATTTTGCATGCACCTACCTCTGTACACTGGACTGCTGTCAAACGTATTCTTCGGTATTTGCAAGGCACGTTAACTCATGGACTTTGCATTCGCAAGTCTGACTCTATGTTGGTAAGTGCTTTTTCAGATGCTGATTGGGCAGGATGTCCTGATGACAGAAAATCCACTGGGGGGTTTGCTGTCTTTGTTGAAAGTAACTTGGTGTCTTGGACTGCTCGCAAACAACCTACTGTCTCACGTTTCAGTACTGAGGCAGAGTATAAAGCGCTTGCTAATGCCACTGTCGAGAATATTTGGGTACATAATCTTTTGACTGAATTGGGTATTCATCATCGTCCATCAGCTTCTCTTTGGTGTGATAACTTGGATGTCACCTATCTGTCCGCTAATCCCATCTTTCATGCTCGCACGAAGCACATTAAAATTGACTATCACTTTGCGCGTGAACGTGTTGCTCAAAAGCTATTAAATATCCGGTTCATTCTTACTGGTGATCAAGTGGGAGATGGCTTCACTAAACCTCTGACAGCTAGGCAGTTAAAGGAATTTCGTCGCAATCTTAACTTAGATAAGTTGTGATTGAGGGAGAATGTTAGACAATGTAATTATGTAAAGGGGTGCGTGTGGTTTAAGTTGTTAGAGATAGAACGTTAGGATTGATCTCTTGTAGATATTATTCTCTGTAGATAAAGATCAATCCTAACCTCCTTCTATCTCATGTAATCTTGTGTATTCGGTTAGCATTGTGCTCTATATAACACGCATACGTCTCTGCCACATAGGCATACGATTTCTACCCTATTCTTCTCACACGTTTGAACCCGAATATAGTTGCACCCAGCCATATTTGCAAGTTTAAGGCCCTCCCGTAGAGCTGCTCCCTCAGTCGAGAACACATCATATACGTATTCCATTTTCGACGTTGCAGCTCCAATGAACATGCACCTGTAGTCTCGCAGGACTGCTCCACAAGCTCCCGTATGATCGGCTTGAGAGTAAGCAGCGTCCACGTTCAAAGCAACACGGCTCTGTAGTGGCTTTTTCCATCGATCCACACTGGTGGGCGCCCGTGGTTTAGACGCTGCGTGTACATAGTTGAGAGCCAGAGCTTGTATTGCCTGGCTTGTTCGACCTGGGGTTTGAACTTCATCCTGGCGAGTGATACATCTCCTCTGTCACCACAAGTACCAGCTCGTGGTAGCTATAAGCTCTGGTAGTTGGACAATATCCTTGAATTTCATCTTCTGATCCGGGTCACATATAAAATGCTCCAGGATCTCAGCTCCCGATCGGTAAGGCGAAGCAACTTTCCTTGTTATTTCAAGTAAGCCAAATCCTCTCTATACTTCCTGTGCCCGTTTACATTTGAACATCAACTGAGCTGTATCCTCTGCATGGATGGAACAGATCGGGCATTGGGATGACTGGGATATGTGTCTATTTGCCAAAACACAACGACATGGAATGGCATCATGCAGACATCTCCAAACAAAGATTTTTACCTTACCTGGCACCTTTAAATTCCACAGCTTCTTCCAAACTGGTGTGGTGTGGATCCTTGCGCGCCCATAAAATTTGCATGACTGGACTCATAGCTATCCTCCCACTGCCGATAATACGCTGACCGGACAGAGAAAATTCCAGATTTAGTAAGATGCCAAGCAACAAAGTCCTCGGTGTCATCATGAAATAAAGGGATCTACGGTATACATTCCGCATCACTATGACAGAAAATTTTCCGGATGAGAAGTTCATCCGATTCTCCAGTAGCAATGTGACACTCTTAATATAACACCTACACTAGTAGAAAACGGGCCTTTGGCCTGGACCCTTTAGTCCCGGCCTGCCTCTGGGCCGGGATTAATGGCCCGGCCACGTCGCCCCAATTCTCATATCCTCCCTCGAGGCTTTAGTCCCGGCCCGTAAGGAGCCTTTAATCCCGGTTCGTGTCCCAAACCGGGACTAAAGGGCTACGCGGTGGGCAGCCCGCATGTGCGCCACCTTTAGTCCCGGTTTGTGTCTCAAACCGGGACTAAAGTCCTCTGCCTATATATAGCACGGCCCCCCTCTCCCCTCTTCGTTGCATTTTTCTTGGATGGAGGATTGTGGGTGGGTGCTTGCTCTCCACTTTTTTTGATGCACTAGAGGTGTTTGTTGAAATGTGTGTTAGAGCGATGCCGCTTCAGTTCACCGAACACAACTACGATATGAGATGTCCGAGCCACGCTTAAACCTCTTCCTCTTTATTTCTACTTATTCTAAAAGGTTAGCAAGTATATTTCCTCGTTTAGACCGTGCGGTACTAATTTTTAGGATCGTGATTGTATTTGATATACTGTCGTATAACGCAGAGATGAGCCATCCATGGATGTACGGTGATCGACGCACAGCCGCTTACAGAGAAGGTGTGCATTCTTTTCGAGATGCAGCCGATGCGAACAAGCATGATGGTGGCTATATGTTTTGTCCATGTGTTGAATGTCGGAATGAGAAGGATTACACTTCCTCAAGAGTCATTTAGAGCCACCTGCTTCGGTCCGGTTTTATGTCGGGCTATAATGTTTGGACCAAGCACGGAGAAAGAGGGGTTATGATGGAAGACGACGATGAAGAAGAAGAGAACGATGATGACAACTACCGATCTATGTTTCCTGAGTATGTTGATACCGCAATGGAAGACAATGAAGAAGAAGATCAGGATGAAGAACGGGAACCAGATGAGCCCGCTGATGATCTTGGCCGGGTCATTTCTGATGCACGGCGAGGTTGCGACATAGAAAAGGAGAGGTTGCAGTTCGAGCAGATGTTACAGGACCACAACAAATTGTTGTACCCAACTTGTGAAGATGGCCAGAAGAAGCTGGGTAGCACACTGGAATTGCTAAAGTGGAAGGCAGAGACCGGTGTGACTGACTCGTCATTCGAAAAGTTGCTGGTACTGATGAAGAAGATGCTTCCAAGAAAGAACGAATTGCCCGCCAGCACGTACGAAGCAAAGAAGCTTGTCTGCCCTCTAGGATTAGACGTGCAGAAGATACATGCATGCCCTAATGACTGCATCCTCTACCGCGGTGAGAAGTACGAGAATATGGATAAATGCCCGGTATGCACTGCATTGCGGTATAAGATCAGAAAAGATGACCCTAGTGATATTGAGGGCGAGCCACCCAGGAAGAGGGTTCCTGCCAAGGTGATGTGGTATGCTCCTATAATACCACGGTTGAAACGTCTGTTCAGAAATAAAGATCATGCGAAGTTGTTGCGATGGCACATGGAAGATCGTATGAAATACGATAAGTTGAGGCACACCGCTGATGGTCGGCAGTGGAGAAAAATCGAGAGAGAGTTCCCGAGATTTGCAGCTGACGCAAGGAACTTATGGTTAGGTCTGAGTACAGATGGCATGAATCCTTTTGGGGAGCAGAGTTGCAGTCACAGCACCTGGCCCGTTACTCTATGTATCTACAACCTTCCTCCTTGGTTGTGCATGAAGCGGAAGTTCATTATGATGCCAGTGCTTATACAAGGTCCAAAGCAACCCGGCAACGATATTGATGTGTACCTAAGGCCATTAGTTGATGAACTTTTACAGCTGTGGGCCGAACCAGGTGTACGTGTGTGGGACGAGCACAAACAAGAGGAATTTGACCTTCGAGCGTTGCTTTTCGTAACCATCAATGATTGGCCTGCTCTTAGTAACATTTTAGGACAGTCAAACAAGGGATACAATGCATGCACGCACTGTTTGGATCAGACAGAAAGTATATATCTCGACAACTGTAGGAAGAATGTGTATCCGTACAATCGTCGTTTTCTTCCGCCCAAGCATCCCTTAAAGAAAAAAGGCAAGCATTTCAATGGCAAGGTAGAACCCCGGGGGAAGCCTGTCATCCGTACTGGTGCTGAAGTATTTGATATGGTCAAAGATTTAAAAGTAATCGTTGGAAAGGGTCCTGGCAGCCAACCTGTTCCTAACGGCCCTCATAAGCGCGTACCCATGTGGAAGAAGAAATCTATATTTTGGGAGCTACCCTACTGGGAAGTCCATGAGGTCCGCTCGGCAATCGACGTGATGCACCTGACGAAGAATCTTTGCGTGAATACTCTAGGCTTCCTAGGCTTGTATGGGAAGTCAAAAGATACACCGGAAGCACGGGAGGACCAGGAACGTCATAAAGGAAGAGATGGCATGCATCCAGGACAGTTTCAAGGGTGTGCCAGCTATGCTCTTACTAAGGAAGAGAAGGAAATCTTCTTTGAAGTCCTGTTCAGTATCAAGGTCCCGACTGGCTTCTCGTCGAATATAAAGGGAATCGTAAATATGAAAGACAAAAAATTCCAAAACCTAAAGTCTCATGACTGCCACGTGCTTATGACGCAATTGCTTCCGGTTGCATTGAGGGGAATTCTATCGGAAAATGTTCGCCTGGCAATTGTGAAGGTATGTGCATTCCTCAATGCAATTTCTCAGAAGGTAATCGATCGAGAAAGTCTATCAGGGTTACAGATTGATGTGGTCCAATGTCTGGTCAGCTTTGAGTTGTTGTTCCCGCCATCCTTCTTCAATATAATGACACACCTCCTAGTTCACCTAGTCGAAGAGATTAGAATTCTCGGTCCTGTGTTTCTACACAATATGTTCCCCTTCGAGAGGTTCATGGGAGTCTTAAAGAAATATGTTCGTAACCGTGCTAGGCCAGAAGGAAGCATCTCCAAGGGCTATGGAATAGAGGAGGTCATTGAGTTTTGTGTGGACTTTCTTCCTGACCTTAAGCCGATTGGTGTTCCTGAATCTCGGTATGAGGGTAGGCTGACAGGAAAAGGCACACTAGGAAGGAAAGCAAAAGTATGTATGGACGGGCATTCTTTCTCTCAAGCACACTACACAGTTCTACACAATTCCACCGTGGTGGCTCCGTATATCATGAGACACAAGAATATTCTACGCTCCGAAAACCCGGGGAAGGCTGACTCTTGGATTAAAGGGGAACACAAGAAGACTTTCGGCAGTTGGTTGCAGACACATCTCATGAATGACGACACCGTTGAAGATGAGCTGTGCTGTTTGGCCAGGCCACCATCTTCGACTATATGTACTTTCCAAGGGTATGAGATAAATGGGAATACATTTTACACGGTTGCCCAAGATAAAAAGAGCACCAACCAAAATAGTGGTGTCCGCTTTGATGCAACAGACGAGAATGGACACTGTTTGGAAACATATTACGGATACATAGAGGAGATATGGGAACTTGACTATGGACCTACTTTTAAGATCCCTTTATTTCGATGCAAATGGGTGAAGCTGACAGGAGGCGGGGTAGTTGTAGACCAAAAGTACGGCATGACAACAGTGGATCTCAACAATCTTGCGTACATGGACGAACCATTTGTCCTAGCCAATGATGTCGCTCAGGTTTTCTATGTGAAGGACATGTCTACATTAACGAGAAAAAGAAATCAGCAAAAGAAGATATCGTCCGATGAGCCAAAACGCCACATAGTTCTTTCAGGAAAAAGAAACATCGTGGGAGTAGATGACAAGACAGACATGTCAGAAGATTATAATAAGTTTCATGAAATTCCGCCCTTCAAAGTGAAAACTGACCCAAGCATCCTACTGAATGATGAAGATTCTCCATGGCTACGGCCCAGAAGAAAACAGAAATAATAGATAGGAATATTGGTGCAATAATGTAATAATGTATTAAACCTTTTATGTAATGCATGTATGGAATGTACTAAATTTCAAACACTTTTCATTTTCATAGTATCCATGTAAGAGATGAGTTCTCGTTCGAAACCCTGATACTTCGAGAGAGATTGTCCGTTTTGTACACGAAGTGCATCCAGTTTTTGTCGTAGCCCTCTCAACTTTTTAACACATGCTATGTGGGTGAAATGATGATAGCATGCCAACATTCAACATTTTCAGAGTTCATTTGTAGTGCTTTTCAATTTCAGGGTCAATTAGCTCAAAAAAATAAGTAAATGCACGAAATATACCAAATGAAGTCAGAAATTGTTGACATTTTGTGATGTGCCTTTGAATGGTGCATTTTGAACACACAAAAAGTATGGAGTTCAAATAAGTTCAAAAAAATGAAATCCCTTTGTAAGAGATGAGTTCTCGTTCGAAACCCTCATACTTCGAGAGAGATTGTCCGTTTTGTACACGAAGTGCATCCAGTTTTTGTCGTAGCCCACTCAACTTTTTAACACATGCTATGTGGGTGAAATGATGATAGCATGCCAACTTTCAACATTTTCAGAGTTCATTTGTAGTGCTTTTCAATTTCAGGGTCAACTAGCTCAAAAAAAATAAGTAAATGCACGAAATATACCAAATGAAGTCAGAAATTGTTGAAATTTTATGATGTGCCTTTGAATGGTGCATTTTGAACACACAAAAAGTATGGAGTTCAAATAAGTTCAAAAAAATGAAATCCCTTTGTAAGAGATGAGTTCTCGTTCGAAACCGTGATACTTCGAGAGAGATTGTCCGTTTTGTACACGAAGTGCATCCAGTTTTTGTCGTATCCCTCTCAACTTTTTAACACATGCTATGTGGGTGAAATTATGATAGCATGCCAACTTTCAACATTTTCAGAGTTCATTTGTAGTGCTTTTCAATTTCAGGGTCAATTAGCTCAAAAAAAATAAGTAAATGCACGAAATATACCAAATGAAGTCAGAAATTGTTGACATTTTGTGATGTGCCTTTGAATGGTGCATTTTGAACACACAAAAAGTATGGAGTTCAAATAAGTTCAAAAAAATGAAATCCCTTTGTAAGAGATGAGTTCTCGTTCGAAACCCTCATACTTCGAGAGAGATTGTCCGTTTTGTACACGAAGTGCATCCAGTTTTTGTCGTAGCCCTCTCAACTTTTTAACACATGCTATGTGGGTGAAATGATGATAGCATGCCAACTTTCAACATTTTCAGAGTTCATTTGTAGTGCTTTTCAATTTCAGGGTCAACTAGCTCAAAAAAAAAAAGTAAATGCACGAAATATACCAAATGAAGTCAGAAATTGTTGAAATTTTGTGATGTGCCTTTGAATGGTGCATTTTGAACACACAAAAAGTATGGAGTTCAAATAAGTTCAAAAAAATGAAATCCCTTTGTAAGAGATGAGTTCTCGTTCGAAACCGTGATACTTCGAGAGAGATTGTCCGTTTTGTACACGAAGTGCATCCAGTTTTTGTCGTATCCCTCTCAACTTTTTAACACATGCTATGTGGGTGAAATGATGATAGCATGCCAACTTTCAACATTTTCAGAGTTCATTTGTAGTGCTTTTTAATTTCAGGGTCAACTAGCTCAAAAAAATAAGTAAATGCACGAAATATACCAAATGAAGTCAGAAATTGTTGAATTTTTGTGATGTGCCTTTGAATGGTGCATTTTGAACACACAAAAAGCATGGAGTTCAAATAAGTTCAAAAAAATGAAATTCCTTTGTAAGAGATGAGTTCTCGTTCGAAACCCTGATGCTTCGAGAGAGATTGTCCGTTTTGTACACGAAGTGCATCCAGTTTTTGTCGTAGCCCTCTCAAGTTTTTAACACATGCTATGTCGGTGAAATGATGATAGCATGCCAACTTTCAACATTTTCAGAGTTCATTTGTAGTGCTTTTCAATTTCAGGGTCAACTAGCTCAAAAAAAATAAGTAAATGCACGAAATATACCAAATGAAGTCAGAAATTGTTGAAATTTTGTGATGTGCCTTTGAATGGTGCATTTTGAACACACAAAAAGTATGGAGTTCAAATAAGTTCAAAAAATGAAATCTCTTTGTAAGAGATGAGTTCTCGTTCGAAACCGTGATACTTCGAGAGAGATTGTCCGTTTTATACACGAAGTGCATCCAGTTTTTGTCGTAGCCCTCTCAACTTTTTTAACACATGCTATGTGGGTCAAATTATGATAGCATGCCAACTTTCAACATTTTCAGAGTTCATTTGTAGTGCTTTTCAATTTCAGGGTCAACTAGCTCAAAAAAAAGTAAATGCACGAAATATACCAAATGAAGTCAGAAATTGTTGAAATTTTGTGATGTGCCTTTGAATGGTGCATTTTGAACACAAAAACATAATGGAGTTCAAATAAGTTCAAAAAAATGAAATCCCTTTGTAAGAGATGAGTTTTCGTTCGAAACCCTGATACTTCGAGAGAGATTGTCCGTTTTGTACACGAAGTGCATCCAGTTTTTGTCGTAGCCCTCTCAACTTTTTAACACATGCTATGTGGGTGAAATGATGATAGCATGCCAACTTTCAACATTTTCAGAGTTCATTTGTAGTGCTTTTCAATTTCAGGGTCAACTAGCTCAAAAAAAATAAGTAAATGCACGAAATATACCAAATGAAGTCATAAATTATTGAAATTTTGTGATGTGCCTTTGAATGGTGCATTTTGAACACACAAAAAGTATGGAGTTCAAATAAGTTCAAAAAAATGAAATCCCTTTGTAAGAGATGAGTTCTCGTTCGAAACCCTGATACTTCGAGAGAGATTGTCCGTTTTGTACACGAAGTGCATCCAGTTTTTGTCGTAGCCCTCTCAACTTTTTAACACATGCTATGTGGGTGAAATGATGATAGCATGTCAACTTTCAACATTTTCAGAGTTCATTTGTAGTGCTTTTCAATTTCAGGGTCAACTAACTAAAAAAAATAAGTAAATGCACGAAATATACCAAATGAAGTCAGAAATTGTTGAAATTTTGTGATGTGCCTTTGAATGGTGCATTTTGAACACACAAAAAGTATGGAGTTCAAATAAGTTCAAAAAAATGAAATCCCTTTGTAAGAGATGAGTTCTCGTTCGAAACCCTGATACTTCGAGAGAGATTGTCCGTTTTGTACACGAAGTGCATCCAATTTTTGTCGTAGCCCTCTCAACATTTTAACACATGCTATGTGGGTGAAATGATGATAGCATGCCAACTTTCAACATTTTCAGAGTTCATTTGTAGTGCTTTTCAATTTCAGGGTCAACTCGCTCAAAAAAAATAAGTAAATGCACGAAATATACCAAATGAAGTCATAAATTGTTGAAATTTTGTGATGTGCCTTTGAATGGTGCATTTTGAACACACAAAAAGTATGGAGTTCAAATAAGTTCAAAAAACCATTGCAAAACATATGACCAAATTAATACAAGTTCATCATCACATTAAAGCCAAAGAACAGTAGTGATCAAATGTTATTATTGCAAAAAATAAATACATAAAGTTCTCTCATAAAACAACATACAACTATGTAAAACATTTAAATGCAACAACAAACGCGATCAAAATCGCAACTAAGGTAACAATTGACCCAACAGCATAATGATACCAAGCCTCTTTATCAATGGCATATTTTCTAATATTCCTAATCTTCAAGCGCATTTCATCCATCTTCAAGCCCATTGCATCCATCTTCAACCGCATCGCATCGATCTTCATCTTGCGATCATCGATGACATCGGCGACATGCAACTCTAGTTCCATATTCTTATCCTCAATTATTTTCAATTTTTTCTTCAAGTATTTGTTTTCTTTTTCAACCAAATTTAACTTCTCGACAAGAATTTTTATGTGGGTTGGAATATCCGGTTCACATACCTCCTAGATTAAAAAAATATATGTCACATTGGTCATCATAATTGTCATAAACACTAAATAAAACAAATAGTTATAAAAGATAATATATACCACATCCGAATCATAGACAGGACGAGGGCCGACGGAGGCGGATACCAAAACCATCGCACTATATAATAACAAAAAATAATGAAAGCGAGTAATTTATACAAGTATGTATCTAAATCATACAAGTGAGATTTTTTTGATTTTAAAGAGAAGATAAGAACAAGAGGCTCACCACGGTGGTGCTCGCACGGCCAAACCTAGACAAATATTAAGGAAAATGGAGCTTGGTGGTCGAGCTTGGAGAGGAGAAAGCTTAAGTAGAGTGACTCGGGCATTTCATCGAACACGTCATGTGCATGAACTAGAGTGGCAAGAGAGTGGCATGGTCACACTTCAACAACCAAAAAAGAGGGGATATGGCGGGCAGGGGCGAGGGTTTATATAGGCAACACTTTAGTCCCGGTTCTTGCCACGCCTCGGGACTAAAGGCCCCTGCTTCCTGCGTTCTGGTCTGCCGAAAAAGGGCCTTTAGTCCCGGTTCGAGCCACGCCCCGGGACTAAAGGCCCGTGTTTCCCGCCTTCTGGTCTGCCCGAAAAAGGGCCTTTATGTTGGAACTATGCCCTAGAGGCAATAATAAATATAGTTATTATTATAATTCCTGTATCAAGATAATAGTTTATTATCCATGCTATAATTGTATTGAATGAAGACTCATTTACATGTGTGGATACATAGACAAAACACCGTCCCTAGCAAGCCTCTAGTTGGCTAGCCAGTTGATCAAAGATAGTCAGTGTCTTCTGATTATGAACAAGGTGTTGTTACTTGATAACTGGATCACGTCATTAGGAGAATCACGTGATGGACTAGACCCAAACTAATAGACGTAGCATATTGATCGTGTCATTTTGTTGCTACTGTTTTCTGCGTATCAAGTATTTATTCCTATGACCATGAGATCATATAACTCACTAACACCGGAGGAATGCTTTGTGTGTATCAAACGTCGCAACGTAACTGGGTGACTATAAAGATGCTCTACAGGTATCTCCGAAGGTGTTAGTTGAGTTAGTATGGATCAAGACTGGGATTTGTCACTCCGTGTGAACGGAGAGGTATCTCGGGGCCCACTCGGTAATACAACATCACACACAAGCCTTGCAAGAAATGTAACTTAGTGTAAGTTGCGGGATCTTGTATTACGGAACGAGTAAAGAGACTTGCCGGTAAACGAGATTGAAATAGGTATGCAGATACTAACGATCGAATCTCGGGCAAGTAACATACCGAAGGACAAAGGGAATGACATACGGGATTATATGAATCCTTGGCATTGAGGTTCAAACGATAAGATCTTCGTAGAATATGTAGGATCCAATATGGGCATCCAGGTCCCGCTATTGGATATTGACCGAGGAGTCTCTCGGGTCATGTCTACATAGTTCTCGAACCCGCAGGGTCTGCACACTTAAGGTTCGACGTTGTTTTATGCGTATTTGAGTTATATGGTTGGTTACCGAATGTTGTTCGGAGTCCCAGATGAGATCACGGACGTCACGAGGGTTTCCGGAATGGTCCGGAAACGAACATTGATATATAGGATGACCTCATTTGATTACCGGAAGGTTTTCGGAGTTACCGGGAATGTACCGGGAATGACGAATGGGTTCCGGGAGTTCACCGGGGGGGGCAACCCACCCCGGGGAAGCCCATAGGCCTTGGGGGAGACACACCTGCCCTTAGTGGGCTGGTGGGACAGCCCACAAGTGCCCTATGCGCCAAGGAGAAGAAAATCAAGAGAGAAAGAAAAAAAAAGGAGGAGGTGGGAAGGAAGGGGGACTCCCTCCCACCAAACCTAGTCCAACTCGGTTTGGGGGGGAGAGTCCTCCCCCTTGGACTCGGCCGACCCCCTTGGGGCTCCTTGGCAAGGCCCCCTCCCTCCCACCTATATATACGGAGGTTTTAGGGCTGATTTGAGACGACTTTTCCACGGCAGCCCGACCACATACCTCCACGGTTTTTCCTCTAGATCGCGTTTCTGCGGAGCTCGGGCGGAGCCCTGCTGAGACAAGGTCATCACCAACCTCCGGAGCGCCGTCACGCTGCCGGAGAACTCTTCTACCTCTCCGTCTCTCTTGCTGGATCAAGAAGGCCGAGATCATCGTCGAGTTGTACGTGTGCTGAACGCGGAGGTGTCGTCCGTTCGGTACTAGATCGTGGGACTGATCGCGGGATTGTTCGCGGGGCGGATCGAGGGACGTGAGGACGTTCCACTACATCAACCGCGTTCTCTAACGCTTCTGCTGTACGGTCTACAAGGATACGTAGATCACTCATCCCCTCTCGTAGATGGACATCACCATGATAGGTCTTCGTGCGCGTAGGAAAATTTTTGTTTCCCATGCGACGTTCTCCCACAGTGGCATCATGAGCTAGGTTCATGCGTAGATGTCTTCTCGAGTAGAACACAAAAGTTTTTGTGGGCGGTGATGTGCGTTTTGCTGCCCTCCTTAGTCTTTTCTTGATTCCGCGGTATTGTTGGATTGAAGCGGCTTGGACCGACATTACTCGTACGCTTACGAGAGACTGGTTTCATCGTTATGAGTAACCCCCTTTGCTCAAAGATGACTGGCAAGTGATGGTTTCTCCAACTTTAGTTGAATCGGATTTGACCGAGGAGGTCCTTGGATGAGGTTAAATAGCAACTCATATATCTCCGTTGTGGTGTTTGCGTAAGTAAGATGCGATCCTACTAGATGCCCTTGGTCACCACGTAAAACATGCAACAACAAAATTAGAGAACGTCTAACTTGTTTTTGCAGGGTATGCTTGTGATGTGATATGGCCAACGATGTGATGTGATATATTGGATGTATGAGATGATCATGTTGTAATAGAAATATCGACTTGCACGTCGATGGTACGGCAACCGGCAGGAGCCATAGGGTTGTCTTTATACTAACGTTTGTGCTTGCAGATGCGTTTACTATTTTGCTAGGATGTAGCTTTGGTAGTAATAGCATGAGTAGCACGACAACCCCGATGGCAACACGTTGATGGATGATCATGGTGTGGCGTCGGTGACAAGAAGATCGTGCCGGTGCTTTGGTGATGGAGATCAAGAAGCACGTGATGATGGCCATATCATGTCACTTATGAATTGCATGTGATGTTAATCCTTTTATGCACCTTATTTTGCTTAGAACGACGGTAGCATTATGAGGTGATCTCTCACTAAAATTTCAAGACGAAATTGTGTTCTCCCCGACTGTGCACCGTTGCTACAGTTCGTCGTTTCGAGACACCACGTGATGATCGGGTGTGATAGACTCAACGTTCACATACAACGGGTGCAAAACAGTTGCGCACGCGGAACACTCGGGTTAAGCTTGACGAGCCTAGCATGTGCAGACATGGCCTCGGAACACATGAGACCGAAAGGTCGATCATGAATCATATAGTTGATATGATTAGCATAGGGATGCATACCACTGAAACTATACTCAACTCACGTGATGATCGAACTTGAGCTAGTGTAAGTGGATCATGAACCACTCAAATGACTAGAGAGATGTACTTTTTGAGTGGGAGTTTAGCGAATAATTTGATTAAGTTAAACTCTAATTATCTAGAACATAGTCTTAGTCCACTTTGAATATATTTGTGTTGTAGATCATGGCTCACGCAACAGTCATCCTGAATTTTAATACGTTCCTAGAGAAAGCTAAGTTGAAAGATGATGGAAGCGACTTTGTAGACTAGGCTCGTAATCTTAAGCTAATCTTACAAGCTGGGAAGAAGGATTATGTCCTTAATGCTGCGTTAGGAGATGAACCACCCGCTACGGCTGATCAGGATGTTAAGAACGCTTGGTTAGCACGTAAGGAGGACTACTCAATAGTTCAATGTGCAGTCTTGTATGGCTTAGAACCGGGACTTCAACGTCGCTTTGAGCGTCATGGAGCATTTGAGATGTTCCAGGAGTTGGATTTTATCTTTCAGAAGAACGCCCGGATCGAGAGGTATGAGACCTCCGATAAATTCTATGCTTGCAAGATGGAGGAAAACTCATCTGTCAGTGAACATGTGCTCAAAATGTCTGGGTACTCAAATCGTCTAGCTGAACTGGGGATTGAACTCCCGCAAGAGGCTATCACTGACAGAATCCTTCAATCACTGCCACCAAGCTATAAAGGCTTTGTGTTGAACTACAACATGCAAGGGATGAACAAGTCTCCCGGCGAGTTGTTTGCGATGCTGAAAGTCGCAGAGTCTGAACTCCGTAAAGAACATCAAGTATTGATGGTGAATAAGACCACTAGTTTCAAGAGAAACGGCAAAAGCAAGAAGGGCAATTCGAAGAAGAGCGGCAAGCCTGTTGCCAATCCGCCGAAGAAACCCAAGGCTGGACCTAAGCCTGAAACGGAGTGTTACTATTGCAAGGGTATGGGTCACTGGAAGCGCAATTGCCCCAAGTATCTGGCAGATAAGAAGGCGGGCAAAGAAAAATCAGGTATATTTGATATACATGTTATTGATGTGTACTTAACCGGCTCTCGTAGTAGTGCCTGGGTATTCGATACCGGTTCTGTTGCTCATATTTGCAACTCGAAACAGGAACTGCGGAATAGGCGAAGGCTGGCGAAAGATGAAGTGACGATGCGCGTAGGAAATGGTTCCAAGGTTGATGCAATCGCCGTCGGCATAGCGTCACTTCAGTTACCGTCAGGATTAGTGATGAACTTAAATCATTGTTACTTAGTGCCTGCGTTGAGCATGAACATTATATCTGGATCTTGTTTATTGCGAGACGGTTACTCTTTTAAGTCAGAGAATAATGGTTGTTCTATTTCTATGAGTAACATCTTTTATGGTCATGCACCGAATGTGAGAGGATTGTTCATATTGAATCTTGATAGCGATAAGAATATACATAACATTGAGACCAAAAGAGTTAGAGTTAACAATGATAGCGCCATATTTTTGTGGCACTGCCGTTTAGGTCATATTGGTGTAAAACGCATGAAGAAACTCCATGCTGATGGACTTTTGGAGTCACTTGACTTTGATTCACTTGACACGTGCGAACCATGCCTCATGGGCAAGATGACTAAGACTCCGTTCTCAGGAACAATGGAGCGTGCAAGTGACTTGTTGGAAATCATACATACCGATGTGTGTGGTCCGATGAGCGTGGAGGCACGCGGCGGATATCGTTATTTTCTCACCTTCACTGACGATTTGAGTAGATATGGTTATGTCTACTTGATGAAGCACAAGTCTGAAACATTTGAAAAGTTCAACCAATTTCAGAGTGAAGTGCAAAATCATCGTAACAAGAAGATCAAGTTCCTACGGTCTGATCGTGGGGGTGAATATCTGAGTTTCGAGTTTGGTACTCACTTAAGACAATGTGGAATTGTTTCACAGTTAACACCGCCTGGAACACCACAGCGTAATGGTGTGTCCGAACGTCGTAATCGTACTCTATTAGAGATGGTGCGATCTATGATGTCTCTTACTGATTTGTCGTTATCATTTTGGGGCTATGCATTAGAAACAGCTGCATTCACTTTAAATAGGGCACCATCAAAATCCGTTGAGACGACACCATACGAACTGTGGTATGGCAAGAGGCCAAAGTTGTCGTTTCTTAAAGTTTGGGGATGTGATGCTTATGTCAAAAACCTTCAGCCTGAAAAGCTGGAACCCAAAGCGGAAAAGTGCGTCTTCATAGGTTACCCAAAAGAGACAGTTGGGTACACCTTCTATCTCAAATCCGAGGGCAAAGTGTTTGTTGCTAAAAACGGAGCTTTTCTCGGGAAGGAGTTTCTCTCGAGAGAATTGAGTGGGAGGGAGATAGAACTTGACGAGGTTGTCGAACCTCTCATCCCTCTGGATGGTGGCGCAGGGCAAGGGGAAACCCCTGTCATTGCGACGCCGGTTGAGGAGGAAGTTAATGATGATGATCATGAAACTCCAGTTCAAGTTTCTGTCGAACCACGCAGGTCGACGAGACCACGTGCTGCTCCAGAGTGGTACGGTAATCCCGTCTTATCAATCATGTTGTTAGACAACAATGAACCTGCGAATTATGAAGAAGCAATGGTGGGCCCAGATTCCAACAAATGGCTGGAAGCCATGAAGTCCGAGATAGGATCCATGTATGAGAACAAAGTGTGGACTTTGGAGGTACTGCCTGAGGGCCGCAAGGCCATTCAGAACAAATGGATCTTTAAGAGGAAGACGGACGCTGACGGTAATGTGACCGTTTATAAAGCTCGACTTGTGGCAAAGGGTTTTTCACAAGTTCAAGGAGTTGACTACGATGAGACTTTCTCACCCGTAGCGATGCTTAAGTCCGTCAGAATCATGTTAGCAATAGCTGCATTTTTCGATTATGAAATCTGGCAGATGGATGTCAAAACGGCATTCCTTAACGGTTTCCTTAAGGAAGAGTTGTATATGATGCAACCCGAAGGTTTTGTCGATCCTAAGAAAGCTAACAAGGTGTGCAAGCTCCAGCGATCCATTTCTGGACTGGTGCAAGCATCTCGGAGTTGGAACAAACGTTTTGATGAGGTGATCAAAGCATTTGGGTTTATACAAGTGGTTGGAGAATCTTGTATTTACAAGAAAGTGAGTGGGAGCTCTGTGGCGTTTCTAATATTATATGTGGATGACATATTACTGACTGGAAACAACGTAGAGCTTTTGGAGAGCATAAAAGGTTACTTGAATAAAAGTTTCTCTATGAAGGACCTAGGAGAAGCTGCTTACATTCTAGGCATTAAGATCTATAGGGATAGATCAAAACACCTGATAGGACTTTCACAAAGCACATACCTTGATAAAGTTTTGAAAAGGTTCAAAATGGAATAGTCCAAGAAAGGGTTCTTGCCAGTTTTACAAGGTACAAGATTGAGTAAGACTCAGTGCCCAGCAACTGATGAAGATAGAGAGCATATGCGCTCCGTCCCCTATGCTTCAGCCATAGGTTCTATCATGTATGCGATGTTGTGCACTAGACCGGATGTTAGCCTGGCCATAAGTATGGCAGGTAGGTTCCAGAGTAATCCAGGAGTGGATCACTGGACAGCGGTCAAGAATATCCTGAAGTACCTGAAAAGGACTAAGGAGATGTTTCTCGTGTATGGAGGTGACGAAGAGCTTGCCGTAAAAGGTTACGTCGATGCAAGCTTTGACACAGATCCGGACGACTCTAAGTCGCAAACCGGATACGTATTTATTCTTAATGGGGGTGCAGTAAGCTGGTGCAGTTCCAAGCAAAGCGTCGTAGCAGATTCTACATGTGAAGCGGAGTACATGGCTGCCTCGGAGGCGGCTAAGGAGGGTGTCTGGATGAAGCAGTTCATGATGGATCTTGGAGTGGTGCCAAGCGCACTGAATCCAATAACCTTGTTCTGTGATAACACTGGTGCCATTGCCTTAGCAAAGGAACCACGGTTTCACAAGAAGACCAGACACATCAAACGACGCTTCAACCTCATCCGCGACTACGTCGAGGGAGAGGACGTGAATATTTGCAAAGTGCACACGGATCTGAATGTAGCAGACCCGCTGACTAAACCTCTTCCGCGGCCAAAGCATGATCAACACCAGAACTATATGGGTGTTAGATTTATTACAATGTAATTCACATGGTGATGTGAGGGCTAGATTATTGACTCTAGTGCAAGTGGGAGACTGTTGGAATTATGCCCTAGAGGCAATAATAAATATAGTTATTATTATAATTCCTGTATCAAGATAATAGTTTATTATCCATGCTATAATTGTATTGAATGAAGACTCATTTACATGTGTGGATACATAGACAAAACACCGTCCCTAGCAAGCCTCTAGTTGGCTAGCCAGTTGATCAAAGATAGTCAGTGTCTTCTGATTATGAACAAGGTGTTGTTGCTTGATAACTGGATCACGTCATTAGGAGAATCACGTGATGGACTAGACCCAAACTAATAGACGTAGCATATTGATCGTGTCATTTTGTTGCTACTGTTTTCTGCGTGTCAAGTATTTATTCCTATGACCATGAGATCATATAACTCACTGACACCGGAGGAATGCTTTGTGTGTATCAAACGTCGCAACGTAACTGGGTGACTATAAAGATGCTCTACAGGTATCTCCGAAGGTGTTAGTTGAGTTAGTATGGATCAAGACTGGGATTTGTCACTCCGTGTGAACGGAGAGGTATCTCGGGGCCCACTCGGTAATACAACATCACACACAAGCCTTGCAAGCAATGTAACTTAGTGTAAGTTGCGGGATCTTGTATTACGGAACGAGTAAAGAGACTTGCCTGTAAACGAGATTGAAATAGGTATGCGGATACTGACGATCGAATCTCGGGCAAGTAACATACCGAAGGACAAAGGGAATGACATACGGGATTATATGAATCCTTGGCACTGAGGTTCAAACGATAAGATCTTCGTAGAATATGTAGGATCCAATATGGGCATCCAGGTCCCGCTATTGGATATTGACCGAGGAGTCTCTCGGGTCATGTCTACATAGTTCTCGAACCCGCAGGGTCTGCACACTTAAGGTTCGACGTTGTTTTATGCGTATTTGAGTTATATGGTTGGTTACCAAATGTTGTTCGGAGTCCCGGATGAGATCACGGACGTCACGAGGGTTTCCGGAATGGTCCGGAAACGAACATTGATATATAGGATGACCTCATTTGATTACCGGAAGGTTTTCGGAGTTACCGGGAATGTACCGGGAATGACGAATGGGTTCCGGGAGTTCACCGGGGGGGGCAACCCACCCCGGGGAAGCCCATAGGCCTTGGGGGAGACACACCAGCCCTTAGTGGGCTGGTGGGACAGCCCACAAGTGCCCTATGCGCCAAGGAGAAGAAAATCAAGAGAGAAAGAAAAAAAAAAGGAGGAGGTGGGAAGGAAGGGGGACTCCCTCCCACCAAACCTAGTCCAACTCGGTTTGGGGGGGGGGGAGAGTCGTCCCCCTTGGACTCGGCCGACCCCCTTGGGGCTCCTTGAGCCCCAAGGCAAGGCCCCCTCCCTCCCACCTATATATACGGAGGTTTTAGGGCTGATTTGAGACGACTTTTCCACGGCAGCCCGACCACATACCTCCACGGTTTTTCCTCTAGATCGCGTTTCTGCGGAGGTCGGGCGGAGCCCTGCTGAGACAAGGTCATCACCAACCTCCGGATCGCCGTCACGCTGCCGGAGAACTCTTCTACCTCTCCGTCTCTCTTGCTGGATCAAGAAGGCCGAGATCATCGTCGAGCTGTACGTGTGCTGAACGCGGAGGTGCCGTCCGTTCGGTACTAGATCGTGGGACTGATCGTGGGATTGTTCGCGGGGCGGATCAAGGGACGTGAGGACGTTCCACTACATCAACCGCGTTCTCTAACGCTTATGCTGTACGGTCTACAAGGGTACGTAGATCACTCATCCCCTCTCGTAGATGGACATCACCATGATAGGTCTTCGTGCGCGTAGGAAAATTTTTGTTTCCCATGCGACGTTCTCCAACACTTTAGTCCCGATTCGTGGCTCCACCCGGGACTAAAGGAATCTTTAGTCCCGGATCGAGCCTCGAACCGGGACTAAAGATCCACCTGTATAAGCGGGAGTTAGAAAATTTCGAATCCAAATCGTCCATTTTCTCTTCTTCTTGCTCTCGTTCTCCTGCCCGGCGCGGCAAGCGACGAACTCGACGACGCCGTCAGGCTACCCGCCGTCCTGCTCGCCGCCGCCTGCCGTCCTCCTCGCCATCGCTGTCGTCCTGCTCGCCGCCGCCGTCCTCCTCGCCGCACGCCGCCTTCTTCGCCGCGCGCCGCCGTCCTCCTCGCCGCGCGCCGTCAACACCTCCGGCCGGTAAACCCCACGCCCCCTCCTCCCCAACACTCCGGCTAGCACAAGAAAAGAAGAAAAAGGAGAAGAAAGGAAGAAAAAGGAGAAGAAAGGAATAAAAAGGAGAAGAAACGAAGAAAAAGGAGAAGAAAGGAAGAAAAAGGAGAAGAAAAGAAGAAAAAGGAGAATAAGAAGAGGAGGAGAAGAAAAGAAGAAAAAGGAGAATAAGAAGAGGAGGAGAGGAGAAGAAGAGGAAAAATAGAAGAAGAGGAGAGGAGAAGTAGTAGAAGAAGAGGAGAAGTAGAAGTAGAAGAAGTAGAAGAAGAGGAGAAATAGAACTTGTTTAGTTATTTCAATTCATTGTCTATATATAACTTGTTTAGTTATTGTCTGTAAGTTTTTCAATTCGTTGTCTACATATAACTTGTTTAGTTATTTCAATTCATTGTCTATATATAACTTGTACTCTATTATGCAGAATGAAGATTACGGATTGTAAAAGTAAGACCATCCTAAATATTGGGTTTATTGACCCAGATAAAATACATATAGCGACGCTAACTAATTATCCCAAGGAGACGGAGGAAAACCTTCTAAGGTTTCTAACAGATCAAAATTTCTATGACCACATACTGTTTCCATACAACTTCAGGTGAGGGTCTTTACTCTGTTGTGTCCATTCACTTATAAGTGTAATTGATAAGTTACTGACACACACACATATATATACATGTGCAGCTTCCATTGGATTCTGTTGGACATTCAAATTGATAAGGGAAGAGTTGATGCCTTCGACCCATTATCGAGACCCTTGGAACAGTTCCAAAGCCTGCAGGACATGCTCCAAGGGTAATTTTAATCATTCCTGCGCTCTATCGGTCTCTTTCGATGATTTTCTGATATATCAATTAATGAAAAACTTAGCAAATCATTATCCTTGTCGGGCAGGGTTTGGAAGCGGTTCAAGTGCGTGACTCCCGGTAACTTTCATGAGAAGCTGACCTTTAGAGCGGCTCAGGTAAGTAGTAGTATGATATACTTCTATTAATTTTCAATACATTTATGATGCTAGATTATTATTTTGATTATATATATTCTATTCTCGTAAAGTGCGACTAGCAGCCACGGGGGACGCATCTATGCGGATACTATGTTTGCGAGACCATTCGCACGTTTACCTCTGAGCACAAGGATCACAGATTCGACGTAAGCAATGAACATTCACACCTCTATTTTTACCCGTCATTCTTTGTTATCATGATTGATATTCATATGCATCTCCTCTTCTTATATAGCACACGGCCATGACAACGAAGGTCCTACCAGAGCAACGCACGATTGCTGTTGCAGAGGAGCTTGCGACCTTTCTGAGGACGGAAGCTATAGATGACAAAGGACGATTTAGTGTAGCTAGGGGCCATTACTGATGTTCGTCCATGTAATCGAATATATATATGCTCGCTTGTAAGATCTCCATGTAATCGAATATATATATATGTTCGTCCATGTAATTGTATATATATATGCTCGCTTGTAAGATAAGTTAATCTTATATATAGATGCATAATTATTTCTATTTAAATTATATGAAAACTAATTTCTGAACACCAAACGAGGCATCACGTTAATCTTCCGAACACCTAAACCCTAAAATCCTAAAACCCAAAAATAATTTCATTCAAAAAAACCAAAAAATAAGCAAAATCTGAAAATCTTTAGTCACGGTCCTTGTAACGAACCGGGACTAAAGGGCCTGCCCCTGGGGCGCTACGAGACGCCCACGTGGAGCACCTTTAGTCCCGGCTTATAACAAGGCCGGGACGAAAAGGTTAGGCCTTTAGTCCCGCCCCTTTAGCCCCGGTTGGTGAACCGGGACTAAAGCCCCTTACGGGCCGGGGCTATAGACCCTGTCCCCACTAGTGCTATCCACGGTGGGGCACTGAAAGGCCTCATTTGTACCGCACGGTCCTGCCACATTTTGCGAGCAAGTGTGCTGTGATCCTTCGGCATGGGAGGACTGAAAATATTCAACATAGAGAAGTTCACAACTACTAAAAAAGAGAAGGCGACCTGCGTGATGACCGTGGAGGAATGCTGTTGATTTCACTCAAGAAAACAATTTTCTCCAACATATTAATTTGCTGCACAGTAACCTTTTTCCTTAACAAACGCCCGTAGTAGATCTGCAGCACGTACGTCTCCAACAAACAAACCCTAGCTATCCACGTCGGAAAACCTGCAGAAACAAACCCTTATCCCACCAACCTACCCCAACAAACCAGCAACAGATCCCCTCCACGATCGGCAGCAGCCAGCTGATCGATCTCGACCGGGCGCATATATATAGGCGCCCATACACTACGCATTGACACACCGATCGACCCAGTTGACACCAGTAGGTAACACCAAAGCAGCAGCCATGGCCACTTCGTCGTTGAGCTGGCTGCGCGTGCTCCTCCTGGCCGCCGCCGTCCTCGCTTCGGCGACGGTGGGGGTGACGGCGAGGCACCACCGCCCCGGGTTCGAGAAGATCTTCGACGCGCAGGAGGCGGACCGGGTGGAGATGCTCCCGGGGCAGACGGCGGAGGTCGGCTTCCGGCACTTCTCCGGCTACGTGACGGTGAACGAGACGCACGGCCGCGCCCTCTTCTACTGGTTCTACGAGGCCGCCCACGACGTCGCCAAGAAGCCCCTCGTCCTCTGGCTCAACGGAGGTAGATTGTATATTAGTTTGTGTAGTGGTAGATGCGATCTAATCAGTGTACTTAGTTGCTTCATCCATTCCATTCCATTGAGTTTTCCATGCATGCATGCCATGAAACTTATCTAATAGTCACTAATTTATTGATCAGGACCTGGATGCTCGTCGGTAGGGTATGGGGCGATGATGGAGCTCGGTCCCTTCTTGATCCAGAAGGGAAAGCCTGAGCTTGCCTTGAACCCCCACTCATGGAACAAAGGTACGTACTATAGCTACATGCATACTGTAATTTACATGTAAAATATGCATTAATATTACTTGTTCATTCCGATTGATTAATCATGTATATATGCACCATTTTTCTCTTTGATGGCTGATGAACAGATGCAAACATGCTCTTCTTGGAGTCCCCTGCTGGCGTTGGCTTCTCCTACACCAACACCACCGCCGATCTCGGCCAGTTCGGCGACAACCTCACCGGTAGGCCAAGATAATTGCTAATTAGTTATAGATTTAATCATCATTCCTTTGATGGCATTAAGAGGTGTGATAATTAATCTGATCTGATCTTGCTTTGTGATGACAGCCCATGACGCATACTCTTTCCTCGTGAACTGGCTGGACAAGTTCCCCCAGTTCAAGGGCCACGACCTGTACATCGCCGGCGAGAGCTACGCCGGCCACTACGTCCCGCAGCTCGCCGAGAAGATCGTCCACATGAACAAGAAGGCCGCGCGGGCGCACAAGATCAACCTCAAGGGGATCCTGATCGGGAACGCCGCCATCGACGCCAGCTCCGACGACCGCGGCCTGGTCGACTACGCCTGGGACCACGCCGTGGTCTCTGACGAGGTCTACACCGCCGTCAAGAACAACTGCATGTTCCCCGACGACGGCGTGGAGAGCGACGCCTGCGACCACGCATGGAACGACTTCTTCAACGCCATGAACGACATCGACCTCTACAGCCTCTACACCCCCGCCTGCACCAAGTCCATGGTCAACTCCACCGCCTCCTCCCCACGCCGCCGCTCCAAGCTCGCCGGCGTCGGCACGCCGCTCGGCAAGCTGCACCGTGGCGGCAGGCCCTACTACAACGCCTACGACCCCTGCGGGGACTACCACATCATCGACTACCTGAACCGCCCCGACGTGCAGAAGGCGCTGCACGCCAACGTCTCCGGCGCGATCCCGTACCGTTGGGAGCCGTGCAGCGACGCGCTGACCAACTGGACGGACGCGCCGGCGTCGACCCTGCCGGCCATCGGCAAGCTGGTGAAGGACGGGATACGGGTGTGGGTGTTCAGCGGCGACACCGACGACCGCGTGCCGGTGACCTCGACGCGGCTCGCGCTGAAGAAGCTCGGGCTCGCGACGAAGAAGGAGTGGAGGGAGTGGTTCACCAGCGACCAGGTGGGCGGGTACACGGTGGTCTACGACGGGCTCACCTTCGTCACCATCCGCGGCGCCGGGCACATGGTGCCCATGATCACGCCGGTGCAGGCCAGGCAGGTCTTCGCGCACTTCCTCACCGGCGACGAGCTCTCCGCCAAGGCCATCGTCGCTTAGTTAGTTCATTCATTAGCACCCACTGCGTGCTTAGATATCATTTGAGTTCCATCAGTTTGCTAGTTTGGATTCCTAGTTCAGATTAGAGTTCAATTCTTTCGAGCTCAAAATTAGTTCAGTGCCATATTTTTTCTCTAGAAAGAGCTCAAAACTTGTGAGCCTTTTCCACTTATTTAATAGGAAATGGACCTCCTGGGTTCAATTTGTTATTCTGTTTGATCTTGTGTTTCAATGTGCTTAATTAATTTGCTTGCAGTTTGGTTAATACCAAAAATCAAAAAGAAAGTGCAATTCCAGGTTTCGAAATGTAGAAACTATCCAAGTGCACACTTCAAACCTAGAGTTGCACTAGACAAAAACTTTTATGTGTAAATTTAGTTTCAGGAAGGGTAATTGCCTACCAAATTGAACATTTCTTAGTCCTAAATTTGTTCTAAATGAGTAATTGTGGAATAAGCAACTATAAAAAGTTAACAATGATATCCGCTATGTAGGCGATAACATGCTTTGGTGGCCGGGCTCCAGGGAGCTCTTTATTCATCTTTTTGGCTGAAAACTTTATTTCCACCATACAAAAAAAAATCTGAAAAAAGTGTGCTTATACATATACAAATATGGTTCGTACATATTAAATTTCATGAAAACTTGTGAACTCAAAATTAGTTCATGTTCTTTTCTCTTAAACGGGCTCAAAACTTACGAGCCGTTTCCTTTTAATTCATAGGACATGTGTCCTCCTGGTTGAATTGTGTTTTTTTGCTTGCTCTTGCATTTCAATGTGCTTAATTAATTTGCTCAATAACTACATGGGCAAAGTGAGATATAGCTCCCACAGTCACGTCCTCACGAGAGAGAGTCGAGTCGATGATTCATCCACAGGATGCTAGACGAAGATTTTTTTTTCCTGTGTGGTTTAGAGGCGTGTGGGCCGGGAAAAGACCCTTACGAAGCCTAAACGGCTGCACATCAAAAGGTCGGGTCCTCCTCTATGAACCAAGATTCTTCTTCGTGGAAGAAGTTATGGAAAACTCAAATTCCTGGCAAAATCAAGATGTTTTTGTGGAGGTTAGCTAAACATTTGCTGCCCACCAATGATGTTCGCGCTTCGCAATATGTCTACCACATCTTATTGCAGCTTGTGCGGGAATGAGGACTCTTGGCGGCACTTGATGATCCCCATGTGGAGTTTGAGCAATAAAACTTGATGATACCCCTAAAAAATCAAAAGGACGGGTGGAGTTATTCCATAGCGGGTGTCCATTCTTGTAAATCCGCTTGGCCCTCAAACCTTGCGGGAACGGGTGGAAAAGAATACAGACCGGAACAACTAATCAAGGGGTATCCACGTGTCGCGCTATGGACACATCCTAAGACTTTGTTTGTGTGTGCACGCGTTTTTGCAAATTTTCCCCTATTTTTTATTTTTTCTTGGATTTTCCTACATTTTCTTGGCTTTTTCCCCGGAAGCTTCCCCTTTCCATGAGAAGCACAATTGTGCTTTTTAAAAATGGAAAATCATAGCCGTAAGAAGCGCAGTCTTGCTTTCACAAAGAGCACGACCATGTTTCTCGAAAGGGAAAACACAACTATGTTTTCACAAAGAAGGAAAGCATGATATGTGATTCTGTGAGAAACACGACCATGCTTCCGCGGGAAGCACCTGTGCTTCCTGGAAAGAAGATAAAACATAGATGTGCTTTCACCTAAGAAAGGAAAATCACAGTCGTGCTTCAACGATGAGTACAGCTGTACCATTAAGAAACACAAATTTGCTTATACAAGAAGCACGTGATGTGCTTCCTTTGAAAAAAAGAAAATCACAGCTTGTGTTCCCCACATACAAAAATGCACAATTGTGCTTCTGGGATCCAACTTTTTTCTTTTGGTTTGCACATTTTTACGGTTGTCAATTTTTTCAATTTTGTTTTCCTGTTTATATTTTTGTTTATGAAAACTATTAGCATAACGTATGGTTTCAAAAATACTGATGCGAAAAATCCAACTATAAAAATGGTTTGGGATTTGGAAGCAGGGTTCAAGATATCTATCATTTTGAAAAAACAATTCTACACAAAAAAGAAAAACTCGCAAGTTACAACAAATAATGCAGATGCAGTGTCCCATTTGTCGCCATCAAGAAAGATGAGGAATGCCATTTGCAAAGAGTAAGCCTTAACTAGTTATCTCGAACAACGGCTGAAGGAGCTGCAAGCATAGTCGTAATGGGCGTGTCCACCCAGGCGCTCGGGTCCGTCAACTGATCATTTTTTTTAACTGTCAACCGAGGCTCTCGAAAAAATTTCGTGAAACCTTTTTGGCGGCTAATGCGCCAAATATAGGGTATTTACAACTCATGCACACCCCCAAATGCTCCCCGTTGTTCATAACGGGCCGCCGATATAAGAATAGTTTGAGTTCATTTGTGAGAAAACCTCACCGGTTTTGGGAAGCTTCCTAAACAGTTTTATGTGTTTTTGGTGTTTTGGTTTTCTTGTTTCACTCGGTTTTTGCCTTTTTTGTTTTCTATTTTCATTCATTTCTCCTTTTTATTTCCTTTTCCTATTGCTGTTTTCTTTTCTATCCAATGCATGATTTTTGTTTTCAATTCGAAAACTTTTGTAGATTAGTGTACTTTTCCCATTTTTTTAGTTTTTTGTCCAAATCATAGACTTTTTTATTTGTGTGAAATTTATAGATTATGAACCTCTTCAAGTCTTGAATTGTTTTCAATTTTGCGAACATTCTTTACTAAATTTCATGAATCTTTTTTCCAAATTTATGAACTTAAAAAAACATTATAATATTTTGAAATTTTTTGTGCACCTTTTTGAATTCGTTAACTTTTTTTGAATGTATGAACCTTTGCCAATACATGTTTTTTTATTGATTTCTTGAACTATTTTGGATGTTCATGACTTTCTTTGAAATCTATGAGTTTTCTTTAACTGTCTATGTGTCAAGTTAAAGGAAGAAAAGATTTTTGAGAACAATTGACAAACCAGTTTTAACAATGATAGTTTTCTTTGGGTAGAGCGTTAAAGAAACAGTAGTACGAGTACGATGAACTTCACGAGCGAAAGATCTAAACAGTCAAGCTAATTCTAATTGGGCTTCATGGATGAAGCCCACAACCAAACATAGTAGGCACCACAACTCCTAGATTAGGAATTCCTGATGATTTAGCAGCTCTACTCTATCAATAACTAATGGATCGTACTATTCTTGAGGCCCTTGCATGCTGGGAGGCTCTTGCTTTGGCAAAGTATCTCATGGTGCGGCAAATCAGAGTTGCTTCAGATTGTAAACCAGTGGTGTAGGTAGGGGTGGGCACTATAAAACCAAAAACCGAAAAATCAAACCAAACCGAACCGTACTAACCAATTTGTCGGTTTATTTGGTGGTTTGATTTTTGGTTCGGTGGAAAATTTTAAGGTTATTCGGTGTTTTATTTTTGTTCGTTTTTGGTGCCCAGAAAACGAATAGATCGAACAAACCGATATGTGGGATACCCCATGTAATACCTTGTTTCCGAAAGTGCAACAGTATGGAGGCATCACACATTTCTTCGCACATAATATATTTCACGTTCCATGTGTTTTTTCTACTTAATTATGTTTACTAGTTTCCTTGGCCCAATAAACCATAGAATGATATTAAGGTTGCTAGAACTTATGATTATCTTTTTGCATATTATACAAACCAAATCAGTGCTTTCGAGTCATTATACTTATACTGACAAGTGCATGAATTTTGTTTTTTCGGTTAACCGAACAAACCGAACCGATATATTATGGTTAATATGGTTCGGTTTCTAAATTTTAAAGGATTATTTCGGTTTCTATTTTTTCAAAACCGAAACTATATATAACCGAATAAACCGAACCGTATTAACCATATAAACCGAACGCCCAGCCCTAGGTGTAGGACATAAATTGCGGTGCCTTGGGCCCAATTTGCGCCAACTGTGAATGAGATACAAGGTACTTGTAGAATTTTTTATTTCGTGTAATTTCGTTTTTGAAGATAGGCTCTCCAATATGAAGGCACATAATTTAGCTAAACATGCTTCACATCTAGATGTGGGGCGTGATTTGTGGCTAATCCATCCTTATTGATACTCATGTAATACCTGTTTCTCAGACCTTTAATCAATAAAGTAAATCATATTACCCCTAAAAAAGGGACCTCTCGAGGACGAGTTCTCCAAACTGATCCGTTCTTCTTCCATTAGGGTAGTTTTCCCAGCAGAATAATTTTCTATGCGTTCTCGTGCGGAGTTTTTCTACTTTTTTTGGGGCAACTTCTTCTCAATTTTTCTTATGTATTTCAGCATCATTTTTCCTGATTTTCCATCATCTTAGTTATTTATTTCCTTTTTTAATGTCATAGTATTTTTACACCTATTTTTGTAAATTTGTGAATATATATTAAAATACACAAACATTTTCTGAAATATCAGTAAACTTTTTGAATACACAAACAGTTTTCAAAATTTGAGAATATTTTATTTAAAAATTGAGAATATTTTCAGATACCCAAGAATTTAAGAAAGCCATGTAATTTTTTGAAAATTGTAAAACATTTTTTTAATTCATGAATAATTTTAAAAACAATTTAATGGTTTAATTTGTAAAAAAATAAATATTTACTTTTAATAGGTACAAAATTCAGCAATGTTTATTTTGGAAGATAACCGGTAGAAACCAAAGATAATTTTTTTTGCTGAGCACAATCACTGAATAATGTGCTTGCATTTTGACACAGCGCATTCCCTGGAATGATTCGTTTGTTGATTCCTATTATGTCAAACAGATGCTTGTTCGCACAGGAAACGAAACAGCAGAATATATGTCATTTTGACCAGTCATTTTAGGACGATGACTGTGATTTTGGAAAACTTGTGGAAGGTTAAGCACTGGATTTTACCGGTTTTAGGAACCTTGTAGAAGGTTTCTTATCAGCTTTTTGTTTCTTTTTTGCTTTTTATAAGTTTTTTTATTTCCTGGTTTGTCAAATTTTAAGAAATATTCATATTTTAATAACTGTTCACAGTTCCCCAAAATTTCATGAGTTAGAAAAAGTTATAATTACAAAAATGTATATGTTCTTGAAAAAAATGTGCAGAACTTCCAAAAAATATTCACATTTCAAAAAATGTTTGTGTTTTCAAAGTTTGTGTCTCTTCAAAAAAAATATTCAAAATTTGTTCCCATTTTCAAAAGCAAAGTTTAAAATAAAAAATAACTATGCACTGGGTTGACATTTGAACAGATTAAGCGTCCAATATGAGCTCCCGATTGGCTGGGTTGGACAGGATCCAAGCTGGCCCAGTGCAGGGTAAGCAGACTAAATTGGATTGTCCCATTTAACACTTGGAAAGATTGGATGCTACTCCTCCGTACCTAAATAATTGTTGTTTGGGAGAACTAGATTAGTTCTCCCCAACAACAATTATTTAGGTATGGAGGGAGTAGTTGTGTTTCTGGGAATGTTCGAGTAGGTTCAGTTCAATTTTTACCGCTTTTGGGAACTACCTGACAGTTTTTTCTTATTTATTATTTTGTTCACAATTATTATAAAGCATTTATATTTTAGAAATGGTTCACAATCCCTCAATATGACATGTTTTGAAAATAATCATAATTTGCAAGGTGTATGGTATGGGTACTTAAAATATGTGCAGAAATTTCAGAAACTGTTCACATGTTCAAAAAGATACCTTTGTTTTTTATCGTAATTTTGGAAAACTATTAGTGTTTTTTAGAAATTTCGAAATTTGTCTGCATCTAAGAAAATATTTGCCTTCTATAAGAATATATCCATGTTGTAAACAAAATCGATTTTTTTTTTTAAAACGACTGTGCGTCTGGTCGACATTTTGACGCATGAAGCGTCCAACATGAGCTCTCCTTCCCTGCAGGCGGGCCAACTCGCTCAGTGTAATTTTGGTCCTAGGCATGCAGAAATATGGGGATGAACGTCGCTCGGCGCGGAATCCATGGAATAGACCGGTCGTGTTTGGATCAGATGTATTTAAATACAAAGGTGTATAACTTACGCTTGTAACTTACTGCCCACTGTGTAAATTCAACCCGGAATTGAAACGACGCTCGCGGGTCTGTAACGATGATCCAATCAGGCCACAATGGTTTTCACTCCCTCTTGAAAATCCGCTCCTTGCGCGGTACACACGGACAAACGCCCGTGACCACGCCATGCCCCACGCCAGTGCCCAGCCAGACATGAGCGCATGCATTATTCTACAAGTTGCAGCCTCGGTCCAACAGCCAGCAGGTCGGCGTTGTTTGTTCCATCGACGTGCGTCTCCTCGGCCTTATAAGCCACCGCACCAGGCAGGTATGATGCATCCAACACCCAGCAGGGTCCAACACCGACGTACGCCTAGCTAGGAGAAAGCTAATGGCGGTGAGAGGGTTTGGCCCGGCGGCGGCGTTCCTGACCCGCATCCTCCTCCTGCTCATCGTCGTCGCGCAGGTCGCCGTCGGCAGCCCGAGCATCGCCCTCATCCCGGAAAATCCGGCGTGCCCTCACACGTGCACCAATCCGCAGCAGTCCTACACCAGGGGCTGCCTGTACGCCGACCGGTGCCGCCAGGGGTGAGCTAAGGGCGTCCGGGTTCCATCGAGAAGAACTATATTAGCTTTGTGCACACACCACGGGTGGTTCGTTTCTTCATGTATGTATGTATGCAATTAGTGGTAAAGTTTGGTAAAGGAGTAGTTGATTTCTGCATGTGATGTAATGGTGCGGCATCTGTATTTGTGTTTGATTTCGGTAGCTGCAATCATTTTCTAGCTACTGGTCGCTTCAGAACTTTGCATTTCATTTGAAAAAAAATGTTCAAAAAAAATTACCTGCCGAGTGGAATTGACATAAAAGACTATTACTGGACCAAATTGCCAAAAAACACCAGCTGAGCCGTGGCGGCAGGTGCGTCAGTCGACACGTGACACCTGCCGTCATGGGAGCCAGCGGCAGGACCTGCCGTCATTGCTGCCGGCGACAGTCCGGGCTCAACATGTTTTTACGTCCGCGAGCTGGTGGTGTAGAACCCATTAGCGTAGAACCCCCACACGAAAACGACCAATTTCAAGCGCATTTGGTCTGGACACTTAAATATTGAAATTTCACAATTCATATAGTAAACAAGTTAACACAACTTTACTCATCAGCATTGATACCATAATATAACATCTAAATCACATAACACAAACCTGACGCACATGAAAATGGTTAAAAGGCCGAATCCAACAAGATAGGCCGGACACATAACACAAACCCGAGGCACAGGAAAAGAGTTAACAGGCCGAATCCGATAACAGAGTGTAACATTGCTTTCTTTAATAATCTGACATCTCGGAGCAATCTAACTGAACATACAAGATGAGGTAAACATGACCAAATCAACATTCTTTTTTTGATGGCCTCTTCTAGTACCCTTCACTTTGGGAATGTCGAACATGACATTGGGCAATGTTACTCTTGGAGCATGGTGTCTCGTCCTTTGCCCCATCTTGGATGCTTCATCCAACACATCCTGGTGAGAAGTTCCCGTGCCAAGTTAGCTATGTGTTCTACAAAATTTGAAACAAAGAACCATTAGTAAACATACATACAACCAATGAAAATACAAATACATGTATAAAGTTGTACCTGTGCTAAAGAAAGTTTTTCGTGATCATAACGGTGCACTAACGTGAAGTAGAATAGGCATGCTTCGTATGTACATAAACTTCGAGGTCCATCCCACGAACCGAGAAAAGCTTTCTCATGCTTAATTGTCCATCTACCCCTTATCCCACTCCCTACTTCAAATAGGAATTGCACTAACACATACTTAACATAAATTACTACTGACATTATAGTCCAACAAATTTAAAAAACAAATCTTTAAAAGTTAAAACAGCGTCCACTAAAAAACACCACTATGTTATACAACTAAATGTCACACTAAGTACTTAAAAACAACTATGCCATAAATATAACTAACTACAACAACTACTAACATCTAACAAACAATATAATGCAGCTAAATTACCTAAAAATGCTAATTAAATAAAGCACAAAAGAGTATACCTCAGGGGTGGAGTCAGATGCCGATGAGGGTGAAGACTATGGCCTTCTAGTAGGAAGAAGTCTAGGTGGTCAAGGGGGAGGGAGACATCATCAGGCGGCGGTTGCCGAGGAGGAGGCAGCGGCAACCGTTATAGAGGACAAGGATGTGGTGTTGGAGACCTCCATGAAGCCCGTGTTGTCGAGGAGAGCAAGGACGTGGCTGTACATCCTACCTGGGTAGGCGACGACACACATCATGTCAGCCTATGGCTATTTAGTGTTGAGAAGAAAGGGTCAAGAAATAATTGAGTCCCATTTGAGTGGCGATTTTATAGTGGGCTCAAGTTATCATGGACAAGGGATACATCATAAACGATTTATAATTTTTCAACCTATAAAGACATTTTTATCCAAATATTTAAAACACTGTTGAAAATAAAAAATACATTTTTCTTAAATATGATTATAAAAAAAATTCAGTGCATATTAAAAATACGTTCATCATGTAGTAAAAACAAGTTCACTATGTATTAGAAAAACGTTCAATGTGTATTAGAGATTCATTCTATACCACAAATATGTTCACCGCATAATTAAAAAAATTAACCATGTATTGAAAATTGTTTTTCAAATATTACAATTTTTCTATTGTATAGTAAGAACATGTTCACCATATACTACAAAATAGTTCACCATGCATTATAAACGTTCAATGTATATTACAAAATATTAATGTCAAGTATATTATGAAAAAACTCACTGTATTAGAAAGTTCACCATACATATAAAAAATGGTCACCAGGTATTACAATTTTATTCACCATGTATAAATAAGAAGAACTGGAAAACACTTTATTCACCATCTATACTGATTGTTTAGAGGTTATGAACCTCTGGTCTTTGTGACACAATGCTCGAGCTATTCTGGCGCCTATCTTAGATGAAATAGGAGAGAAATCTTCAGTGTTTGCATCTTTCTCGGTTCGTTATGTCACGAGGGAAGCGCTTTGGGTGAAGCCACCCTATTAGACGATAGCTGGCGGCATATAGGATGTACCCTACTCACCTATTGCGAGTTGCTAGTCCACCTGAGCTGCACACTGGACATGGGCTAGGCCCAATTTGTAATTCTTGGGACCATGCTCATGACGTTATCAGTAGACCAACTAATTATGGGGAACCTTCATGTGTTTTGAGCGCTTCCTTAGAATTTTGTGTTTTAAGCGCTTTCTTAGAATTTTGTTTTTTAGTTTTCTATAGCTATATTTTAAGTTTTAGATACTTTTTTCGGTTCTTTTTGGCTTTTTATTTTTCTTCCACTTTCCATAGGTTTGGAGAAACAAAATTGATTTATTTCAATAGTTTTTGTTCCAGCGAAAGCATAGATTTCTTTTTACAAGAAGCATAGTTGTGCCTTTTGAAAATAATTTTTTGTTTTGCTTCTGCAAGAAGCACAATTTTTCTCCGCAACAAGCATAGCCGTGCCTCTAAAAAACATTATTTTGCTTCAATGAGAAACACAGTTGTGCCTCTCGAAAAATAGGACAAGCGCATTTTTTTCTTCCACGATAAGCACAAATTTCCTTACGCAGGAAACACATTTGTTCCTCTCAAAAACTAAAAAAATAGGCTTTATTTAATCCATGAGAAAGACAAACTTGCTTCTCTTGAAGGCATAGATTTGCTTTCGCGACATGCACGACTCTAACCCTTGGAAAGAGAAAAAAAAATGTTTCTAGCTCTGTTATTTTTTCATCAAAAAAAAAAAAGTTTGTCAAAACATGTTATCATGGTATGTAATTTAGAAGATATCGATGCAATGAATTCAAAGGTGAAATCATTTCTAGATTTGGACGCACTGTTCACAAGATAAAATATTTTGAATAAATAAATATCTCTACAATTAAGGGGAATCTGCCGTGGTCGTGATGGTTCGACCTTCCCTCCTATCGCCAGCGCCTCCCATCCACGTCCTCCTAGCGTTTTTTCAATCCTTCGATCCCTCAGAAAACCAGCCTCCTTCACCCGAAAAAGCCATACTAAAAACCGA